>NC_137862.1:9137511-9765011 GCF_963924005.1 Protomyctophum bolini | reverse complement strand
TTTTCTTGTTTATTGTCTATGGTTCATTTAAGGCATTAGTATGTAACTTTGCCCTGTTTTTTACATAAAACAATACATACATTGTTTACCCACCATTTCCCTTTATATCGGCAGTTATCTGCAGATAGGTCTAGTGTGGCGGTGTTTATCTGCAGAAACACATTACTCTTGTACTCTTGCTGTATTTTGGTGTTTTCACTGTTTTGATACACACACACACGCACGCACGCACGCACGCACGCACGCACGCACGCACACACACACACACACACACACACACACACACACACACACACACACACACACACACACACACACACACACACACACACACACACACACACAGAGAGAGAGAGTGACCAGATGTCCCTTTGCATGGGACAGTCCCTCAATTTGAAGACTTTTCAGGCTTCCCACAAATTGAGACGCCGTCCCACATTGTGACTGTCAGGCATCAGTCTTCAAATGTTAGTCCCCCAATAGTTGATCTCATTGTCTTTTTTTCTGCGAGATTTTTTGTTAAAATAACATGAGAAATATCCCCTTTCTCATGGCCATACCACCCATGACCAAAATTAGCGCTTTAAAACTAAATGTGACACACCAGAGGGGTTTAATAACAAAATGACAGGCAATATTATTAGGCCTATATGGTCAGATATGACAACCCCTCCCCCCCAGGTTGATCGGTAGCAGCAGTAAACAGCTGCTACCACTGAGAGGCAGCATATCCACATAAAAGAAGGAGGAAGGGTTGTGAGGAGTGTGACTGTCTACTCAACAGTTCCAGGGGTGCTGGAAGCCTAAAGGTCAGATAATCAGTCAGGGGTCATTGCCATGATGGCTTGTGGTGGACAAACTGGACATCTTTGTCATTTTTGCCACTGACATACAAAATGAGCGGACACATGAAGAGATAGCCCTGAATGACCATAACAGGTCTGTAACCCTGAGAGTGTACAAATGGAACCAAATACCATTTGGTTCCATTTGTACATGAGTTAAGGGGGTCTTTGCAAATAACACATTTGCGAACCACTAGTACTAGTTGGACTCCTAATGTGCCATACATATAAGTTTGTAGTAAATCAGCGTCATGCATATTCTGAAGAAAACCTGGAGACTTGACATTCAGTAAGGGTCTTAGGATAAAAATAAAAACATCATAATAGTGTATTAAAAAGAAAATCAAACATTTGCCATGCACGGACAAGACCAAGTCTTTGCCACGGACACTCCGTGTGCGGACATGTTGATGACCCCTGTGTGCAGTTCAAATCCCTGAACTAACTAAATCTTGGCAGTGAAAGTCAGTGAGCCAATTTACCTCTTTGGAAAGACACTTTTTTTTAAAGAACCAAACGTTTTTCTGGTAACACTCTAGCAATCAGCTTTGGCATCCTTTTAAAGTGTGATGTGCTGTGCAGTGCAGTGATAACACTGTATTTTTCATTGGTCACTTTTCCATGATAGCTATCAATGATAGTCACATCAGGTGATAAGTTGTGAAAACCTGAATTGGTCAAATCAAATTCCTTGGCTATTAATATGCTCATACTCATATCCGAGTGACAAATGCAAATGGTAATTTATAGTGCTTCTTCTTGTTTTTGAACCACTCGAGTATTCTTTCAAATGTAGGCCTAGACGCCTAGTAGTATCCTACTTTGCTTTCACCGTGATGACAAATATTTTACAAGAGAACAAGAGGCGGTAACACACCAGGTTGACAGTAGTAGGCAGACAACAGTGAGGTTTTCAGAGCATCAGGGTTTGTGTGCTTCATAGTAAGTAAGTAAGTAAGTAAGTAGCCTTGCTGAGCCATGAGGCCCATAGGGCAGGAGCCTATCTCCTGTTTCTGTAGCGTGAGGCAGCTTGATGTACAAGTACACCCCCTGGACATGACGCTAGTATGTCGCAGGGACTTACCCCCAATCCAACCCTTGTCAAGCAGGGAGGCACTGGGTCCCATTTTTAGAGTCTTTGGTATGACCCGGCCAGGTATTGAACCCCAACCTCCCAGTCTCAGGGCGGACACTCTAACCACAAGGCCACTGAGCTGGTACATTGTGTGCTTCATAGTGAAGAGCTATTTTCTTATTTATTGTCCATGGTTAATTTTAAGGCATAGTATGTAACTTTACCCTGTTTTTACATAACAAAACAAGGGTTGCAGGCCTATGCAAATATGGCAAGTTTAACACCAGACGCATTTCTTTTCATCCTCCCCTTGGAAATGCAGGTTCCACACAGAGATCCCAGACTAATATCTATGCGGTGGTATTGGATATTAGGAAAACTTTTTAGCAAAACTAAACCTTACCTAAACCATCAGAACTTAAATCAAATTTGTCAGGAAATATTTTGGATAGTGGGGGGAAAAAATCATCTGTATGTAGTTGTATTCCAATATTACGCATCTTCTGTGGACATAAACTCTTACTCGTTTTGGTGGCGGATATCCCCTTGTGCACACTCTTCCCAGGTCTAGTGCCCAGTTTTCCTGGTCCCCACTCTGATTTGGTGGGCAGATTTCTATCCACATTAACATCATACTGTCACAGTCTGTCTCTCCCTCAGTCTGTGACTCCACACTGGCCACTCCCATATCCCATTCCAGCATACCCAGTTCCATTTACACACCTCAGCAGTGAACACTTCTCCAATCAACCTGCTCCCTATAAAACTGGACTCAGTTGTCAGTTCATAACCTGTTGTCATAGATGTCCTGCCTGTTCCTGTGTTGACTTTGATGTCATTCTCGCTTGCCTGATTCCTACCCCTGTGTAAGATATCTCCTGATTCTTTATTAAATACTTTATTATCTACTCTAGTTTGTTGTGACTTTGCACTTGGGTTCAACTCTGTCTGCATCTAGACACATCCTAGTGCTCACTCTTCCTAGGTGCCCAGTTTTCCCTAGTGCACAGAATGTTTTGGTGCTCAACCTTCCTGTTATATGGCGAGGCATTCTCATATCATAGCTGTCAATGTGAAATCACCAGCACAAACAATAAAATGTGCAACTTTAAAACCAAGAATAGGAATACCACCATAACGCTTTGGTGACTGCATGGGCCAGCAATTCCATGCTCAGAGTGTTGGAGGGTGCATTTTAGTTTCCCCACCCACAAAAAGGCTGTGGCTGTGTTGTTGAACACATAGTTTAACATTGGGAAAATCACATGACTCACCCGATGGCAATACATGAAATTAAATGTAAATATAGCTGCAAGCAGCGATAAGACGGGGCCAAGCAACAAGATAAATCACACCCATGTGAATTGAGCGGTGCAGGCTGCTCAACAACACTGCTGGCTGGCTGCAGTTATAGTTATATGCTCAGTGTGAATGGCCCTTTTAGGCTGCTCAACAATGCCACTTTAGGTCACCCAGCGGTATTGCAGCTGTTCATACCCCAAACAGACCCGCTTATTGTGCACATTTTCTTATATTGCTGCAGTCCTTGGCCCCTCTTATCGCTGCTAAATACATTTCTTCACATACAAAGTGACATAAGTCAAGGAACATGTGCCAAACGAGGCATAAGTTATTCCTGTTCGGAGTGCCCTTCATCGCTGCTTGCAGCTATATATATATATATATTCTTTTTTTTAAATCACGTATACAAACTTCTCTTCATCTGGGATTTTGAGATAATGGTCTTGTGTGTAGAACGTTTCATGCAAACTGCTCAAACATCCTGGCAGAGAATCAGGTTTAACAAGAGTCTAAGACAGTTATGGAAATGTGTATTATTAAGCATTGGAACACACATTTTATTTCACTGTCCATTCATTTCCGTTAACATACTGTATTCCCTTAAATATGGTGTCAGAGCCCCCTATGTGTTGTCCGTCAAATTGCAGATGGACAGGGAGAGGCTTCCTGACTCCTCTCAAATCTCGCGAGAGTTTGTTGCTGGGATAAAAGGTCGATAACAAAGTAGATTTTCTCCTGATTTGAAGCCATTTTAGTATGAATATCTTGGACATATTGTATGCCTTGTGGTGATTGGGTCCAATATTTAGTTCAGTGACCATGGAGTTAAGGAATGGTTCATAAGCTGTGTTCACGACTTCACGTTCATTCTCCCATTGGAAATGAATAGACTCCAACATTCTTCCCATCTCCTAATATTGTCCCCGCCCCCTTCACGCAGATACGGGAAGTAAAGTCGAGTTCGTGCCTCTTGCTAATTTTCCTTTTGGGTGGCGCTAACTGGTCAAAGTGACAGATGTGTTCCACTGCATGAGTCAAGGCACATGTGTAAACATAAGTTATGCCTCATTCAAAGTTGTCATACCTTCTTAGGGCCGATACTCCTATTTTACCTCTGTTTCGGCGCTGTAGTGCCGAAATGATTTTGGCTCGTCAGAAATTTTCAGTAGCACCGAAGAGCCGACTTTAGGACGGTACCCGCCCCCCCGAACCTCAAATTGTAGGCTCTACAGCGCCGAACCGACTTTTATTCGGCTCTAAAATAGGAGTATGAATCGGCCCTTACTCTCTGCTGCCAAAGGTCACCTAGGGTACTTTTCTCTGCTTGCGTCGAGGAAT
Source organism: Protomyctophum bolini (assembly GCF_963924005.1). NCBI lineage: Eukaryota > Metazoa > Chordata > Actinopteri > Myctophiformes > Myctophidae > Protomyctophum > Protomyctophum bolini. Next base: position 9,760,451 of record NC_137862.1, on the reverse strand, counting down.
GCTGCTTGCGCTGCTTGCGTTGCGTCGAGTTGGGGATCGTTCCCAGACTGATGGACGACGTATAAGGGACGGACTGGAAGCGAGAAATTTCTCTCGCCGGCCTCCGTTGCGTAGCACTTTCTGCGTCCATAACGTTCGACTCTGTAAAGAACTTTAGCTGTAAAAGCACCTGCATCCTATGTTTCTTGCTGCCGTTGACAACTGAATCAATTAAAGGACCACTTCACCACTTTTCAACCTGTCTTCATATAACTGGTCCTCTAATGTTCATGATAAAATACCACAATTTCTTTCTACTCAGTCTGTGTCTCATAGGAGGGCTGTGGGCAGTTCAGAAACCCGTCCACGAGTGACATCATCGATGGGGAATCCAAGCTAATAGAAATTGCAGGGTTTCTATTCCTGAAAAGTTGCAATGGGAAAATGGAAGCAATCACGCTAATACAAATCACACCCATGTGAAGTTAAGATGATTAGGTCTTGTAATGATGATGTATAACAAACGGTGACAAAACAAACATTAAATTCTCTTTATTGTCAATTTTTTTTTATTTTTATACAAACATTGAACTAAAAACAAACCTTTATATAGGAGGGGCTAAGGCCCCTCAAAAATCACACCTGTGTGAAGTGAGGGGCGCTCTTATCATTATACATCATCTCATGAACAACTGAATTTATGTGATTGTTTAGCCGATTTGCTCATCTACAGTACATATGACGTACATTTTCCCTTCATTGTCAATGGCATTTAATGTTTGTGTTGCCATAAATTTACACATTTGACATAATTTCTCCTTTCATTGTCAATGGCAAATATGAGACGTGTGTGGACAAAAGCTGTATATAGGAGGGGCTCAAATGTAAATATATTTTTAAAATCTTTTCTTAAAAGAATCTGCCTAACGATGATGTCACTGGTGGACGGGTTTCTGAACTGCCTACAGCCCTCCTATATGAGATTAGACAGAGTATAAAACAATGGTGGTTATCATGAACATTAGTGAGGACCAAATATATAAACATAGGTTGAACATGGATTGGTGAAGTGGTCCTTTAAGCTCTATCTATATGATGATGTTAAAGTCCTTTATGGACAGAGCCGTCTTTACATTGTATTGTACAATCTTTCGGAAACAGACTCCATGTAGACAAGAGCTGTATAGGCTAACATAACTGAATGAAACGATATCTGTGACCTGCATGCGTCTAAACTAGAGTAGACTATAGTCATCTCAAAGAATGCTGAATCATCACACGATCATTCGCAGGATACTTCCTGTTAAGGGAACTTTATCTAGCCACTTTATCATGGCCATTGAGTAAGAATTAAGATAAGACATGCATGATTTTAACTGCTCAGTGAGGGAAGTGTCTATACTGTCTTATCTGTCAAGAAAGTTGTCACTGTTATTGTTATTTCACGCGAGTGGAAACGGCACAAATGCGTAATAACATTCCAGTCAGCATGACCATATAAGGGAAAGGAATTGACCTACAATTATGACTCAGGATGGGGTCGTTCATAACCTCCCTTAGGTTATATTTACACTGTGTCAGTAATGTGAGCTTGAAGTCACCCAGAGCACACATAATACAACCGGGTCACCTCAGCAGACCTGCACAGCAGTGAGTCATTCAGGCCAGAGTAATAACAAACATCAATTATTTTCAGCAGGTCACTACTATATCTACTACACATGTTGTTTGCTCATTGGTTCCATGGCACAGATTTCACGCATAGCTTGGCCAATCCACAGAGCCTTATTGCTCCCGATGCAGGTTGGTGCCTTGCATGGTTTCATCCTGTGTGTGTGTGTGTGTGTGTGTGTGTGTGTGTGTGTGTGTGTGTGTGTGTGTGTGTGTGTGTGTGTGTGTGTGTGTGTGTGTGTGTGTGTGTGTGTGTGTGTGTGTGTGTGTGTGTGTGTGTGTGTGTGTGTGTGTGTGTGTGTGTGTGTGTGTGTGTGTGTGTGTGTGGATGTAATGCACAATCTCTGCCTCTGTAATATCTGCCTTGGTTAAATTAAAGGCCCTATGCACCATTTACCAAAGAAAGAATAATACATTAGGGGGGGGGGGGGGGGGAAGGATGATGGCTGGATAGCAGGTACAGCAGGGTTGGTGATCTTTGTGTGCTTTAATATCTGTGCAATATACGGGGGAACAAAGTTCAACTGGGAGCTGGAAAGATTTTATTGTTGGGCCTTAGCTTTCCCCTAGGCCGGAGTGTAACAGTCAATGACCAGTGTGTGGAAATCCAACCTCCCCATCAACCAGGACGAGCACATCATCACCAACAAGCGTCTGTACGGGGCATTACCAAGTGTATCAGAGAAGATAGCAGTAAGGAGGATGAGACTAGCTGCGGCCACTGCCACCGACACCAAGAACTCCCGGCCAAAAAGCTTGTACTGTGGGAACCAACACACGGGCATCGATCGAGAGGATGTCCCACACCTATACTGTACCTACTGTATGTGGACGTACTAAAGATGCTGGTGCAGAAAGCACAAATGAGCTGGCCAGATGTATGGAGAACCGAGATGACTGGAGATGATGGAGGGCTCGTCTGAGGACGACGTATAGAGAGATCACATGTGCGTGTGTCCCATGCAGGTCCTCATCAATGTGTGCGCAGAAGAACTTCAAGTCACTGACCCTGTTGACTGCAATGCCTTCAATGAAGATATGGGTGTCCTCTCTCCTCAGCCTACTTTAGTCCACTATCAGCTAGTAAATCACATTATGTCATGTTGTCTTTTACAGTTCAACTACAAAATAATGGCCTTGTGCTAATGAGAGATTTTACTCTATATGAGTACCGGTACACTGAGCTTATAGCGGTCCATTGTTGAAGACATACTATAAAGGCATCCTTGTGTGAAAGTGTGTGGTATTTTAAGAGGAATATATAATGAATAGTAAGGCAAAATGCAAAAAGGAAGACGCACTTCATTCATTCATTGGTCAATAATTAATTTACTCTCCGTGTTGAACATTCAGCGTCAATGTTAACAAAACAAACACTTGGAACCGCTTCTCATTCTGAGAATACACTCACTGACTTGGGTCACCGGACATCGAACAAAGTCTCTCTCTCTCTCTCTCTCTGTCACACACACACACACACACACACACACACACACACACACACACACACACACACACCGAACCAAGTCCCTTGAGGTGCAGATCAGCACAATGTCATTATCATCCATCGGATTGTACATAGTCATTACCTATTCAGCCTAACTCACATGCCTTTTGTGCTCTGTAATTCTTCTCTTGAGAGACCCCCCTCCATACTAGTCCCGCCTTCCACCACAACCCCCCGCAACTACTACCGTCCATCTGTAAATCCCATCCCCCCCCCACCTCTTATATCCGTCTCACCCTACACCAAAACCAAACCAGCTGTCTTGGCCGGTCGTGTACCCGGAGGCATAAACAGGTGCCAGGGGGAGGGGTGGGGTAGGCTGGAGGGTCTCAGCAATGTGACATGGCAGCATGCTCTATCTTCTCCAACCTGCCAACACACCACTTTAGCTGAGACCTTGGTGTTGTTTACAGCTGTAACAGTCCTCATTGTTACCAAACAGCTGCAGCTATAGTTGGGTATCTTGTTAGAAAAAAATGATAACAAGAGTGACAAACGACACAGGATCAGACAGGGACTCATTCATTCCCTCAGCCATTACTCAGCTAAACACGAAGAACTAGAAGTAGTGCCCCTCGGTGCACAGGTCTTCACCAGGATTGAGATTTGGATCAAATATGAAGGACTAAAAAAGAGTGTTGCACATAATTATATGAGCCTATCCTGGTGGCGATCGAAAAGGCAGAATTGAAAAATGCAGGCCAAATGTTTTTCCTTGGGACTCGGGGAGTGTGCACACGTTTTGTGCATACAAAGTTTTATGCAGATCGGTGGATGTAAAGTCGTGACTTGGCCTGTGATAGCGCCACCATGAGGCTGATTTGAAAAATGTGGCATTCCCTCAGCCTATAGTGGGAATATGCGTGCACAGTTTCACTCACTCTCAGTCAGTGTAGAATCTGAGAAATCAATCAGACTCGTCTTGTTCACATGACTACAGAGATCATGTGTACCGATTTGCATGAGATTTGGATGAAATTTGTGCGACTAATATAAACAAATCGGCCTCATGGTGGCGCTATAACAGGCCGTTGGGGAATATTTGGGGCAGAGGTTCATCATTGGCATCCAGGGAATGTGTGCACAGTTTAGCATGCATGGGGCCAATGGTGCCAGAGATTAGCTGGTAACGGACGGACGGACGGACAGACAGACAGACACACACATGGACGGACGGACACACACACACACACGGACGTACGGAGTGCAAAACATACTCTCTCCCCATGCCTTCGGCCTAGTGGAGACAACAAATAGGATGGTATATTATGATTTCATGATTGTCATTCATCACTTATGTGATTTTATGTAGGCCTAATTGGATTTTATTACGTTATTACGATGCTATACAAATCACCTCCTCTATTTACATTAACATTTTCTATACTACCATAATGTAATTGTTTTGTCTTGTATGTATTTCATTTCGGTACTCTCATTTTGTATAGATGCTTGCTGTGGTTCATCCATTCGATTTGAAATCTGTTTGTAAAAGGTTTTACTACAAGTTTAGAGGAAGTGTGTAAGCAATCTAAGCATGCTTATAGATGATGGACAATCCCTGAAGAAGATAAAAGGAAACAGCTATAGGGCTTGTTGTGCTGGGTCAAAACCATGTGTATTTTAGCACAAAGCAAGAAAGAAAGAGAAAGAGGATGACTGTACCAGTACTGTACGCACATACCAAAATAGCAACCACAAGTCATTGTTACTATTCTAGGATGACTGTGAACTGCCCATGGACCCGCTGATATGGGTTTTTTTTTAACATAATGGGGTTACTACATGTTTACTTAAAAAAGTGTGATTTGTTTAGGTTATCGTTATTTGTGTATTGTTTGCTGCAAATAGATGCACATCGTTGATGGCTGGTTTAAAATACATTTGCACATAAATTATTGTAGCATGGTAAAGGTTACCTCCAGATACTGAATTGGCCTACATTCCTCATTAGGCCTATAGTATATTGTCAAATTTCAACATGTTGCTTTCATGCCATTGATTGCAATGAATTTGAAATGTCAACAAAGTGCACTTGCTTATATTGCTGTGGAGCAATCGGTGTTTTACAGCCTTTTCAAGTGCTTGCAAATAGGGCACTCGCGATTTGGAAACTGTCCTTGGATGCAGTTAAGTATTTCTTTTGAAGCCGAAGAACAAAGATAGACACACACACACACACACACACACACACACACACACACACACACACACACTCACACAAAGCTGTAGTGTGCTTAGTAATAGTAGTATCTAGGCCGGGGACTCAGTCATTATGGTACACAGTCCATGACACATCTAGATATAGGCCTTCCTCTCTCTCTCTCTCTCTCTCTCTCTCTCTCTCTCTCTCTCTCTCTCTCTCTCTCTCTCTCTGTGTGCCCCTTGACACTTATGTGCAGGCCTACATGTTGGTGTTTGTCTGAGGGTGTCCATGTGTGTGTGCTGTCTGTGCATGCATGCATCATGCATCATTCACTGTGTGCATATTTCCCTAATTGATGGAATGCTGTAATACAACATTGGCATCTTAAAACCAGAGCAAGATGGCTATATCATAGCCATAGACTATGTATTCTATAAATGTGCACCATACCTCTCTGCAGGCTGCAGCTATTTGATATATTTTTTTATTTCTCTCATACCTCTATCCTTCTTTCTAAGTAACTGAAATATGTGGGTAGCTGGTAAAACAATTCCATCCACCATCTGTCAAAAGTCGAGTTGAACGTGAAGTTGAGTTTCCCGTTAATTATGTTTTAATGGACGGACATTGTGCATTTGTTTGATTTAACTATGTAATGTGTTTTTTTGTTTTTTCTTGTTGTTATTTTTGTTATATATATATATTTTAATTTGTTCTGTATTTATGAACATTGCCTGATGTTTCTTCAAAGATTGTGTTTGTATTTTTTTGTGCTGCCATGGGGATGTGGGGGGGAAATATATGTAAATAATTGTTTTGAAATTACTTTGTTGTAATGAAAAATCAATAAACATAATGTTTAAAAAATATATATGTTTTAATGTGTTAATTCCTTGCTGTGTTATATATAGTCTATAACCAAACCAATGCAACGGTATGTGTGTGTAGCACATAGCAGGACAGGTAGTATAGGCTACGTCACTGTATTTGTCAGAAAGGCACTACTGCAGTGTTATAACCACAACAGCATGCAGTTTGTCAGTCAGCCTGGAAAAAGGCAGGGATTGTGCAATGAAGGCTACGCGGTACATTTGGCCAGCTGCTCTCTATCAGTGGTCTTTCACGGCTCTGAATGAGGAGTCTAAACAGAGGCTGCTGGGCTGCTGGCTGGTTGCTGCATTTGCATTTGAGGCAGACTCCTAGCAGACTTCAGACGAGGAACCTGGGACAGCGGATGACTCTGAATTTAACCAAACTTATTTGTTGGTCGAAGAATAATACAACGACAACCTCCACCACCGGCGTAATACACTGTCACCAGGACTAATGCAGTTTAAATCGCGTGTGTTGTTTGGTTATGACCTTTATATTGGGAGTAGCCTATTTAAAACTAATCCAAACGTAGATGTGTAGGACTAGACAGAACTAGGTTTCTTCGCGGAGTAGTACCAAATCTCCCGCTGGGTTGCACATTGCGTTAATCGCAGAGCTCCAGACACACACAGGCGGACTGAACTGAACACCAAGGACTGAAACCATTTCAATGTGATGCTTCGGCGTTGCCGTGGAGTTTACTAAACAATTGGTTGTTTTTTTAAACACCACATTTTCCATACACCTGGCACCGTCTCAACAAATATAAGATTTGTTTGCGGATTTTTATTTCGCCAACGTGCGGACCTCTCAGCACTGGAAGGACTTTGACTGAACTAAAATATGTCAATTTTGCCTTTCACTCCCCCCATTGTGAAAAGACTTCTGGGCTGGAAGAAGGGAGAGCAGAACGGGCAGGAGGAGAAATGGTGCGAGAAGGCGGTGAAGAGCCTGGTGAAGAAGTTGAAGAAAACGGGACAGTTGGACGAGCTGGAGAAAGCCATCACCACGCAAAACATCAACACCAAATGCATCACCATACCGAGGTAAAAGATCCACTGCACTGACTAGCCTACAGTGGCTGTGGCTGGATTATTCTACGCACACTCACCTATTATGTACACGGTGTCTGAAACCACAGCTACAGACAGTCCATGCCGAGTGTAACGCAGTGTTACATAATAAATGGAAATGTGCACAAAGCAGCACTTCTAGTTCACTGTTGGATCGAGATGATGATGATGATGGTCAGTGGTCACCCACTGAAAGAGCATTTACTTTCTAATCTCGCATGCGTGATAAGAAATTAAGAACGACACCTTGATTGTTTTCTTTGTGTACTTTGCCAAATCACTGGTAAATATAATAGGCACACCGTTTAAGATTATTACAACAATAGCTGCAAAACGTGTCCTTCTTTGAACCCATGATCTGTTCACTCATCTGTCCATATAATATGATATAGTGCACACACACACACACACACACACACACACACACACATGGAGCCCATGTTATATAACTTGGCCTTAATCTGGGACGCTTTCTAGCACGGTGGGTTTGTTTGTGTTTTGCGCGTATAGGCGAGCCTGTGGGAATTGGGTTTATATTCTACCACGCCATGTTGTGATTAAGCAGACAGTGCAATCGCAGTCGCAGCACACAACAACCCATAATCAAACATTGGCATTCATTCGGCAAAATTACTGCCCGCCGTCGGTGAAATCTTTCAATGCGCTCTATGAGGCTGAAAGGCTTGCTGGTTGCTGCACTGCCTTGTGGAGACAAGTGAAAGTCTCTCTAGGTAGGGGAACTGTTGGTAAACACACGCACACCATGCTGACTCCTTTTTGCTTTGAAGCTTTCGGAATGTGGTCATTCGGAATTGTAAGCTGACCTCCACCTTCCCGTGTTCAGACAATGTTGTGAATGTTACACTGTCAGTTACTGCTGTTTTTACTCTGACTGCAAAATGCAAATGCTGCAATACAGTCAGCACTCTACATTGCCATGCTTGGCAGGAGTTGGCACTGTCAGTGATTTGCTTCACACGTTTTATCAGCAGCAAGCAAAAAAGGCCTCGGACCCTCAGCCCTCAGAAGATATCTCCACTGTAGTATGCCAGCTGAAATCAAATCTGACACAGGGCACTCCCACATTCTTAACTGCCACAAGTGTTTTGCATATCATAGTGTGCATACGCCTGGGCCTGTATCCAAAGTTTAAAGCTTGCCTGGAAAGTTAAATGTTTGTTTCCAGTTTCATATTCCTACCCACTAATGCAGAGGGGAAGCGGTGGAGTGTGCTAAGATGACCTCAGATCAATGTTTCCCTGGAGAGCTGGCCTTGTGGTACCTGCATCCCTGTTCTGTTCATTCCCAACATGCCGGCCGGCTCACAGCAGCTGCCACAAGCCTGCACAGGCCTGTCCCATGGGGAGTTTCGTTCCCTTATCTTCCTGACACATGAACTGTGGCAGGCCCATCACCGGCCAGCTGATCAGATGGTCAGCTAGTGAGAAGCCACTGTGGACAGCTGTGCGCTGCGGAAAGCAAGGAGTAGTAGTGGAATATATAGGGTGATCATAATTACGGTAGCAGAGAAATCTAGGTGGTCCTAGTGTGCATATAGCTTTGTAATTATTGTAGTTCTAACAAGACACATTCTTCAAGACAATGTTGTTGGAAGACTCCTAGTATTTACTGCACTTTTACAGTAGGCATGCTGCTGAATACTGTTGTCTAGGGAGGCATGTTGTGAAGGACAATTATATCCGTTTTGAAGAAAGTGGAATGGAGTAGAATTCCAGTGAACAATGCAGATAAAGCCATATTCAATTTCTTGCCAAATATAGGCATCTAGCTTGGCCATTGTACACAACATTTGTGTGTACTTTACCTTTGTTTATGTTTATTTGGACAGGACAATGCATATTAATGGACGTAAATACACCGGATATAGCACAGTTGCTCATTTTCATCCGCAGTCCTCACAGGAAACACAAAACGGAAAAACAGAGGAATACATATACATGACATTACATATAGGGAACCTGAGTTACCTCTTTACTTTTCAGATAAAGGACCATAAAGGCCATAGTATGCTCAATCAGTTATGAAGTAACGTACTGTATGGAGCAATGCAGAGCGAAAGACGCCGTATTCTGTCTGTCTTTATCCTTTCATCTTGTTGTCCATATTCCCCATTCAGCAATTGGTTCAAATTCCATGGTTGGTTTGTCACAGTTGCGGCCATAGGATTCCATTAATTCAGTTGGGATTATTCAATGCTTGGCCTGCACAGTGACCACATTGAATTCTGACCACAGAGTTGTATTATAATTGTAATACAACTCTATGGCTGTGTTTCCAGATGATGGCTTGAGGGTCGACAGTGGCTCAGGAGGTAGAGCGGCTGTCTTGGAATCAGAAAGTTCCCAGGTTCAGTGTACACCCATTATTCCGACCTCTCAAAATTCCGACCTCTCATAATTCCGAAAAATGACTATGACCTCCCATATGTCCCATTCCCAGAGGTCGGAATAATGACATGGCACCCCCGCCCCCCGGTTCAATCCCTGGCTCCTCATGGCTATGTGTCGAAGTGTCCAGTTGAGCAAAACACTGAACTCCTACAGAGATTAAAATAGGGTGCATTTTGCATCCCAAAACGCAGTTTATAGTTATGGGACGCAATAAAACAACCACCTCTGCATCCACGGGATGCACTACAGTACTACTGTACTGTCTTCTTCTGTTTTCTACATGAATATAAACACATTATAACCATATAAAATGAAATGGGAGTTAAATGCTGCAATTTGTAAAAAATGGCAAAATATGACTCCTAACGTCGTTGAAGTGGGACTCATAAAAAAAAAAAAAAAGACTCATCTAAAAGACCATCCCTGCATCCCAGGACTCATTACATTGAAAACCTATTTACATCATGGCCAAAAGAGATTGGCCGGAATGACATTTGTGATATTAGTTGGGGCGCTAGCCCCTCCTATGTCCAGCTTTGAGGGTTTGTGTAGTACAAATATTGTCCTGACACAAACATTGAATGCCTTTGACAATGAATGGCCAGTTTTGAGTTTGTGTAAACACAAACATTGCGTAAACACAAACATTGAAGACAAAAGTGAGGACACAAATTGTGATTGGCCGGAATGAGATGATGTATGATGATAAGAGCGCCCCTCACTTCACACGGGTGTGATTTTTTGTTTTGTTTATAATGTGGCTTCACAATAGAATGGCACCAGCACAAGTGTAGCTCTATTGTTTGTTTCTCAGGGGTTGCAAATGGAGCGGCAAACTTTGATTATTACATTTTATGTCACATTTGGTGTATTTCTAGGGCAAGGCCATTGTGTTACTAGGCCGCTGGGGTTTTGCAAGGCTCCCATGTGTAATTTCAAGTCTTAGTCACCCCACAGCAAGCTGTTGTGGCTTTGTGGTATATGGCCTGGCCCTTTCTCACTTTCGGTGTCTCTTTTTTTCTTTTTTTCTTCACATAAACCTTAAAGCTCTCTGAGTTCCTCACTTCCGTCCAATGCAAACATTGGTGTGTCAAGTGCTTCAAGTCGTTAAAATGTGACACTATCCAGTGTTCAGGTGGTGGCTTCGAAGTGGCGCAAGCCTTCACTGGCCAAAGGTGGGAACTGGGAAGGTGACTCATGTATGACTGTTTCATCAGTCTGTTTATTTTTATTTTTATGATGGTCTGACTCAGTATTATTATTAGATTATAACTGTATTGATCCGGGATGGGGGGATTTGTTACAGTAGGAGTAGGCTACAATGAGGTTCATAGAACAACAGAACCGAGAATAGAAGAATAGAAGCATCTGTACTGTCAGTATGTACAAATGAACCACGTCAGCCGTTCTCAAACATTTTCATGTCAAGGACCCCCAAAGATATTTGTAATTGGCCACCGGCCCCCATCTGAAAATATGTTGTTCCAGGGAACCCCCAGAAGCAAAGATTTGAGTTAAAAACGTTCGCTGTGAAAGAATATATAATTATATATTCAAAGATTTGCGCCACATTTTCACGATGTTTCTAAAATAGCAGATCTACAAGCTCGTAGCGCGGCACTCTGTGCTTAAGAATAACATAATGCTTCCGGAATGTGTTCAGAAACAGCTCACTCCAGGCCGTGGTACTATATATCATCATCCTTCTAGGAAATTCTGCCTAGCGAGATAAAATCTACTCGCTAAAACTGTGTCAAAGACATTTTTGTCTAGACCAGTAAATATTGCTAGACTGTTCACTGTAATGATGACAATGACATTTCAAAGTCTCACATTTGTCACATGAACCTCAACAGCAGCCGTAGGCCTGGCTTTCTACCTGTGCTACCTGTTCTGCTGCTGTCATTAGGCATAAACTAGAGAGGTGCCCGTGTTGTGATGTCAGAAAATGCCAGATCCATATATGGAGATATAGGGGTGATCAGGTCCTGAGCCCGGGCAGAGGCTTTTGTGCTGGTTCTGGACAACCGGAAATGCATGCCACACCCAGTTATTATGTACAGTGTGTGTCCTTTTATGCCCATATATGGAGTTCTTTGTCAGAGGCCTTTTTGGGGCGGTTCTGGACAACCGTGGGTCCGACCGACTCGACACCGGGCACTGCAACACCTGCGGGGGTGTGGAACGCGCGTGTCAAATTTGAAGTCGGTGGGGAAAATGGTTCTCGAGTTATGTGTATTACACACGTACAGAGACATTTATAGATATAGGTTAAATCAGGGGAACAAGCAGAGATATTACTCGTACTGTGTGTGTGTGTGTGTGTGTGTGTGTGTGTGTGTGTGTGTGTGTGTGTGTGTGTGTGTGTGTATGCATGCGTGTGTGCGTTCATAGACCCAGGAGCAGTGGATTCCACACACCTAGCTGTTTCTTTTTTTACCCTCCCAGACTGCCCGGGGAGGTCTTGGTTCTGGGTGTTAGCTGGCAGTCAGAAGAACAGTCTTGTCTTGTCCACAAACATCCCCCTGGCATCCAGTCTACAGTCTGACCCCGCTGATTCAGACTGCTGCATGTTGGAACAGGAAAGGGCAGGAGAAAGAAACACATGGCAAGGGAATAAAACAAGAGAGTGACAAGGGAATGGAAGAGGCTTAAGAGAGAGAGAGAGGAATTGATAGACTTTGGTTTGTAGAGACATAGGTAGGCTATATTTTCTATACATGATTATACTAAAAATGTATACTTGTACTAGAACTACACAACGACAGATGGTGAGAAAGTGCAATGGAGTGGACTCAGGCTCCTTTTCCACCAGGGTTGAACCGGTTCCGGAACCAGTAAATAGTGTTTCCACTGAAAATGAATTGGTTCAGAACCCTGAAAGTTTGTTCGGAACTGGAACCAAGAAATGGAAAGCACCAAGGTTCCAAGAATCTAGAATGGAACCAGTTCTAGAATCAAAGTTATTTGGGTGTAAAAGGGGCCTCAGAGGACCCAAAAGGCAGAAAGGTGTGTTATTAAATTATTGAAGATGTGCACCATGTTTTGACACGTTAAATACTGCTGACAACACTAATGATGAGCTTCACAGAAAAACACACAACTTCACTCTACGATGGGTTTCAGAGGACACTGGTGGATGGAGGGCCTAGCATGATGGCCAATAAATGTGAGGAGCGTATGGAAGAAATGTCAGGCTTTATAAGGAAGAACAGCAAGATAAGGGGGGGGGGGGGGGGGCTCGTTTTTAGGGCTAGAAGCTTCGACTTTAAAAAAAAAACGATCGAAGGTCAGCCCTAATTCGTACACTATCAAGTATCGAGTGTTAATATAGAAGAGGTGGTTATCAGGCAGCAGGCTGCGGTTACTGCGGTGTGGAACAGAGAAACCTCTTTGGCTGATAACCGAGATAAGTGTGTTTTCCAGACTCTCTACACAGGCCCACGGGAAGACAGTGGGACAACGTCAATAGAGCCACCCACCTGTGTCTGGTATTGTCAAAGATGGTACTAGTCAACATGAAACACACACACACACACACACACACACACACACACACACACACACACACACACACCGTATGCAGGAAGTATAACATGCACCTGCTCTGCTTCCTCCTCCACCTGTAGGAACACACTCTCACACACATGCTCTCTCTCTCTCTGTCAATACATCCTGTCTTATTTAGTATAATGAATAGAAGCAGCTGTGCATCCTGTGTTGATCATGTGTCTATATAGACTTGTGTATTATCATTTCATGTCCTGTGTTACAACAAACAGAGCTATCTGTATCACCAACACGTACAGTAGGCCTACACATTGCAGACAGACTTTCGCGTAGGTGTTGCACATATAGGTTTCACGTCGAGGTGGCCATCGTTGAGTCATCTGAGACAGCATTGTTCTTCGATCAGCCTCACGATAACAGCAAGGTCACGGAGAGTATGTGTGCTGTCTGTATGTCTGTCTGTGGGTGGCAGCTGTAATTACAGTAGTAAACTAGAACTGCACTCTTGTCGAGTGCCTACTTGCTTGTTGCACCCATAGGCGCAAGCATATCTTCATCACGTCATATGCTGGTACGGGACATGCTGTACGCATCGTAGCACCTGACGAAAAACATGACTTTGTACCCTGTGTAGTTGCAGTAGGATGCCGGATGCCGGATAAAAACCCTGATTGAAATTGATTGTATCTAAACCAGGTTTATTTAATTACATAACTTCACCACATGAATGCTAGTGTACCTATTCTGTGGTGGTGGTGGTGGTGGTGAACATTTGGTGAAAATAGCAGATCTATAAACTCACAATGCGTTGCAACTGAGTTTGTTGGGGATGCCACTAGTCAACTAAGTACAGTCAGGGTATGTACTATGTAGGGACAAGTGGTCAATAGCATTCTTAATTGTCAGGATTTGGCATGGATTACTGACATTGTGCTGTGATCCACAAGTCAAACAATAACAAAAGTACTATCCAGGTACACACTCACTTCACTTCATGTTGTGTGTTAATTAGTTCACCACAAAAACTCTTTGCACTGTATCGTATCCGATTTGTTGACTATAAAACTGTTGTAATATCACACTATTGGTGCACCCAGAGCGTAAACATAGAGGAAGTAATCTCAATATTGCATTTTATTACATCCAACATCCTTCTTTATCTGGGGTTTACTGTATATGTCTCAGTCTGTGTGTGTGTGTGGTTAGTCAGGCCAGTGGAATGCTCTTGCAGTGCCTTGGGGAGGGCGTGGGCTGCTGTTTGGTTTGCGGCTGCTCCAGGGGTGGAGGGGGTTAGACTGCCAGAGACAGCTCTGCCTCAACTTGGTCCTGGCTGTCTCACTATCTGCAGGGGAGCGCGCACGCACACACACACACACACACACACACACACACACACACACACACACACACACACACCAGACAACAAGCCTGCCTTTGTGCTCCAACCGGCCACTAGCACCTCTGCTACAAGCGCTTTGCTACAGATGGATGTGTGAGAGTAATATGGAAAACAGCTTGACTGGAACTACAAGGTTTCTTTAAGCAGAGGAGAGGATGAGAGATTAGTATTAATCTGTCAGTGTAATGGGAGGGGTCTTAATTCGCGGAGCGAAAAGATCAAAGCTGGTGGGATGAAATCATTGTACAAAGTTGTGGAAGTGGAAGCCGGATCAGAGATTACCGATGACCCAGTGGTCCAGACTCAGAGTTGCTGTATAGTTGCACAACGCCAATTAACTAGGGCATGATGAGCAGCTTGATAATAGAGAAAGTGACTGTGATGATGTTCTGTGGAATGGCATGTAATTTTCATTATGCTGGTGATTTTAATCGTATAAGCATTTGCATTTCAAATGTAATTTCAGAACATTCTCATCTTTATGGTTATTTTTGCAGACAGCTGCTGGGGACGACCCAAATGCATGGTTAGCGTATACTATATACCACATTATACTGTGTGTCCCTGGTTTGACTCCCGGCTATTTGCTGTGTGTCACAGTGGCCTGCTTACTTTACGCCATTGCTGACTCTGTCTGTCACTGTCAAAATAAACCAGGGACCATACAGTCTGGTTGCTAGTTTACCCATGTCCTCTTATAGCGCACAATGTTTTTCTTCATCAAAATTATAGTGGGCCTGAATATGTCATACATCATGCTCATACTTGAAATGTAATTATTTTTGGTTTAAAAAAAAAAAAAAAGGATATAAATATATAATATATAAAGAGGTGCAAATCAAATTTGGTGATCAGAATGCCTTAGCTAATATATACGTAGGTAATGAAATGAATCTGTGTTATGGGAAAAGTCATGGTGTATTTGTTTTTGTATTATTTTAGGTTTTTAACCATCAATCTGATAGAAAGAAGTCAGATAGATAACTGACTTACTGGAAGAAAAACCCCTCACACAGGACCCTGGAAAGAAACGTACTTAATGCTGTTATTAATATGTTTGACTCAAAATGCAGCTGGTTGTGACCCCCAGCCTTTACCCACCTTTTCAATCCAGACTACGGTCGTCTGGCTTCTCTGGCTGTCTGGCTGCTGGTCTCTTATTTCGCCTCAGAGACCCCCTCTCTGGGTCCAAGGCAGCACACACTCCAGTCCTATGATATCACCTAGTTTTCTACTCCCACCCCCCTACTTCCATCCACATCTTTTTTTGTAAGGAAGGAAAGAGAGATGTCTAATGGCTTTTCCAGAGAAGTGAGAAATGCTGTGTGATATATTTCTAGATATATACAATAAGCTGCCGTGCTGCTGTAGTGCAATTAAATGCCAGTGCAGACAGTGCAAGTGAAAATGTAAACTTTATAGCGATGCTTGGTTGTACCAACTTGGCTCGAGTACGGAGTTGGACACTATTAATTAACTATTAAGATGTTTTATTTTTTATGGCAATTACTGCTGTAGTCACTATTCAGACAGCAGCATTGGAGAGAGAGCGAGAGGGTGGTAAGGAGGATTCACAGGTTCTCGGCAGGGAATCAAGCTGGACACAGATACTGGTTGAGCAACCAGTGTGCTGATAGTTGTCATATAGATGATGTTTCATAATAAAACGTTGTTGTCCAGACCCCAGTGTTGAGGAATGATCATCAGCCATTATGGGATAGATACTGTACCTCTCACAGTGACTCACAGCCCAGATTTGGAGAGGAGCCCAGACTCAAACGGTGCTGTGCAGGGTTGAAATGTGTTGTCCAAATAAATACATTCTTTATTCTTTGTTACTAACTAAAGTCTTAAATCAGACTTTGTTATAGTAAATGATAATTTCATGAAAAAGGTGATTAACGATATTAAAAGACACGGAAAAAAGACGTGCATGATACACTCTTACTCCGCTAGCATTTATTGAACAACTAGGATCTAATTCACGCCAGCATTTCTTTAAATTTGAGCTCTTATTTTGAAAAGCCACAGTTGAAGTCTACCGGAAGTAGCTTATCCTAGGACGCTCGACGGAGCCGAGACAAATATATATACACATATATTATATATACATACATACACAACACACATGGGCACATGTACCTTCATAATGTGTTCCCTGCTGGTCCTGTGCTGCTGTTCATTATTATCACATTTTTTTGCTTAGTAACATGGTCTTATTGTGCAATGGGTATATTTTTCCCCATATGAACTCTGCTATTTAAGGTTGAAACATTGGGTGGGAGCTATCTCTGGGAGAGCTTTTGTTCCGTTTTGTTTTGTTTTGTCCTATCTGTGTGTTTGGTTGTACTGTTGTATTGTTTTGTGAACTGTATTGTACAATGTATGTGTTGAGGACCCCCTCTAAAATGAGATGAGACATCTCAAGGGGCTTATCCTTTCAACAAAGGTATCTACATCAGAAGGCAAATTGCAGTACAGCTGGGGCTGTATCCAATCCAATGAATCACTTCCTTTATAAATCACAGTAGATAGATCCCTGGGCAAGTCATCTATCAGCGGCTGCCATATATTCATAAAGTTATTTTCTCTCTCTTTTAATTTGGCACTGAGCCTTTCCATTGGAAGTACTCTGTAGATTTCTCTATACCACTGAGTCACTGATGGAGGTTTTTCGTGAATCCAATTAAAGTTAAACAAAATGCATTTTCTAGCTATACACAGAGAAGCTTTAATATTAAGTAGCTTATGAAGTACCACGGCACAGCCAACGACAGGTCCGAGGCGGGGCATCTCTGGAGCAGCACATCATTAGCCTCCCTACACTTCCCTCACTCTATTCCACCAGAATAATTAAGAAGGCAAACTAAATCATTGCAGACAACTGCACATCACCTCTTCAATCTCCTCCCATCAGGCAGGAGATATAGAAGTATCAAGAGCTCAACATCTCGCTTCAGAGATAGCACTTACCTCGTAGCCATTAGACATCTGAACTTGTAGCAATATGCATATAATGATATAGCACTTTAAAATACTGAACGTAGTTTCTATGCTGCTGGTTTTTGTATTGTGTCTGTCCTTCTTGTTTGTGTATCTATGGTTGTCTGTATATGTTGAGTATGAACCAAGACAAATTCCTATCAACTTGTTGACATGGCAAATAAATTATTGAATCTTGAATCTAGAAGGAATGAGGCACTGGAGCAATGCCTGTTTTTCAGTAGTTGCACAACGGGGGTTTTTTGTAAGGTCTAGGAGGACTTTAGTAAGGACTAACTTTTCAATGAGCATCTTCAGAAACAAAACATTAGTCTCTATAGTCTTAATAGACCTGTAGTAATATGTGGAGCATCAGTCAGCCTTCTTCAGTTTATTGGTGAAATGAATTGACCTCAGAGTTAAAATAAATGTTTAAAAACAAAAACCCTCACACACAAATGAAGGCACCTGTCTCAGTTGTACCAGAAATATTCAAAATGGTATTTCGGCATTAAAATGCCATTATCATGATGTTTATTGTTTACTGTGTTTTAGAGGGAGTTTAGGCCAAACGCAGTAGTGTGGCTTATATCTGTAACTTTGAAACTCATACCAGTATTATTGTTACTTGTCTAAATACATTACTGAAGGAAAATGACAGAAACATGTAACAATCACCTGCTTATTAAATGTATGGTGTTTAGTAAATCACAATGACATACATTGAAAGCTCTAGCGTTTGCATCCTGATTCTGAATGACTCCCCGGTAAATCCATCTTCAGAAATAAAGAATGACACTGAATAGAATAAGAGTATGTTGGTGAGATATCCATCTATCTAATCAGTATCCGTGCGTCTTATGATCCCATTCACTAGGTGTGTAGGCATCAAACAAGGTCTCGCTAACCTAACGTCAGATATTTCACAATTCTTGTTGTGTTTACTTAGTATAGGGTAAAAACATGAGTAGCCCGGGGCCGCGAACTCCGTGTCGTTGCAATTTTTACCCCGAAGAACGAAGAATCTATGTCCAAAACGTTGGTTTTAGTGTTCTGCTGTCTTGCATCGACAGCTAAGAGTGTGTAGCAACTCTTTCATGTTGTTCTGTTGGCCGGCACCTCTAAAAGGAATGGTGTGAGTGAGTGTGAGTTGCACCTCTATGAACTCTACTTAGTATCGTGTACAAGGATTAAATAACAAGTACAGAATCAACAGAACAGCAGTTGATTCCTCTGTTGCTGGCAAGGGTCCATCTACTTCAACTTCAACACACTCAGCAACAGCAACAACACAAGAAGTTGGTGTCACCCTCACTGGCCTCACATGTTCCGTTCAGTCCTCCAAAGTTTTGACATGAATACTTTGCAATCCAGTCCTTAAATTACAACACAGTTCGACACCTTGATCAGTTCATTAGTAAAGTTGAAATATAGTGGCATACCAAACTGCACGTGTAGCGATGTTTATTCATTTGTACGAAAAGGGAAGAACTTCTCATGATGGGAGGCATATTGTAGGTGGAGCTTTTGGAATGGCGGTGCGCAAAGTTTGCTGGTATTTGAAGCAGTCGAACACATTCCAGATGACTGAATGTTAATGACTGCATTATGTTGTTTCCCGGTCATAGCGCAGCAATTTAAAACATTAATGCACTTCCCACCTATACACATAGTGTTACTGTAACTTTGAGTAACTGCAGTTTCTTCCAGTGGTGAAATTTGACATGACATTAATATTGCGGACTTCCATGTAGTCTGGCTCCACATGAAGCATGATCTCTTTTCACTGCTTCATGATGGCCCTGCCAAAAGGTCAATAGACGTCATTACCAGCTTTGAGTGTTTTAGAAAGACAGCATCCTGCCACCAAAAAAACAAAAGTTGTGCACTGCAGCCACAAATGGCAGCACGCAGCAGATAGACAGACTGGCCAGTGGCCACCGAGTTTTATGAGAGGCACACATGGACCCATTCCAGCCCCCGGTCTCACTCTGTTTTGGAGGAGGCTCAGGCCCTATAGGGAGACAGACGGAGAGGGGGTGCCTTTTAGGATTGGGGCTGGGGGGGTGCAGCCACAGACACTCTGAGCTGCTCTGAACTATTGAGACAGTCTGTCATCCCCTTTGTCCTGCAGCTCTGTGTCCCTTCCTTTATCTCTCGCCCTGCTTTGTCTATCCCCCACCCGCCTCTTTACATCTTATTTGTACATTTGTGCTCACACACACACAATGTTCTACTTAAAACTGCAATAGACTAGACGTTCTGACGTTTGGAACTTGTTTACCCTGTTTGCCTTTAAAGGTATTACTGTATATCATGATATATACATTAAGTTTGTTGTGTTCGTTTTTTTCAGTGGGCTGACATTCTAAATCGCACCTGCACACACACACACACACACACACACACACACACACACACACACACACACACACACACACACACACACACACACACACACACACACACACACACACACACACACACACACACACACACAGACAGACACACACACACACCATGCAGAGCATGTGTGTGTTTGTAGCTGTGTGTGTGCAACAGTGCATGCCTCCAAGTGTTTGTTTAGCCCCCTGAGATTGCTGAAGCCCAGTCTGGGCTTGTCAGAGTCTGTTTTATGAGTCAACCTAACACACACATAGGCATATTTGCAGATATTGGAGTCTGTCTCTGTTCCACACTCACACTCACATAATCATCAGTTCTCAACCATCCTGAGTAATGTTAGAACCTGTTCCCTATCCCAACACTCCGTTAAAACAGGATTCCCAGGGAATGCTGGTTGATATAAACACCTCAAGCATTGCATGTCATGTACTATTGAATCTTTTTTTCTGTCTCTCACTCTCCATCTTTCTCTCTCTCTCTGTCTGTCTCTCTCTCTCTGTCTCTCACACACACACACACACACACACACACACACACACACACACGCGCGCACACAGACTTGAGTTTGGATATGTTCGGTGGGGTGTTGATTAAGGTCAGGTCAGCTTCTGCTTTGGAGCATGGAACACAATAGACAGACAACTCACTTAATTTCCCCCGTAGCAAAAATCAATACCAATTTGGCCCATCCATTTTGGACATCAGGTCCACTCTGACCATGGTATGATGAGGGAACTGGAAGGGCCTCAGCTCCTCTCCCACACTGGAAAGAAATGGGCCAGAATAGAGCTGGTCCGTGGTTAGGTAACTAAGGAAGGCATTCGGCTAAGAGAGTTTTATCCAGACTCAGGCACTGGGGGAAGAAAAATCAATAGTTACACTACTGTTACCCTGTAACACAACGGATGGAGTCATTTTGGATTCTTTGGATCATAATTCTGTAACAATTCTCCCTTTAATTATTGCCAAATGACCCATCTATTGGTGGTAGGGTCTTATCTTACTGTAATACAGTTCATACTGTAGTAGGGTGTATCTTCCTGTTTGGCCTATTTTGACAGAAGATTACAACTTATCAACTGAAAAGGGGTCAATGGGTGTTGAAAATACATTATTGTTTTGTTGAATGAGCATACATTATGCTTACTTTGTTTCTACCTCTAGAACTCCTTCCGCTGCTGCTCTGTAGAGGAGATTAAATAGTTGGCTTGGATTCTTGGAGGTCATGGTCTGGAACAGGCCTGAACAACCGATTTGGCCATCTCTGCCCTCCCAGCTTGTCAGTCAACAAAACGCATGCATGCACTTGCACGCACGCGCGCGCACACACACACACACACACACACACACACACACACACATACACACACGCCAGCTCTGTAGGGTATTTGGGGTCAGTGTTATTCCCCCCCCCCCCCCTTTTGCTTCCCCATGCTGCACATAGTTGAAGCATTCTAAATGCTCCTGAAGCATATTTGAGTTTGTCAGCTTGGGTAGGGCAGCAGGGCTACTGGCTCTCCTAAACAATATTAAATGGGACGACACACTAGCCAAGTTTAGCCACTACAGACTAGGGCTTAGTGGGCAGCGGTGGCCGAACGGTCTTGATACCGGAAGGTTGCTAGTTCGTATCCCCCGGACCGGCACGTTAAAATGACCACTGCTGAAGTGCCCTTGAGCAAGGCATTGAACCCCTACCATGGAATGTTCTATGAGCAGGGCCTGGCTGTAAACAAGTTCTTGAGCTTAGTCCAGTTACCCTGGATAAACATAGTAACTTTGCTTTGCTTTGGCTGGATTGAATGGGAATGGATATGAATGTTTTTTTTCTTGCCATGGTGGCGTTTCCCAGAACTTCCACTCCTCAACACTGTCATGTCATAAACCTCTGTAATAAAATGGATCGTTCTGACTTGAAGAGACTAGCCATAGTGTCTGGACATGTTCTCTTTGATGTTATTGTTTTGTGTGTTGCTGTTGTGATGCGTTGCTTCTCAAACAAATGGTGAAAAAAGGTGAACATGTGAATATTTAATGCATGTATGTTTGTTCATTTGCTGGCTCTGCTAGGAATGGACATAACTATGCATCAATTTGTGGTGGAGAATTGATTCATTGTTGATCTGTTGCAGGGATATGTCTTTAAGTGAATGAACCACTTTGGCTGAGTACAAAATGTTCTTTAGCAACTTTCACTCTCAAACATTGAAAAAGAGAAACGGGTGCAATTTAGGGAAATTGCAAGTGTTGTTGCCTACTTGCCTCGGGTCCCGACACGAGGAATCCACTGGCAGCGTTGTGAGCAACATACGATTCAAATTTGGTGCTGAACGGATCCTCATGATATATGGCGTTTTTGTTTTTAAGAAATAGGCCCCTCAGGCTCCAATTACATTGTCACCTCACCCCTGAGATCATGTGTACGTAGTTTGGAGGGGATTGATCACCCCAAAATTGCCTTTGCTGCTGCGTTGATTCCACCAACCTTAACATGTGATTCAAATTTGGGGTTAATTGGATGTTTTGTTCATTATTTACAAAATTCTGTGTGGTGCATTTTTATCACATGAATCTCTGGATCCATGTGATAAGATTTGGACAAGATCTGTAGGAGGAGGATCAATAAGTGTGTTTTGAATCAAATTCTAAATGCTGTAAAATCTAGTTGGACGCAAAGGGACATTGCCGATTTCCTTGAAGTGGCCTGTTATAACGCCACCATGAGGCAGACTGGTGTCATTATTTGTTCCTGCTTAGGCCTCTGGACTGTGGACCTGAGAAAAATTGATTCACTAATCAATTAATATAAAACTATATAACGCCGCTTAGCAAAATGCAAGCACAGCAATTTGACATATAGCTTGTGTGAGTGCTGACAACAGTTGGAGGAGTAGCATGGCAAACTTTTGGGTTGCTGTGACAAGAATATGTGACAAGAATAATGGGATAAATATAAAATATGAATTATTTTACTCGGCTATCAATCCGACCAATTCATTTCAAGATCAGGTGGCTTGGCTATATGGTTTAAATTTGTATCCCTGACATCATAAACTGAGCTCTAAATATCTAAATGTCAAAATGAACTGATTAACTACTACAACCTGGGCCTGTACTTAGTTTACTGGATTCCCAAGGGTCCAAGATGCACAAGGGTTTGTCCGGATTATATGGCGCCTAGTTATGCTTAAATCATTACATTTCTTATTATTCAGATCGTCGGTATGACATAGTTGTGTTGTAAGTAAAAGTCAGCAAAAAATGCAATCATGGGCTGCAACATGGTTCTTTTCATAGCCTGGCCCTGAATGAGTGTCGGTTATATATGCTTGCATCATTCATTTACAACTAAATAGCCTCCTCCCACTCACTTTTGAGAAAAGCACACTTTATGCACGCACAGCTTTGTCCGTGGTTCGGTTGGCCAAGTCATAGACGTACGTAGTTATAGTATGCGGACTTGCAGAGTATGTGGACGTGCTGTTTATCCCTGTGGTTTGTGCCTGTGATACGTAACTGACTTTACCTCTGCGTTTTCAATGCAGCTTTTGCAGCTTCTGTTGTTTGTGTGTGTGTGTGTCTCACTCGGACACGCAATATTCATGGCGAAACAACAGCAACACGGACGTTTAGATGGCGGCGCGCAAGCTTCTAGTATATTACAAATATTATTATTATTATATTATGAACATTTTAAATGCTATACTTTTCCTGCAGGACACACAATGGTCGACCCAGATGGCATAGCACCTAGTGAGCCCTCACCAGTTGGCCAGTAGAATGTCTAGCCAACTTGCTTTCATCTGAGCACTGACATTTGTCCTTCCAAAGGGCTTTAGCCTAAGCCGTTGACCCTTACTCTGTACTCACGTGTGCAGTGTGCAAACACCACGTCTGTGGTCGCTGCCCCTCGTGCATGAAAATAGGGATTTTATTTTAATGGTTTGGTGATTTCAAAAGGCTGTACACAGCAATCGGTCTCCATCTCCAGTGTCTATACCCACTATTCATTACTATCCTGTATTCCAAGTCATTACTACAACTGTACTCCAATCAGTCTTCATATTAATAGGCTATATTGTTTTATTGGATGTGTCCGTATGCTTTTCTTAATCCCACAATGATACTACTGTACGTGTTCTCAGTTATTTCCAGTATGCAACTTCTTCTTTTTGAAACTTCCTGTTTTGAAAGTGGTAATCCCATCAACGCCTCTATTTTTAGAACCCCCCCACCCCCCAATAACACACAGTGACCGAGCCCTTGACTGTTAGCAGTAACACAATTACACTCACCCACGCTCAGAATGTCATGTCTTAAAGGGCATGTCAAATGGGTGGCTACTGTCTGAGTATTATAGTACTTGACGATATCAAGATATGTGACCAAAGTTGACTGAGAGACTGCCATTGGATTTTTTTGAGTTTTTCAGCTCTGACACTTAT
Source organism: Protomyctophum bolini (assembly GCF_963924005.1). Taxonomy (NCBI): domain Eukaryota; kingdom Metazoa; phylum Chordata; class Actinopteri; order Myctophiformes; family Myctophidae; genus Protomyctophum; species Protomyctophum bolini. Next base: position 9,736,049 of record NC_137862.1, on the reverse strand, counting down.
TTCAGACATGCTCTAGTATGTGAAGAGACTACCTGTGCTATTAACAAATTTTGGAGAAAAAAAAAGTCTCTCAGTCAAATCTGGTCACATATGATCATCGGTTATTATGTGTTAATGAACCACATTCTTGATTCCTCCGGAATTGTCCTCGGAGGATAACCAAAGTTGTCTAAATTCAATGTAATGAATTTCCCCCTGTCTCCCAGGTCTCTGGACGGCCGGCTGCAGGTGTCCCACAGAAAGGGCCTGCCTCATGTCATCTACTGCCGCCTGTGGCGCTGGCCCGACCTGCAGTCGCACCACGAGCTGCGGGCGGTGGAGCTGTGCGAGTATGCCTTCCACACCAAGAAGGACGAGGTGTGCGTCAACCCCTACCACTACCAGAGGGTGGAGACCCCAGGTATATATACAGCCACTTCACTACCTTTACCCCTACCACTACCAGAGGGTGGAGACCCCAGGTATACATACAGCCACTTCACTACCTTTACCCCTACCACTACCAGAGGGTGGAGACCCCAGGTATATATACAGCCACTTCACTACCTTTACCCCTACCACTACCAGAGGGTGGAGACCCCAGGTATATATACAGCCACTTCACTACCTTTACCCCTACCACTACCAGAGGGTGGAGACCCCAGGTATATATACAGCCACTTCACTACCTTTACCCCTACCACTACCAGAGGGTGGAGACCCCAGGTATTTATACAGCCACTTCACTACCTTTACCCCTACCACTACCAGAGGGTGGAGACCCCAGGTATATATACAGCCACTTCACTACCTTTACCCCTACCACTACCAGAGGGTGGAGACCCCAGGTATATATACAGCCACTTCACTACCTTTACCCCTACCACTACCAGAGGGTGGAGACCCCAGGTATATATATATACAGCCACTTCACTACCTTTACCCCTACCACTACCAGAGGGTGGAGACCCCAGGTATATATACAGCCACTTCACTACCTTTACCCCTACCACTACCAGAGGGTGGAGACCCCAGGTATATATACAGCCACTTCACTACCTTTACCCCTACCACTACCAGAGGGTGGAGACCCCAGGTATATATACAGCCACTTCACTACCTTTCCCACTCTCACTTTGATTTAGTCGTTTCCCAGTCCATGCACATCCCCTAAGGCCATTTGTAAACCACATGAACCCTAGCATACCTTTTCTGGAAATGTCATAATAGGTGACCAATGACATACATTTGTAGTGTTGTGAACTTGTAGATGGGATATGTTCGGCAACGAGATTTGCAGTCGAGAGAAACGAGTATTAGACCGCTGAGAGACGCCAGTGTAGGGTTTAAGTGGTTTAAAGGCGAGATCCAGAAGTCCAGGCCCGTTTTAGTTTGCAAAAAAGTGATATTCTGGTTTGTGTGAGGCTCTGATGCGCTTGTTGTGTATGTGCGTGCATTTGCAGTCTTGCCACCGGTGCTGGTGCCCAGACACACAGAGATCCCCAGCGAGTTCCCACCTCTAGATGACTACAGCCATTCGATCCCCGAGAACACCAACTTCCCAGCTGGCATTGAGCCCCAGAGCAACTACATACCAGGTACCGGCATAAACGGCAGAATCCAGAGTGTCCTATTTAGCACTTGGGATATTACAGTGTACTTTCCTTTCAGGACAGCTTACTCAGACCTCAAGGCTCTCAAGAGTCAGAGCTGTCAGTCTGAGGAGACGTTCAACATAAAACATTTGCAGTGACAAGGTGAACGCTCAAGCACTCAGACACCTGGGACATTGAGTGATATAAACCTCTAGGCTACATCATGAGTCGCACAGCTCACCAGAGTGCTTGCCTCTCCTCTCCTCTTTTATGCTCTGCCCTCCTTTAGTGGATCAGTATGAACCTTTACTATATTCAGTGCGTCACAAAAGTCTGACACAGTCACTATGCTTGCCTTGTACCAAACCCTAAATTATTTATTTTCAGTTTATTTTATACTTACGGTACACTGCTGGTCCTGTGTACGATGTGTAAGCATGTAAATGACAAATAAAATGAACCTCGGAAAATATCCCCCACCTATAATTTGTGATAATAGGTTCTTGGAAACTTGCTCCTCTTGATGGATCTATTGTGGCTATATGGAGCATTTGATTGATTACATATTATCTTAGCTGATTGTGCCATGGGTTTTGTTGTTGTTTGTGACCAATGACCATAAGTACTTTGTATCATGTGTTCCAGAAACACCACCCCCAGGCTACCTCAGTGAAGACGGGGAGACCAGCGATCACCAGATGAACCACAGCATGGATACAGGCTCACCCAGCTTGTCACCCAACCCTGTCTCCCCCACACATAACAGCATGGGTAAGGGGGGTGTGAACCCTGTCTCCCCCACACATAACAGCATGGGTAAGGGCGTGGGCACTGTAGAATCCAGCTTTTGTAACTGAATGTACAAATGTTTGTACGCAGTTGTACATTCTCTGAGAATGTTAAAAAAAGTAACATTGAATATTTTACTCTGGGTTTGGCGTTGTCACAAGAGACGAAAGATTGTGGACAACATGTGCTTGAGCATTCCTGTGTGTAGTACATGGTACATATGATCAGAGTGTGTGCGTGGGTGCACATTTCCACATTTGACCTAAGTTAACCACCTTCCTAGTCCTACTTTCTTCTACACTGCTGTCTGCCTGACTTAGTAAAATGGCCATGAGTTGTCTGTACTGCGTTGTGAGCTTATAGATCGGCTATTTTGGGTGAATGTTCCCCCCAGAATAGGGATGTTGGGGTTCAAGTGGTTAACTGCCACCTATGCATACCCTCCCAGCTCTCTCCTTTTCTGAGGAACATACTCCATTTTTGTAATGGTGGGAAGCTGTGGGTGAAAGAACCCATTGTCTTCCCTCCTCCCTGCTCTCTTTCCGAACGGGGACAAGACACCAGTCAGCCCACATTAACATCAATAATAATATCCTCCGCTTATTGTATCAGAACGGAAAATCACCGGGGGTCTTCACCGCTAAGCAACCGAGTGAAATAATAAATAGCAGCTTCACATGGCTCTGCTGTCCACTGAGCCCAGAACTGGACTTCAAAGCCAAGGACAGAATGTTTAAAGCTTTTTTATTTTTTTACCAGAACCAGTGTTGAATTTACTGAAAGCTATTATGGATAAGCATGTAATTTGACAATTTTTGGCTCTAGTGTCCCTCTAGTGAGGGTTGAGTTTCCACATTTTGTCTCATTTAGGCTTCTGGGAAACTGGGTGTATGGGTTTGACATTTTGTGACGTAAATGTCTTCTGTTTTCTTTGAGTTAGTTTTTTTCAGCTCTCCATTTCACCCCTTTTTTTCCCTCTAGCTTCCCATTTTTCCTTCTTTCCTCTCCACAGCTGTCTATATTCACGCTCCTTTTCCTTCTTTGCTTTTTAAAGCCCAAACAATGCCAGATCTTTGGGTTTGTCAGAGACTGAGTAGGCCAGAGATAGATGGAGTTTCTTTAAACTAATGTAATTCTTCTTATTTTTCCCGTTACTAAACAAAAACATAAAAAAAACAGGAGATAGTTGTGAGTAGGGCAACCAAAACGTCAACTACAGCCCTGTTTTTACCTCCTTACATGATTTCCTGTTTTTTATATAGAAGTGTATATTTGTACGTCTCTAAATGTTCTGATGAATTGAAAATGGTGGACCCTGTTGTAAACCAGTGTAATGCCTGTAATACCTACCTGGTGAGGTGACATCTACAATTTTGGGTTTAGAGCAATTGGGTTCAGAGCAATGGTATCAGAATTGGTTTTCAAAACAGTGGGAGTAGGTTTTCTCTGCTGTTACAGCCCATACATTGACTTGTTGTCTGGCTGTGTAAGAACATATAGTTGAGTTGGCCACACTTCATCAAGGTGACCTGGTAACCAAGCAGGCGTCTCTTCCCTTCAGATCTGCAGCCTGTGACGTACTGTGAACCGGCCTTCTGGTGCTCCATCTCGTACTATGAGCTGAACCAGCGGGTGGGAGAGACCTTCCATGCTTCACAGCCCTCACTGACGGTGGACGGCTTCACAGACCCCTCAAACTCGGAGCGCTTCTGCCTGGGTCTGCTGTCCAACGTCAACCGCAATGCAGCTGTGGAGCTCACGCGCAGACACATTGGTAAGTCTCGTCACCTCAATGAAACAATTCTCCTTTAATAGAGACGATACATGTCTATACAGATAGGTCATAAGCGCCTTATGAGTTCAGTGTTAAGTGTCTTAAGAGTCATAAGGTCTAACCCTAACCCTACTTCAGTGTTCAAAACCTGGGATACCCAAGGGTGCTTATTGTTATGGACACCATAACCAATGCATCTTCAAATGGAACTAATGTATTAAGGGGCTGTATTATTTCCTCTTGAATATTTAAAAGTGATACATTGTGATACATTGCCGGGCAAAGTATGAATTAGCCCATATACTCAATCTGCATAGATTCTTTGGTTTGTAATCACAGTGTGGTCGTTTACTTACTCCCTTACTGCATATTCTTATATTCTGTGAACTAACTAACCCCTCATGGAGAGACACACAACAGGGCGAGGGCGGTAACAAAGCATTAACCTACCGAAAAACTACTTTCTTTCACAATATCATTCCTGCTATCCTGTGTTGTTATGGCGGTGATCTGACGGATCATTGTGTTGTGTCTCTGTTCCCTGGAGGCCGGGGAGTGCGGCTGTATTATATCGGAGGCGAGGTGTTTGCGGAGTGTCTCAGTGACAGTGCCATCTTTGTACAAAGCCCCAACTGCAACCAGCGCTACGGCTGGCACCCTGCCACGGTCTGCAAGATCCCCCCAGGTATGTAGAGAGAGAGAGAGAGAGAGAGAGAGAGAGAGAGATTCTCTCACGCCATGTGTGCTCTTTGGTTATATCCTTGCTGTCTTAACACATTGGTTTTAAAAAGTTTGGTTCCCAAATTTAAGCTGTTTATTAGCATTTCTTTTTGTGAATGGTCCTTTGCAGGCTATCGGATCTGTAATCGTGGTTGCAGTCCCATAGCCCGGCTGGACGGTGGGTGGAATTGGCGGGTATGGACTGGTTATAGGCTTAACGATTGTCTCTGATTGGCCCATCCATTCAGGATGTAACCTGAAGATCTTCAACAACCAGGAATTTGCCGCGCTGCTGGCCCAGTCGGTCAACCAGGGCTTTGAGGCCGTCTACCAGCTCACCAGGATGTGCACCATCCGCATGAGCTTCGTCAAGGGATGGGGAGCCGAGTACAGGTGAGCAACGCATCCACCAATCAGACATTAACCCATTCTGACCTGAGATCAGATTCTAAAAATGTCTTCTACATCCTGACGGCTTTCTGAAAAAGCTATGTTTCTATGTCAGTCTTCCTTGGATTTTTCAAAAATAGCAGACCTACAAGCTCGTAGCAGCTTGTAAAAAATATCTAAATTATAATTTAAAATAAAATAGCAGATGCTTGTAGATCTGCTATCTTTTGAAAACCACTGTTATAAATCCTAATGCTGCGTTCACACAGGCAGACGCAAAGATGCAAAGCTACACAGTGTATCTGTAGCTGTTGTAGCTTTTGCAGCAGCTACAAGCGTCGCATTTGCTTCGTAGCTTCACGTCGCTGACTTCCATTGACAATGAAAGGTAGACTGTGTCTGCCCCTGTGAACGCAACATAAAGAGTTTTCTGAAAAACACATGTTGCTATAATATAAATGATATCATATGACTAAAATCTAAAATGACACGGATGTTTTCCCGGGTTTTAATGTATAGCGTGATCTCTCTGCATGAATGGCAGCTGTCTATTATCTCAAACAGTATGAGAGTTAACTACCAACTGCCAACAATATTAACCTGATAATTCATCTAATTTATACTCTGGTGTTAATTTTGTTGCCTATAAGACTAAAAGACTGAGATTTTGAATATTTAGTCGACTAAGACTAGACTAAGAATAAACTATTTCAGAAAATAGGACTAAAACGGAATGGTGTTTTTCAAAAGATTAAGACTGTAGTATTAAAAGAGCAATGGGTCATCATGATTATAGAGTGGAGAACGTTGGTGTGTGTTATGAAGTTTATGAACTACCACTACCCACTCCGGTTAACCCATTCTGACCTGAGATCAGATTCTTAAACTGTCTTCTACATCCTGACAGTTTTCTGAAAAAGCTATGTTTCTATGTCGGTCGTTCTTTGATTTTTCAAAAATAGCAGACCTACAAGCTCGTAGCACGCCACTCGGTGGCGTGCTATGAGCTTGTAGATCTGCTATTTTTCAATAGCTAAAGCATAACATAATTCTGACACCAAAATGGGTTCCCGCCCAATATGTGTCCACAGTGGCGGCTCTTTTGTTTGAGATCAGAAGTTCACCAGACAACAGAGACCAACACAGACCATGAATCTCATAGCAAAGTCTCCAGCCACCCACTCTCTCTCCCGAGCATCTGCATGCACGCCATAGTATGTCACGCTGCCAAGACCCCATCAGCAGAACAGCCCTAGCCTGGCCTGGCCCAGCCAGCACAGGGCCAGTTCTTAAACAAACACACATGCGCTGTGTCAAAGAGAGATGTCAGACTTTCCCCCACCGCTCTCCCTCCCTCTTTTCCACCCAGCGTGACTCACCTGATAGTAGCAAACAAGAGGACAGGAGAGAGAAAATGGCGTGTGCGTGCGTGCATGTGCGCGTGCTTCTGTCCTCGTCTATATTAGACTATTTTTTTCACTCTGTCCCTTTGCCTACCCGTTGCATCATTTTGTTTTATATTCCTTTTATTTATGACTCCTTCAAGCATATCTCTTTGACTTAAAGTATAATTTAATCATCTAGTGCCTTTCTTTCTAGACCACATGATTTAACTTTTTTGCTTTAGATGCATGCATGTACCTTTTTATTCACTGCATGTGACTCTCCCACCTTTCCTGTCTCTTATCGAAATAAAGCAGAAATATCTATAAAAGAAGAAAATATGCCACTTGGGCTACTGCTCTCTCACACCACTACCTAGTCAGTCTGCTGGCATCTGTCACTATCTTCAATACTTTGAAACATTTTAAAAAGATGACGTGGTTGTTAAAGAGGCGTGTGGTTTTGAAACCTGTTCGGTCGGTGCTGTAGACAAAATTGAAAGTAAAGATTAAGAGAAATAGTTTGAGGGAGAAACTGGTTCTCAGTACAAAGAGGGCGTGTTTCTTTGTTGTGACTATTGAACCATGCTGTTCTCTCTCCTCATCATATCCCAGGCGGCAGACGGTGACCAGCACCCCCTGCTGGATCGAGCTGCACCTCAACGGCCCCCTGCAGTGGCTGGACAAGGTGCTCACACAGATGGGCTCTCCCAGCATCCGCTGCTCCAGTGTGTCCTAGGGGAAAGGTTTCCTCCACCCACTTCCACATCCACATCCCCCCTATCGAGTAAACAGACTAAGAACTCAACTCACAAACTGGATTACAGACACGAGCAGCTCCGCTAAAGGTCTGGAGAGAAGATGAGCCCTTCAACTCTGCCAACAACCTCCAATGTGCAACTTAACGCCCTCTTACCCACCGACTGTTGGTAGCACTTTTTATATACATGTTGTTTGTGACAAAAAGGGGACAAGTGCATTAAAGCAGAGCCATTAGTATGGTCTCCGCATATGTATTCCCAATATATTTTTAATGGCAATTACGTTTTATATAAACTTGGCATTTAAGTGCCAAATACGCTGTAGCATGGGAGCAGTGTGGTTTAAAAATTCAAGAGATTTTTCACTTTCTTTCTCTCCTCAAAGCTGTTTTCATGTTTCTTGTTTTTTGTACAGATGCTAAAAATATGTAGTTGTTTTCCCCCAACTCTGAGTATATAGGGTAATTTTGTATAGCATGTGTAAGATTGTTTTAAACACGGTGGAATTTGTTTATCTTTTTGGGCATTCAATAGCTGTTCTGAAGATGTTTTCAAATTGACCCAATAAGATGGATTGAAAATGTACGAATTACTGGAAAACAAAACGTACTCTTCAGTCATCACTTATGAGTGGTGCTTGAAATGAGGGAAGCTGCAAGCATTGAAGGACACTTTAAGGTGCTCATTTATATTTGTTTCTTAGAGATAAGAGATTGCCAATTACACAGGTGTATGAAAGAAGGCAACCAAGTGCCAAAGGAACTTCATTTGACCAGCTGCTGTGGACTTGTAAAGTACAGTACCTGCCCAACAAATCCCACTCAAGCCTGATTTAGAGCATGGTCGAGCATGGTGCGAATGACCTTCACATGCCATGCTGAATGTGGGTAGTGCAGAATGTGATGCACATCATGGAAATTAATTTGTGAGCGCAACTTGACATTTGAGTAGTGGATTTGTTTGTTGGTCACACATGAGTCACCAAAGTTGAAATCCACGTGAAGCAGAAGATGCAAATTTGCTTCGCCACGGGGGAGCATTGCACCCCTTCGCACTAATATGGAAGTGAACGGAGAGGCGAATAATATAATATTGAATTTGTGCATGTCTGACCGTACCTTTTCTGCTTCGGCAGCCAAGTGTTATGCGACTAAATTATAAAACGTTTAATCTATTCTATTGTCACATCATCTGCCTGCCAGTGGCATAGTTGATTTGAACTGTGGCCAGATGTCTCTATGTCTGAGTGAGTAGTCTTGATAGATCAGGGTAAAGCTCAGGAAGGAGATATTGTTTTTTACTTCAGGTTATACAGCAATTCACAATGACATCATACAGTATAACATCACAAAGCGGATATGGCCTGTTCATTCCGCTGATATTACATAATGTATCAATATGATCAGGTGATAATGCTCGCCTCTTGTGATACTGAATACTGATATCCTGTAGTCACGTGAGTACAGGAGTGCTTTGCCAATTTGCAATCTGTGCTGTGTTTTTAAGTAGTATGGTATTTAACGATACACCTACACCAGCAGGCCCCACATAGTTCTGGAAAACATTTTATTTAACATAACATAACATTCAGTCAGCCATATCATGTGCGTGTCCTTCAGCATTCTGTAACATATCGCCATTATTTTCATTGTCATTGTCATTGATGATCGACTTTTTAAGCACTCAGGTTCTGAAAAACAAGCTCAATTGTGTACATGGCTCACTACGAGGGACAGTGGTGTGTTTATTTTCCATGAGTTTTTAGATTGTGGAGTCTATTTTGCTACCCGTTATTTTTGTAGGACTTGAAGGGGGATAACATACTGGATGGTATCTGCCCCCAGTGTTAAGCAACACAACACATACTGCAGGCAGATCTGGGGTCTGATCTTGTATTTTTCTATATGTGAGGCCGTTTTGATCTATGTTGTAGTTCTTTTTTTACAAAGGGAAATGATTAAAATGGGTATATGTATTATATATTCTACCCATCATTTTTAATTGCATGTAAGTATATACATGTTTTTAGGCTACCATGTCCTTTATACGGTTAATGGTTTTGGCAGCAAATGAACAAAAGGGAGGAAGCAAGACTTTGATAAACATTTAAAGACCTATTGCTGTACAACATTGTAAGGTGAAGTATCACGTACTTCTTAGTTCTTTAGTGACATGTTTAAAAACGTGTCTGACTGCAAATGGGATTCCTTCCAGTGCCCACCCCAAGTATTTAACATGACGGTGTCACAGAGTGGGTATTATGGTTACTATGATGTTATTGCTAGCCCAATGGTGCTAAGCTTTGACATTCTGCTTAGGTTTATTACTGTTTGACTATGATGACAGTAACCCTCAAAGTCTACTGCCGCATACGTACAGATAGTTTCAGAAAAAGTAGTATCTACCTATCTGAAACAAGAGTTATTTATGAAGATGTCCCAAGATTCTATGCGAGTAAACTTATAATCGCATTTCATTGGCCTTTTTTTTTCAATTGTCATTTCATTTATACAGTACAGAAAATTTTGCAGGCAGTTTTATTGTTCTTTTTCTTTTCTTTTTTTGTATTATATTCTTCAAATAAAAGTGCTTGTATATTTTTCTCTTTTGACTAAATTGACTGTAATTTGTGCATATTCGTTATGATTTGTGCTTTTGTGTTATGAATTGCTCTTTTAGATGTGTTCTGTATAAAAATGATATGCCCATAAATTGTTATTGTTATACATTGCATTTTCTGTTTGTTATTGTTGGTCTATAAATAAAATCCTATATCTTGTGGCGGTATACTGGAGTTAAGTTGTCAAGTTTCAAAGAAAATCTTCTTATACATACATTACATACATACACCCATGTAAAGTGAGAATGAGCTTAATAATAATTTAATTTCTGTTAAAATGAAGCTCATGAAAACAACTACTCGTCTAGCACAATTGCGGAAATTGGAAATTGCTGAAATTGCGGAAATTGCGAAATTGCTGAAATTGCGGAAATTGCGGAAACTCCGTAATTTGCTATTGTTTCTCATCCTCCGCAACACTCAATTTAATACAAACAATACAACAATACAACACATTGAGCAGGGCACTGCAGGGAGTTGAACCCCGTTCCGGTAAACCAGAAGTATGACACCAGTGCCTTAGCTTTTGTGTATTCAACTATTTGGGTAACATGTGAGCTTTATCCTCTAATTCATGGGCCTGGATTTTTTTTTCGCCCTTGCTTCTGTGGCTACAAAAAGCCGCGTGCCGCTCAGAAACCTCTGATAAACAGGCAGCAGGTATGCTCGCCTCAAAACTGGCTTGCCAAAAGTTTGGATATCCCGCCTGAAATGAAGTAATGTTAAGCTCATGTACCCCATTGTACCCCCATTATTCGAAGGTGTTATGTGGGTAAACTCTCATATGGCTAGTAGTGGTTTGGTGGACGGAGAGATTGGTTGAATCGTCCACATCGAAGGTGTTTTGGAGGTCAACACTCGTACAGATTTCAAACAAAGAATTTGTGCTGACGAGTGCAGAAGCAGATTCAGTTTCAATGGTATTGCCGCAAGGCTCTGCTTCAGAGACTGCCAGTTCAGCGCGGCCAGCTTCAGCATCTGTCACTGCATCAAGTTCAGCATCCAAAGTCTTATTCAGAGCAACCATAATGCCAGTAGGGTCTGCACTGACAGTCACATTATTACTGTAAGTGTCCGTGACACTAGGGTTTTTACTAATTAATTATTTATTTAATTTGTTTATTTAATATTTACCCTGCTTGTTTTGGATTACCTTAATTTGAATTAAACTTCCTGTATTTCAGTTCACCCTTACTTTGAAACTTCCTGTCTTCCTTAGTAATATTTTATTTTTTATTGCTTACCTTTCTGAAAATGTATTATGTGAACATTATATGTATGTTTATTTGGGTAACATAGTATTTGTATTGTGTGTCTATTGCTTAGTTCATTATATATGACCTGTTGAGGGCATGTAGGTGCAGAGCCCTGTGATTGGAGTGAAGCAGCATTGATTGCACCTGTGTGAGCTAAACTCAGTCAGAACAAGCTGAGTTTCAGTGGTGCAAGGATTCTTCTCACGTCTAAAAAGACTAGTGTCCTTAAATAAAGAATATAAGAGAAGATAACGTAGCTCTCCTAAAATAATCAGCAGAAGGCGCACACGGTATGTTACATGTTGTTGTTTTCTATGTCTGTCGATCTTTTAAATGCTTGTGTACATTTCATTGTTTTTGTTTATAAGCCTATACGATTCATGCCATGGACTTTAAAAGGACATCATGATTGACTGACAACAAGGACATTCATATTCATTGTGTTTAAAAGGATATTATGTTTTTTGTTGCAGTTTTTCACGTTGTCTTGGGGAAATAAATAACCTCGATATCAGTTGGAGCGTTTGTTATTCTGCTGGATAGGAGCGGTTACAAAGTGACTGGGGGGAGTGATACACAAGTTACAACAGTGTTTGTTTTGCACTCCAGCGTGCGTTTTGTCACTCTGCAAGGAAAACAAGGTATGTGATGAAATGTTTTGATTGCTTAGTTAAATGCAACATGCACATTTGTACTAACTAGCAAGGTTGCTTGTACATCGCAGTTTTACTGAACAATTGACTGAACTTGTGTTTTGTCTACAGTGCCTGTCGCACTATACTGTGGCCATTGATGTAGTCTACCTGTGACAGTGTGACTGTTTGATGTGGCCTGAGGTTCAAGTGGTTTAGATCTAACCAGTTAGCACCCTCCATGAGCGGAGTGAGGTACTTACTTACTTTTTGTTTGGATCTTCATTCATGATTTATTTTTATTTTCCTTTGGTATTTATTTGTCTTATAATTGAAATGAATAGTTGTATCACTGCTTTATAATTGACCATAAATTAACCATTTTATTGTTGATTGTATAAACTGAAGGGATGAATTCAATGCACAGCTTTATTAGTAAAACTATAAATTATTTGATTATGAAATTGTAACAGTATTTTATATTTTTTTTATAGTTTTCACGGTGTTGGAACACAAATGAATACACCTGTCGAGACCATCCAACTTTGTCATCATTAATCAATCGAGGGGCAGCTACAGTGAAAACTCATCACAGATACAACTCGACATCGATACCAAACAAGATCTGAGCCTTCTGAGTCTTCAATCAAGTCATCAACCAATCATCTCAAGTTTGTCACACAACACCACAGTAACCCACACATTAAGAGGTACCTATGACAGGTAGCCTCTACATCTTGGACTGAATACGTTTGAAGGTTGCGAAAAGAACAATACAAAAAAATAAAAATATATAAAAATAAAAAACAACAAAAATGGGAGAGGAAAACTAAGTGTTTTCCGCATGAAGGGCTTAAAGGTTCTCTGCTTATGTCAAGGTATTTAATCTAAAACTGAGAAGTATTCAAGCTGCATGCATTTTATTTTGAAAGATTAAAGGGGACATTTACACTTCATGCAAAGTCCAGCAAGGTCGCCATGAAAAGTCCCGATCCGGACACATGTTTTCCATGTCATAACATTTGGTAGAGAGCTAATACAAACATGAGTGATACACAAATTAAATATTATAGAGATCTTTTAATTTAAATTATAACAATTACTTGAGAATTGGCTGAGTAGTGAGTAGCCTAAGGTTCACCTAAGTTAGACTTGTTACAAACAAAACAAGTCTTAAGCACTAGCCTTTCATTGCATTTGAATAAAACAATATTTAAGACATATTTAAGTATCATCCACATGATTATAGAGAGTTAAATTATTCCTTTAAATAATCAGTCTTTGAAAGACGATAATATCTGAAATCACAGGGAGAGAAATTAAGTAGGGTTATAAGCTCATGTACCCCATTGTACCCCCAATATTCTCCACTCTGTCGAAGGTTTGTTACTCATCGAAGGTGTTATGTGGGTCAAATCTCAGGGCCAGTAGTGGTCTGGTAGTTCTAGAGTTTGGTTGAGCCTGTCATATCGAAGTTGTTATGTGGGTCTGGGTCAACTCTCATAGAGCCAGTAGTGGTCTGGTAGTTATGTAGCGCTATATTGGATCACTCCAATATATGATAGTTCCGTCCGCAGGCGGAGCGTCGAGCGGACTTACCGATGATCCCGTGCTAACAGCCACGGGAAAATGACGTGTGAGTGAGGCACCGCCTCCCGAGGTTACTTTGCTCGCACACGTCATTTCCCCTTCCTCTTTTCTTTCCTCGGCGTCGTCGATGGGTAAGGACTAAGGTATTTACCGTAAGAAGCGTATAACTCCTTTTGAGCAGCCAGCTTGGCTCCTCTCAGAGTTGCCTTCTTGTATCAGTGTGTTGGAAGCTACTAGCTAAAAACACCACCGTGCTACGGTGGCACGGGCCGGTCGCCCGTGCCGCGGCGTCAGGAGGTTGCCCTTGTTGGACTAGCTGTCTTTCGTTGACTGTACTGTCTGTCTGTTTTGCCGGTCCCTACCCTCCCGGCTCTCACTTTCGGGAACGGACGCCTTCCCTATAGACTGTGCGCAGCGTGTCTCGCTAGCCCACTGGGCAGCTATAGTGACTCGTCTCCCAGGGGAAGAAGGAGACGCCACGCGTTCTCTGCTCCCCCCGTCTCGTTACTGTGACTCGCTCTCCGTGAGGAGCTGTGGTGATTTAAATCCGTCAGAATAGCGCGGGTATTAAATCGACCGCTCACATGACGCAGTACACCAGGCACAGCTGAGATCGAGAGCTCAGTTGGCTGCGGTGCTAATTCACATTGCAGTTGCACAAGCACTACACAAAGTATTGTTACTTGTTTTGTCCTGTCTTGTCCCTCCGTATAAAGCCAAAGGCTAATAAACGGTGTGTGATAAGGTCTTCCTATACTATATCATTAACACAAGTGTCTGTATATCATATGGCTTTTATCATGTGTGATAAAGCTTTGTACATTTGTAAGTTTCATGAGCAACTGGTTAATTGTATTCTGTCACCCCTGTAAAGCCCAAGGCTACTAAGTGGTGTGACACAGTTTCTCTATACTATACATTGCAACTAAGTGACTGTATATTATACTTATTTACACATATTATGAAGTTAACATGGAAACTGTACATTTAACTCTTTGTGTGCTGTCACCCATATGAGCCGAGGGCCAATATACGGCGTGTGATACAGCCTTGTATATTTATACATCGCACAGTTGTCTCTTGTTGGTATTCTATCACCCGTATGAGCTAAGCGCCAGTATACGGTGTGTGATATAGTTATATTGTATATTCTATACGTACATCATTACATGGGTCTGCGTATATAATGTCTTCTGTGCTGTCACCAGTATGAGCCAAGGGCCAATATACTGGGTGGTACAGCCTTGTATATTTATACGTTGCACAGTTGACTCTTGTTGGTATTCTATCACCCGTATGAGCTAAGCGCCAGTATACGGTGTGTGATATAGTTATATTGTATATACGTACGTCATTACATGGGTCTTCTGCGTATATAATGTTTTCTGTGCTGTCACCAGTATGAGCCAAGGGCCAATATACTGTGTAGTACAGCCTTGTATATTTATACGTTGCACAGTTGACTCCTGTTGGTATTCTATCACCCGTATGAGCCCAGGCCGGGCCAGTATACGGTGTGTGATATAGCTATGCTGTATATTCTATATATACACAGGTCTGCGTATATGATGTTTTCTGTGCTGTCACCAGTATGAGCCAAGGGCCAATATACTGTGTAGTACAGCCTTGTATATTTATACGTTGCACAGTTGACTCCTGTTGGTATTCTATCACCCGTATGAGCCCAGGGCCAGTATACGGTGTGTGATATAGCTACGCTGTATATTCTATACACAGGTCTGCGTATATGATGTTTTCTGTGCTGTCACCAGTATGAGCCAAGGGCCAATATACTGTGTAGTACAGCCTTGTATATTTATACGTTGCACAGTTGACTCTTGTTGGTATTCTATCACCCGTATGAGCCGAGGGCCAGTATGCGGTGTGTGATATGGTTATACTATATATTCTATACGTACACGGGTGTCTGCGTATATAATATTTTCTGTGCTGTCACCAGTATGAGCCAAGGGCCAATATACGGTGTGATAAAGCTTTATGTATACATTTGCAAGTTCAATAGTAACTGTTCATCTGTATATTTATCTCTCTGTGCTGCCTGTCACCCATATGAGCTGAAGCTAGGCCAATATATGGTGTGTGATATAGCATATGTTGTATATTATATACGTTACAGGGTAACTGGGTATATAATATTCTCTGTCTTGTCACCCGTATAAGCCACGGGCTAACGTACGGTGTGATAAAGCTTTATACATTTGTGAGTTCAATAGTAACTGTTTATCTGTATATTTAACTCTTTCTGTGCTGTCACCCATATGAGCTAAAGCTAGGCCAATATATGGTGTGTGATATAGCATATATTGTATATTATATACGTTACACAGGTAACCGGGTATATAATGTCTTATCACCCGTATAAGCCACAGGCGAATGTACGGTGTGTGATACAGCTTTATGTGTTCCTGTGTTGCACAGCTGACAGGTGACTGTTGTCTGTAGACTATCACCCGTATAGGCCAGGGCCAATATACGGTGGGTGCTGAGGTTTATCTGCCAGTATATTGCACGTTACACAGTAACTATGTATTATACTTCTACCCTATTATGCGTATACGCCAGGGGTCGATATGCGGTGTTTGATGCAGCTTTAAATGCTATATATCTGACTTCTGTCACCCGTATAGGCCAAGGGCCGATATACGGTGTGTAGTGAAGTCTGATGTGTATGTGTACGTTACATTACATCAGTGACGGTGTATATTATACTTCTGTCCTATCGCCTGAATAAGTGCGATGAAGCTTTATATATAATATACTGTACATATTATATTTCTGTCCTGTCACCCGTATGAGCCGAAGGCTGATATACGACGTGTGATGCAGGTTTATACAGTCTAGCTTTGGCGATAGCCTTCGCTGCTTGTTAGCTTAGAGCTGGCCACAGCCCATCGGGCACTGTGTCTGCTTTGTTGCCTGGGTCTAGAGCATGCACACCCAGTGGTGGCAGGACTCTGGCCTGGGCCGGCCTTGTGGTCCAGGCATCTAGGCTGGTATCCCGGCCCGACAGCGTGTCGCGGGCTCGAGTCCGATCCCGACGACATTTAGGCGTGACCTAGTAGGGAGGTGACTAGGTAGTCAACCTTTCCCCTTGCGCTGTCGAGCCTGCGACCTGACGGGCTCTATTGGCTCGCTTTATGCATCCTGGCTAGAGGCCGTCGACCCACAAGGCTCCTTCCCTGGTGACAATCGCCTCCCCCATCTGGGACGGTGCAGCACCGGGATGGCCGCTTCCCACCTGTGAGTGTGGAAGGTTATGGGCAAGACCCCACCGGCGGTGGCAGTCTCCCTGCTGTGGGCACTCCGGCTGTCAGACGCCGTAGAGAAGTACGATGGTTGCTGGGACCTGCGACGAGTCGACAAGTCACCAGCTCCTGAACGGCACGTTAATGTCCTGGCCGCTGTGGCCCGCCTTAAATGCAGCCATGCTGCTGGGCTCCTATGTTGCACACTTGGTCT
The DNA here is from genome assembly GCF_963924005.1 of Protomyctophum bolini. Classification (NCBI taxonomy): domain Eukaryota; kingdom Metazoa; phylum Chordata; class Actinopteri; order Myctophiformes; family Myctophidae; genus Protomyctophum; species Protomyctophum bolini. The sequence continues at coordinate 9,719,081 of NC_137862.1, read as the reverse complement.
TTACGCTCCAAGGTGCCGGCCAAGCCAGGACAGACAGAGCAGTGAAAGTATTCTGTCCTTTCTCCACCGGTTCCACCTGGGACGGATGGTCCGACACGTCGACGTCCTAGAGCTCAGAGCTGTGCGCCTAGCTCTATGGGATTTTCCTCAGTGTTTGGAAGGCCGGCATGTGTGGGTCGGGTCAGACAACACTACGGTGGTGGCCTTCAACCATCAAGGTGGATTGAGATCCCGCCGTCTCCACGAGATGACGCGGGAGCTTCTAGTGTGGGCTCATGAAAGAGCCCATCCATCCAAGCCACTGGAAATACCTCCGGTTCGCCTTCGAGGGAGAGTCCTACGAATACCAGGTACTTCCCTTCGGGCTTTCTCTTGCACCACGCACCTTCACAAAATGCATGGATGCGGTTCTGGAGCCCCTCTCCTCCATGGGCATTCAGGTATTGAATTATCTCGACGACTGGCTCCTCTGTGCTCCGTCCATGGAGCACGCAGCCAGGGACACCAGCCTCCTGTTAAAACACATCCAGGAGCTAGGGTTGGTCCTGAACGAGAAGAAGAGCCGTGTGTCCCCTTCACAAGACGTGGTCTTCGTGGGGATGGCTATAAACTCATCTCTCATGAGGGCGAGTCTGCCCGCCAAGAGAGTCGAGACGATTCTGTCCTTTCTCCTCCGGTTCCGCCTGGGACGGACAGTGTCCGTCGGGGACTGCCAACGCCTACTGGGCCTGCTAACAGCGGCCTCGTCGCTGGTCCCCTTAGGTCTCCTTCATCTCAGGCCGCTGCAGCGTTGGTTCAATGCCCACAAGCTGCATCTGCGGCGACACAGACATCGTCGTCTCCTGGTGACGAAGTCCTGTGTGCTCGCACTCACTCTGTGGCGTGCCCGCTCCTTCTTGGAGTCAGGGAGGGCGCTCAGCAGGATGACACGCAGGGAACTGGTGTGCACCGATGCCTCTCTGGAAGGTTGGGGTGCTGTGTACAGGGGCATGGCGGCCAGCGGCCGCTGGAGTCCGCCATGGTCTGTCCAACATATCAATGTGCTGGAGCTCAGAGCTGTGTGCCTGGCGCTTCGGCATCTGGAAGGCCGGCATGTGTTGGTGCGGTCAGACAACACCTCGGTTGTAGCCTACATCAACCATCAAGCTGGGTTGAGATCCCGCCGTCTCCACGAGATGACGCGGGAGCTCTTAGTTTGGGCTCAGGCTCACTTCCCATCTCTTCGGGCCACGTATGTCCCGGGGGTCCAGAACTCTGCAGCGGACATGCTGTCCAGAGACGGACCGAGAGAGGGGGACTGGCGTCTCCACCCTCAGGTCGTGCAACAGCTGTGGAACAGCTGCCTGCCTCCCAGGAAACCGCTCACTGCCCCAGTTGGTTCTCACTGGCAAAACCTCCAGGGCCTCTGGGCCTGGATGCCTTGGCTCACGACTGGCCGCTGACGCGGCTCTATGCCTTCCCTCCTTTCCCCCTGATCCAGGCTACGCTGGACAGAGTCGAGGGGGAGGGACATCGGTTGCTTCTGATAGCCCCACGCTGGCCGAGACGCCCTTGGTTCAGGGTGCTACTGTCTCTGGTCGCGGGGACACCGTGGCAGTTGCCTCAGAGGCCCGACCTGCTTTCGCAGGCTCAGGGAGCCCTGTGGCACCCCCGCCCCGATCGCCTCCAGCTATGGGCTTGGCCCCTGAGAGGCGCAGGTGGTCGGGTCTAGGTCTCCCAGAGGGAGTTCTACATAAGTTGCAGAGTTCCAGAGCCCCGTCTACGGTTGCAACATACCAGGTTGGTTGGCGCCGGTTCCGCACTTGGTGCGCGACCTGTGGTGCTGACCCGGAGCACTGTGATGTTCAGATTGTGCTACACTTTCTGCAGTCACTGCTGGACGAGGGCAGGGCGGCCAACACTCTAAGGGTGTATATGGCCGCTATCTCTGCATGCCATTCTGATGGCTTTGACGGACGGCTGGGTAACCATCCATTGCTGTCACGCTTTATGAAAGGAGTAAGGCGCCTCCACCCAGTGAAGGCTCTTCAGGTCCCCACGTGGGACCTTGGCTTGGTGCTCTCAGCACTCGGGAAGCCTCCCTTCGAGCCCCTGGATACTGCCTCTCTTCAGCACCTTTCATGGAAGACTGCGTTTCTCTTGGCAGTCACCTCTGCAAAGAGGGTTGGGGAGCTCCATGCGCTCTCTACGAGCGCAGAGTGTCTCCAGATGGGTCCCGGTAAATCGAGTATTACTTTGCGACCCAATTCTTCCTTTCTGCCGAAGGTTCTGTCTGTGGGACATGTGAATCGGCATCTTCACCTGTCTGCCTATGTCCCTCCCTTGAGTGGGGAGGGCTCGGGTGAGGCTCCTCACGTCCTCTGCCCGGTGAGGGCTTTGGACGCCTACGTCGTGCGAACGAAGGCGGTCAGACTGACTGATCAGCTCTTCGTATGCTATGGTGATAGAGTCTTGGGCCAAGGGCTCTCAAAGCAAAGACTCTCACATTGGCTTGTTGATACAATTGCCTGTGCTTACCACTTGGCGGGGCAGGTTCTGCCGCCCGCGGTGGTGGCGCACTCGGTTCGGGGCATGGCTACTTCTTGGGCGCAGCTTAAGGGTGTCCCCCTTTCGGACATCTGTGCCTCAGCCAGCTGGACGTCGCCTAGTACCTTCACCAGGTTCTACCGCGTCAATGTGGTCCCTGAGAACCGGTTGGAACAAGCCGTTTTAGGGGTGGCCTCTGCTCCTTCGGAGACAGTGGGCCCCTCTTTGTGATTGAGCTGGGGCTGGCCGCTCCCACCGGGAGGGCCTGGCTCTTGTTCTCATTGATAGGTCCCCGACTGATCTGGTAGTGTACTATCATATATTGGAGTGATCCAATATAGCGCTACATAACGTAGGTTACGTAGGTAACCACGGTTATGTGAGCGATTGGATCACTCCAATTATAGTCGCGGTGATCTATCGCGCCTCGGAAAGGGTACGAGGAAGGGGAAATGACGTGTGCGAGCAAAGTAACCTCGGGAGGCGGTGCCTCACTCACACGTCATTTTCCCGTGGCTGTTAGCACGGGATCATCGGTAAGTCCGCTCGACGCTCCGCCTGCGGACGGAACTATCATATATTGGAGTGATCCAATCGCTCACATAACCGTGGTTACCTACGTAACCTACGTTAGAGAGTTTGGTTGAGCCTGTCATATCGAAGGTGTTATGTGGGTCTGGGTCAACTCTCATAGGGCCAGTAGTGGTCTGGTAGTTCGAGAGATTGGTTTCCATATCGAAGGTGTTTTGGAGGTCAACTCTCATAGGGCCAGTAGTGGTCTGGATTTATAGATCAGCATATTTTATTATATATTTAGTATAATTATTATAGTAATATATATATTATAATTTATTAATATATTATATTTTATATATATATATATATTGCTTGGCAAGAGATAAAGCAATGAGTAAATGTAACTAGGCTACCTTTTGTATAGCCTTTTGATCGTCCAATGTCCACCTCTTAAGTTGAAACGGTAGTCTTGCCACTGGGTTATGGTGTCACACTTGCCTAGTGTGGGTAGTATGAAAATATATAGCAATAACCTCCAGACAGTCCTTGATGCAGAGCTGTTCGTTGTCATGTAGTTGATAAACTGCTGCCCATTAACCAAGAACTCCTTGTCGTGCACTTGTTACCACGCCTCAACCTGTGCCTTGAGGGTCTTCTCTAGCTTGGACAGACCTTTCTGTATATCAGACCTGTGCTTCTGTTCTTTAAGAAGGTTACCTCCTCGATTGTTAAATCTGGAGGGATCATTGGCCTTTTTATCAAGCTCCACAAAGAGTTCCCAGTTTTCTTGCCACCGTGTGACTCCCTCAAACAGTACTCTGTGGTCCTCATAGTACTTACCAGTTTCTTTATGCTGCTGAACTCCTCAAGCCTACACTACTTCTCTTTGGCCAGGTTGTCCAGGTAGGAACGGTAGTCCTGTAGCTTCTCCAGGGATGGTACATCATCATGGCTGATGACGTAGGGGCAACAACACATCAGTCACTCTGCCGTTCACTATAGTAGAAGAGGTGCGCCTGGTGAGGGTTTAAACCCTGCAGCTATGTCGTCTCCGCCTACAGGAAATACGTAGGCTGCGACCATGTAACTGCTACTGAATCGGTCTATACACTCTGTCTTTCTTTGATCTGTATTGTACTGTATGTGTCTTTGTATGTTTAGTTTACTACCATTTTAAGAGGGGACTACAGATGTAAATTAGCTTTTGGCTAACTCAATGAAAACTGAAATGTAGTTGGTATTGCTAGTACTCTCAGCCATTTTGACGAAGGAATCAGCTTTCTGGGTTTCTGCTGCTCTGTTTTGCTGCTGCTGTATGGGTCTTCTTGGGTGTGTGTCTGCCTGCTAGTTGTCTCACTCACTCACTGGTAGCACATTGAGGCATTCTGGCTGCTTCCCCTAAATACCCAGGGTACACACTTATTATTAAATCAATTAACCATATCATCAAAACAATGAGAAAACGGGGTGCTCTAAACAAACCCTCATACTGTTGGTATGTTCGCCACACACCACAGCTGATAGTCGCTCCCTACTATGGAGATGACAAGCAATTAGCAATCAAGCATCAACCCATATACATACACATCCCAAAATATTATAATTCTCTGCAACATACACAATAAATAATAATTCAAACTTTAGCCATTCAGTCTCAGTGGCTGAACTGCCAAATATGGTACCTTAAATACAAGGTGAAGCATACATTATAAATGTATAGTTCGAATGGAATCATCACCAAACCCTGAACATTTGCTTGTGTTTTACACTCCCCATCTTACAAATATTGCTGTTTTAAATCACACAATGTCAGTTGGAAGTTTTGGAACTGACTGGCCTTTATTCAGCCTACAGAATGTGCATATTACATTTAATATGAGCACTGAGCAGCCACAGGTAGCTGATTCTGATAGATGGGAGTGGCAAAAAAGGCCAATGTGTGACTGAAAAAGCCATATGTTGGAACCGAGTGGTTTTGCCTGCCCTGGACCATTGCAGAGCTAGTCATATAACAAACCGGAACCAAAGTGTTCGTATTGGTATTTGGTACTGGTACTCAGTCAACATATCTTAACTGTAACATTGGAGTTCCTCAGGGATCAATACTGGGCCCTATCCTGTTTAGTTTATATATATATATATATATATATATATATATATATAAATGATCTGCCTTCCGTCTGTCCAACTGTCTCCGATGACAGTTCTTTATATACACGCTAAAAACAAACTAGAAGCAGATAAATGAACTGCAGCCATGGGCCACGTATCAGATTGGCTGAGGAATTCATGTTTGCATCTGAACAAAAAAATAACTATGTATTTTTCACGTAACTCCACAGACCCTGACATTCTCATTGAGGGTAGTAGTATTCAGATTGTATCAGAATTTAAATATCTTGGAATTACACTAGACTCAAACTTGACATTTAAAAAACATGTTAAAAATGTAGCCAACAAAATCAAATTCAATTTATCTAATTTCAGACACATAAGACCATATCTAACAACGGATGCAGCTAAACTCTTCATGCATGCTGTGATTTATCTTTACACATAACGTACTGTTTCTCAACCTGGTCACAGACAAATCAGACAACTTTAAAACCCATAGAATCACTGTACAAACAGACATTAAAAACACTTGACCACCATTGCCACATAGTTCAAAAGTACAACTTATTTAATTTTAACAGCTTTAAACACTTTGCAGATGCTTGTCTCATTTTTAAGATCTTAAATGGACTTGCACCTCCACCACTGAACCAGTTCATAGATCGAAGGGACAGTGGTGTCAGAGCAACAAGGGCAACTACCAGAGGTACCTGAAGTGCCAATCAGACGTAGTGTGTTTGGTAAAACCGTCTTCTCTGTTAGAGCCTCCCATCACTGGAACAGTCTCCCCACAGAAGTGAGAGACTTCCAACTATCTGACCTTCAAATTCAACCTGAAAAGGTGGCTAAAAACAATTCAAATCTGTAATCATGAGTAACTATCAGCACCATTTAGTATTAATCACTGGTGTCATTTCTCACTTCACTTTGCAGTTCTGTCCCCTGTACCATGTTGATCTGTTCCTGTATTGTATTGTTTGTGTATGGACATAGTGTAGTGTGCAGGCACACTACACTCTGTCTTTCTTTTATCATTCATTTTTTAAGAGCCTGCCCAGGGACTACAGATTAAATTTAGCTTTGGCTAACTGGCCCATTTACATTGAGGTGAAAACTGACATGTTGATTAATGAGCTTTGTCCCTGTCAAATAAATTAATAAAATAGTCTCAAGACAGACTGAACAAACTGTCCCATTTGACTGGTTTTATTACTAAGCAAGCACACTAACATGTCACGTAAACAAAACAATGTTCGCAGGCGGCTGCATTTGTTGGGATGTTGATACTTTGTTTGTGTGCAACAAGGCACATACAACCACATTTACACTGCAATGATCGGAATAGAGGGTATGCGCATGACATCATTATACCCGGACGTTAATCGGGTAGCCTAACAGCCCATACATCCAAACAGAAAAGTCCAATTTAATTGCATTAAATGACTTTAAACAACATTAAATTCACTTTGTCACTCACTTTGCCACTCGATTTGCCATTGAGTTTATGCATGTGCATACCCTCTATAGAAATCTCACAAAACGTTCTCACTTTATTTTGTGTGTGTGGCGTGCGTGTGATCTTGTCTGCCCAACATGTAATTCCTGGAAACTCCTCTGGTGTGTGTGTGTGTGTGTGTGTGTGTGTGTGTGTAACATCACTGCTGTTATTTGCCTCTTGTTGGCGCTAGAATCATCCAGACCAGCTGATTGATTGATTGAAATATTTATTAACAGTTTGCAGAATTACAGTACATTTCAAGCACAAACTCAATACAAAGATACTGTGAGTGGACGACCCAATTAAGCCTTACACTTGTTTACAACAGGGTCCACATTGTTCAATTCGTCAAAACATTTAGAGACAAACAAATAGACACTTCTATGTAGTTAAAGAACAGAACAGGAATTCATCATATAGGAAAAAGGGAAAAAAAACATATAGTGAGGGGAAAAGGGGGTAAAGGAAGACAGAGTGTAGGGCGCCTGCACACAACACCATGCGTTGCCATGTGTGCACATGTGCAGGCACCCATCACCACGTCCATACAAAAACATAGTACACCAGATAAAAGAAGGACAAAGTGCAGGGTGCCTGCACACAACACCATGTGTTGATGCCATGTGTGCATATGTGCAGGCACCCAACACCACGTCCATGCAAAAACACAGTACAATGCAGATAAAAATTCAGCTTTTACAGAGGCCAGTTTCGAATTGCAGCCATCCGTAGGTGCCCTTTGAGAGCAGTTTTGAAGGAGTCAAGTCTTAATGACTGTTGGTAGGGCGTTCCACATTTTGGTGGAATAGGAGCGAAAATAATTTAGTCCCTTTGTGCCGAATCTGGGTTGTACATGGTTTGTTGCACTCCCTCTGGTGTTGTGGGTGTGGACTTCGTTTACATTAAGGAAGTATTTAGACAGGTACATGGGTATCTTGGTGGTGTATCGAATCTTGTGGACCAGACCCATTGCAAGATGCTGTACTCTTGTCGTCGACCCTAAGCCATCCCAGCCCGTCAAAGTGGGCAGGGGTGAGGTGGGTTCGGGGGTTGAGGCCAAGTAGGAGCCTGACCAGTTTGTTTTGGGAGGTCTGGAGCCTTGTTTTAAGGGCCTTTGAGGTGCTGTGGTACCAAGAGGTGGATGCATAGTCAAAGAAACCTTGTACGAGGGCTCCTGTTAAGGTCTTCAAGGTGTTTTGGCTGACCATTAAGTGATGGGATACAGTGTATCCACATACTGCCACACTGTATCCGATACAGTGTGGCTCAATCTTAGCGCAACATTGCCATCTGCTGGCTACATACAGTACCTCATATGATTTTCAGTGGGCTTCTTGGACTTGCCCTTTGATATTTTGGCTCCATCCATGGTCTTACTGAAAAGTATGTCCATGAGGTTCAAATGCAGATTGTCAGGTTGAAATTTGAGGACATTTTCAGATCATCTACAGCTGAAGAACACACACACACACACACACACACACACAAAACTTGTTTGACATAGATAATAGGACCTTTTCTGTGTTATCCTTTTAGCCCCAAATATGACCGTGTGCCGCTTACATTTTAGACCGTGAGCCAGCTGGGGGTTGGTCTGTATACCATCTGGCTGAATAATGCTCATAGTGATTTTTGTGAAGGTATACATGCATTTTATTTTAAAACACTAGGCGAAAATTGCATGGATCAATATGAAAAAAAAAACCCCCATAGTAAGTCACATTTAACTTAAATTTATAATGTTGTGAGCTTGTAGATCTGTTCAAGCTGTTACTTTGGGCTTGTTTATCTGTAAAGACAGACCGATTAATCGGATTTCTATTTATTTATTTATTTTTATTCTTGACATTAACAACCTTCAATGAGCAACAGCCACACACACACACACACACACACACACACACACACACACACACACACACACACACACACACCCTCTGCAGTATTCTAGTCTAAAGTGACTCATTTGAGTCATTTCTCTCCAAAAGCCCTCTCCTGTAATAGATAACATTTCTAGATATGCTAATTTTAACAACTTTTCAGAGAAATATATAGTCTGAGCTGTATCCCAACCATTCTTCAAAGATATATGGTCAATAATAGGACAGAACCATCTGTTTGAAGTAGAATGCTCCATTCGGATTTAGAAAATTGTGTTTTGGCATGTGGTTATAAACGGAGTGATAACACACAGAAAGCTACCACAGATGCAATGCTATCACATTTTTCCTAGCACTAGGGATGTATACCTTCCCAAAAATCACTATGAGAATTATTCAGCCCATTTGGTACAGATGACCCCAGATTTGGGGTCCTGGCTCATGGACTATTTCTGTCAATCCTCAAATTTCAACACCCGTGCAACCCTGACCAAGCTGTAGGAGTCGCTAGTGCGGCAGTACATTAACCAAGAACACTTGGTCAGTTTACCTACCCGGCTTCCGCCCAGCCAAGCCCACTGGATGCACTGCATACTGCAGAGGATTTAAACCCCAACCTAATGAAATGTTTTATTCACAAATAAGAATTTAATATACTTAACATATTTCCAAGAAACATAACGTTTAGTATATACTATATACAGCCTTTTAGATCCCTTTACCTGTGTATTTCATACTTTCCATTAAATGATTTATTCCTGCCCGTCAGTGTGGGACTATCCGCAATTAGAAATTCTGTACAGGATTAGAGCTAACTGAGATGAAATCACCATGGCTGCATGAAGATGGAATGCCATGAAAATGCTCTTAATGTCCTCTAATGAATTAGTAAGGTGTTGATGAGCAACAACAATGATGAACTGATGAATGTTCTCCGCACGAAGGTCATTTTTGTGCAGGTGTTGATGAGAGAAAATGTTGGTTGGTTGACAAATCCATCATCACAAAAGGTCACCGTTTATTCTCTCCATCTCTTTCCCTGCACTCTTACCCTCTCTCTCTCTCTCTGACTTTCCCTCCTTTTTTCTCAATGATTTATCTGCCCCTTTCTTCCCTTCTGTCAATTCTATAGCTACATTATGACTTTGCTGTCGAGTGCAGCGCCTGTCACTATTTGGTCACAGTACCGTCTGCCAGGCAATGGAAATTGAAAAGCACAGATTGTAGCATTATCAGCATTCACCAACATGATCACATGCACTGCCACGGGTGGCTACGTTCCAGCTGTCTCTGGACAGAAGCAGGTACCTGGCCCAGAATGCCCACCAAGATGGGCATTCACTTCCCCAACTGGTTCGTGTTGGACCTGTGCCCATATGTCCCCACCACACCGCCACTAGTGCTACCACACACTCATGCATGCGCGCGCACACACACACACACACACACACACACACACACACACACACACACACACACACACAGAACAGTCCTTGTGCTAGCCAACTCTTGTCCCCCATTGTCAGCCATGCCACCCATGCAAGGGAAGAGACTGTCACACTGTCTCTCACCTGAGGGACGATTTTCTTCAACAACAATAACACCTGGGCAGCATGCATGTTCACTACAAAAGCATACATCTGGTAAACACGCAGACTGTTGCTGGTCTACTCAGGACTAAGACAATTATTATAATTTATTTTGCCCCTTGAAGCAATTTACAGCTGCTTAAGAGCCCCGTTTTTGTCACTTGTCTGTCTACAGGAGTGTCTTAACACACCTGTCTGACACATCTGACACGTGCAAAAAAAGAGAAATAAAACATATATGTTCGAGGTGTGCTCATGTTGGCCTCACAATTCAATTACGATTCGTCGATACGTTTGATGCATCCCCATTTTTCAATTTTACAATCTCTTGGTTAATACAAGCAGGCAAACACACTATTAACGTATATATAAAATGTATTATTGAATTTAATACAAATCAAAGCCAGAACAATTCCTGGACAAACCAACTCTAAAGAACAGGTGAAAGTACAACAGAGGGTGAGAACAGAAAATGGTAGGAAAATGGAGGCAGCAGGGGAAACATATTTACTGACATCCATGGGCTGTCACCGCTCTGATTAATGGTGGTTGGTATCCCTGCCTGGTGAAAAGGTGTTGTTGGGGTGTAGAGGAAGCCCAGGCACTGACCCAGAACTAATAGCATTCGACTTGAACAAGCTGTCCAACCTGAGAGAGTGAGCGCTGATGTTGCTGGTACAGCGACGGCCTGGAAAGAGGAGGAAATCAAGCCTGATTTATACTTAGTTGTGCAGGGGTGTCACGCACTAGATATCGCTGATCTACAAGCTGACAACACATTGCAGCAAAACGAGTTGTGAACTTGTAGATTTCATCTTTTCAGTGTCTGACACCCGCACTCAAGTAAGAGTTTCACATGCTGCAGGAAAGTTTAGTTCTCTGGGGAAACATTGTGCACAGGTTCAAATGACCTTTTGCCCTTCTTTCACATGGCCCCCCTACCACAGATGCTGTTTGAAATGGCATATACATGCTCCTTATGTTTTGCATCATCACAAACACTCTTACTTAGCTACTTAGATCTTGTGCTTGTAAGATATCTGTAACTTTGACCATTAGCCAGGTCTCTTGGGGAGTTTGTAGTAATGTAGTGTAGTAGTAAGTAGTAAGTGTAATTTATACTTTGTAGGATGAAATGAAAATAAGTAAAACTCTGGTCATACAACCAAGCGACATACAAAGTACGGGCCTATACATTTGCCTTATCCATAGGCCATCGTTGCTCAGGTTAGTGGCATTGTTATTGTAATTGTGCAGTTATATCGCTCGCAAGACCTAACCACTTTCAACCTGGTGTGCGTATTTTTGGAATGTCAATTTCCAAAGAATTCACTGAAACAGTCACACCCTCACAGAGGCGTAATTTCAGAAAGAAATAGAGGGTGGCAAAAATAAATAACCTACCACAGCCCCATTTCTAAATTAACAAAAATAGTGGATCTACAAGCTCTCAACGCGTTGCCAAGCGACGCATTCAGAGCTTGTAGATCAACTATTTTCACTATTTGTTTGGGGTGGCGAAAAGAGAAAATGTTCACATGATGACATTCCCAAAATAGTGATGCCACATTGGAAGTGGTTAATAGATGTAGTGTATGGCTGCATACAATAAAAGGCTTATCTAAATTATAACACATGTTACATGTGGATGGATGCCGGGCATAGATTGCAATGAAGTCTGATTAATGTGCTAAAACAATTTAGACTTGGGCACAATATGCATAAAATAACTCAATTTAAGCTTAAATGTGAACGCTAGGGGGTGGCAATTGCAATCCCCCGATGCCCCAAATGATGCCTCTGCAACCTCATACATGAGCCTTCACAGCGACAACACCAAGGAAAAGGTCTTGCCTCAACGAATCTGTCCAGTGTTGCCGGGAACATCATCCTGTCGAGGTTGTTTTTGCTGAGGGCAACAGCGAGCCCAACAGCTGGCACATAATGAAGCTTTCAGGCGCTTGTTCTCCCATCATGTAGCGCCAGCCCCTGTCTGCTTCCACCAGATGTTCCATGTTTTCACTCCAAAAAGTCTAGCTGCTGCCAAACGGTGATGCTAGAGCTTGTGAGGTGGTGGCGGCCAGCTATAGCTCCATATTCAATGGATGATTATAGGGTGATGGTTAGGTTAATTGCTTGTTTCATGTTTACTGCATGGGCGAGGCCTTGTCATTGTCATCTTTTACGTAGCCGAGGGAATCGATTTGACAGTAGAGGTGTTGTTATCCATCTCAAGGGTCCAGAGTCAGTCTGGTTACTAGTAGTACATTATCATGGTTTACTGTTGACTGTGTTGATCAGATCCAGAGTCAGTCTGGTTACTAGTAGTACATTATCATGGTTTACTGTTGACTGTGTTGATCAGATCCAGAGTCAGTCTGGTTACTAGTAGTACATTATCGTGGTTTACTGTTGACTGTGTTGATCGACAAGTATTGTACCACGTATGGGCTATTACCCACAACAAAGTGAGGAAAGATGTATTGTAGCTTACTCATTCATTATTACATAACAGACCAACACTCAACATTAATCAACTGCCTAACTAAACCAGACAATTTACGCAAGATTCTGATCTCTTTCTGTCAGTTGTGTGTGATGGGTTTTACATGGCGAGACACACACACACAAACACACTTCATACACACGCCCACGAATCTACACGTATTAAATTCTCATGCAGTAATGAAGTTTCACTTGAGCAGAGTTATTCTCCTGACACTAGTTCAGTTTTGTCATCGTTATTTACTTATTTGAGTTGTTCTCGTGTTAAAACTGTTGTCTGTTTAGGAAGCTACTCTAGGATCCAGGAACAGAGATCACTTTTTAATTAGTGCTCACTGCTGTGTGTGTGTGTGTGTGTGTGTGTGTGTGACATTGAGAGTGTCTGTCTTTGTGTGTGCACATAATGTTGTGTAGCATTCCTTGTTAATTACACTATCTAATCTACCCATGCCAGTGGGATCATATTGCAGGCTAATTGAATTAACTGAGGATACATGTCTTTTTTTTCTTTTACAATTTAATTGATTTAATTAATATAATTTATGCTTTGTTCATTTCCGTTACGCTGAAGACACTCTCACCCTGTGTGTGTGTGTGTGTGTGTGTGTGTGTGTGTGTGTGTGTGTGTGTGTGTGCGTATGCGTGCGTGTCTCTGCGAAAACCTCTATCGGCTATGTTGTCACTGATCAATGCACATTTAGTTGTCTAACATCTGGCAAGGAACTGGAAATTGGGTTCTATATGGCAAGTTAACATCACATTGCTATCATCCCCCCCATCATTAGCTTTCACCAGTGCCCCAAGGTCCATAATGTCGTTAGCCTACATGGAGATGCAGTAAAATGTTGTTACATGACGTGTCTTAACTCCATTTACTGGGGCTGCCTGCCATGCAACCTGCTTGTCGTATTCAAATTGGACACCACAGGGAAAGAAAGGCATGATGAGGGTAACATGATGATAACATGAGGTTTAAAATCTCTCGAGTCAAACACCATTTAATTTGGGGATTAAGCAAGCAAAGGCCATTACGGAAGCTAGCTCCGAAACGCTGGCTAGAATTGGTGTATTTTCCAACATCCATGCAGGGAAATGAGCTATAAAGATTTGGTTCTAGGCCAATTGGCCTGCGAAGGCATTTATACATTTGCAATTTCTCGTTCCCAGCTAGGTTTAATCAGTTTTACTTTTAGCTCTCGTTTCTATGAAACTTGATAGGGTTAGCAGTGAAAATCAGTCCAAATCAATCAACTTGCTCAACTGCTGCAGTAGTTTTAATCAAATGTGCAGTCAGAATGATTAGCTACATTGACTGAAATTATTTAGTTCTAATTACAAACAGATGGGAGTCTTTATTTGCACTTAAGGCGACTGAGCATGGGAAATGCAGTGTGAACGAGAATAATTAAGAAGTTGGGTCTTGCTTTTTTCCAAGTTGCGTTTAAATAATCAGCGCTATCATGTAAATTTGTCTTAAATTAACTATACAATTAAATGCATACTTCACAAGCAGCAGCTATCACCTTCAAGCCTCCAGGTTATGAAATCAAGTGGATTTTCTTCTTTACTAAGACATCAATTTGTTTGTTTTCTAGAGAGGAACCGTCAGTGGTTCTGTTGCCACAAGCCACCTGGGGTGCACATGGGAATTGATAGCAACTCATCAAGTGAATCGGAGTGAGTCATTCTGCTGCTCTACTACTTACTGCATTTTAAAGGAAGGAACTTGTTTTTGTGGATCCAATTATAATTATGAACAAAAGCTGACTTAATAGAGCAACTTTACAGAAATAACGTGTATCCAAATATTAGATAAAATGTGGTGGGTAACCCCACCATATTTAATCTCATATTTGGATAACGTAAACCCCACTGGGTTTTACGTTATTTTACAAGTAAACTTGCAGTTGCAGATGAACCTGCAAGCATATCAGACAACAGTTACTGTAGGCACAATGCAGAAAATAGGCTCCAGAAACATAAAACGGTAATATATTGATGACAGCAGTAGCCTATTTTCTTTTTCTCTGCACTGGTGACAGAATGTGTAATTAATAAGTAATTAGTTGTGTTTGTTCATGTCTGTCATTGCCTGTCACCTAACCTGTACTGTACAGGCTGTACAGTATACAGTCTAAAACACATACATTCTAACATCACAATCTGTGGACAAGATGATCAATTGTTCATCATTCTGTTAAAGGCTTGGACAAACAATTAATCTTAAAATCAGATGAAGTGAAAATCTGAATGCCTCATTGCCTTGTGCATCTTTGCTTCAGAGACTTCTTTAGAACTAGCATATCAGCATAACTTTGTAACCACTCTGCAGTTCACTCAGAATACGATAGAGGTCAGTAGACAATGCTGGTCTTGGTTCAGTAGAGAGGGCTGGTCTTGCATGAATTAGTGCAGACCAGTGCAGACAGACAGTGGCAGGGCACACTTGCTACTCTGTGGCACTGAGGACCAAAGTTCCAGTGATAAGTCTTTCTCCAAGCCAGTGCCACCATTAACAAACAGCTTGTGCAAAAAGGGAGTTTTCATGTTCTCCCCGTGTCCCCTAGGGTAGGTAGGTACCCTCACAAAAAACATGCAGTAATCCTGGTCTCTATACTACCTCCCCCTGGCCAGCCGGGGTGCCTGATGGAGGGGAAAGGAAATGGTTGGAATAACGTGTTCCTTCCACGCGCTACGTCTGGCCGGGGAAACTCCCCACTGGGTGAAAAAATGTGGGATAAAAAACAAAAAACCCCAAACAAAAAACAAACAGCTTGTATCTGATTTCCACTCTTATCCGATTCAGCAAACCTGCTGCAAGCATAGGCGTGCTTTATTTATGCCGTTGGATTTTATGCATGGCAGTTTTGCTGAGAGGGTAGAAAAAAGCAAAGTTTGTTCCTCCCCATGTTTCCCCTATTGATTTTGGTGCCGCTTTGATGTGAATCTGCGCCAGAAGTGTCACTTAGATGAATCACTGTTAGTCCAAGCTGGCATAGTTCGGTGCTGGTGACAGAAGGGAGAATTCCACATGGATCAAATAAATACAGATGTGAAGTAATTAGTTGTATTCCCAAGGAGACCATTGTGGGCATGTTAAAGATGCGAGGGATTGGCTGGCATTCCCACAAGCAGCTTTTATCAATTTAAACAAGAAGAGACAGTAGGAAAGGTCACACCTGTGTGTTTTTTTTAATGAGTCATCTGTCCAGTGTATAAACTAGCACATCAGACAGGGGGGGAGGGGGGCATCTAGCATTCTTGTTATCTACATAGTTATGGGACCATTTTTTATAATAATTTACAAGCTATTGGTTATTTTGGACATAGTCTATTCGTGGAAATATATGTCCCCTTCACCCTTGTTCTGAGTTCTACTGCAAAAACAATCGCATATGAATGCTGTAAAGGGCACCAACACTGTTTTTAATTAGGCTGGCAGGACAGGTTTCACCTAACGTCACACCAACTGCAAGCCGTTTTTCTCTTCGCAGATGAGTAAGGCCAAGACCGAGGCTAAACTGCATGCTGGCATTGCTGGGGCAGTTCAACTGGGGTTGAACATCATGGTTAGTTCCAGTGAAAGGGACCCAAAGTTGGTTCCGCGTGAATTCTGAGAATACATCCAACAATTAATGGAAAACATGCTCTTTGCTCTTCACATATGAAAACGTACCCTGCGTTAAGTGCATCATCATATGACAATAGGCGTGTACATTAGCCACATAATACGACCATGATGCGTAATGCTACATCCTTGTGAAATTGAACACCGATTTTTCAGCACCTTTGCCTTTTTTTTCTCGCAATTAGGCTACAAGCCCCTTCAGAAGCGGTCATATTTATGCCTAGCAGTTAGCGATGCATTGATTTAATATGTTTCTAATCAGGCCATACAGCTTCAGGGCCTGAAATGTAAATTTGTCCTGCTGCTTACAAAGTAGCCTTTGATTTTCTGTCACAGCAGTAATTACTGTGTTTTGCCACTAGATAGGTGGAGGGCTTTGTGTCGTCTAATTATGAGGTAATCATTGCTGTATAGCTGCAGTATGTTGTTTTCACCTACCTCCTTATTACTTATTATATTGGTTTATTTTAATCTTAACAACTCCTTGATCCGTGTGTGTGTGTGCGTGCGTGTGTCAGGGACCAGAGTTGGTCGGCAAAGAGAAATACCAGGATTCTTGCGTGGTTTTCTTAAAAAGGTATTTTGTCTTTTATTTTCCTCATGAAAACATGATAAAATAAATATCAAACATTAATTCTAGGCCTAAAACAATAAAGACAAACTGAACTTGGCATCAAGACTGAGCTAACCTAAATGAGACATATGAGAGGAACATATACGTATAGTGGGTGATCAAACCTATTGACACAAAGGGCAAGACAAATAACATTTAAACATAGGCCTACTACACTGAATCATATTAACAAAAGAAAATACAATGAAACTGAAATATCTTCAAAATCATAATAAATTCAAACATAAATCCCTGCCCGTCCCCAATGCAAAGGGGACATGGTGCACTCTGCAGTCCAAAGCCAATCTGAACTGAAGCAGCCATGGCCCTTCTTTCTGTGACCAGCCATTTAAACTCCAGTACTCATTTGAACTGTAGCCTGGGCAGCATTCCTTTTCGGGTTTATGATCCGGTCGAGAGCGGATGATATAGCTACGTCATGTTGTTTTGTAGTCATCAATCTTCCGGAACTTCCTTTTCTCTCATACCGATTTTTTCTGAATAAAAGCCACAGGCTTTTATTGTTATTCTTCCGGTTTGAGGGAACTTCCCATTGATTGTTCCTGCCTGATGACTACAAAACAATACTACAACATGACGTAGTTATATCAACCGCTACAGACCGGTTCACACGGTAATTTTGTAACAGAGACCAGGCTTTCCTCTGAGGTGGAAAGCTTGGTGACGCGAGGTTTGAGCTGAAGTGATACTCAAAACAAACATTAAATAACTCCTAAATAACTCCAAGCATTTGACAAAATATAACATATGGATGAGCACAGTGTGTTATCTAACTGGTCGTGAGTAGTCCTCTCTCCCTTTATGTACGTAGAATGTAGTAGTGCTGAAAATAAATAAACTAAATTAAACCAAAAAAGACAAGTCCATGTTTTACCAACTTTGTGTGGCCATCACAGTGTGTGTGTACTGTACATGCACGTGCGTCTTCAGTCAAGTAAGAGCTAGTATCCTAGTAACTGTAATTGTTGTGGTATGGGTGCTGTTAATTACTGGAGTAAACGGTTGAACCACGGCCAGGGCCCTTTGTGGTAGTGGGCAGCAGCAGCACAGAGAGAAAGATGGGGGGGGCTGGATTTCTCTTTTTTTTACCATCTGGGGACCCAAGGAGAGAGGGAAGTAGAAAGGAGAAAAGGTGGGGGTGGGGGTGTGTGTGGTACAGTACTACAGTGGCAGAAAGAGAGGGGCCCAATCAGTGTCCAGAGCCTAAGGCTCCGGGGTCCATATGGAGACAGCACTTTGCCTTGCGCTTTATTGCACACCTTGCTGTTTTAATCAATGGCAAGCCTGTTCACAGAGCCTAAAGCAGCACAGGTTGTTCCTCACTGTCACACCGCTACTTCCACTTTTCCTGCTCTGCTACAGTAGAGTAAAATCTTCAGTGTTTAACTCTGGAATTGTACAAATATAACCAAATGAACCCTAACGCACTTGTATCTCTTTTTACACGTATAGGCCTACCCAAATAGACCATCACAGGACAGGACTTGTCCTGGACCTTGTCCTGGACCTTGTCCTGGACCTTGTCCTGGACCTTGTCCTGGACCTTGTCCTGGACCTCTCAGACACTCAGGATTTTACTTTGCACCTCCCCATCTTCTTAAATATATTAAGCACTTTGCAGGGCTCATGAGCTAAAGTTACATTTGTTGCAGTGATTTTTGCGAACGCAGTGAGCACTTACTATGAGACCTAGCAGATCATGTCTGTGTGTCTGTCTGTCCCGCTTTTGTGCCCATATATGGAGCTGAGTGATTACGTCACCATGACTCAGCCATAACCATATAAGGAGTCCCCAAAGCAGCTATACGTCCAAAACCCAAATATGTACGAGCTGCGTTCGCTTCCCGCGTTTGTGCGTCTTGGTATATAGGGTGGGTAGTGGGTACGTTTTAGTCAGGCACCTACAAAAAGGCGATATGACCTACTGTGTATGAAATTACTTATTGAAATTGGACTACAGCGGAAATGCTATTCCATGTCAATTCCATTTGAGTGTGAAATCTAATATGGAGGATCTGTTAATACTAGTGAAACATTGTGACTTGTGTTATTAAGTGAGACTGTGCTAACTCGGTTTGTATAGACATTTGGAACCATGGTTGGACTAGTAGTGTGTCAGTTATTTGTACTGACTCCACACCTATTTGTCTCAGTTTATCGGTGGTTGTACACAATTTGAAATGAAAATGATCAATGAAGAAGAGAGGCTATTATTATACTTGCTTTGGGTTATATCAACAACAAGAACAAGCTGTCATATCCACATGTCTGAGCCAGTGACAGCTGGTATCTAATTGTTGACTGACTGAGCAAACATACAGAATTATTAGCTAGAATTCTTTAACAGTCAATAACTTGTAGGATGGATCTATGAATCTTGAGTACATAACTTGACATCAGTGAAAATACAGATTTTTGTTTGACTTGAAGGACTGAACGGGGTTTCAACCAGCACATCAGGAGCAATTAGGGGTTCAGTGTCTTGCTCAAGGACACTTACAGTAGACCCTAACTCTGGGGGAGCCCGGGTTCAAACTGGCATCCTTGTCAGTCATCTATTGGCCCCATGACAAACCTTGTGTCAAAGTTTTGTATAGTTTTATATGGTGATCATAAGTTAAAGGGCAAGTGCACGCATCTGCCTGGTTGACGGCAAACTGCTGGGTGAGCGCTGGCACTTTGGCATGGGGGATCAGATCAACATACGGAATATCAGAACAGGTCAGCTCCATATATGGAGATCTAAGTGTTTGAGGTGTAGAGTTAGAGTTGCTGGCCGGCTCCATATTATGCAGTTCTAGGTGATGATCCAGTCTTCTCCATGTATGGCTATCCAGGGTTTGATCCAGTGTCGTGATCTTCATATATGGAGACGGCCATACATGGTGGCGTGACGTGTCACGATGCGTGACCATATATGGAGGCGTGACCGACCAACCAACCCTCCGACTGATGGGAGATGCAGGTTTTCGTAGTAAACTGCGACCTACGGTGGCAACAAACCTTTCCAGACGTACGTACATACATATGTACGATTGTACGTATACGTACAGACAGACAGACGACAGATGAACAGACAAACAAATATGGACAAAAACACTACCTCGTTGTATTCATCTGAGGGAACATACTAAGGCTGATGGAACTTGAGTACACTCCCACATTGAAGTGATTGTTTCGTTCATTATATTACAAGCCTTGCCATTACTTGGATTTGTGATTAAATTCAGCAAAGTGCTGCCGATTGCTGAATTGCCCAGCCACTCTCAATTACTGTCTGGGGAGGGTACCTGAGAAAGCTTAACACAGCAATTAACAACTTAATTAAGTGCCACAGCCATTGTGGCACTTCTGGAGCCAGGCAACAAGGGGTGTATTGATTGCAGGGGATTGTCAGTTGGCCCTCAATTGATTGCCCAATTGATTGTCTTGCAAAGACATTTGTCAATGACTCAATGAGTGTGTGTGTATGTGCATTTGCATGTACCTACTGTTCCTGTACGTAACGTGTTTGTGTGGTGTGTTTTGTCTCAGAGGAAGTAGCCGTCACGCGGCTGTGTGACACACTGATAATGACCTGCCACACTGACTGCCTGGCCTCTCCTCGTCCCTCTGGGTTTGTTTGACACACACGTCTGGTGTCCGTCACTCAACTCAACCTCTCTCACACACACACAAGCACTCCAACAGAGACCCCAACCAAGACTGTGTTTGAATCTTAAGTAACATATGCAGTCTATTCATTCTAAATATGACCTGACGGGGAACCAAATCATAACGCACGCAAAATGAACACAAATGCTACACAAGCAATCCCTTTTATAATGTGCCGCGCAGCTAACATGCCAGTCATTTTCCGCAGAGTGTATCTATTTATTTGTGACCCTGAGAATCGGTAATATGGTTTCATGATGAATGCATTATTGGGGAGTATTGCTGATGGTAATGAAAACTACTTCTCTGCAGATTTGCTTGAATTATTGAACAGAGATGCTTGGCCACAAAAATGATAGCAGTCACACTACAAACACATAGTGTATGTATGCCCATGCAGGCATGTGCTCATGTGTGGCCATGCTTGCGCGCGCGCGCGCGCACACGCACACACACACACACACACACACACACACACACACACACACACACACACGGTGCACGCAGCATGTCTAGTGTTCCCAAGGGAGTAGTTAGGATGCACAGGGTGGGGCTGATATAGGAGGTCGAGTGAAGTGATGCTAAGATGTCAAATAAACTGTCATCTCTTATTGTGTCAATGAAGTAATTCCCTTTTAAAGGCTTGACCTTTCACCTTAGAGGGGCTCGGCCAATTGGACAGAGCATTGGAGGGTCATGAGGTGATAACAAATGATAGGGTGGAGGTGGAGGAGGGGAACAGTTGACACGGTAGAATGAACCCATCTCGGATCAGTTTCTGTTGCAAGTCAGAGTGAGTTTCGAGACATTTAATAATAGATTTGTTAATACATAAATATTGTCGCATAATACATAAATATTTATCTGATTTTGTCTTTAATTTTTTTTTACCAACGCTTTTTTTCCATTTCTCTATTAACAATTTTATAACTCTGTAAAGCTAAAATTGACTTGTCTCTTATCAATCTATTCACTCTCTTTTCTGATCTGGTTAGATGTAGCTTTCTAAACCTATAGTAGTATTTTATGCCACTAGGGGGTAGTGTTACATGGTCAGACATTGATAACAAAGAGATGTACTTAAAAGCAAACATATTCATCAATGAATATAGTTGGCAAAGGCAACTATAGGGACATAAACTAGAGAGAAAACATACAAATGTATAATTTTGACAATTCATCGTGTATGTAGTCTCAACCTGCTGGTTGTATTTTATGGTACATGTGCGCATGCACGTGTTTCAAAATGCTTGACAAGCACAGATTTCCCTTCACATGCTATGGTTCTGAGGTGGTCAACTTATGACCTGTAATTACAGTGGCAGTTCATAGGAGCAAGTTGATCTCTGAAGCTTTCAGTCATATTCCCTCAACACCTCTGCTGTGCTCATGTGCCCAGAAAAACAATATCCATAGCCGATTGATTGGATTTTAACTTCATGCGTGAAAGGGTTTTCCAATATAAAATATTTTCCAATATAAAACCAACAGGACTAATAATGCTGGTTTTCTATTTATTTAAAGAAAACATAGGCTAATTTTGTTTATAATACAGGATACAGATCTGTTTGGTTCCATGCATTTGTACAGTCTCAAATTTATTTCTCAGTTAAATTAATATTCAGTATCTTACTAAACCGTTATGCGCCACCTGTAGATTGGAGTGTAGCTGGGCTTTTCTTTTCCTTTCCGTCGCTATAAGATAACAGCAGAGGCCAATGACACCTGTTTTTCCCAGAAAACACTGTAGAGTGGCACCAGATCCTCAGCTGCAAGCCACAGACAAATGCATATTCTTTACAAAATATCTGAAGCCATTTGCATTCAAACCTGTTGTAAAAGAGAGGGAACAAAAATCTATTTGAGCATATTCAAAGGTTGTGTCTAGGTCGCATATGTTTGCCCTTGTATATTGCCAGCACATTGTGTTATAACGGAGCCTCAGCTGCAAGATTGCGTTTTTTTAATGAAAAAGTGGGGGGCTGGCGTGTCCAGGTAGAGCCCTAGAGCTTGTATTTCAGAAGGCTTTGTTGTAGCCCACAAGGAAGCAGGGTGAACACACACACACACACACACACACACACACACACACAATGTGGACAAAACAATAATTGCAGATTTCCATGTTTCCAGGATGCAAGGCTGTAAAACACAGAAAAATAGGGCTTGATATTAAAAGTTGCATGTCACATAATCTTCTTCAAGTATATGATAACAAAACATTGTTCGTTTTGCCAACAGAATGCAATGATTGTTTTATATTCATGAAAATCATAGCTCCCTGGCACCTTGTAAAAATTGCCTGCCAGAAATGTTGACAGTTATGTGATGTTCTGTGAATTATTAGAATAATTTACAAAGATACATTCAGTATTGTTTGTACTGCAGTATCACTAAAATTGGTATGAATCATTTTCTGTCTTAAATACTTGTCCTGTATGTCAACTGTAAATCTCTCTGCTCTTAAATATGCCAATGGAGAAATATAGCCTAGACATTCTAACTTGAAATTCAGCCATGCATCTCTTATGGGTATTCTGTTGATTTTAGAATTGTTATTGAATTAGATCCACTTGTCCTCAACACAACCCTCAGTTGTTCCTTCTCTCACAAACATCACAGCCAGAGATTTTAAAGCCTGCCATCAACCTTTTATTAGTTTATTATATTAGTTGTTGTTTTTTCATACAAAAACATTCTTAATTCATCACAGTTTTTTGAGTCCAGTCATAGTCTGGAAAAACAGGTATAGACTGAAGCCTATAAGCTTATTATGTCTACACTTTTGTCATTTAACTTAAAAAATATATATGTGTATACCCCTTTTTCAGGTTTTCAAACAAAACAGTTCATGTATCTAATTTCTACGTCAGTAAGCTCAGTCCTCAACCTCAGTAACACACTAATGCTATAGCTAACCCTGTTGACATGAAATGGCCCACTTGGCAGTTCAGAAACAGCAATGTCCCACCAGTCATAAAGGGACACAATGCAAGTTCCGATCTGCTCACTCAGCAGGTCAGAAACGCCATAGAGTCATTATTAAATTAGATTTGACTATAATAGAACTGGGGATCAGTGGAGAGTTTATGAACATTCTGCAGTTTATGATCACTATACCTTCATGTGAAAATGAGGTGCTAAACGTAAGCCTAGGTCTAATTAAGAAATTCATTGGCGCCGTCGCCTATAGACGGGCAATTTGTGGAGTAAGTGAAGGAGTGTGGGCGAATTGGACTGGAGATTGGATCATTGTCGACCTCCATCACCGTGATGACCACTGTTGTTGATCGATGGACGGCTTGGTCTATTTGGTTCTATGTGAGAAAGATGAAGAAAATACTATATTAACAAGCTCTGTTGTCTTTTAAGACGATCTCCATTATGAAAAGCAAAAGAGCAGTTATGACAAGAGAAACAAAAAAGTTCTACTGCAGCTTTTTTACAGAACAGCATCCTGATTTGAATAACTTCATACAAACCCTGTTTTTAGCTGTAGGCTGTAGTAGGATTTGTGTATATTTATTTTATTTGGAAAAAGCAGTACTGAGTACAGTATAGACTACATTTATCTTAGATATATACAAGGACACAAGTGCAATTCCCAGGATTTTTCTTCCCTCCCTCCCTCCCCCCTCCAAGTGGCTCCATCTCCAATGTCTCTGTATAATCCTTGCTTTCTTGAGATGGACTACATATGGCATCAAGTCAACACTTAACAGGGGCAACAGGGCAACATCGCTTCACAGTGTACATTTCAGAAGGAGAAAAAGAAGAAAGAGTGGGCAGAAAAAGACAAAGACAAAAAAAACAACAACCAAGAAACAAAAGTATTTACATTATTGCTGAGGGGAACAGAAACAAAACAGCTTTGGACTTCGGCCATGAGAAGAGGAAGGGTGTCTTAAACACTTTCTACAAAGATCATAAAGCAGGCAATTAGGACCAGTGAGATCACACAAAGTCTGCTCTCAGAGGGGCAATCTAGTTGTTCCAAATTTGGTAGAAATTAGTCTAGTCTAGTTCTAAGGATGTATGTTAATTTCTCCATTTTGAAAATATCCAGGACTATTCCGTGCCAATCGTCCATTGTGGGTGTGATTGGGGATAGCCAATTAGCCATCTTCTTGTTATTGACTTTTTTTGTTGGCTGCCAAGAGCACCTGCAGTAGCTTTGTGTCTCACGTCTGGTTAAGACATTCAATGTGGCCCAGGTACAAGGTTGTGAAGTTAAAAGGTATTGGAGTATTAAATACTGAACACAGTGATTTGTAAATATTGTTCCAAAAACACCCTCAACTTAATTGGGGCACCCCCAGAAAATGTGAAAGTGGTTGGCTTTCTTTGTGTGTATAATATTTATTATAATAATGATAATAATTCATCAAATAAAACTTATAAATACCATTTCTAATGTAGTATGTCACACAAAATAAACCATAATAGTAAAGGGAGTCTATAGGTACATTACATGTATATGTTTACATTAGTCTTTAATTGTCAATTTCTTGCAGCAGTCATTTAATACATGACATGTGACAGCTCAGCTTGTCACGATGATGAACATGCTTCTGACAGAGAAGACCCTCAAAACATTCCCTCAGTCATTTACCTCAGTCTTCATCAATTATTGAACTGCTGTTGCCGGTTGAAAAGGCAGCCAGACTTTCCGTTGAACTATTTGATGAATATTTCAGCTGACAAACAGGCCACCTGACACTATACACCAAAGCAATGTGTGGTTAGAGGGAGGTCACGCTTCTGGTCACGTACACACACGCACATGCACACACGCACACGCGCGCACACATATCCATGACGATGATATTATCACTATTATCATATAGCCTTAATATAGCCTAATTTAGCCATATATTAAGTGTTACATTGTAAGCCAGTCCACATTAAAACTAAATACAAATGAAAATCCAATGATATAATATAAAATAAATACATATCAAATTAAAAGGATCCATGGCTAATTATCCTTATATGCCTGAATACATTATAATTATTTGCTCTCTATACAACTAAAATTTAAAAACACCTTAAATATTGTATTTCTTTCAGAAATGGTTCATCTTTTACTCAAGGGGGGCAAAGCTCTCAACATTTTTGAGAGAGAAAACAGTTCGGATGCCTGGCTAATAATCTTAAGGCTTAATCATCTAAAATGTAAAACACACTCACCGCAAGTTGATAATGCCATTTGTCCATGTGTGGTCCAGCCCTATGGAATGTATGGAATGCATGCGCTAACTAAAAAACAACTTAATACTTCCTAGGGTTAGTTTGAGCATCAAAGCATATTTTAAATTATGTTTTTATTAGCACATGCATTCCATACATTCCACAGGGCTGAACCACACATGGACAAATGGCATTATCAACTTAATTGCGGCGAGCGTGTTTTACATTTTAGATTATTAAGCCTTAATATTATTAGCCAGGCATCCGAACTGTTTTCTCTCTCAAAATTGTGAAATACACATCATTTTACATGTGTTTGACAAGGTATTGGTTAAAAGCATTGTGTAGTTGCTATATCTTGGGAAATCATAAGTGCAGGTAATTGGGATTTCATTCTTAATTTCCTCACCAATTTACTGTACTAACAAGTTACCATCGTAAAATAATCGTATCACTTTGTTCTACAACCTATCCAGACAATAAAGCATCAAATCAGTATCATGACTCCTGATGCCTACTTCAAACTGAATGACTGATCCTAAATTAAGAACAAGGAAATTGACTTTAAACAGTGACCTATATTCCAAACAATTACAAAGTAATACATTGCAGTCTGCCTGTATACAAAAAGCATATGACATCAGTATAATCATTATGTTTTGTTTTGTTTGGAGTGTTGTGTGTGTATATTATACACAGGACTGTCCATTTGAAATCAGAATAAATATAAGGCTAATGCATGTTCACCTCTATAAATATGACACCAATGTGATATACCGGTATTGCATTAAGGAGATTTGTGACAAATCTCCTGATTGTTGAAATCCGCCATTCATTAATGTCGCCAACTACAGTATCAAATTGGACCGTGAAGCTCTAGTGAATGTGTAATGTGTTATTTATGTCAGACTCAGTACAACTGTAATCTCTATGGAGAAGACACACACCATAAATTCTTCTATGGCCCCAATGAATGGGTCAGGAAAGTGCCAATATTTCGTCTTTATTAGAAACAACAGAAACAGCAGAGTCATAAAGGGAATCTCTGGGGTAAATGTGAGACATGGGGTATACAGCATGGTGAACATACATGTCTAAAGGGTGATGTATCCTTAATTGCGTGTGGGGCGGGCACCGAAAATAGCCTATATGCAAGCTCACAACACGCCACAGCGAGACGTGCTGGGAGCTTGTATATTTGCAATTCTGGGTGCACGACACGGTGTGCATCTGAGTATAAATCAGTCATGAGAGTTCAGAGGTAGTCACAAGATCCATTTCTTGAACCTTCTCATCCATACCTTGGTGCATTTACTCATAACTCTGACACCGCTGACTTACAAACTTGCCATTCTTCATCACAGGTGAACTCGGAAATTAACTTTAACGCAAGATGTAACAAATTATAGCATCTTCTCAGGCAATTCATGTCTGCTGAAGTGCTGTAACCCTCCTCATATCCTGACCTCAATTTGGAGTCTGTATGTTGAAGGTCCAACTGAGAGAGATGGTATCGATCTGGGCAGGACTCTGGCAGCATCAATAAACAATAGGCTTCAGGCTTCAAGGCTGAGGAGACACATCTCTATTTCAACTGGAGGTTTCTCATCTAGACACCTGAGTTGGAACCTGGTTCTAGAAGGATGGTGGGCTCAGACCACTCTTTCCTTGTCAGGTCACAGGAATTCCAGTTCTTCTTCAAAAGCTAATGATAGCTCCTGATTGTAGTTTTTTGTACATTTAAGCCAATAAGATGAGTGTATAAAAGATGTACATAAGTTTCTCAATTTGACTAAACAAATGAACCCAGCGCTGTTAGGCGAGCAAAACCTGCCCGCACCAACATATCTTGTTTATATCTCTATATTGTGACCTTGACCTTTAACCTTTTAGACCCAAAAGTAGATAATCTCATCGGGGGAAGCCTTCTGATCAATCCCACTATGTTTCATGAAAATCTGCACACCCTTTCTTACCTTTGTCTTACCGTGCCAATGATGTGACTATGACCTTTGAACTTCTTTACCCAAAATGTAATCCTCTTTGGCCCAGCCTGATTATTCTCTCCCTCTCCAAGTTTCATAAAAACATGCTAATCCATTCCCGGTCATCTTGCAAAAAAAACAAAGAGACAGACAGACAGACGGACGGACGGACGGAGGGACCCTAACCCTAACCCTAACCCTTGTTTGTAAACAAACAAACAAACAAACAAACAAAGCCATCTTGCTAAAAACAGACAGCCAGGCAAAACACAAACATGTGCACAAGCACACACACACATGATACCCTGCCATTCATTTCTGCATGCATCATGTACAGTGACCGGAAGGTCTGTCAAACGTCTGTCTTTCAAAAGGAAGCAATCGAGAAGCAGAACCAATGCACATTCAGCATATCAATGCAATGCCCAATAGAACAGGAGACTGGGGGTTAATTCCTCCGCAGTGCCTCTGGCTGGGCCTCCAACGAACACATGGGTAGCTGTGTTTGTAGGAGAGAAGAAGGCGGCAGAGGAGGGGGCGCCTGTTCACTTGTTCCGCAGGGGAGCGGAGCATGTTAGCATGTTCCTCTGTGTGTAATACAGTCTGAATGAAACTCCTCACCACCAGGTGAAAAGAAGCGTCCGACTACTGCATGTGTATCGGAGTTGTCCACACCCTACCACCAAGTAAGGGATGGCAGTGATAAGGTCTAAACTATACACATGAGGGGAATTGGCATAACGACTAAATATGGGAGGAGAAAAAGAAAAAAAGTTGATCAAAAAAAGCTAAGAAAAAAAAAACATGCTGGCATTGGCTTACTTTTTCAATTTGTGAAGCAAGACTTTATTTTACCAATCCTACTTTAGATCAAAGAGATCAATTATAATTGAAATTATTTTCACTATTATTCCCATTTGTAATATTCCATCCATACTATTTTGTTATTTATCTATGTCAGTGTATATTCCCTACATTATAACTTTGAGTTACAAGCACAAAGGATAGATACTTTGATTTGAAAAGAATCTCTGAATCTTTGCAGTGTTATTTACTTGTTTTTCCCCTTTTTGTGGAGAATTTTAAATAAGCGTGCCTCATACATTTAGAGTCAAACTGAGATCACTCAGCACTAAGCAGCCTGTCAATAGCAGGAAAAGAAGAACAGGCAAAAGAGGAGGACTGATAAAATGGCTTTTAATTACCAGACAGTGAGCGCTGGCCTTCCTTCTCCACTTTCTCCTCCCAGCTAAGTCAGGAGTTTGATTTCTGATAATGTGGATTTGCTGACTTGGCTTCATCGTACTTGCCCTTAAAGCAGAAGACCAAGGCATCAAGTCCTGGGAGAGTGTGTTTGACAAAGTGCCATATAGATCCCCCTGTTTTTCATCAGAGGGCAGTGCTGGGCGAGGCATTAATCAGGGTGCTTGATAGCCCCGCTTTGTTTTCGACTTTCCCCCTCCTGTAACAATTAGGCACAGTAATAATTTCAGGCATTACATGGAAATCAATGGGCCTTTCACCCCCCAGCTGTTGATATATAAGTGATGAGATGGGTTCAGCCTGGGTCGGAGCAATGGGGTTGAACGATCGTGCAAATGATTAAAGTGCAATGAACTTCTAACCTGTGTGTGTGTGTGTGTGTGTGTGTGTGTGTGTGTGTGTGTGTGTGTGTGTGTGTGTGTGTGTGTGTGTGTGTGTGTGTGTGTGTGTGGTGGCGGGGCAGGGGGGGAGGGGGGGTGTGCAACATTTGTCTATCTGCGGCCAGATAGATGGGAGAGTGAATGCAAACATTTGTGTCCATCACTACATAAAACGCCACTCCCCAAATATTCTCCCGATGCCATGCTTACTCAAGGTGATAACTGGTTTCACCTGACCACCATAATCTCTCTCTAATAGCCATGAACAGGATACGTAAACAGAAACAAGGATGGTCCTTTGTAGCTAATTGAAAGCTACTACATGGTGGTTTTTATTTAATCATTTGCACTATTCCTCATCTAAGCTTTCACCCTTTGTTGATTTTGAGAAGGGACATGAGAGTTTGTGAAAAGACGGGCAGAAAACATTTTATCTGCCCACTGAACAATTGAATCCTGTCCTTACATCTGAAAACAGACAGTTCAACCCGAGGGCGTTCAGGAATAGAGACTTTTTTGTTTTATCCAGGGATGAGAGCCAGTGAAACCCGACCTGGTGGTGCTGGCACGGCACTGTCTCATCACTATTGGTTTTCAGTGCTGCTGCACATCCAGCCATGTCTGAGCCACAGGGAGACAGAAGCAGCTTTAACAGCTGCTTATCATTACACATAACCCTGGTCAACAGACTAAGGTATTGGGTCTGTGAACACAGGGCTGTAAATTAACAGAAAATGAGACTTCACTTTGTCCAGAGATCAATGTCTTGTTCTTTGGAACTGCAATCAGGGCTGTTTGGTGAGCAGGCAGAGAGACTGATTTGGGTCCACAATGATAAGGCAGTAATCAACAATGGTTTTAAGTGCTGTTTGTTGTACGTTCAATTACACACTAATGACTCATGCAGAGTAAAAATCTTTAAATACTAATGCTGTGTTAATCTAGGGTGAGGGAGGGGAAAAACCTCTTTGAATACATCAAAAGCCATGGCCATGAAGGTATACATGCACCCCTAATGCACCCCCCTACTCTCTTAAAGGATTGGAACTTGGAAAGCCTTGGTGCCATGTCACTACTTCCATGATGTTTCAAGGTTCTGAGAAACCAAAGGTGCTATAGTCAAGGATTGATTAAGACTTTTTAATACTGTAGTAATCTAAAGTCATGCTTTACTCAACTTAAAACTGGCCTAAAAAAACTATTGGGCACCCACTGAACCTGAACACGCTCTATTGAACTCGATCTCACATCATTATCACTCGTCTATTCATGCAAGGTTAAACATATCAAAAGGAAAGTATGCGGCAGTTATTCTTTTGATGTAGCAATCACTTTGTTATAAAAGACTCTGTACATTATTATTTTTTAAATCTATCTCAACTCTTGCATTGATAAAGAAGAAATCTGCAGTTTTCTTTCAGATTTTTTTGTCTAAGGCTATTGTGCAATGCGGTGCAAGAATGCGGTCTAGCCAACACTAAGGATCCACACCATCCTGCTCACTCTCTGTTCGTGTGGAGGGACTCAGGACACTACCTGAGACACCACCGGCCAGAGAGCATCTCCACCCACACAACACGCTTCTTGGACAGTTTTTTCCCTGCTACTGTGCGACTATAGTAGCCGAGGACATTATAGGGACGGAAATCAATATGATAGATGAACTGAATCAAGAAAGATGAATTGAATTATGCACTGTTTTTAGGCTGATTATGAAGCACTTTATTTGATAGACGAACTGAATATGCATTGTTTTTAGGTAGGCTATGAAGCACTTATTTATTCTAGGATTGTATGTTCTGACTGTTTCTTTTCTCACCTTTTTAATGCTGACCCTGGGAGCTGCGCTCCAAGATTTCCTATGCACTTGTGCAAATGGCAAATTAAGTCTATTCTATTCTAATATCTTATTGGCAATTCACTGGATACAGATTTTTCAAAATAGTCTAATTTAATGATAATTTTGAAATGAAATTCCAATGGTCATTCATTACAGCAAATTGGCAAATAATATGAAATAAATAAATATAAATTAACAGTTTTATTTTGCACTATATTGCTTGTAAAAATGTAATTATGTCTCAACAGGTCGTTGACCCTCATCACAATGGCAGCATAGGCACAGCCTATCCTCTCTGGGCAACCAGTGTGTGTCTGTGTCTGCCATTGGCCCATTTTCTATATAGCTTGCGGAACCAAATATAACAGGAAGCCACTTGTACTGTTACGATGCGACTCAGAAGTAGGACCCAAAATGCAGAACAGACTGGTCAAATGCAGAGGGATTTATTCACCCAAAACTCAGGATAACATAGAATACACATAGGGCTGGAAACACTACTTACAGAACCCCATAACAACATCTATAGTCAAGCAGGGAACATAAGGAACTGAGGGTTTAAGTAGACGCATACACACATCACGAGTCCTGTGTGTGTGTGTGTGTGTGTGTGTGTGTGTGTGTGTGTGTGTACTCGCAAAACACTGCAAACGGGAATGTTTAAGAATGAGTGTGTTCACTGTGGCTCTATAGTTCTATATTGCCAATATGATACCTCACTCTGGTTTTTATCAGTTACTGTGGTTAGGTAGTGCAGTGGTTCTCAAACTTTACCCACAGAATAGGAAAAAAAATCTAAAATAGCAGTGCCGGATTTACAGTAGTTATAGGGCCTCCGGGCTAAAATATCTGGGTCCCCCTTGGCAAATTGGGGCAGACAGACAGACAGAGACTAGTCGCTGTCCATGGTGCTGAATTCATGCAGACAGTAGGTGTAGTGGCTAATCAACACCATTAACAATAAAACTTAAAAGCCACTAAAAGCACCGGGCAGAGAATCTTACGCAGTTTGGTAGGGAATAAAACCATTGTCCAGTCAGGGCAGCAACATTTGATGTTGTTTTTATTTGCTTCTCCAGACAGATGTAGTATGAGGTACAAGATGTCAAAGTGCTCTGCCTAGCTGCTGGTAAAAAAACCATGGACCTTCCCAGTGCTCTCCCACTCCCTGTGTGCTCTCTTAATTAAATAGACTCAGCTGTGAACTGCCCATCACCTTCAAAACTAAAGCTCTAGCTGCAACAAAATAATGGCTGTAAACAAACCAATTAAGCAAAGCAAATTAAACTAAAAATAAGAAATGCATTAAATATATAACAAATACTGAAATTACTAAATATAGCTCCCACAGTAGGTGTTTTACAGCAAAATACCTTCTTTTCCACAATGTGATCTGATGGCATGGGGGGTCAGATCAACATATGGAATAAATTCTATACTGGCCATATACAGTATGGAGCGTGGAGTGTAGTAACAGTGTATAGCTGGGTTTGATGAGGTCAGAGCAACATATGGAATGTCAGAACAGGTCCGGGCCTTAATTTTCGGGCCTGTTGAGAAGTCTAGTTTTTGCCGGGTGCTGCCACTGCACTAATAACTTTGGGGCGAGCCCTCTAGAGTTTGAAATTTGAATGGACAGGTATCAGTCAAAAGTTAGACATCGACGAGGGAAGATGGGTGGGGGGGAGGGATCAACATATTATGGAATGTCAGAACAGGTCAGCTCCATATAGAAAACATAACATGAAAATAAAAAGACAAAGACATATGGCTGATGAGTGTAATTTCATTCCAGTAAGTGATGTAGGCGCCTAGATATATATACATATATAGATCTATATATCTTTCTTGAGTGATAATTCATTTTGGTTAGGTCTAATCTTCTAAAAATATATGCAATTGTCCAGGACCCCCAATCTGACCGATACATACGCCCATATAATATTTGGCATGCATGTCACTATGATTCGACAAGCCTGCCTGATACAGTGATACACACTAAGAAGGTTGTTGGGAGGGATAGTTCATAGTTTGAATTTCTAACATTCTTAAAATGTTTTTTTTAAATATAAAATATTGCCCCAAACGGATATTCCGTTTTTTCCAGAGACTTCAGAGTTTGGCTGAAGTTTTTCTTCTTCCCTCTTCCAAAAACCTTTATTTTGAAAGTTTCTGACCGGATGTTGTTTCGGAAACACTAATAAATGGTTTCCTTGAAGCTAGGAAGTTGGACTAAATGTTCGTCATCTCCACATATCTTGATTCAGAGATTGTGTCAATTACAAATTTCATTAGAAATTTGAAGCTCACGTTCGGTACGAGCCGTTGGAAGTGGTTTGTCCGGCTGTACTTCTGTAGCAGCTGTTAGTTCACTCTTCATCATCTCTTATCACTATAGTACTCACACAGCATGCTAGCTGCTAGCTAACTATAGCAAAGAACATCCACAGGAAATCGCTATAGCTTCGATAGCTTCAGCCCAGTGTGAGTATGACTCTCTCTGTCTGTCTGTTATGCTTTTACTTATTTTAAATAACCTCTGCGACATGGACACCGAGGGAGTAGTGATCCGCATCAGGACGCCGACTGGGGATATGGACTCATCTGTCGACTGTCCATCCATGTTAAGCTTCAACGACTTGCTGGTAAGTTTAAAAAACGCTAACGAATTGGCTAACAGACAGTCTCTCCTGGTTGTCACTAACTTTATATACCAGTACGAACCTGGTAACTATAGGTATGTGTTTAGTCCTATATAGTAAAATGGTTAGCACACAAACACACCTGTACTGCTCTGTAACTTTTTTGGTTGATTTAACATCATATTCTTGCCCATTCTTGCCCAAGCCAATCTTTGTAGTATGATAACTTAATTTGCAAATGTTAGCTACGTAGTTGCTGATGACCTGCTGACTGCTGTTATATGATTTAAACAGTTTGCTAAATAATGTACCCTTCAAAACACTTTCAGGGTGCAATCAGAGATGTCATGCCCGAAGGCACTATCACTGCTTTTGAATGTAAGTATTGCAGAATTTGCAGTCAGTCATACAGGTACATTCAATCTCTGATAAAGAATGTGAAAGGTCTTACCTGATTTGAGAAAGTTTTACCATATAAACATATGTATATGTTTACAAGCAGAAGTGGGTTAGTAACTTGACTTTAGTACTCGCAGAACTTTGATTAGTCACGATAGAAAGGCTTGTTGCTCTACTGTGTTGGCTGTCATATACTGGACATTATTACTTTGTTGTTCCCTGTGTTATCAATTTGCTATACAACACTAATTAGTTGATAATGCGCTCTCTCTATTTTGTTTTAGATGAAGATGAGGTGGGGGATAGGATCACTGTAAGAAGCGATGAAGAACTCAAAGCCATGTTGTCGTATGTGAGTGCACATTCCATCCATCTCTAAAATTAAACGCATTTTAGCTCCATTAGAACACTTCAGTTCTGTTCCATATGCCATAATTCTGCAAATTATACGTGATGTTTCTCCTGATACAAACGGGTTAGTTTTAACTTGCCACGTATGTCAGGAGCCACGGGTTCGTTTTAACCTGCCATGGGTTAGTTTTAATCTGCCACTCATCACGGGAGCCATGGGGGAGTTTTTACCCAGCCACGGGTTAGTTTATTGTAACTTGTAACCGGCCACGCATGTTGGGACTGAGCGACGGTGTTGTTGGACTAATGCCTGTCAGACTGTTAGTATGTCTAACCAACGTATGCACCCCGGATCATGTCACTCTTGAAAAAGTGTAATGGTCTTCAAATTTGTGAATGTGACCGAAGCTCAGGCTGTAGTTACGTAAGCAGTGCTTAATTTCTACCGGAGCTTGGCGTATCTCAGCTCCGGATCCTCCCTCCTGCATTCCGGTACCTGTAGAAGGGCTCCGGTACCTCTACGGGCGTACCGCCACCCCAATATACAATACGTCTCTATTCATTTTCAAGTCAACTAGGCTTCTTCCTGGTCATAGCTAGTTAGCTACTTCTATTTCCAGTATGATTCCAAAATGAAACATGGGTTAAATGATTACATTTCAAGTACAAAAAACCCCCCACTCATTTTGAAATGTGCACCCGCTTTGAAAGGAAATAGGTTGCTAATGGAACCCCCTTGACACATTGTCAAGCCTGTGTTATGACGGTGCGTAGAATAACTCTGTCTCTCTCGACTTTTGCATCTGTTGTCGTTCGTTGTATATGGAATATGGAACATATACTTTTATGAAGCAATAGTTTAACTGCTACTTGGAGTTTAGCCTTGGGGACAGCATGCGTTTTATTTTCAAAACAAATGGTGAGTTTAGTACTTGTTTGAGTTGATAGATGATTCTTATGAACAGAACTGACTGGTTAACATTGCCATCTTTGTGAAAAACCTTGCAAAGAATATCGAATATCTGATTGCTTTGGTGGGCTCGAAAAAAAAAGACTACAGAATGAAGTAGTAGTAGCGGAGTTGTCATCGGAGGACAACTACATCGACAACGCCCCAGTGGGCCACCATAACCTGTTATATTGTATTTTATACAGTATCTATTTTTTATACTGTAAAATAGGCGATTGATTGGAAGTTTTATACACAGTTTGTAGAGTGGGTACAGTTCAAACGAAAGTAGCCTACAGGTCAATTCAAAATCAGACTGCTAAGAGCATAAAACCAGAAAAAGTACTAAGACTTGTTTACATCAGGGTCCTCCATTTTCAATTAATCTGAATATTGATGACGTATGTACAAAAACGTCTATATGCCTACTCTATTGTGTTCTGACGGGTGGGCGGGTCACACAAGATAATAATAATAATAATAAAAACTAATTTCAGGCGTGCATGTGCGTGCGTGTGCACGCATGCAAGCTCCAGCACCTAATAATAATTTACAAATTAAGCACTGTACGTCTGTATGTAAGTACTCTCCAAACATTTCTTGAACACATTTGCCCCCAGCTTGCCTTTTTTTATCCATTTCCTGCTAGCTAGCTTTCTTGCTAGGTGCCAGTGAGAAGAGTTGATTTGTCCTTGCCTATGTGTCGGAGTGATAAATTAGCAAGCACGTAGAGTTAGTTGTCCCTCTGAATGCCCTTTATATTGGTCTTTTTTTGCCTGCCTGGCAATTTGCAAGGCAGTTATATATTAAAGGAAAACCCCCACAAAATCAAGTCCAGCAAGTTTGGTTGCTTTAATCACTGAAAACCAGTGAAATCGTGCAGGGACTGCTGTAACAGGGTCTTAGTTTGGAACCGGCTGCAGTAGGATGCATTGATATAAGGGTGTTGTACTCTTGCCCACTGAGTGCCACCAACAGAGCTTTTAAAGTGTTCAATGACATGGGCCCTTTGACAAAATCAAGCCCTCCAGGATCCTGGTGAATCATGACCATAAAACCTTTGATTCTGTGATTAAATAAAATCTATATATATATAAAGGTTGGGCGATATGGCAATATTAATTAATTAATAATTAATTTAACAACTAGGCTACAGAGGAATTCACTTGTTGTCCAGTAAAGGGTCAATTGACCGCTGTAAAATGAAGGACAAGACAGCAGCTTGCATGACGGCAGTAGCAAAAATCAGAGAGCATACTCCAGGAAGCTAGGTGTCTCATCTTGAGCCTGAGCTAAATTATGACCACTACTCATGACTCCTGAAAGTGTTCTGGTGTATTATTTTATGTGGTTCTGTGGCTTTTACAGTAGGCATAACCTTTGGAAATGCATGGATGAATTAGGACATGCTGAGCTTGATGCATTTTGCTTCTGGATCACTTTTTAGTCCCTCCGCACACTGTCCACCCGACCACCTCTCCCTCCCAGGGAGCTCTGTTTTCCGTATTCCTCTATACTTACTGTTCACGCCACAGACATTAAGAGTAATGACTTGTAATGGGTTTCTCTACGAGGTACAGTGAAAGCTAAATGAACTGTCAATTTTTATTATTTATTATTCAGTACTTAAAGTTTTGCCTCATTAAAGAGCAGCCCCCCCTGGGCAGTGGAATTGTTCAACATCTACTTTCATCTGTGGATGTCTTTTACCCCCCATCAGCTCACAATGATGACACTAGGGCTACAGGCTCAATTTGCTCCCATTGTTTTGTTTTATTTTTGTCCATCTTTATCTTGCAGTCTCTTCTGGTTGCTTTTTAATCATTAAGTAGTGCAAGGTGGCGGCTACATCGAGCCGAGACAGACTTAAGCAGCTGTTGGGGTGACAAGCTGTAGTGAAAATAATGTTGACCTCTGCTGTGCTGGCATAATGTTTCTTCAATCCAGGGGAAACGTTTGAAGATTGTTTTTCATTTTTGTGCATACAAGTGCCAGTTGTCATTATTTGATCTCCATAATCTGTCATCACATTGGATGGGTTAGAGACCTTTGGCAATAAAGCAGAATCGTTATTTGGAGAATTCCCCCCCCCTGTAGAAGCCTATAAAACCTTAAAATGTGGACATGAGTGATATCTGATCTGATACATACTATGGTAATAATTACAACAATACCCTACCCCACCAGTCAAGTGATAGGTTGATAACAAAACTGTGTAAAGAATGGACAGCTAGCCACAACCATGCAATTAGTATAAGCCACTCTTGTCTGTCGTCCAGAATTTCCAAGTGCAAACCGAGAGCTGCTCACAGCTTATCTTGATTACGTGCTTGTTCGTCTGAACAAAGACAGACAGGTCTCTTTGCTCCAAATACATATTGACAAAAGGATCAACTTGCTTACATTTGTACACTCTGAATCTCAATCTCCCAAATGATCGGAATCGGATCGGGAGCCAAAAAACGTGATCGGAACATCCCTAGTTGAAACCAAGCTCTATGCAGCTTTGTTATGTCAGGCAAATCTGCTCTTGTGAAACTCTTAAATTGGTGGGAGTAAGCATCATGAGCAACAACAAAATGCACAATATCAAAGCTGAGATCCTGTACATTTATGATGCTGATGTGAAATGCAAACTAGTTTAGCAGGCAGAAATATAGAATATGCGCACTCAAAATATCCACAAGAATGCAGTGCTTCGTCCACACATTTAGAATGTCATTTGTACACTGAATCTTTAGGCAAACAAATCCAGGAGTCCCTTAATGCTATTCTGCCCCTCGAGGGACAATCTTGTGTACTAAAATCAGCTGATCAACAAAAAAATGTCCACTGAAATATATAATTCACCCAAGCAGCCTGCATTAAGTGTGGTAATGCATCGCAGCAGTCATTTGCATTGGTATCAAAGGACTTACCTGGGTTTGCTGTGGTTGCCTTTTGGCCTCCGCTGAGACCGCAGCAGGGTTTTGCCTTGGTGTTGTTAATTCCAGGTGAGTGGACAGCCATTATGTGAAATTAATAGGAATTAAGAGCAAAAGGGTGAAAAACGGGGCTATCTCGTGGTAACTAACCTTCTCCCTCTTTGTTGCGACTGTAGATCGCAGATTGTTATGAAAACCTGTCAGTCCGTCCGTCTGTCACGCCTCGTCACACGCTCCATATATGGCCGTCAATCAGTCACGGCTCGTGACACGCCCCATATATGGCCATCAACATATATGAAGATCACGACACTGACCTCATCAAACTAGAAACGGAGAGAAACAGAGAGAGAGATAGTGCTGCACGTTCTGCACTGTTGCCTGCTAATGAGAGAGAGGATTGGGGGGGGGAGAGGGGAGTTGCACCACTCAGTTCATACGGGTGTGATTTTTTAATTTTTTTTTGTACATTTGGGAACCCCTGAACTACACTACCTCATTTACTAGCCACTTGGCTCCCCCTGGAGGTAGCACCCCTAATTCCGCAGCTCTTAAGGTAGCTCTCCATGGCACGTCGGAGGCAGGAAGTGTTGGAAAGCGTCTCTTGAATGGGCGGTGGCTACACTGGCACGCTGGGTCGCATGTTGTAGCGTAGAGTCTAAAGCCCACTTCCAACCCACTGATCTCTGGACTTCATCCCACCGCCGTCTACTAGCCACGTGGTAGTCTGTTCTGTTCGGTGGAGTACTACCTTTACTCCCATTTGCCCATAGTCTGCTAATGATGATGAGACCAACTCGCCTTTTCTCTTTTCCTCCCCTCTTACACTTGTCCCTTACGGCTGAGCGATGGTATTTGGGATCGGAACGCTGTTTAGTTATTGGCCAACAAAGGAGAATGTCTTTTAATACAACAACTACAGATTAGGTGGTAATTGTAGCCTTAATCAATAAGCCACCTGAGCGGAAAATTAAAGGTATGTGAATCCCCCCCCCCCCCCCACCCCTCAAGCCTATACACAGTTACACACACGCACGCACTTCTTTGGTGTGAGACCTATTGTTCATATGTGGCCTAGTGAGAATGCTGGAGGGTAAAAGCAGAGGGCTAGGAGCGAGGAGGGACCTGACAGTGATAAATAGGCCTTTTAATAACAGCTGTGCCACTTGGGTAGCCATTCTGATCCATTCCCATCCAAGCTGGCCCCGGCCATCACCCCCCCCCCCCCCCCTTCCCCCCAACCCACCCCTTCACAATGAGAGAGCAATGCTATATTTACATATAATATGTTAAATGTCACAAAAAAATATCTGTATCTTCATCTAATGCTGCGCTCATAATTAAGCTGGCACACGTTTTCCCTCCCAATGCAATGGCTGTAGTTGTGGCTGTGGGAGTCATTGTCAGGGTTAAGACCTATGTTAATTTACAAAAAAGGACACACACACACACACACACACACACACACACACACACACACACACACACACACCATTTAACAGAGGTTTTAGTTTAATGTAACATCAATTGGTATGTTGCCCAGCATGTGTGTGTTATTCCTATAGGGTGTGAGTGTTTGGTGAGCTGTTGACCTGGAGCAGAAAAGGGTTAATGCTACAGTGGTCCAGAACAGGCCCTCAGGGCTCTATAGTCCTCACAGGCAACAGATTTCAACACAGCATGTGTCTTTTTTGGGGGGGAACAGTGTCTGACATTATTTAAAGAAACCAATCCATTTCAGTGATGTGAATGATGTGCTTTATTTACAAGGTCAATTTCCAAAGGGTTTATTTTTTTCCGTTCTTCAATGATTAAAAACACTGATGCTTTTATTGCAAATTTTGCATTAGAACCACTTCAACTGTTTATTTTTCTCATTTTCCACTTTTTACCTTTTTAGTACTGCAATACGGTGAATGAACAACGCATGAATGGACTGCTGCCAGAGCCTCTCACCATATTTCCGCGAGGTATTGAAAAGTGTGTGTGTGTGTGTGTGTGTGACTTGTTATGACGCCGTTTTTTGAACAATGTTTCGTTTTCAATGTTGCAACACTTAAAATTTAGAATATTACATTTTAACGGTAATATCGTAATATCTGGCATAAATACCGAGATATGAAATTTTTCATATTATTGTGCAGCCCTACCATTTACTAGTAATTGCCGTCATACAGTAAATGTGTGGACTGGGCCTAAAAAACAACATATCCTGAACATAACGTCCAATCATCCACAAATGGGAATCGCATATGTCTCTATAGAGCGTCGCAGTCCCGCCCCCTTTCATGACAACGCCAGGCCCAGGAAATGAATCCCAATGCATTTTTCCCATAGACATTTCAAAACGTATTTATTTAAAGACCTTTTAAAGCATTGTACGAAGCCAAATCACGACAGCACACACAATATTTTGGACCAGACAAATACGTTTTTTTCTACTTTCTAATTATTTGTTTGGCCCAAAAAATTTTGTTTGTTGTCATGATTTGTCACGACAAGAGTTGGCTTTGTCCGCGGCGTAAACGTCTTTAAATAAATACTTTCTGATAAGTCTATGAGGAAAATGAACAGGGATTTATTTTCCGGGCTCTTTCGAGGGGACTGCGACTGCGACGCTCTATAGAAAAGCGGTTTAACTTCTGCCATGTCTGTCTGTCGTACAAACTGTTTCCTCCTTGTGTTCTGACAGGTGTACTGTACACCATGACTGACACTGACTGACAAAATTTGTGGTCGGAGGAATGCACTTTTGCCCAAAATAGGGACACCACGGTTAATGTGGTTAATGTTCCATCAACGCCATCGATGGAAAATACTGCTGAAATCTGTACTTTCAATTTTCAAAGGAGTTGTTGCACATTTGGAAGTTATCAGCCCTGCCCATCATTTCCCATGGTCCTGCTTTGGGTCGGATCAAGCTTATCTGAGGCGTTTCTTAATTTATTTTCTTTGCATTAACGGCACACATCAAAATGGCTAACACTCGTAAAGCAAAGCGGCTACCCATTTATCTCTCCCTTGCTCTTTCTCTCAATCTGCCTCAGCCATCCCCACCTAGCCACCCACCCACCTCCCTCTTTGGGTCTCAAGAGCCCTACATCTCAATCACTCTCTCCTCTACAGCTAATTTCAGAGTCACCCTCATTTCATTTTTTTTAAAGAACTGATTCCTTTTCTGCACATTTGTAAATGGCCCAGTGATGTGTTCTACAATCTAGTCAATTACTGTTTCAGCCGGCAAGACTCCAGGGATCCGGAACATACATGGCCTGAAGGTACGTATCTCAATAAGCCATTTTGTACGGGAACCCCTTTTGGTGTTTTAAACATTATGTTATAATTTAGCTATTGAAAAACAGCAGATCTACAAGCTCATAGCGCGCCACTCGAGCTAGTAGGTCTGCTATTTTTTATAAATCATGAACATGTGGTGCAAAGCTTTGAATATATACTCTTTCAGAGCGAACGTTTTTAACTCAAATCTTTGCTTCTGGGAGGTGGTCCCTGAAACAACACATTTTCAGATGGGGGTCAGCGGCCAATTTCCTATAGTTTTGGGGGTCCTTGACATGAAATATTGAGAACCACTGATATAGAAACATGAGGTTTTTCAGAAAAAAAGACATAAAAAAAAATACATTTTATAAATTTCAACGTCAGGCCTAAATGGGATAATTGTTTCAGCAGCCTTTACACACGCAGAGAGAGGGAGAGAGAGAGAGAGAGAGAGGGAGCAAGAGAGAGAGAGGGAAAAAGTTGTGGCAAATGGATTGGTAATGCTGTGTTCCACTTATTGAAATGTCAATTGAAGTCAAGGCTGTCTCTTTCTTTCACCCCTTTTTTTCCGCTCCCCTCGTCTATATTTATGTATGTAGATGGCTGACTATGGTTATAGCAATTCTCTCTCTCTGTCTCTCTCTCTCTCTCTCAGTTCATTTGGTTATGCTAGGTAGTCATTTAAGAGCACGGTGTTATGCTCTTAACTCCTACCCCCCAAAGTATTGTCATCCGTCGTCCACACGTCTGTTAGCGGGAGAAGAGACTCTGGGTTGGTTTTGGACCAAACTAAGTCAAGCAGCAGCAGATGAAGCATTGTCACTCAGCCGTGAAATCATCATTACGAGCCGGGGCCCCTTATTCAGGAGTGGCTTGTCCCCAGACCCTCCCACTTTATGTTGGGCATGTGTTACTGTTGAAACCCATTGCTAATTACAACGGGTTAAGTGGCTTGACACCTTGCTGTCTCTCCAGATGATCCATATTACGTCTCCGTTTCAATAATAAAATGTCCCCCCTCCACTCCCCAAATACTGAAACCACTTTATTTAATGTGTCCTCCGAGGGGCTTTGGCAACGGCTCTCTCCTTCTTTTCTTTTCTTTTTTTTAAGGTCATAGGACTGTTTTGTGAGGATGAAGGTTTTTTTTTTCCCGAAGACCTTTGGCAATCTTCCCCCTATACTCTTCTTCTGTTTTAATATAAAAGTGATTGGCTGAAGGGAGTTCTCGTGATCCATTTTTTTTAAATGAGGTCTTTCTGGGCACTAATTAAAGACAGGATCCCCGTGCCTTAGTAGACACATCACCCTGTCCCTTTGAACTCAATTAAATAAGTTATTTTTGGAAAGCCCTCCTTACAGTGGCCACCATGTGTCTCTTTTGTTCAATATCTGGGTTGACTATGTACATTGCTCTCAAGGAGGGATTGTTTTTGTATGTTGACTATCCTTCTCTGACATTCACTCATTTACTTGGCAATCTCTCTGTCTCTCCCTCTCTCTCCCTCGCCCACATATTTGGTTTACACTCTTAAGGTTCCATTCTTATACTCTTTTTTTTCAGTGTACCTCCTCTCCCTTTCTCTGCCTTCTCTCTCTCCCTCTGACTCTATCTTTCTCTCATTTTCTCTTTCTCTCCTTCCCCTGCTCTCTAAAAAGCCAATTAACCTCCAGGCTGAGCCGAGAGGTTATTGTGTTCATGTTCATTAGTAGGGTCTTGGCTGTATGTCTGTCTGTCTTTTGGCCTTGGCCACTAAGTAAGTGCGTGCATGTGTGCGTGTGTGTGTGTGTGT
Source organism: Protomyctophum bolini (assembly GCF_963924005.1). Taxonomy (NCBI): domain Eukaryota; kingdom Metazoa; phylum Chordata; class Actinopteri; order Myctophiformes; family Myctophidae; genus Protomyctophum; species Protomyctophum bolini. Next base: position 9,675,541 of record NC_137862.1, on the reverse strand, counting down.
GTGCGCCCTCAGGTGAACACCAGGCCAAACCCAGGCAACGATTGCGTTCATCCCAGCCCAGACCCCATGGCCAACAACAGGTGAGTGCAAGGGAGATGATGTCGCACTGTCTGTCTGGGATTACACATCATGTACATTTCACTTTGTAACACAATGCAATTGAATTGTTTTCCAGCCTGAAGAAGTCATCCGCAGAACTGAAGAAGATCTTGACGAATGGGCAGGTGAGCTATTCTCACGGTGGTCAAGTACTTACTTCATACTCAACCAGCCAGGTGCTGCTGTTTGTTGTGTTCTACTGCGGGTCGCAGTAGAGGCCCGCGCTGGTAGCAGGACGTCCATGGGTCCTTATGTCTTGGTCATCCAATGCCGCACGCACGCACGCACACACACACACACCAGCAGAGTGGTGAGTGTGAGTGTGTCAAGGAGACAATTAAACCAGCAGCCCCTCTTGTTTCTCCTATAACACGCTGGACTAATAGAGTTGTTGTCTCCCTCCTCCCTTCCTACACCTGTCTCCTCTCATTCCCTCTATTCCCCCTCCCCCAGCCATGTTAACAAATCAATTGGAATTTTGGAGGGGAGGGAGGGGGACGTTTTAATCTCTACTGCTGCCCGCCTCTTCCGTTTGGTCTCTATACATTTTATCTTTTATCATCATTACATTAACATCATTTTAGACCCTGGTACAAACAAGCATCTGTCCATCTGTCGACCTATATTGACAAACGCAAGCGCACATGCATGCAACAGGTACAGGCAGGGGAAAGGTTGCGAGAAGCCTGGGCTAGTGATGATAAATTGACAACACTGTCTCTTTATTAGAGCAAGACTTCATCAAAATGCCTCTCACCTAATATAACCTGTAGGGCACAGATTGGCTGCCTTTTTTATGGCAAAGTGAGCTCATTTCTGCTCTACCTCCATGGAGTAATAACATTACACCAGTGCTTTCTGCTCTACCTCCGTGGAGTAATAACATTATACCAGTGCCATCGGATTCTGCTGTGGTGGCACTGGCAATGCACCCGAAATGAAGAATAACACTTTGCCGAATACCGAAATGCCAAAACCATAATGACGGTAAAGAAACAACATTGGCTTAGTTGCGTCGGCCCAATTTAGGCCGTGCACAGACCCATGGCTCTGGCTCAGCGGGCATCGCCATGCATTGCTGGCTTGTGGTGGACATTTTTGATAATTTCTTTTTTTCCATTGACACGACTAAACATAAAGAGGCTTAAAGAGCTAGCCCTGAATTTACATTACAGGTCTAACTCTGAGAGTGTACAGTACAAATGGAACCAAAAGTTTGCTTAAGATTGTACACTCTTAGACTTATGGAAGTCCTTAAGTAACATTTTTATATATCTTGACATAATGTAAACATTTCTTCTACCTTTTACAGTATTGAGCAGATTATTATTCAACTTTAAAGTGAGACACCAAGCCACAGTGTTGGTCTGAGTTAGTTCTGTCCTCACTGAATGTCTGTAGTAATTCAGTAATAATCAACACTGTTCAACTGAACTCGCTGTCATCATCCTGTTTTATCTGGACTGTTCTTCTTTTTCGCCCCCAATTTAGCCGTTATTCCATATAGGACATAAATGGTACTACTACTACCCAACACTCTCTGCTGACAGGTGCCGACCAAGCCCGTAGCAATGGTGTCTGTGTAGAGTAGACCCTCGACAACTCCAAATGCACCGCGCTAGATTCGAACTCTGTGGTGATAGGCAGGTACTTTACCTCTGCAACAACGAAAATAATCTTTCTTGGAATAAGGAAATGACTTGGCTCTTTCAGCCTTCATGTATTAATGCCCTTATCCTTGCAACACTAAGACCGAGCACTTTAAGAGACCAGCCCGTGAAAAGGGCTGGTCTCTTAAAGAGAAAAAAGGATAAGGCTGCAAAGCAGGGATTCTTCTGAATTGATGTCACCAGGTTTAGAATTGCACTAGGATGGGTGTGATTGAATGTTTGAAATGGATTGCTATAGGGTTTTCTACAATGCCTTTCTAATCCAGTACTTTGTACAACCAATCATGCAATTAACAGATGAACCGCTTAAGACCTTGACTAGTCTAATGCCATCCACTGTCCTGACATATGAACTCACTGGTATTTGAAGCATTTCCCCCCAAGTGGCCAGACTTTTTTGTGTATGCACTGGGAATATTGTTTTAATGTTGCTGTTTTTTTTAATAAATCTGATTGATTAATGGCTCATTCTCCAAGTGCATAGACTACTGTGGAGAAATGGGTGTAGAGACGAGGGGGCTTCATGTCAGCTGGGGCCACGTTATATTACCCCCTTCTGACACCTTTTATCAAAGTGGAATTGAACACAACGACAGCAAACAAATCGTCATTAAACTCTACATCACTCACCTCCCCTCATCCCAAGCACAATGTCCTTTTATAAATTGGACAGCAAATGTTGTATTGATCTCCCCTCTCGCTGCTTCTCTCTCTCTCTCCCTCTGTGTCTGAACTTGGAATGACCTGAACGCTTGTCTTGTTTATGGCCTCCAGTAACATTTTGTGCTCTCTTCTCTCTCTATGTGCCTTGCTCTGTTGCTCTCTATCCCCCCTCTCTCTCTCTTCCCCCCCACCTCTCTCACCCCCCCCCCCCCCATGTCTCTCTCTAACCCCCCCCCATCCTCACTCACTATGCACACACCTGCGTAGTTCAACATAACCTCCATTGATTGCCTCCCAACCTTTGATGTGTCTTTTCCACCAAGCCAAAGGCAATGGCATGTGTCACATACTCTCATTGTTACATTCCTGTCTTTGTTGCTCTTTAGATAAGTGCCCAAGACATCCACTACGAAGAGCAACTTGGTCATGGAAACGGAGGAACTGTGTACAAGTAAGTGTGGAGTGCTCTTACTAGGGATGGACATTGTTAGGATTATTTTTTTACACAACCCTACAACAAATACTGCTCATCAATACCGATAATCATCAATACGCCATAAATTGGTGAGAAAAATCTAAAAATAATTAAAAGTTATTTTCATTACTGTTCTTTTTTCAGGGGACCAATTCAATTGGTACATGTCTGCTGTGTGCCATTATTATGGCATAAATAAATACATTTGTTAAATTAGTAGTAGTTAACTGTAGTTCTTGCACTTTCCAGAAGCAAACACTGTTTAAAAAATACAATTCACTGAAACTAGAAATATGCAATTCTGGAAAAATTGCAAAGTGTGGTTGCCTCGATCGCTGATATAGGCCCCTCCCACAAATTTTGCTAGCCAATTATAATGTCACGTCACCCCTGTGATCATGTGTAAGGAGGATTTATCCCCCAAAATCATGTTTTCGCAACAAACGGTTAAATGTTTTGCATTTCCCGCACCCCCATGGATGTAAATGGAATTGCTTTTGGCTCTGTGTTGATGCCATCATTCACGATATGTTATTCAAATTTGGGGTGTATTGGACGTTTCGGTCATGATTTGTGGCATTTTTTGTAAATAGGTCCCTCCTACTAACTTCGGGAGCCGATTACGGCCGAAGGATATGCACTATCAAAATTATCCCTGTGGTTTTTAATCGGATAGGTCCAGAGATCATTTGTACCGATTTTTGTCAGATTTGGACAAACTCTGTAGCAGGTTGGCAGAGGTAGTGTCCAGGATAATTAGATAATTGACACTGGGTGAAAAAAACGGGTTACAAAAATTGTAGGATAAAACATTTAAAATAAAATACGTTAGATGCTCAATTTCAACACTATTTATACCCACCACTTTGACGATTTATTTAATTTCATAGTCAACATTTATTCGTGGTTATGCGTTTATACTTCTATTACGGCAACAAAATACGCGGCGTTTGTGCTAAACGAGTACAACCTGATCTTCCCTCCGCTCCTATCCCTCTGGCATATTATAGGATGTAGATGATCAACTTATATTTTAACTGTAACTACCAACTTCATTGCACCTTTGCTTCATAGAATTCGAAGCTACAAACGGAGTCGGATAATTAATATAATCTAATAATTAAAATATAAGCTAAAAAGGAGTGAGAGAGAGGAGTCTGTGCGCCAGTTGATCAATCGCAGTTGCGATTGTTTGTTTGGACGGAAAATTGAAACTTGCTAAAATGGGTCTTCAAATATACTTTGGCATCTCAGAGCGATCCACACCAGTAAAGTCTATGTTTGTTAAACACTTTGTTAGAATGGATTGAGCAGCACTGTTTGTCCAGGAGCTCATTGATATTTCAGTTCTGACCAATTAGGAACTGTCTGGTACCAAATTGGCATTGGTTCTTGTTACCCATCCATACCTTTTTTAGAGTGGCTCTGATCAGGACGTTTGCCAGGCATGTGCAGTGATTGTATTAACATAATAACAATAACAATACTCCCTGTCTCCTGAGTGCAATAGAAGAGTAGATCTGATAAAGTTTGATGTTGAAGTGGTGACCTTTCACTTTTAGCATGGCTCCACTGTGCAGGCATGGTGGAGTGTTCTCTTCCCCCCCCCCCCCCCCTGGGTCCATATATCTCCTGTGGTTTGTTGTTGACAATCCATCAGGCCCAGTTTGTCTCCAGGCCTTTTATTTATTTCTTTATTCTGATCTGAAGGTTGCCAACATATGTGATATCGATTTAGGGCCGTAAGGTATGAGAACAATTGGCTTAATCGGTGTACAGTACCACACATTACCTGTTGCAATAGATAGAAGACGGATTCCCTCGTCTCTAGCTAGACTGATGTATTGCTGCCCTGCTAATGTTATGACAAGGGTGGCATTTGGGTTGCTGCTTTTTATCCCCCTATTCCCCACCCAATGTTGTCCCCCCTCCATCAATTCACTACTATTGAACGGTTTTATTGAGATTGAAGTATTGATCACTGCTCAGTCCTAACCTTGACTTGACGGAGTGGTATGTCGGTCTGTCTGCTTTTGCAGGAGCCCCAGTAAATTCCCTCTCCAGCAAATCCACTTTTATTCTTGTGAAAGGGCACTCTTTTTCTGTTTTCCCCCCTCTTCTTTCTTTTTCATTTACAGCTTTTTACTGTTTCATCAGGACGAGGTGGTTTCATTAACAGCCCCACCTCTCATACTAGTTGGAGAAAGTGATTGCCGATCAGATAGGCACTAGAAATTGTTCCACTGCACTGGGGAAGGCCAATATTGCAAGACCAACAACTTCTCAGTCAATTGAGCTCAGCAGAAAATCCATACGCTTTGGCTTTGAATTTTTTATGGTTGGGAGAAGAGGGTAAGAAAACTTGCTGAAATGGCTTTGAATCTTTTATGGTTGGGAGAAGAGGGTAAGAAAACTTGCTGAAATGTGTTTTTCTTTCTTTTGTCATACTGTGTGTGTGTGTGTGTGTGTGTGTGTGTGTGTGTGTGTGTGATAAATATTGTTGCTGTATCTAAACAGTATGTTGTTGCTGTCGGTTGGTTGAAAACCTTGCCTCCAATGTAATTATTATTACATTTTCACAACCGTCATCAGGATTTTCCAAACGGCGGTGAAAAGTTGAATGCAAATACCAAGGATTCGTCAGGGACGTGTCACTGACTGCAGTGGTGTATAAACTGCTTCGAGTCTGTGTTACGAAACAAGTATTACGAAATACTTGTTGGAAGTAACAAGTAATTGGACAGTGACATCACTGTCGAATCATTGGTATTTTTACCGTTACCGTGTATTCAGAGCTGCGGAACAACAACAACAGCTGCAGCCCATTTTGTAAATGCTCGCGCTAATGAAACAAAACACTACACAGGACGGGATTATTTATTTCATGTCAAAACATATTTAAGTAATGCGTCAATCTGCATGTTTAACTAAAGTTTTCCACATTCCAAAGTCATTTCTGAATGAAAAAGACATGGGCCTAACCCTTATTTTAAATCATACTATCCGTGTTAATATAACGGCATTTAGGTCACGATGGTATCGCAGCGGGTAGGCTACTTGGGCCAGTCAACGGTCTTCCCCGTGGGTTATGTTTCGGGTGCTGATGCGCAAGCCCCCCTAATTATATTATTATTATATTATTAATAAATACCGTAGTTTTAAACAACGCTTTGAATCTTGTGAGTTTAATGATCAGCAGATGCATTTAAAAGTTTATGGTTGGCTAAAATTCATCCATAATACAGCCATAAATTGTGTAATAAACCATTTAAGACCCCCTGGTCCATCCGCCCACCCTGGAGCACCCCCAGGGCCCCAGTCCCTGGCTGGGGCCCTGGAGCACCCCCAGGGCCCCAGTCCCTGGCTGGGGCCCTGGAGCACCCCCAGGGCCCCAGTCCCTGGCTGGGGCCCTGGAGCACCCCCAGGGCCCCAGTCCCTGGCTGGCTACTATTTCCATCCAGCTGGACATTGTATACACTTGTGAATACAATGCCTACTAAATAATACCCAGAGAGGACAGACCTCCAGACCCCTCTAGTGGGTCTGTCTTTTCCCTGTTCACGCATGTTTCTCACCTTTTTACACCCCTAACCAGTATGTACAGTAACATGCATCATGGGAAGAGGCATTGGTCATTTTCTTTGTTTTGTGGCAAAAAGAAAATATGTTAACCTTTTCGTCCCTGCAAAACATACAAAAATGGAAAAGAAGAGGTGCTGGAGCCACAAAGGGAACATGAGAAAAAAATTCCCTGCAAAACATAAAGTGGACTGGTATAGCGGAGCAATTGAGGTCAATTTGAAAGATTTGAGGAGGAGGTACTTTCCTGGCCTACTGGCTGCATGGACGAAAAGTTTACTGCTGATCGGACCTAGGGGTTTCCGAGATTAGAAACACGGACGGGAAAAATAAAAATCTTCGTCCCAGCCTCTGGCCCTGGTGCAGATAATGACAGTAAACGTGTCAAATTGAGGCCTGAGAAGGTGACAATAGATGAAGACTATTTGGAGTCATACTTATTGCAGAAGAAGCTGGTCTAGATTTTAACATTTGAACCGGCAGGATTTAGAGTTAAGCTTGCATAAGTGCATTGGTCTGCTTGGTGCAACATAGCCTTACTTTCACTCAAATTAAAGTATATACTTGTTATACATGTTTAAATTACAGAGGAGCTGCTCCTCATGGTATGCATTTATATGTGGTAAACATTACTTTTGCACACAGATAATTGGACTTCGGTGAAACGTGTTCTTGGAAGTTATTCCCTGCAGGCAGTATGGCTTATAGGCCATGTGTTTGTACAGCTATACTGCATATGTATGAAAACAGAAATGTCGGAAATGGGGACATGTCGATTGCTAGCCTCCCGGCAATATTTTCCCTGTGTCCTACATCACCTCTAGTCTAAATAGTTTTTGGTTAATGTAAAACACAAGGCACTTTGACCATCAAACATGCACAGGAGGGTTTTTTTACACACTTCGTTCCCATGGGTATTACTCTTAAATTGCTTTCTTAAAAAAAAAAGTAATTCAGTCAGCTCCTCTGTTGGGCTTTCTGTCCTGTTCCAGTGTTATGTGTCAGAGTATGAAGAGTTGATAACCCAATGACACACATACAGTATGCACACAAATGCATAGCTTTTGGAACTTGTGTGAACACACACACACGCACGCTCGCGCACGCCACACACGTGTCTCCCCTTCTCACTTAAATACAAATACTGCAATTGCAAGGACACAATGGTTTGCTATCCACTCTCATTTACAGCCGGCAGTGAAATCCTTCACTATTGCCTAATGTGAAGTGAATGTAACCCGCCCCCTCTATCAAAACCGTTTCTCTGTCGTCTCCGGCTTCTCCCCCTTTGGTCCAGCTTATACGAGGCTTAACCAGTGCCGAATAGCACCATTGAAGGCTCCACACCTTTTAACCTCTTAGTCCATTTATGACCTAGAGCCATTTATACTCAATTGGATGTTACCAACACCTCAGCTCTCCATAGCCATATGCTGACCTGGCCATCTATCAATGTCGGCCTTTGTTTTTTTTATTACACACTCTCTGCGGTCCATCCTGTCCTCCACCATTCTGACTGACTCCATGGCTTATAAATGTAGTAACAAGGACACGGAGGCCATTTGGTGCCTGATGGATCCAGCAGTGCAATTAGAACAAGTCCATTTACATGGCAGTGGCTATGCAGTGACATCCACTTAAACACCCATGGCTTTTTCCTTCCGTATCTCGGGCCATTTTCTCCATTGATTTTTTTCCCTCCACCCCACCTCATTGATTATGCTGTATACTGCAAAGCCTAAACACGTTGGTTGTATAATTGGTTAATGAGCTCTGCGTGTTTGTGAAATACTTAACATTTATTTAAGTTTAAGTTATTTAGACGCCAATCGCTCAACATTGTGTATATAAAGTCTGTTACGCGTACAGTACATCCCCTTGCTTGCCTGTCCCTCTCACTCTGTGCCTTTTACCCTCCATTCATTCACCTTTGTCTCTTATCTCAAACTGATGTGCTGTAAGGTAAAACTTGAAGCAATTATTGTTTTATTATACATTCTTATTTGTTATTAAGTTACCTTGCTATTGTTTACTATGGTGACAGTAGAGACTTGACTTTTATCACGAAAGAGAGTTAATTTAAAATGGCCAAAACAAGCAAGCCTGCTAATTTTGTTAAATTTCTTAGACTAACCTCCCATGGATAATTTGGGTTTACCAGCCTGTTCCCATCCATGCAGTCTGGCCACCCACCGAGATCCAGGTTCTGCTTCTCGTTAAGGGTAGTTTTTCCTGCTCATGGGGGAATGGTCTCGACCTGCTCTTCAGTCTTCATGTCGTCATCATACAAAAACTAATAGAATACGGAATACGCACATCACTTTGTGAAGGTGCTGGGTTCAAAAGGCTGAAACTAATCAATATACAACATCGTGGCTACGAGTGTGCGGCCTTTTTCTCTTTTTTGCTGCTTCCAAAAGTGACATTAGAAAAAGAGAAAAGAACCTGCACACTAATCTGCTCCAAAAGTTCTACTTTATTGACGACGTATAGAGCCAAGGCTCTTGAGTTTGACCAGATGAAGAGCCGTGGCTCGAAACGTCGTCAATAACGTTGAACTTTTGGAGCAGATGAGTGTGCAGGTTCTTTTCTCTTTTTCTGATCATCATCATAACTTTTATTTCAACTCGATGTACAGTTGCGCAGTATATTGTAAATTGTCCTGAGATACGTTGATTTTGCAGTGTATATAACTCAGATGTATATCCTTGTAAACAACTGGGCTGTGTTTTAATGTAAACACATGCATCTGTATGCAATGCATGCATATCTGCGTGCGTCTGGCAGTTTGGAGACCTGGGATGGCGGCGGTCTCAGGTGAGAGTGTGAGGGAGAGCGAAAGCCACCCCGTGGCCTCCGTGGCCCTGTAAACCTACACCCCTCCAGCCCGGATCAAGGAGGCCAGGCTCTGCAACCCTCGGTCCCAACTTCAGAGTCATGGAGAGGAGAGAGGCCCTATGAATACTGCATGACGGAGCTTTTATTACAGCACAGGCTAGAGTGTAAATAAGATCCAGGCAATGGGGCACGTTTACTGGGGTCAGATAAGGGGGAAGTGGGGGGGAATAGCCATGTAACCTTGTCCCTCTCTCTCTGCCGCCGTCACGAGCCTGTCACTGTAACTCATACAGGAATGCTCAGCCCTGAGGTGGTCAAGGACAGTCTCGAGGTAACGCTTGGACAAAGCAACGGTCACCCCATATCTCAAGCCCCGTTGAGGGAAACTAACCAGTATTTAGGTCCTTTTATGTTTTCTAACTGCCCACACATTCATTTGTGAAATCATGTTCTGTTCTGTTGAGCTTCACTGAACACTAAGGTATACGTATTTTTAGAAGAATGAAAATATAATGTATGTGGATCTGTTTCCCCGTACAATTGAGCAGAATTTCCCTGTAGTGTTTAGTGTGAACTACAGTTTTCTCTGTTTGGCAGTCGTATTTCTTGGGCCAGCCTGCCTGCCTCCCACACAACCTGCTCAATCAGTATTTAACTAGTCAGTAGACAGTAGTATATTTCTGTATACCTCTGCACTCTTGTCTCAATTAACATCTTTGTCTCATCTTAATTAACAGGCAGCAGCCATGCTTAACTGACATTGATTATGGCTTAAAGGGAGAGTGAGACATCAAAACAGAAGTGCGTGTGTGTATGTGTGTGTGTGTGTCTGTGCTTTAAAAAAAGATACGGATGTGGTTTCATACTTTTTTACATAATGTATTAGAATAGCAAGCTAAATACTGCACATTACAATCATTATTTGCCAGAAAGACAATAATCTAGAACAACTACTGTACAGTGTATTTGAATGCGCTCGCTGGTGCATCATTACACAGCAGCCGCAATCAGGAGCAAGTGTGTGTTCTGTGAGTCGTTACCAGACATGACACTAAGAGGTGGCATTAATTAAAGGCCCAGGCCAGTTTAGAGGTGTCTGGACGAAGGAGCAACGTGATACTCCAATCTAAGACGCATTAATCACACCCTGCAACATTCGCTCTCGCGGAGGACCCACTGACAGGTGAGATGCCAGCCAGGTATCCCATTTACCCGACCCACTCGCGAGACGCAGAACCATCTTGCGTAACATGCTCGTCCCCCGTCGTCGCTATCAAGCGACAGCTGTTCGTCCACAGTCCTTCGTCCTTGAGGATTGAATGTTGAGACCTCCTGACGTCGTATTGTCATCGGTGCCGTAAACGAACCTGTGCGGTCTGTAACTAAAGCCGCCGTTTGGCATTAAGGAGTTTCATAATTAAATCATCATGGGGCCCGGGCTGTGGCTGCTGCTTTACCTGCAACCCTAAACCCTGTCTGGCTGGGAGCGAACTGGCCATCGGGTTGACTGAGACGGTGTTTTGACCTTTTGACCGTTGTCAGAAATTATGACGGCATTTTGTCATGCTCGTTACTTAGAACTCGACTGTACCTCAAACTTGCCACCCGGTCAACTCGCGTAATCTTTGTTCATTCATTACCCATCTGTTGAATACATTTTCTTTCTCCCTTTTTTATTTATTTGAATACAATCATTGAAGGCCCTTCTTCTATAATTTGTGTATTCTTTTTTTTCTCTCCTTGCAGAGCATACCATCTTGGTAAGCGAGTTTTAGCAGTCAAGGTAAGAAGAAGGCCATTGTATCTGTATTTTTTTTTATTGTACACTACTAAGTTGTACTAACTAAACCAGGGGTATTCAATGAGATTAGGCCGGGGGCCACAACTGTAGAATGATTATGTGCGCACGAAAATGTGTGGGTTCTCATCTCAAATGCATTTTGTGCTACTACACGAAGATTTATGTATATCACTCATTCTTGAGATGAGGGACAAAAGTGGAAAAAACATGTCCCACACATAAGAGCCTTATTTTATGTAAAAAATAAATTAATTCATAAAAATAAAAGCACTTGCAAAGTTAAGTGTAATACAGTTGTGTATTATTATGCCCTTAATTTCATTATAATTGTTTTCATATTCCATCTGAATTAGTTAAAAGCAGGCCCTGTACCCAAAAAGGCCTGTATTTAGCCTGTCCCCAGCAAGTGGCCACAATTTCAAACTGCCAAAAAAGTGTCTAATACTGTCACAATCACATAAATATACATACTAAATTAAAGTAGATTGTCAACAACATAGCAAATAATATACACAGTTAATTTTAATTTATATTTTCTATTAAATATCTCATATCAAATGTTCGTCCCACGTCTCCGTCAACTCCGTCAGGTTTTTTTAAAAGTCTTAAATTAATCAGAAAATATTGTCGACAGATTTAGCCTGAAGACTCCTTTTCCAAGTCCCATTTATATTTGTTGCAACAGTGGAGTACCTGGTCTGACAAGCATTCAATTGTTTGATATTTTAAACAAACAATGTTGATAACAATGTGGTCACAGCTTTTACATGTCAACTCCGTCTGCACATTTTTATGATCTTTGTTAAGAATTCCAAAATAATGTTTATTATTTTAGTTTAGGGGTTAGGTTTAGCTAACAAAATTAAGCAAAAACAAAATGGCTACATTGTACTAAAGAGGGTTAAGATGAAAACAAATGCCATTTTGTCAACTCCGTCAGACGTCAACTCTGTCAGATTTTGTGTCTGACGGAGTTGACGTGTATCTGACGGAGTTGACAAAAGTGTTCCTAAAACAATAAAATTATTGTTTTTGAATAATGGGCAGTATTCTAATTTGGCACACAGTTAGAGCATGCCTTAAGGAACATTTTTGGCTATGGGGCCATCACAGATTTGTCTCGTGGTGACCATGGCAGCCATATTACAAAAGAGCCGCCACCTGATGTTATTTTACAATAACTCAAGTTCTACACCACCTAGGATCTTGATTCTGGTGACTAAGACCTCATTTTCAAGGATGAGGGATACAGTGGTACAATTTAGACTTTCCCTGTGACCATGGCAGCCATTTTTCAAAATGGCCGCCACCTGCTGTTATTTTACAATAACTCAAGTTCTACACCACCTAGGATCTTGATTCTGGTGACTAATCATACATTTTCAAGGATGTGGGGTACATTGGTAATATTTAGATTTGTCCTGTGACCATAGCAGCCATTTTTTTTTCAAAATGGCCGCCACCTGCTGTTATTTTACAATAACTCAAGTTTTAGACCACCTAGGATCTTGATTTTGGCGACTAATCATACATTTTAAAAGATGAGAAATACAGTGGTACTATTTAGATTTGTCCTGTGACCATGGCAGCCATTGTTTTTCAAAATGACCACCAACCTGCTGTTATTTTACCAATAACTCAAGTTTTAGACCACCAAGGATCTTGATTCTGGCGACTAATCATTACATTTTCAAGGATGAACTTTCTCTGGGAGAGGTAAGGGCTTATTTCAGGTGCAGGTTGAGTTTCTACTGACAGGACATTAAAAGGAGGTGGGCTTTCTGGCCTTTGACTTGCCCCTTTCAGGTACAGATGCACAGTTTGACTTCACTGGCCACTGCAGGGAACTGTGGGGGAGAAACTTTGGTCTCTTGACACCCCGATTAGGTTCAGGGTTTTTTTGGTGGAGACTTGCCTTTCATGACATCTTTGCTGCAGCAGTTGATCTCCTTACTGCCAGTGGTGGCACACTCTGGGTCTCTGGGGCATTGTATCTTGGTGGCCTCCTGCCAGTGTTTCTCCATCCTTCTCCTGAGCTCTGTGTTCTGGGGCTCTGTTATAGTCAACTTACATTGTCTTGGCTGGAGATTGCTTTCCTGCAGGGTCCAGCCCAGTCTAGTGCAGATGGCTGCTGGCCCACCTGGAGGCCCCAACCTCACTTGTTCGGTTGGTGTGATTAGGTGGGGTGGTCTTCCCCAATCAGGATGAGGGGTTTGACCCTTTCAAACGGCAGTCTGGCCAAGTGTCTGTATTTAGTTGTGAGTTTAGATACAGGATACGATTGCTCACCCAGCCCCAGGTGACATGAGGTGAAGGCTCCTTTGATTTGGTAACATTGCTTTGGTTGACATGCTGGGGACACAGAGAAAGACACTGATGCCTTCAGTGTCTGCACATCCTGCCTGATGGTCCTGAAGCCAAATCTTCTGTCTTCAGTCTTTCGCTCACTGTTCACTGCTCACTGTTCACCTCACCGAATTTAGCCCCGAATTTAGCCCAAGGAGTTTGACCCCTAGTTTGGCCATAGACCCCCTAGTTTGGCCATAGCCACTTGCCCAAATGTGCCGACATGTGCTGACCTCATCACATCTGTGATGATGGCTATGGCCGTTTTTAGCCAACGTAGTGTTTTTTGTGCAAAACTAATGCTTGGAATGGATCCAGAATCATGAAAAGCCCCTAGTTTGACATGCCACATGCTACTTAAAGCATAATGAAATTTAGAACATTTAGCCTTATATTGGTTGTTGATGGTACCCAACTTTCAGCAGCTGTCAAACATGCCCCTAGGGTGGTCAAATAGAAACCAATGTGGGATATGTTAGTAGACACCTTTACAAACATTGGTGAAGAAAATTCTTGGTAAGAAATGTATTCACAGATTTTATATTATTCTGATAATATTCCCTGAGTAAATTGGTAAAATAATCCACCATTTTTGAAAATGTCTACCATCCATGGTCACAGGATAAATCTAAATAGTACAACTGTATTCCTCACCCTTGAAAATGTATGATTAGTCACCAGAATCAAGATCCTAGGTGGTGTAGAACTTGAGTTATTGGGAAATAACAGAAAGTTGGCGGCCATTTTGAAAAATGTCTACCATGGTCACAGGACAAATCTAAATAGTACCAATGTATCCCACATCCTTGAAAATGTATGATTAGTCACCAGAATCAAGATCCTATGTGGTGTAGAACTTGAGTTATTGGGAAATAACAGAAAGTTGGCGGCCATTTTGAAAAATGGCTGCCATGTTCACAGGGCAAATCTAAATAGTACCACTGTATTCCTCATCCTTGAAAATGTGGGATTAGTCACCAGAATCAAGATCCTAGGTGGTCTAGAACCTAAATCAGTTAAACTTGTCAACTCCGTCAGATGTTCGTCAACTCCGTCAGACGTTCGTCCCGTGATGTTTTTGTTAATTTCCAAAGAAATAGAAAATTCGCTGTCAAATCTTTTGTGCTTATGTATTGAAACACCAACTGAAATGATACGTAATGATGATTTATTTATTTTTTTACATGGTTTTCATGTTATAATATTGAAAATAAAGGTTGAAATGACGAATTGAGAAATTGGATATTTCATAATAGTGTGATATTGGAACAAAATAATATTAAAAGATTTGTATTACTTAACTTGATTACTGAAAGCCATTATAAGATAACTGAGGACTTTATATTATTGTTGAAATGATAAAATTCAATTAAAAGGGATTTTAGTGTGTCTGACGGAGTTGACATGAATCAGGTATTAAGTGCATAAATGTCCCATTTTAGAAAGAAATGTTATGCGAAAAACCTGTTCCTTCTCAAGATTGGTAGTTGAGACCTGTGTCTACAAATACATCTATTTGATTTGAATGTATCTTAAAAAAAAAAAAAATCCAGTTTGAAAAAAGTTTTGTCCCTTATCTCAAGAATGGGTGATATATTTCTGCACAGTAATGAGCAGGATAATATGTTTATACAGGTATATGCTACCTTAGAATATATGTAGATCTATTTCACAGTGCATAAACATAATTGCCTTGACCATAACGACCGTCAACGAGCACACACACACACACACACACACACACACACACACACACACACACACACACACACCTGTCCTCTGCAGTGCTCTAGTCTAAATAAAAACGTTTGGGTTTCCGAGGCTCAGTCTAAAGTGACTGAAGTCCCCCTTAAAGTATTACTGTCATTATGGTAATCGCACACACCATACCTGTAACTTTCATTAGCCCTTTTATTATTCCCATAATTAAAAAAAAATATATACAACAATCTTCCTGGGGCCACAAGGGGGTGCTCCACAGGCCACATTTGGCCCGTAGCCGCCATTTGAATACCACTGAACTTAACCCTCAACTTTTTCATGACATCTTGTCTGCAAAATGAATTCCATTCTTTGGTGACACCTCGTGAGCAAATTCACGTTACTGTTTTATATTTTATCTGTTTTTTTGTTTGCTGTCTTTTATTCCTTCTTGCACTGTCGCCATGAATGGAAAGACATTTTCAAAATGTCCTTGAACTTTGAGACTACTGTACAGTACACCAGCTATTGGGTGATTAGCCTTAGTGATTAGTTCCAATTCATTCCATAGCTGTTTGATATGGTCAAGTTTGAGCTCTGTGCAAGTCAGTAAAGGTCTTCCTCATTCAACGTTCATTCTGTGACGAGAAGTGGCCTTCAGCAAACTGTTACAACAGAATTGGAAGTACGCAGTTCATGTACAGTACACATGTCATTGTAGCTGTCTCTATTCACCAAAATATGTCAGAAATACTCTGAAACACATTGCATGTGTTGTCGCTCATGCTGCCTGCTACCATGATGGGTGCATGCACTCACACACAAGTGGGACAACCTATGAAAGAGGACCAATTGAATCAGACAAGACTTACTTACTACAAGACTGATAGGCAGGCCACACTGGAGAACCGATTCATTGAATCAGACTTTGAATGACAGACCGATAGGCATGCTACACTGATCGATATCGAATGAACCCCTTACTCAAGGGGAGACTAACTGGTGGTCTGTGTGCCAGAGGTGGCTGAATCGTTTTTATTGTGAAAAAAAACCCCCTGAATGTGTCTCATTGACGCACGCACTTACACACATTCACACAGAGAAGTGAAACGCCTACGTTTATATGGGCCTTGTGTTGCGGGTGCTTGTAATCACCTCATCTACACAGGCAAGTAGCGAGCGTTCCGACGGCGATATTGTGCAGAAAAACTGTCCTGATATGGAGTGTCGGCCATTGCGTTACGACGTTGCCTGAACCAATCAAATAACCAATAAATAGTGGTGTCTAGATCTCAACCAATAAAAGTGTTTGCGGCCAGGAAACCTCGCTCAAATAGAGACTCTGCGATCGAATATAGGAGGTTTGGACGACGTCGCTGCATGCTTGCGGTACATCAGTCTAATTGAAAAACATGTATTCTAATATACATGTTTCTACATACTGTACACTGCCAGCTCGCATCGCTGGCAGTGTATCGGGACCCGATTGTGGGTCGCAGACAGATTTTTGTGAGTAATATGTATCCCCCTATTTTGTTTCTTTCTATATTTTTCTTTTTTTCCTCAATTTATTTTCCCAAAATAATTTCATGAATAAAATTAAACCAATTGAAATAAATTCTATGACTTCAAAAGGAAGCATACCAGTAGTGTGGAGATGAGTTGTCAGTTTTAGTTCTCAAACTGTGGACATCTGTGAATTATGTTTGAGTGAATGAAACGCAATATAATGTATTCATCTCATAAGCATTTATGAATACAGTGAATGAAAAAATATAAGTTACTATTATGATTTCTGGAATGAGACGTGGTTGGGTTCTAACTGGTGCAGTACCCGTTATGTTATCAGGTTACATGGATGACATTGGAGGTCAGTCTGTGACATCGGCCATTTATTACTATGATTATGAAGTTAGTTAGCCCATTGTTGGCGTGCTTGGAGGCCCCTCTATGACGACTTTCATTTGGTATATTGCGAGACATATACACATGCTTGGATACAAAGAAACTTGACAGTTTCACAATTTTTTACCTTTTTTTTTAATTAGTTATTTAATCCATTAGATCATAGCGCCCAGCGATTCATAGCAGCGGAGCACATTTATCGACAGACCGGATGTTATCCTGGATGTGGCTGAAGTAGCTAGATGTAGCCAAAACACACTCGAGGCGATCGGCAACAACGCGACTAGGGACGGGACCGCGGTGGGCCGTCTAACACATAACCTTTTCTTAGAATTGGACGGAATTATTTTAGATCAAGAGTTATTCACGTTTTAAGATTTTCCATCTCGTCGGCTAAAATGGGGGGAACATTTTCGTTGACGTCCCACCACAAAATAACACAAGAGTGTTGCGCAACAGGTGCTCCCAGCCTGTGGAGCGATGCGATCGGTTTTGATACCAATAATCTCCGTCATTTTGATCAATCTCCGTCTTGAGCGCTGGGCGTCACTAATCGATAGGGCGGAGAACTCTGTCATGTGCGCTCAGGGTGTTGTGAAATCCACAAATGTTTCACTAATTAGTCAAATTAAACGTTGTGGCCTTGGTTTTAAAACCATTGGATTATCACCCTGGAAAGCACCCCCTTGGACAGGACATACGCTTAAAAAAACAACTGGTGGGTCATGTTGGGCATCACAGTACATTTCGTATTTGTTACATTTCTATTATTAACTTTCATTGTGTCACGGGTCATACAGTTCCAGGAGAGTAAGGGAACCCTCTTTGAGTAGTTTCAGTTTTTCTCAGTCCGTCCGTTCCCAGTTACAGGGTTCATGATATATTATCATATACTGTAAATATATTATTTATGTTGCTTAAATTAAATTAAATTAAATTAAATCAATCTTCTCGTCCAATGTACAAGATAATGAAAAACAACGACGGGGGGTGAAAAAGAAAACGAAGAGAATAATAAAAGATAAATAAAAAATAAAATAAAATACGAAACAAAACGAAGGATGAACAAAAACATGAGCACAACAGATACAATGATGACATCATTAATGACAGAGAAATGACAGTGTTCACATCTTAGTCATTCATACAGAGATCCTTTACAAAATGTCTACTCCCATGTACAGTATAATATCCATGTCAAGGACATACGCTTTATTGATTTTTACCAACAATTTGAAAATGTAATTTCAGGTTATTCCTTTGGACATCACAGTGGAGTTGCAGAAACAGATCATGTCCGAGTTAGATATTCTCTACAAGGTTAGTGTGGACTGATCTAACCTGTTGTACTTTTTTAACTATTGCTTTTTCTCAGAACAGAAGTGAAGTTTCATTAGAGGTACAGTACATTTTGCACACACAGACGGAGTGCCTTCGGCTGGTGGAGACAATAAAACAGTCCTCTGTGAGACAGAGCCATTAGATACCTTAAACAAAGAGCATTCAAACATATCGAACATTCTTGAATAATAGTCTTCTGACCTTTAAATTGTACCCAAGTCTGTTGGACATGTTGAGGGTTTTTTACCCACAGGCCACCTAGATACATTCTTAAATAGTTGGCCTTGTGGTTAGAGTGTCCGCCCTGAAACTAGGAGGTCGGGGTTCGATCCCCGGCCGGGTCATACCAAAGACTGTAAAAATGGGACCCAATGCCTCCCTGCTTGGCACTCCGCATCAATGTGTTGATCAAATCAACAAATCAACTAATCAAATGATTCCTGAGTGCGGCACGGCTGCAGCTCACCGCTCCAAGAGATGGGTCAAATGTGGAGAACAGATTTCACTGCGTTAACATGTGTTACAAATCGTACAACTTTGACTTTGACTGAGTTTATTTCTATTTCATTTGTGACATACATCTTGCATAATATAGATTCATATTTTGTTTCGAACCTTTAAAGTATAGAAACCTTCAAAGTATAGAAATAAGTATGGAAACTATATATATTCCACTTAAACTGTGCAAAGTCACAATTTTAATACCAGAATGAGGAGTTCCCAGATGAGATCTATAATACATTTAATCATATTTTTTTTAACTTAAATTAACAATTTGGATGCTGCCAGCATCTTTCAAAATATAAGCGCTAGAGTGCCAGCATCTTTCAAAATATAAGCTCTAGAGTGCCAGCAGATATGTCAGATTTTACTCTGAAAAGCCCCGCCTTCCGTTCCCCCCCAAACCCGGGAGACAGAATCTTCCATTCTTACCTCGGTGCTGGTCACGCTAAAGTCTCTCTAGAAGCTTTAATATTCCAAACGAGAGGCATGCTGAAGTCAGAAATGAAGACAGAACATTGCCCATCTGGTCAAAACTATGGAGAGTTCCCTAGATTAGGAGATACGAGCCATTCTTTCTGAGCCGTAAACAAGGTAGTGAACGGCAGCGTGCATGTGCAAAACAGCAAATGCAGTGAGTACGGTGCAGAAGGAGAGGCAAAAAAAAGGCCAAAATTGTGTTAAAAGTGTATTAAACGCTCTGTCTTGACGTCATGTTGTTGGGTGGAGGGATCGCTTATATTGCAGACACCTGTCCCCTGCAAGTAACTTATCGGTGTGGCATTGAGAGTGCGGTCCACTGTGTTCTCTCCATAGAGATGTTTAAGGCCTTGGTAATAAATGATCAAGTAAAACCCAGGAAATGTTTACTCGGACTTGACATTTTACATTATAAACAATAACATGCTGTCTTCCCTGTTTCCTCCTCCAGTGTGATTCTCCCTACATCATCACTTTCTACAGTGCCTTTTTTGTGGAGAACAGGATAAACATATGCACAGAGTTTATGGACGGTGAGTCTGGCTTTGAATAAGGCCTGTGGCTTTTACAGGGTATTTACTGTACTCATTCTGTAGCTAGTCTAAGCTTAGTAGAAAGGGCCTCAGGGAACGCGACTCCGTCCCTCCACCAGGTATCCTTTTCCACTTCTACAGAGCGAGTAGAATGCCTTATTGCTGTCCACTGGTTAGCATGTCTGTGTGCTAAGAGCTACAAGTGCATGATAAAGCTTGACTTTAATTTGTTTGTGTGTACTTATGATTTTATTTCAGTCTATGTGCACATGTACAGTATGTCTGTTTATCACTGCAGTGATTCCTCTGTTTCCCAGACGCACATTAGTCAACAATTATTGAAAGAGCAAACGCCAATTGATTGGCTGAGTGCTACTTTGTAAAAAATAATGCAGGCATCATGCTCATTGGATCCAAGGCTAACACACATACACGGACACAGACCGACAGGGGCAAAAACATAATATGTACCACCTGGTCTGACAGATAAATTCACAGGGCATTGTCTTCCAATACTGTAGATACAATAGATGGATGGATGGATGGATGGATATAGATACCTTTATTGATCCCGTGGGGGAATTTCAGTCGCTCAGAGGCAGCGTGTGAGCACTGTTACTGTAGATTTTTCCCCGAAATGGTATGCTAGTTTTCATGACAATTATACATTTTATATGGTATCAACATCATTCTGGGTACCCTGATATGCATAAACCCAGGTATTGTCTAATTATCTAATACAAGAATGTGGTTTGCAAATCATTTGGTCAAAACGGCTAGAACATGAGTGAGAGTTGTGTGAGTGATTTTTTTTTTAAATTTACTGCTTTTACTGGGCACGGCTTACCGGTTTCTTTGTGCAGGTGGTTCTCTGGATGTCTTCAGGAGAATCCCAGAGCATGTGCTCGGTAGGATCGCAGTAGCGGTAAGTTTATATAAAATACTTCCCTTTGTCCTCAATATGACTGGTTCATGTAGAAAGGAAAGGCACAGAGATGTAGCACTTGATCAGTTTTATGAATCGGTAGTAACTCGGCATGACCAGTAATTAAGTAACCATGTCTTTCATGTCCATCTGGCTCTTCTACAATAGTTTGCTGAACTGTATGTGTGAAACTTTCAATTAGCCGCCCATAGGAAGGAGATGGACGACGCACACACGACTCATTTAAAAACAGCATTTTAATGTCAAAGCCCTTGTAATTTGGATAAATGCGTCCCTCTTCTCAACCCTCATTACGCCAAGCCCCCACCTCTCTCCTTTGTCTCCCCTCTCCTTCAACTTTGTCCGTAATCATCAAACATTGACAGCTATTTAGTCAGCGTTAATTCTAGTTCACAGCTTTCCCTTCTTATCTACTGTCACAGTTGTTAATTATCACAGAAGGCAAAGAACCCAAGAGAGCCTGTGTGATGCTGCTCTCATCTGTGTCGTCGTGCTTCTACAGGCAGTACGGGTTCAGGGAGACGGGCTTTGAGTGAGAATTGCAGTCAAGAAGACGCCTTCTCTTCTTTCCTGTTTCGTGGGACAGAATTTTGTAGACTGGGGGTGTGGAACATAGCACACACTGACAGCAGTTATTTTTATATATTGGGGCTTTTCTGACCCTTTATTTGAAGTACAGTGGAGAGAGACAGGAAAAATACAGAGAAAAGAGACGGTCGAGTGACATGCAGCAAATGGCCTAGCTGGCCGGGAATCGAACGCACATTACTTACTAACATTGTGCTAACCATATAAGGAGTTCCTCCCTTTCCCCAGTTAATCCCTGGGGGTCGAAAAACCATAGGTTTTTGTTTTGGCTGGGTGGCCCAGCCTACATCCAATCAGGATAGAGAGGGGCCTTCCGCCAATCATGATCGAGCGGGGGCGGGCCTTGGTGTGTGTGCTGTTGGCCTGTCACGTGTGTCCCCACTGTAGTGCGTGCATGTGCACATCTTGTTACTGGGGCAGACCGGGGGGGGGGGGGGGGGGTTCCAAATCACCCAAATCACTGAATGCTCCTTTAATTCTTGTTTTTTTTTACAGTTTAGTAAAAACAATAGATGATTGCTTAAATGAAATGCTATTAAACCTTTGCAGTGTGATTAAATAGTTACATGATGTTGCTTTGGATCTTAGCACTTGCGGTGAAGTTCTTCTGATATGTTGAAATAAATAATATTGTTCCTCCCCCTGTGCCACAAGGTGGTCAACGGCTTGACTTATCTGTGGAGCCTGAAGATACTTCACAGAGGTGAGAGGGGGGGGGGGGGGGGGGGGACTATGAAGGCTCCAAGTTATTAAACAACAGCCAGAGAGAGTTGATAAAGCCCAGCTGCAGAGTGCTGACACAGCGCTCCTCTCAACCATTTTGTCTCCGTAGACGTCAAGCCCTCCAACATGCTGGTTAACACTCGAGGACAAGTCAAGCTCTGTGACTTTGGTGTCAGCACACAGGTATGTATTGGAAAGAGTATGACGGTGTCGTGCACTGAAAATGATAGATCTGCAAGCTCAAAGCACATGTGTCAAAAACAACAGATCTACAAGCTCAAAATGGGTTGCGTCACAATGCCTTGTGAGCTTGTAGAACTGCTATTTTCGAAACTTGACACCCCGCTGCGCATGAATCAGGCTTAAGAAGAATTTGTCTCTGTGACCGCTATCTGCTCTGTGCCATTTTGTGTGTCTGTGCACGACCGTGGCGTGTGGTGCACTATAGCTATACTTCTGTTTGTGTATTGCTAACCTGTCAGTCTGCGCGTTCATTTTCCACTCAGGATAACAGAGTGATCCCTCGGGACAGCCCCACGCATTAACGAAGCCGCTCGGACGCCATTGTTCCGCAGAGTCCCCAAATTTGACTGGCTAACATTATGGCTCGCACACCACGACGCCACAGCCTCATTGATATGTATGAATTGCTGACGGACAATAGCGTGTGTGTGTGTGTGTGTGTTCATCAGCAGAGACACTTTCCTCAAATGGTCAACTCTGAGAGCACTTCTACTTAACACCCTTTTTTTGGTTGAATGAATTGTGAAATTCATTCGTTTTCAGCCTCCATAGAAACTCGACTTGGTACCTACCAATCAATGTTAATTTTGTCGACTGAAACTATGATGAAACATCAAAAGGGGTTCCCGCCCAGAATGGGTTAAAAATGTCATAAGGGGACAGACAGTCATTATCCCAGTCCTATCATTGATGTGCCATCGCGCGTGCACACACACGCCTAAATGTCCCCTCGTCCAACCTCTCGGTCCCTTGTGTAAGCACCGAGAACAGCCCAAAAATAACACCCTGACATTTCAGTATAGTTTTGTGGAATGTAAGTTGCAGAAGGATGAAAGATAGGAGTTGCTATACTTAAAATAGGACAACGAGGTAGTGACTCTTAGAGGTTGTCTGACAATGTGTCTCTATGAGTTTAAACCCTCTACTTTCATGTACACTTAACTGTATAATATGACTTATCTTTGTTTTTATTTTTGCAGTTGGTGAATTCTATTGCCAAAACATACGTGGGAACTAATGTGTACATGGCGGTGAGTGAATTCTACTTTTATCGAATACACATTAACCCATTTTGGGGCGGGAACCTGTTTTGGTGTTAGCATTACGTTATGCTTTAGCTATTGAAAAATAGCAGATCTACAAGCTCATAGCGCGCCACCGAGTGGCGCGCTACGAGCTTGTAGGTCTGCTATTTTTGAAAAATCGAAGAACGACTGACATAGAAACATAGCTTTTTCAGAAAACTGTCTGGATGTAGAAGACATTTTTTTAATCTGATCTCAGGTAAAAAAATTACTTTCTATAATGAGTACTGTAGCTGAACTTTGTTTGCCTTTCCTGCACAGCCTGAAAGGATATCAGGAGAGCAGTACGGTATCCATGCAGATGTGTGGAGTGTGGGGATCTCATTCATGGAGGTACAGTAAACCACCACTGGATTGTTTTTAGAGAGAATTGAGCTGCGGAACATTTAAGGGGGAAAAAAAATGCGGCAATCCGTTCTATACCTGGGATTCAAACCCGGGTCCAAATGGCTACTTGGCCTGGGAAGATATTGTGTGATGAGCTTCGAGCACTACTACTACTTAGTCAGCAGTTTGTACAAATTAATGGATCCATTCTCTACTCTAAAAAAGGTGCACAGTACCTCAGTCTTGTGTAAAAATGGTCCAGGCCTACAGTATACTGAGGGATAAATAGAACTAGAACTGATGTAATGTAATAATAGGTACATTTAAAGCAATGTTTTAATTGTTCCCGTCATTTTGAGGGATATGTTAAGAAGGGGAACCCTGGAGGGTATTGCGAAAGACTATATAGGCTGGATAATGGATATTGTTGGTGCCTCTGTGCGTGGCTGTGCATTAGTGTCTCTGCCCGCCTCTCCCCAAGGCCTTGATACAGTGTGCTGCTGACAGGCCTACGCTTTCAAAATAACATTTTAATTTCACTATTACACTGATGCCAGGTCTCTTGCCCTCCCCATTGACACTATTGATTCTCCATCTGTTTTTGTGCACAGCTCTCCCCCTTCCCAGTTTGACACATTATTTAGACTTCCATCTCGGCTGCATTAAGTCAATACTGTTGAATATTATTACAATCCTTATAGTAATGAATGCAAAGGGAAGACAGCCACGTTGACAATGATCAGCATAATCTTTATTTTGGTATATAGAATTAATTTTCTCCCCATGCTAGCAAAAGACCCCTTTTTCCTCTTTACTCTAACCAGAACAGTATACATTAGTCTAAATGAAATGGCTTCAAGTCCTGTTTAATGTGGAATAATCCTCAGCCTTCTTAGTCTATTTATGTTCAATGCAAACATGCCACTTTGAGCATCTTCCGGTAAGCTGCCTTTGACCGAGATGAAAGATGGACTCCCCAAGTGAGTTGTCAAATGTCAGGGGATAGTTATCAAGAAAAAAGGGTAAAAGAAAGAAACCACCCTATTACTCACACCGCATCCATCTGCCCCACAGTCCTTTTGTTTATCCCACAGTTTTGTTCTCGGCAGGGGGTAGTTGTAGGGGGTTATTAACTAATAGCTGATGGTGGGTTTTTAGAAGTGGGCACTGAGCTTCTTTCAAAGCCTATAAGCCTCATATTCTGCTCGTTTCGTTAAATCTTGCAGCACTTAACTATCCATGCAAATACACGAATACGCGAAGATATCAAGAAGCTTGCAATCGAAAGGCTTTTATACTCCCAATTCACATACACAATATACTGTATGTAGTCTTAAGGGTGCATTCACACCAGGATGTTTTACTGCCATTAAAATGAATCCTGCTGCGTATTGTTGAAAAGTGTCCTTCGTTTGGGCAGGTGTGAAGGCTCATTCGAATTCTGGTTGCGGATCAAACAAACGCATTTTAATTCACAAAAAACAGGGGTTTCGCTTCGCTTCAAAGACACCAGAGGGCGGATTACCGCAGGTTTGACTGCAATTGCATTAAATATAGGGGATGAACCAAAGAATGTGTCATTGTGGGATGAAGAAAATGTTATTTGGCACATTATTACGCAGCGTAAAGATGTCCCGTGGACAGACGTGAAGAGATAGAATATTCGCATTTGCATAATGTTGCATTAAAGCAAAGAGTTTGCGCTCGCAGTAGGCTAGCCGCTATTTTACAAAACAAGTTAGTAAAGCTGTAGCGATTTGCTATTGTGTGCGTGTGCGCACACAACACACCCCCCTGCATCCACATTACCCTCACTTTACGTGCTAACTAGATTCGAAGTATAATTTTAACACTATAGATATTACTGTGTAGTTGTTGAATTGAACACATTGATAAAGTCCCTGCTGTGGTTGAAATAAGAGCAGCGTCAACGCTAAACGCACCAAATAAAAAATGCAACTTCACCCCCCAATCGCACTGAGTCGACAGAAGTACAGGTGTGAATGCACCCTAAGGGCCTGATCTTGTGCCACCCCTTACCCCTTATCCCTAAACTTATTATTTGCCATTTTTTTTACTATTTTGAAAAACATTTTAAAATAGTTCAAGTAGTCAATCTACATTGACACGTTGTGAGCTTGTAGATCGGCTATTTGAACTATTTTAAAATGGTAAAACATGGCAAATAAGTTTAGGGATAAGGGGTGGGGCAAGATATAGTCTACACACACTATACAAACATTTCCTTCACACGCATCAGGCCTACGGTAGCACTGGCTTATGGATCTCCAATGACTTTCCTGTTATTGTGATGCACTCTGCACTGTACACCTAAGGGGCCAGTAGCTTGCTTTGTAGAACACTAAATGTGGCTTTTGTACATTCAAGATTTGATGCTAAAATGTAGATGGCTGGGAATCAATACTCTGTAGGGTAGGACTTGACACTCATGCTTTTCTCTTTATACAGTTGGCACTGGGCACATTCCCCTATCCACAGGTGAGTGAGTACACTTCTGTGTCTTATATTATGTGCAATTCATTCAGCAGTCAGCAATGGACCTGTTCAGGTCTTTTAAGAAAAGTATTAAAACGTGTTTTCTCGAACATTTCCAGTACACGCCAAGAATAACCCAAGTTGTGGGTAATGTTTCTTAGAGATTTTACTAAATTATGGATCAATGTATTGTATTTGCATCTCACTTGAGTTGTATACGTAGTTGTGCTGGTAGAGTGTATTTTGATTTCATAAATATGGATTACTTCAGCTTTGCCATTTTCTTGTTTATAAGCGTGAAATAAAAAGAGTTTAGGGAAAGAAAATGCCATCTGTTCCTCCGGCATTTTAGTCAGATAGAAAACTTTTAAAATATATTTTTTAGGCATTTCTGCCTTAGAGACGGGGAATAACAAATGATGCTGGTCATGAACCATGCGATTATGTCTGAGCATGTGTGGAACGCCCAGGCCAACACTGCACAGGAAAGGAAGCATGTGTGGAACGCCCAGGCCAACACTGCACAGGAAAGGAAGCATGTGTGGAACGCCCAGGCCAACACTGCACAGGAAAGAAAGCATGTGTGGAACGCCCAGGCCAACACTGCACAGGAAAGAAAGCATTTGTGGAACGCCCAGGCCAACACTGCACAGGAAAGAAAGCATTTGTGGAACGCCCAGGCCAACACTGCACAGGAAAGAAAGCATTTGTGGAACGCCCAGTCCAACACTGCACAGGAAAGAAAGCATTTGTGGAACGCCCAGTCCAACACTGCACAGGAAAGAAAGCATGTGTGGAACGCCCAGGCCAACACTGCACAGGAAAGAAAGCATTTGTGGAACGCCCAGGCCAACACTGCACAGGAAAGGAAGCATTTGTGGAACGCCCAGGCCAACACTGCACAGGAAAGAAAGCATTTGTGGAACGCCCAGGCCAACACTGCACGGGAAAGAAAGCATTTGTGGAACGCCCAGGCCAACACTGCACAGGACAGAAAGCATTTGTGGAACGCCCAGGCCAACACTGCACAGGACAGAAAGCATAGACACGCCGTACCACGCCGTGTACTGGTACCAGTCATTTTTTTACGTGCACGTGCAGGGACGGAACGGTGCATGTGTGTGCGCACTAGAACGCGTCCCCTTAGATTCAAGAGAAGACGCACCTAATCAACCTCGCGTCACCAGACTTTCCAAGACGCACCAAGTACCCAGTGGTCTATTTTCACGCCGTGTCTGTCGAGTACCGCGCCAAATCAAATGGCTACTACTCTGCATAACATGCACAGTAGTAGCTGTAAGTGTGCACACTTGCACAAGTGTGCAAGTGTGCATAGCATCCGCACTTACAGCAGTAGGCTATGGCTCCAGTAGGCTACTGCTGCTGTGAGGTGTTCTGCACACAAGAAGAATGCCTCCTCCATCAAAGAACAGATTAATTCGTCCAAAGCAAACCTTTTAGTTTCGCTAGTGTGCAGTAAAGATGTTTGTCTGACTATTTTAAGTCTACTTTTGTGTTTGCGTCTAAAACTCTCATACACTATTTAACAATAGGCTTAGGCTATATCAGCTGTTCTGTGTGCATGCCGTGATGCGCACATGTGACATCATTAAAACACTGTGGTACCAAGCATGAGTTCAAGTCCGTTGCTCTCCCCATGTTCCCCATATATGGGGACCAGGTTGGTGGAGGGTGTGTAGAGCCCAGGATCACATTAGATAATTGACACAGGGGTGAAAATGGGTTACAAAATCATGGGATAAAATAAATAAACACTGGTACTGTACCAGTAAAAAAAAAAACACCATGACACCACTGGTTATGGATAAAATGGTGCAATGACACCGGCATACAAAGAGCTATACAAAATGGACAAAGAAATGGCAAGGTTGTTCTTGATATGGCATTTTGCATATTTCCTTGGATGTTGTTTGGCTTATCTGCTAACTTTCAGTGTACGTTTAACAGCCCTTTATCCGACAGGTAACACGTGCGCTGCTTCCTCAATTAAATAAAACGTCATTGTAATTGATTAAAGAAGCCGTGTGCTGGAACCCTAACATTATCTTCCCAGGGACTGCCTAAGTGACTGCATTGTTTCAGCATTCCAATTACCCCTCCTGGGAAAGAGGAAACCAATTTAATGAACATTAGTCAAGGCTATCGTCTGTGAGCTGCATGTCCCTCATAAAGGGCTTTTAATTCTCAAGTGTTTCCAATTACACCTTCATTATTATACTATTATATATCATACTGTTATGTTGTACTTTTGTACAACAGGTATGACTGTAATGTGTTTCTGATTTGAAAATGTTCTTTACGCAGTGCAACGAAGAACACATTTTCTATTCACGAGTAATGCAACTCTGACACGCTTCAGGGGATTTCGCAATAGATAGGCAGATAACAATTACGATGAATTTCTGCTCCTTTTGGACAATGTCCTTGCTTCATACAGCAGCTAGTGCTAAACAAACGTGTGTGCAAATCAGAAATAATTTATGGTTGTTCACATCTTAAATGTATTGTTTGATAATATAAATGACACATCGTGACCCGTGCGTGCGTGCGTGCGTGTGTGCGTGCGTGCGTGCGTGCGTGCGTGCGTGCGTGCGTGGCTACAGCTGGGGCATGTCTCATTTTATAGTGCAGTCACTCTTCCCTCCGGCAGCATCTATTAACATGGCCATTATCATGTTAATCATTAGTGTTGTATTACATATACTAATGAATTCACCCCCAGTACCACAGAATGTGGTACTGGGTGCCTTCCCACCACCACACTTTCCCATTTCTCGCAAAGATGCTCTTGTTTAAGTATGAATAATAAGACATCCAACTCCCAGTTTGACCTATTGGGAATTTGAGATCTTTCCGTTTCTCTTTTTCTCTATTTATTTTGTATGGTTTATCGTCCTCACTTGACACATTAGTAATTTCTGCGTTGCACAAGGTTCCATGTGGTTATACTCAGTACAAATTGAATATATGAAGAAAGACAATTTTTTAATTCATTGTAGGATGCATGTGTGTAATTCGCAGAACTTTGCAGAACACCGACGTTCATGTTGTCACAATATTTTGCTTTTGCTTTGGAGAATTCTTCATTTTTGCTCATAGAGCTAGAAGTAGAGGGTTGGTACAATTTCATGTTTTCACACACCAGTCATTATTCTCCCAATGATTTAACTTTAATTTCTTATTTTCGCCATATTTTTTTAAAACTTATTCCTCTTCCTTATTCATTTTTAAAAATTAACTTACAGTATATTTAATATGACTCAATATGTATGTAAGATGGAGCGTGAGAGAATGAAAGAAGGAATGGTTTTAGGTTTAGACTTCCCGCTGCCACAGCTCTCTTCATCTCACTGTTAATTTTCCCCCACCTCCATATGGTGTTGCAGACAGTTCACCTGCAGGCTGTAGCAGAGTGGTGTGGCGATGGTGCTTGGCTCCAGCTCGCCAGGCGCAGCCAGCCAAAGTCCTCAGGCCTAAGCTGTCATTTTTGCAGACGCCCGCACAGCTGTCTGCGTCAAACCCCCTGCTACACTTCACACTGAACATTTCAGTGTGGGCAGAGGGAGTATAGGGGAGGGACAAATAAAGGAAAAACGAATAGGGGGTATTGATTGTACCTGAGACTGCACACTGTTGACACAGTCCTTGTCATGGGAGATGCAAGGTATAGGTAAGATAAGGAGGAGGATTTAGCTTTTAGGGTTTCAGGGTGTTTTGTGCTTTTGGAGAGGGCTATTGTCCAAGTTTTTTGTCCCTTCAATTCTGGGGTTATGTCTGCGCGTGTCATTTGCTTTCATGGCGGTGTACTAGTTTGCCATATGTACTGTAGAGAGACATATTTATCATTGATTAGAAGTGGTCTTTTTAATTCTTTAATAATTTTCATTATTTGTCATAAGTGGAGGTTTTTTTAACGGCTTGCTGTTGAGGTCTTTGAAGACATTGGTCCTGTTTTACTTCATTTTCTCTTAGTTCTGGATGAAAAACCACACCAGTGGTTTGAGCGTAAACTGCTTGGATCTACCATTACACGTCAAGATATGCTGAGTGATCTTTTGTCTTTAGCCACAGTATCTTCTCCTAATTAAATTGTCTTATTTGATATTAGTAGGAACATCATCATTGGTAAATGGTGCACTTATATAGCACTTTTATCAAAAGCGCTATACATGGGTTGTGCATTACATTCACCCACGTATTCATACACTGATGGCCGAGGAAACCATGCAAGGCACCAACCTGCACATCGGGAGCAATTGCGGGTTCAGTGTCTTGCTCAAGGACACTTTGACACTAACTCTGGGGGAGCCTGGGTTAGTGTCTTGTGTTTTAGCCTATGTTGATAGTGTTATGCGCGATTCATACTCCTATTTTAGAGCCGAATAAAAGTCTGTTCGGCTCTGTAGAGCCTACAATGTGACATCATTTGAGGTTTGGGGGCCGGGTACCGTCCTACCGCGGCACTACAGCGGTAAAATAGGAGTTTTAATCGGCCCTTAGTTTGGTGTTTGACAGCGTTTACCGTTTAGAATATCAAATAATAAGAAAAATCTGACTATAATCGCTTACGTTCTTGTAAATGTTGGTTTCAATCATATTCATTTACTTTAATGAGAATTTAACAAATCATATGGTTTCAGTCTCCACCATTTTACTTATTGCTTCGTCTCTGACATCCTGTCTATAATCTTGTGATCTTTTTTTTGGAGCTAGTTTATCTCAACATAAATGGTGGACAATCTTTGAACTACACATTGCACATTAACACCCTTAACATGTGTACATGTTTGTGGAAAGGTAAGTGTCTTAACCATTACGACACGCGTGGGCAAAATGATTCTGTTCCTTGGGAATACAGTTCCATCACTGACTGACACCCTCATATTGGACAAGAAGATCTACTGTTTAATCAAGAACAGAGATTGTTCTTCCTACAGTAACTAAAAAAGCTGAACATTTCACTGACGGTCCCGGTCCAATTTCATACATGGGTAATCAAAACCATCACAGTCTGCCGTAGCTCCACCTCCACCTGTTCCAAGGACAATATCCAGTGTGTTCTCCACACTGCTGAGCAGGGCGTTGGCTGTCAGCTGCCCTCCATCAAAGAACCACATGACACTAGGGTGACAGAAACTGCTACCAGCATTACCCAACCAGAAAGCCATCTGTTCCTGGTAGCAGCGCCCATCCAAGAAAACCAAGATCACTTGTCAACCTGAAAAAGTTTCTTCCCAAGAGCGACATCCCTACTGGGCCATCGCTAAAAGACAACCTCTGCAAACTCTCACACTCTCTGGACTCGTCATATCACCATCCAATAGAGCCGACTTGGAAACTAATGACTGCTGCTATTTATCGTCATGCATCGCCATGTATATTAACTGCTACCCATATGATCCTTGCATAATCTAAACTGCCCACTGTGTCATGTGTTCGTCTCAGGAATTTACCTTGTCCAGTGCACCTAATTATTTCATCCATCTTGTTCTGTTTATTATAAATAACATTGATGAACTGAGCTGTAGGACTGCTCTCCACTATAAAGGGACAACCTGGCTGTCATGGTACTGAAACACACAGCTATATGAAATGTTAGGACTGTCAACAGTTAAACGTGTTAACTGATGAACAAATTAAAGCTTCTGTAATAATTGTTATTAACCACATGATATGCCCCTGTTCTGCAGTGAACATTCAGAGAAAATTGCCCATCTACAAACTTGCGTGTCGCAACACAATATTTGGGGAGATTGTAGATTGGCTATTTTCCACAAAGATGTGGTGTAGAGGGGGAACAAAGCAGGGAGCTTATCATGGACCCTGGCTATTCCGGTTAATTAAAGTATATAATATAAGGTTTAAGTGGTTAATCATTGCCATTCAGATCACAGTGCTACTATATATTGATATGTAGTCTGTTTTCTAGCAACTTGTAAGCTGTCATACCTTTTTACACTCCTATGATCCATGATGTCTGTCAGTAAGTTGTATATGAAATTCTGTCTTTGTACCATGTTTATTGTGCATGAGAAATAGGCAAACAACCAGTGCATGGTGGCTGGGTGGGGAGGATTGGGAAAGGAGTTGTGGGAGAAAATGTAAAAAACAAAGCGTTGTATTTTCTTTCTGTGAAACTTGCCTATGTCATACTCTTTGAATAAAAATGTATTAAAAAAAAAAATACAATAATGTGATTACGTTATTTAATTTCTGATGCAGAACAGTAATTGCCCAGACATGCAAATGCACACAAATTTGAGATAAGCCATGCTTTATTTGACAGTAAATAAAAGTTGTTTTGTGATACTCAATTAGTAAAATATATATTAACTGAAATGTCAGAGGGTAATCTTTATGCCTTTAACTATATTGAATATCCTTGGATCAGTGTGTTTGCAACAGTATATTTTGTGGATACCTTTGTCTCAAATAAGTTTGTTTCAGCTTTGTATTATGGCAAGTTTATATGAGTTACGAGGTATCCGCTTGACCGCAACAATATCTGGTTTCTTACAACTAAATCTGTCTTTGCTGTCTTTGTTAGATTTGATGTTTTTTGATGCAGACGGGACTTATTCAACAATCAGAACTTGATGATATTCCATTTAAAAATAATTGTCCTTAAAAATATATATTTTCAAGCTGCATAGCCTTCGGGATGAATGAAGGCTTGTTTACCCTCAGGATGAACATGAACATAGTGATATGTTAATCAGATAATCATCTGACAACGCTCAGAGACTACGTTAAGAGGGAGAGGACATAGTTATTAAGCCTCAGTTTGTTGACGCCTGGTCAAAACTGCTGCACATGAGAAGAATACATGCTCAATTATGCTTGAATATGTTGGTCTCCCACTCTCTAATTTCAGGCCCCTGAGCAGCATGACATTCTGTCCTTGTAATTAACTAATTATTTTCCCATAGTAGCCTTTAATCATGTATCTGAATCGGGCAAAACTGGATATAAAGGCAGTTGAGGAGTCTCTTGATATTTATTTAGAAACCCTGTATTTTATTGAGTGAATCGATAAGTGCTCTAATTCACTATCAAAAGACCCAGAAACAAATGAGCAATTCATTCACTGAACATAATCTGGTATTTGCCTAAGCCAGAAAGACCATGAATATTTTGTTGTTGGAATTATTCTTCAGCAACATTCTGTTCATGGTCGGGCCAAATAATAAGGGAAAATTAGCTTAAGTTGTGGCAAATCTGGAAAAGAAATGCTTACCACTAGCTTTCTTCACAGGTGTGTTCATAAAGGTGTCTACTATCACAGATAGTAGATTCCAAGATAGATAGATAGATTCCAACCCAACTCCCTTGGGAAACTTTGTGACAGCTGCTGAAAGTTGGGGAACCATTATCAACCAATATAAGGCAAAAAAAATCCAAATTTCATCAAACTTTAAGTAAAATGTGACATGTCAAACTAGGGGGTTTTCATGATGCTGAATCCATTGCAAGCATTCGTTTTGCACATTTGAGCACATTTGGCTAAGTGGCTATGGCCGAATTTAGTCCAAGGAGTGTTTTTCGTGCAAAACTAAAGCTTGGAATGGATTCAGCATCATGAAAACCTCCTAGTTTGACATCTCACATGCTACTTAAAGTATAATGAAATTTGGAATTCTTTGCCTTAAATTGGTTGATAATGGTACCCCAACTTTCAACATCTGTCACAAAGTTTCCCAAGGGAGTTAGGTTGGAACAATTTTTTCTGTGATAGTAGACACCTTTATGAACACATCTGTGAAGAAAGCTAGTGGTAAGCATTTTTTTTTGCAGATTTGCCACAACTTAAGCTAACTTTACCTAACTAAAACAGTACATTACCTAATGAATTTGCCTTACGGAAGCGTACAATCATTTGTGTTGCATCAATTCAATCTTTTAAAAAGAAATGAACTCAGTCCTTGAAAAGCCTGTTAATGCGGTTTGGAACAATAATTTTACACCCTAGCAGCATTTATAGATAGAAGGAATAAAGAAGATCTCTGAAAATTTGCCATAATGACCCCCCCTCTCCAACAAATGAGAGCAAAGCTATTAACATTTGTATGTTTTCATTATGTAAATGCTGTTAACGCATGCCCACAATTTGCCACCAGGAATCTTATTTTTTTCTCTCCCAGTGATCATAATGTGTCCAAGTGCATCGTTTTGATTATGACACACTAATTACATATCGCCTCTCCTCCTTTTCTCGCTCTCTGTCTCTGTCTTGCTTTACAGATTCAGAAAAACCAAGGATCCTTAATGGTAAGTTTTATGGAGTTAGCATAAAAGAGGTTTAGAGAGAAAAACGTCTCTCCCTCCATACCCGGCAGTGTTTCACTCTTGATTGGCTCTCTCATTTGGAAATTCTCACAAACTGCATCTCTTCAGTACGTTGTTAGAGCAGACTTTAACTGCTGGAATTACATTGGGTGCCATTATGGGATAATAAAGACATTCAGGAGGTGGATGATGGCTCCGCCAGAGCTCGCTGCATTTGATTAATCTAAGTAGATACAATTTTTTATTATGCTATTGATTTTCCCTATTGCCAAGACATTGTATGTAGGCTAATACGTTTATATCCCCCCCCCCCCCCCCCTCTTTTTGTCGGTCTGTCCTCCCCTCTTCTAGCCTCTCCAGTTACTGCAATGCATCGTTGATGAGGTGAGTCGCCGTCTTATGTGCTTTTGCATCTAAAGTCAGTCCTAATGGCCCGGAAAGCTTATATTTTGTTTCCTAATGAAGCAAGCCACTCAGGCAGCTTTTCTCCCCGCACACTGAACCCTCCGCCCTGTGCAACTGCCTCCAGCTATTCACAGATGCACATTACTGTAGAGAGAGAGTAACACACACACGTAGCACACACGAGCACACATACATACACACGTGCAGCAGTAGCAGCAGCTGCCTTATGCATTGCTGCTCTGTATACCCAATAGCAGGTTTGGCCCCAAACCAGACTAAGAGTAATCCAGGGATTTTCTTGCTAACAGTACTAGTCTTAAATTCCTGTTCAGAACCCTCATATCCCAGTTGACACTAATGGTATGATGTGTTGCTGCATCTCAGATTATTGAGTATATTTGACCAGTGTGTAAGTTTGTCAAGTTGGTGGTTGGTTCCTTTTCCCCTATAGTGCAGTGTGCACTCTGCTTGTGTGCTTATCTGTTTGTGTACACGCACACATACTGTGTCTGTATTTCCAACATAAGCACCAGTCCCCAACCAGGGACCTTTCCCTTCTCCCTGCTCTCCTTTCCACCTCAGTTCTTTGCTGACATGCACTAATAGCAAAACTGCCATGACACTCTCACTAACCCAACCCAGTTCTCCAAGCCCCCCAACCCCAGGCCTGTCCAACATTAAACATAGCGCACTGCTTGTCCTTAAGTGCCTATAGATTGGGTGTAATTAATAATTAAACGCTTTCGGTTGTAATGGGTTGACCCCAGCTGAACTGTTCATTAGTCAGCCAGACGGAGGCATCACTCAAACTATTTTTCCTGCGCCCTTTGCCGTCTCCCCTCGAGGTGAGAGAACTCTCTGTGTCGGCACAGGCGAGCTGTCCCAGCTGACCCAGGGCTAGGGAGAGAGGGAGGCAAGCAGAGGATAGACAACTCTTTGGATAAATGAGAACACTCAAAGAGAAATGCAAAGGATGGCATTGAGAATGTACTGTACCTACCAAAGACACTTAGGAGAGCCACAGAAATGCTAAAGAATACAGTGGCCCTATACTGTGTTGGCCAAAGAGGAAGATTCTCTGCTTTAAAGTTGGGTGCTTTACTTGGACATAATCTTTATAAGATGGGCAAAGTATTTTCAAAAGGTAAGCTATTTGTAAGTAGTCTAGACCTGTTTTTATTCAGGAATTTATCAAAACTATGCCAACCGGCTGTGGCTCAGGTGGTAGAGCAGGTCATCCAATGACACGTGGGTCGGCGGTTCGAATCCCGGCTCCTCCTGTCTACATGTCGAAGTGTCCTTGGGCGAGACACTGAACCCTACCTTGCCTCCAGTGGTGTGTGAATGTGGGAAGTGAGGACGTTGGCGTTGACTGTTCGCCACTTCACCTCCAAATGTATGAATGAATGGACCATTTTAAAGTGCTTTGAGTAAGCACGTAGTCAGTGCATAGAAAAGCACTATAAAAATGCAATCCATTATTATTATTAACCGATTCACTTATTGTTGGTAGGATAGGTGGGATATTCTTTACATGTTGCTCTGATGTTTGTTTGAGTACTGTATGCTCCAGTAAGTGGATCATTAATATTGACATAGCTAGAGGTGTATTCTACCTGGGGGGGGGGGGGGGGTACTCTCTGGGGTTGTGGTGGAGATAAATAACAATCAGGGCCACATGAGGCTCAGGTGAGAGAGTATATAAACAGGGAAAATAAAAATGTCTACATAGAAAATTAGTGTACATAAGCACAGGTTTTGTTTGCTATTAACATGTGCGTACCCTCACCCCTCTCATTGTATCACTCTCCATCCCACAGTGAATACTTTTCTTTCAAAATGTTAATTAATATTTGGGTACTGGAGAGAAAATTTGCAGAAATCCCATTTTTTCCTTTGTCTGTCCTCCATCTGTCCTCTGTCTGTCTCCTCTTGTCCACCTGCCTCTGCCTGTCCTCTTTAATGTGTCTCTCCGGTACTTGTTGAATATCAAGTGGCTTCGACTATTAATGGACTTCTGCTTCGTTTTCATCTCTGTAATTACTGATCTAATTTTGCCTAATAATTACCCGGTGCCAATGACATGTATATTTACTGCTCATACCCTCGTCTTAGAATGGAGGGCATTGACAAAGGCCCCAGACTTGCCACTTTCATCAGGCTGCTCGTCGTAATTTTCGCCATTGCTTGCCGCCACTTCAAAGCTTTGTCAGTGTTCCCCTCCACTGGAAATATACATGCGTGAGTGTGTGTGTGTCTGTGTGTCTGTGTTGTGCGTGCGTGCGTGCGTGTCTTCAATGTGTTCAAAGCACACGTGTAAATGCAAATATGGGAGGAAAGTGTGTAAGTGAGAGATCTGTATCAGAACTAACAAATGCAGAAATAGATTGAGTCGTGCGTGTGAGAGAGAGAGAGAGAGAGAGAGAGAGTGAGAGAGTGAGAGAGAGTGTGAGGTTGAGAACGTGCCACAACCCAGCAGGTGGAAATTGTTTGGTGCTCTTGCTCTAAATGGCATGTACACTGAGGCATACGGCTTGCAGTCCTTCAGGGTGTTTTCAGTGTGTGTGTGTGTGTGTGTGTGTGTGTGCTCTATGATATATTGCTCATCCAAGCGGCGGTAGCACTCTGAAGCACAGCGAGATTAGAAGCAGCCAATTCCTTTGTTAATTTAAATAGGTGCATGCATCATGCTTTGCAGGGGCCTGCCGATCAGAGCATTAAGGAACGGGGGAACACTGCCCAGAGGTGTTTTAACAGCACAGCGGGCCTGCTAATGCGAAGCGGTGTGAGCCCCTGCGTTTGACTGAACTGATGATTGTGGAGGCAGTATGTGTGTGTGCGTATACGCTGTGGATGTGTGTATGACTGACTATAACATTTAGGACATGACGTTATTGTTATCCCCACCAGGCTGGAAAGCTGGGAGGCAGAGATGATGTTTTTGCCGCTGTGAGTTTACTGACTGTGAGTCCGGAGTTAATCTCGCTGGTTCGATCGGCGTCAAACCTTTTGTGCAGGCGGTCAATATAGGGCATAGCAGTGGCCATTTTGGGGTGCCACAGATAGAAAACCGCGCGGGCCACCAACCTGCACATTGAGAGCAATCCTTTGCTGCGTGTCACTCCCCATTTCTCTCTCCCCATTGCATAATCTTTATTTTGCAAGATGCTTCGGTTACATTTGAGATCTTCTGTCTAATTTCTTCCTGTTTTCCAGGATCCACCTGTTCTTCCTGTCAGCCAGTTCAGTGAGAAGTTTGTTCACTTCATCACACAATGGTGAGTCTCTCCCCTTCAACACTCTGTCGCCACAACAATTTAAATATGTGCACTGGTGGATGAAATAGTCGTAGTCATTTGAAATCCACTCAACTAGATAGATAATAGTTGGGTGTAGTTTGACTTTAAGTTGAATGAACAATTTAAAAAAGATCTTCAATAATTCCAATTTGTATTGTATTTTATATCATTATCGATTTAAATAAATTGTCAAAATCCCCCCAACATGCTTCTGCCGGTAATCACTCTCGTTTTGAGCGACCTGCGTCACAGGTGTGTGACTGTCACCTGAGCATGGGTCCTGCAACTTTGTTGAGTTTGTGTACAGTATGCTCCAAGCATTGACCCCATGGAAAGAGGCCACATTTGTTCCTTCAGGAAGTTAGTGTTCCATTACGCACTACGCAGGGTGGCAGCATCATTTGGTGTCAGCTCTGGTACAATCCCCAAACTTAACTTATTGTTAAGATTATTTCTCCTCTTCAATAATACCAATTGGTATTGTACGATTGCACTATCCTTACAAGTTCTACCTCATTGTAAAGGTGTCAATACCAAATGGTACTATTGAAGGGGACAAATAATCCATCCAGCTTTTTTTTTAGGAGTTTTGTATCCCAAATGACCTAGATCAATTAGTTGTTTGCTGGTGAGGGGACTGAATTGTACATACATGCATGGATGTGTCTATGTGTGTCTGTTAATGTGACTGTGGTTGTAATGCTTTTAGTGATTGTGATGCTCAGCCTCTGCTCCCACTAAATAAAAAGGCCATTCTTCTTTTTACCAGCAGTGACAATGGGGCATACAGTAGGC
This sequence comes from Protomyctophum bolini, assembly GCF_963924005.1. NCBI lineage: Eukaryota > Metazoa > Chordata > Actinopteri > Myctophiformes > Myctophidae > Protomyctophum > Protomyctophum bolini. The sequence continues at coordinate 9,636,395 of NC_137862.1, read as the reverse complement.
AATGTTTACCCTCGACTGGTTTGCCTCCTGTAACCTCTGCATAGTTAGTTACACAATGAATGTGCCCATGCACACGACTGAAACATGAGTGTGTTCTCTGCTGCATATATGAATGAGTGTTGCTGTGCGCTGCGCCCAGATCACGTTATGTATTTGTGTATGAATGAAGGCAGCGAGTCCTCACTATCTGAGCCTGCCAGCTGCTGTTTACCCACCACATCCCTGCCTTATTTACTCAAGCAGGGCACCTTTCTCTGTCAGGGCGTAGTGAGGTAGGGGGTGCCCAGCCCCACCCTGGCACACGCCTGGCACTAAGTAGCTTCTCTTAAGTCTATTCTTAGAGGGTCGCGGCCCCGCCCACTGTGATACATCACCCAGTAACACGACCAGCTCCAGACGGGGCCCAGCATTAACCCATTCTGACCTGAGATCAGATTCTAAAAAGGTCTTCTACATCCTGACAGTTTTCCATTCTGACCTGAGATCAGATTCTAAAAATGTCTTCTATGTCAGTCGCTCTTCGATTTAAAATAAAATAGCAGACCTACAAGCTCGTAGCGCGCCACTCGGTGGCGCGCTATGAGCTTGTAGATCTGCTATTTTTAAATAGATAAGGAACGACATGATGCTAACACCAAAAGGGGTTCCCGCCCAAAATGGGTTAATCCCTCAAAGTCCCCCCTATGTAGGTCGCCCTAACAGATAATGCACATCTACACGGAGGATACACACACACACACACACACACACACAGACTCATAAATCCAACTGGTGGGCTCTTTAGGCTACAGATTTTCTTGAGAGACAATAATTAAATAGTTCTACGTGAAGCTTGTTTTGCAATGTGTTGACTTTCCTGTACAGTATATTCTAGTTTATATCCTTGAGTCAAGGCTTCTCTTTCATTGTCTGTGCCAATGTCTGAGCCAGCAGAAATAAAGACTTCTTGTGTGGCTTTTTCCTTTCAGTATGAGACGGCACCCCAAAGAGAGGCCCGCCCCCAACAACCTAATGGTAAGTTACCCAAGGCCCTTCCATTAAAACTTACTTACTTACTTAAAAAGGTTGACCACTAAATAAGAATTGTGAATTACTGTGTACAGAGATCACTTTCAAACAATTCAAATCAAAATTTCAATTAAACATAATTTTATTTATGCCTTGTTACTTGGAATATGCAGGTTTTTTTTTTTTTCAAAATGGTTGAGTACGTTCTGCCGGGTCAGGGACCCTCAAATCCAACATGGCGATGCCATAACCAAAGCAATGAACTTTATGCTGCCCAATGGGGGATGTCAGGGAAAGTTCGGACAAAGACCTTGAGATGCTGTCAGACTATGAGACCTTAGTTCCACATTTCATTCCATTTAATCATGTATTGAAGCCAATCTGAATGAACAAGCTGCTGTAGAACAAAGAATTCTGGTTCACACAAATGAAGTTCCAGAGACACGCACACACACACACACACACACACACACCATGTAGACTTCAGATTTTTACATACTAATCTACATACTACTGTAGTAGCTCTGGCTAATGTTTCAGGACCAAGGACAGTGACAGCCCAGGGTCCACAGAGAGAAGAGGGGTGTGTGTGTGTGTGTGCGACTGTGCGTGCATGCGTGCGTGTGTGCGTGTGCGCGTGCGTGACATGTAGAAATCTCATTTTTACACTCTACTGTATGAATAATAATTGTGTTTGTATATTCACAAATTGTTCACAACGTCCTCCGAGCATTGTGATGGATGTACTGGCCACATCATATGCCCCCAGTTCGTCCCCATTTGGACTTGATAGTTTTCTCTGATCTGGTATTAGCTCACAGGGCCACAGTCATTTGCACCAGCCACCTTTTTAAGAGCTGCTACAAGCCCGACTAATGTTTCAGGACCATGGACAGTGACAGTCAGGTCCAGGGAGACTCCGGAGAGAGGAGCTGTGCTGTGCATTGTGCAAGCGTGCATGCGTGTGTGTGCGCGCGCGCGTGTGTGTGTGTGTGTGTCTGGCTGGCTGTCTCTGTCTATCTGTGTTCTTGGTCTCACTCCTCAAAAGGGGAAAACGTTACACTGACTGAACACAGAAAAGGCACCTTTCATACTGAACAGAAATGAAATGTGTGCTTCTGTAACTTGTACGGTTTTATTGTGTTGTCAAGAATTATAAAGGTTGTTTGCTTTCCTTTACTAAACCAATCAGTTTATTTATCATGACAAGTGGCTATTTCATATTTCTTATTTCTTTGACAATGCTCTATTTGGGACATATAGGATCTGTCTCTGTCGCCCTCCACTCTCCTGTCTGCTGTGTCGTTGGGTCGTCTGAGCTCACACAGCACCTCCTAGCTACTGTCCTGTTCATTGTCACTCCAGCCGCCTTCCTCTCAAATACTTCATCCTTATGGTCCTCTTACACACCAGCAGTGAATAGTACGTTATAAAAGTGATAAAGCGACACCATAATGAGGTCGATTTTCCACTGCAATTAAAAACATCAACCCGTATGAATGGGGCATCACCAAATTAATGGCTTGATGTGAAACATTTGCCAACACAGCTGAGTCTTAGATTGTTTAATTGTCCCGCTCCCAATGTGTATAAAGGACCTTGATTATGCTTCTCCACTCCCTCCGACTATCCTCCTTTTTGTTTTTTGTTTTTCCACCTCTTCACCCCCCCCAAACACACACTTCTTCTTCCCTCTATTCTGCCATATTTCTGTCTCTGCTTTTTATTCTCTCTCTTCTTTGCATTTTGCTCTCTCTCCCCTTCAGGCCCAATCATTTCCTTCTCTGCCCGTGATGAGCTGGGAGATGAGGTCATGGGTACCCGCCATTGTGGCACCGTCCTCTTGATTGTCTTTCTCTCTCTCTCTCTCTCTCTCTCTCTCTCTCTCTCTCTCTCTCTCTCTCTCTCTCTCTCTCTCTCTACTCCTTTGCCTGTACCTCCCTCCCTTTCTGTACCCCTCCCACCCCTCTACCATTCCCCCGGCCTCCCGCGTACATATTAACCCATTCTGACCTGAGATCAGATTCATACGAGGTTTCCACTGGACACACACTGGTCTGATGAACCCATTCTGACCTGAGATCAGATTCTAAAAATGTCAGTCGTTCTTCGTTCTTTTTCAAAAATAGCAGACCTACAAGCTCGTAGCGCGCCACTCGGTGGCGCGCTATGAGCTTGTAGATCTGCTATTTTTCAATAGCTAAAGCAAAACATGATGCCAACACCAAAATGGGTTCCCGTTCAGAATGGGTTAAAAACTCTGTACCTTTTCTATCTGTATGTTAATGCACCTAGCCACAGCTGGAAGTCCCCCCCCCCGACCCCCACCCCCTATTTCTCCTCTCTTGTCTCACTCTCAGTTTCCTCCACTTGCTAATAGTTTTTATCTTTGCCTCTCATTCCTCTGAGAGTGTATAATGTTGGAAAACAGGCGCTCACATCGGCAATAAGCAAATACTGTTATTTTTATGGCCGTTTGCCCCCCCCCCCCCCCCCTCCCACCAGCTCATCGGGTTTTTTTTGCGTACCTTCCCTGATCGCTATCACAGCTTTTTATTGACGTCATTACTGTCACTGGAGTTTGATCCTATTAGACGCTCCTTTAGTGGCGCTGAGATCCCGCATGCCCGTTTGATTGCACGTCTGCAGCTGATAGGCTCTGTCTCTGAAGCTTGACATGAGGAGCATTACGAGCACTTTATGGTGAGTGCCTCGGCAGCGCTGTTATGTTTAACCCATTCTGACCTGAGATCAGATTCATACGAGGTTTCCACTGGACACACACTGGTTCTGATGAACCCATTCTGACCTGAGATCAGATTCTAAAAATGTCAGTCGTTCTTCGATTTTTCAAAAAATAGCAGACCTACAAGCTCGTAGCGCACCACTCGGTGGCGCGCTATGAGCTTGTAGATCTGCTGTTTTTCAATAGCTAAAGCATAACATGATGCTGGAACACCAAAATGGGTTCCCGGTCAGAATGGGTTAATTGACGAACAAATAAATTGGGGAAAAGAAAAGATGTCGCGAGTTAAGCGAGGTGATACGGAAAAGTAGTAAAGGAGTTTCAGGCCAAAGAGATGCGTGACTCATATCAGAGAGCCCATTAGGACATTATTTGAGCTGTATCAAACTTCGTATCAGTGTCATCCCTCTTCCTTTCCCATCCTCATGAGTCCCCTCTTCAGCTGGAAAGAATTACAGCGATCCATCACATAAGAAAGTGACTAAGTGTCTTCTTCTCCTCCTACTAATGTATCTTTCATCGTGGACACCCTATCCTGTCATCATAACCTCATGACGTTGGTCAGTTCAGGAGACTTTCCGTTGGCCTGCACCCAGGACCTTAGCTGAGAGACACACACTTGATTGCATTGATCTGTGTATTTCTGAAGCCTTGGGGGGAGAAACTAATCCGTTTTCTCTGCAAATTGTGCCTTTTCTTGTGATTTATTTGTGACCGAGTGAGATCCCACAGCACTCCATAGCTTCTTTGTGATTTGACGGACGTTTCAACTTACCCAGCCCCTCCCCTCCTCATTCCCTATTCCCAGTCCAACGGCCTTCACGTAGCCTTTTAGCACCTTTGTCAATGGAGCCCCCTCCCCCCTTTTCTATTCATATGCACACATACAACCGTACACAGGCACTCCTTAGCCCCTTCCAACCCCAGAGGTACCAGATGAGCCCCGCTGTCTGTCACAAAAGAACCCCTCCTCTCACTCTGACATAACCCAAATCTAGCAGCCTACACACAGATGGAAGCTGAATAACTGCGCAGCCAACGGAGGCTATTAGTTTTCAATAAACCGGTTGAAGTATTAACCTGCCCACTGTAAAACAAATAAATAAGTGGATTCCTTACACATCTGACATAAGTAATGATAATCCATCAATCTACATCGATGCATGGATTCAATGGGCAATGATTAAATCTGAAGCAAAAATGTCATAATTTATTTTACCTGTATTTCAACAGGTCCGTTGCGATCATACTGTCATCTATAACAAAGACAAAAAGAAATAACATAAAATTAAAATGTGAACATATAAGCCCAAATTAAATAATTGAAAAAACACAGCCACCTCACATAGGCCTATTAGAAAGACAATATCAGTCACCAGAACCAAGGACGAGTGTTTTTAATTTATCTAATAGTTTAAAACGTTTGAAGTTTGAAGTTACAATAGCTTTGTATAGCAAAGGGGGCATGTCTAATAAAATTTATATCTAAATGAAATACTGAATTAATTAAGCAACTTAAAACTGTCTGGAGTGCTCACAAAAGCCAGAGTAGACGTTAAAATGACCCCAAACATGTTTGAAAGTGAAATATCCATATAATAATAATAATTTAGAATCTATTCCATTTTGCTGGGGACCCCTGGGTGTCCCTGGACCCTACTTTGAAAACTCAACGTGCTAGGTTGTCTGGAGTTGTTGCATGAACTGACCACTGACCACTTAATTAATGTATGTAATTGCGAACGCAGTGATTGCGAACGCAGTGAGCACTTACTATGAGACCTAGCAGATCATGTCTGTCTGTGTGTGTGTGTCTGTGTGTGTGTGTGTCTGTGTGTCCCACCTTTGTGCCCATATATGGAGCTGAGTGAATAGTAAGTGCTCACTGCGTTCGCAAACACACTCCATATTTGGACGTATAGCTGCTTTGGGGACTCCTTATATGGTTATGGCTAAGTTAAAAACTTAAAAATAACTTAACTTAAAAAAAAAATAACTTAAAAAAAAATCTTTAAAAAACCCAAATATGTACGAGCTGCTTTCGCTTCCCGCGTTTGCGCGTCTTACTGGTGTATCTATATCTATAAATGGCCCGGGCTCTGGACATATTTGGAGCTGGCCTCTTCTGACATCACAACACTCCATATTTGGGTAACCTGACACAGAACTCCATATATAAGAATAAAAGGACACAGAGAGACAGATACAGAAATCTCCATATATGGGCATAAAAGGGACACATACAGATGGGTGGAACGGGTACTCTGACACGGGTACAACGGGTATTGCATATAGCCGGGTGGGGCATGGATCTCCAACTTCCACCGCGTGGCAACGCCTGGAAAATAGAACGGTGGCTTATCGGAGCGGCAGGCGAGGCGTGAACGCGCGTCGGACGCCGCCGGTGTGGGATAGGTTCATTGAAAATAACGTAGGCGGCTGTTTTGACACGCGGCGTTCGCAGACGGTGTGTGTAGGTAGGGCTTTAGACAGTGCTGTTTCTAGGGAAAACAAGTTTGTTACATTCATAACCATGGATTTACCCCTTCACCTAGCCACTGAGATTAGAACACACATGCATATTGTACATCTATGTATGCACACAAACCAATGCCAGTTAGATTCCAGTGGGAGCTAGTGATTAACATGCAAATCTGTAAAGACCTAGTTATTCTACCTACCTCTTCACCTTTCTCTCTCTCTCTCTCTCTCTCTCTCTGTCATACTCTTTCTGTCTTCACCTAACCGTTCTTTCTCCCTCTTTCTGTCACACACACACACACACACACACACACACACACACACACACACACACACACACACACATATCCGTACATTTTTGTTCCTTCCAACAAGTCTAATGAGGTGACGATCAGTCTCTTTTAGTAATTGCCTCAAACTCTTGTTTAATTTTTCCAGAGCTGATTAATCATAAGTAGAGTTATTTAAAATCGCATAAATTAATCTTAGATTAAAAAGGCCTATCAAAGGCTCCAAACAATTAAAGAGTTAGGTAGAATTTCCCCTGGGATAAGGCCAGTTTTATTTGAGTGGAGCGTTCAGGTGATTATCCCAGTTTGATGTGGCCAGACGGTGATTAATGTAGCCATACTCTGAGTCCCTCCCCCATCTCACCTCTCTCCCATGCACTGTAAGAAATATAAGCCAAGTATACCTTAAATGACCCAAGTAAAGAGTATTTATTCATTGTAGCTCTCATTACACTTTACATGTATAATTCAGCTATGGAGGTGTTTCAATTATTGGAGGGTTGTGGTTCCTGCCCCTTCCTACGAGGAACGTTGTGGTTGTGCCCCCATGTGTAGCAGCATAGCGTGGTTAAAATCCAGGTGCTTACATTGGTTCCGTGACCCCCGCAATGCGGGTGTCCCTATGGGGTGCAGGTCAAAGTGAGGTGAATGTTGTAGAGTAGACCTGCCTGTAACACAGAATCCTAATGTCTCCCTTGGGCAGATGCGGGCTCTCCGTTGGTTGAGTGGTAAAATGTTTGGTTTCCTGTGTGCGGGAGACCCGGGTTGGAATCAAAGTGGTTACACTTACAGTCAGTGTCAGATTGTGTGTCTGCACCAGGGGCAGCGTGCGTTAACTGGGAATAATGCAGTGTTTTGCACCTCATCCTGGATCATGCAGGTGTGTGCGTCTGTCGCTAGAGCGCATGGCAGGCGCATGTGGCCTCACTCGGGTCAAATACCATCAGACGTTGTTGGTCTGTTCGGGTTAGGTTCTGGAGCAGAGGTGGAGAGCTGGATATTAAAGACATCACTCTGGGCTTGTCTCTCTGTCTCTCTTCCCCCCCTTCCTGCGTTCCCCTTCTCTACTGAGGCTCTGCTGAGGCACGGGGGATGATTGATGAGATGCGTATTCAGAACATAGGGGCACCCAGAAGCATCCACCTCACCCCTGTCATATGGACACACACACACACACACACACACACACACACACACACACACACACACTCTCACTCGCTGATATGAGAGTAATTAACCTCAGACTGTTTTAACCCCAGCCACACATTAGAAGGACACCAGGATTGATGGGGCTACGCCGGTCTTTAACAATCTCAACGTCCTGGACAGGATTAGGATGTAGTGGAATGTATTAACATCCTTCTGTTGGGAATGAAAGTACTTCTGTTTTTAATCACATAGAAGTTTCTATGTTCTCAAATAAGAGTATTAAACTCTTTTTTTTCTTTTCTACGTAAATGTATTTAGATTTTTGATAGTCAATACTTTTAAGGATAGGCAATTCTTAAGTCAATACTATTAAGAATAGACCTGACAAATTTTGGTCAACAAATGACTTTTGAAGAGGGAATCTTGAAACAACAAGAATTCTGTCTTAAGAATAGACCTGACAAATGTTGGTCAACAAAAGACTTTTGAAGAGGGAATCTTGAAACAACAAGAATTCTGTCTTAAGAATAGACCTGACAAATGTTGGTCAACAAAAGACTTTTGAAGAGGGAATCTTGAAACAACAAGAATTCTGTCTTAACCTGCTGTCCTAATAAAGTATTGGCACTCTGGCTATTGGCGTGTGCGGCCACTTTCTTGTTGTTTCAAGATTCCCTCTTCAAGTTCTCTCCCGTGGGCTGGCACCGCCAAAACGTTAGCATCCTTGTGCACAACAAAATACTTTTACCATTATAGGGCTGGCTTGTAATTTCATAGACTGGTAAACCGAGGGATTTTAACATGTTAATGTAAAATATGGAATTATGCGTGCATATGTATTGTGTGTATCTGTGGGATTGTATGTGGGTTGCCGATGTATTTGTGGGGTGTGTGGATTGCTGGGTTCAGGGTTGTACATTGTTGAATTGTGACTGTCGCAATTTGAAAGAAAAATATATTCCCCCTCACTTCATACAAGTGTGATTTCTTTTAAATAAATTTCAGTAAATAAATTCCAATAAATTATATTTAATGTTAAGATTCAAATAAAAACTCAGTGCTACTGTATAGTAACCTTCCTGTTCACACCAAGGTTGTGATTTGTAAAAAAATATATATATAGATAAATAAATAAATACAGGAAAGGGCGAATTATTTTGGTACAGAAGGTCAAGAGCCCAAAATTGCACAATGTTTAATTGTTTATCTCTGCCACATTATACAACATTGGCTATACATAGACTCACTTTAACATATCTGCCTGTCCAGCAGCAAATAGACAAGGACGGCTCAGGGAGAAAATAGTGGACCTTAACTGGCAGTCTGTCCTACTTTGTTCCTAGTCTTTACAGAACCGTGTGCCAATTTGGACACTGCCACAGGAGCTTTTATGTTGTCGCTTAAGATAACATAAACTCCCATCACCACATATCAAATCAAATATACCGTAACCTAAGTGACGATGTCATCCTCAACAATGTAATTTGTCTTAGCGAGTGAAGTTCAATCAATACGAGAAATCGCTAACCCACATTTACATTTTTGTGAGCACATCATTTGCTTGACTATACTAGCACAGTCCTATCATTGATAGGTCTGCCTGAGACCCTTATAGTCTGCAGCAGTTTGTCTATACCTTGCAAACATTGTCTCCACATATTTACTCGTGCACACAACTTTTACACACACATTTAAGGGTGTACCACACTTTGTGAAGAACAGATATCAATCAAATTAGTGCTGACAAGTAAATTCACGCAAACGGACTGTGGTGTTATTTATTTAATTGTACTGACACAGTAGACGGAACTCAAGGTTTAGTCTCAGATGACATGTGTCATTTACAAGCAGCCTCCACTTTCACCTCTGACTCTGACCTCTGGTGCAGGGCTCAAGTCTGGACTATGGCCCCCAGATGAGTTTTTGTTTAGAATCTTGTCATTGAGATATTTGTTTCAGTCCATAATGTTATGATCCTCAGACTAATATTGTAATAATTAAACACTGCCAAAAATTGGTAAAGCGAATATAAACTTCCAATCAGCAAAGGGTAAACACATCATTGCATTAAGGTTAGAGGAGAAGATTCTCTAACCTACCTAATACCTCCCAAATATCAGCATTCTAGAAATAGAGCTCTATTTTGTTGAGAATTTTGGGTCTAATGTGCCAATTAGATGGAAAAACATTTGTCAACATGTTAACCATTTGACAATAAATGTGATATATTGAACAATATTTAAACTTTTTTTCCCTTTTTCTTTTTTGTCTGGGAAAGCTCATTACTTCTGCTGTTTATTATCTGGTCAATTTTTCCAATCTTTTGCAAGGTTGCCAGAATTTCAATAGAACACTGTGCCTATAATAGGCTATTCAAAGTCAGAGGAGGAATTGTTTTGTTGACATCACACTTCATCGTGGTCTTTCTCTCTGTCTCGCTTTAGGAGCATTCCTTCATCATACAATATAACGACGGCAATGCAGAGGTCGTGTCACAGTGGGTTTGTCAGTGTCTGGAGGAGAGGCGAGCACAGCATGCCCAGGGACGCTGATGTCTTTGGGACACGCCACCGAGTTCATGGGTCAAGTATGCCCATCTGCACTGTAAACAGACTTTATGCACCTGGACTAAAGAAAAGACAGTGGCCCGGTTTCCCAAAGGACACATGGTGTAAGAGGTATGGTGCTGCACATGCTCAGATGCCCTCTAGGCAGCACACAGAAGCCTGTATTTTTGTATTTTGCTGGACAGCTGACAGTAGGCTCTCTTTACTAATATAGTAATATAGTATAGTAGTATACTGTCAGCTGTCCAGCAGTCCAAATATTATTAAATTAAATTTCAGAATGGTAGACCTGAGGCCTACCATACCAGGCCTCAGGCCTTAGGCCTACCATTGCATGGCACATCTATGCACAAATGTGCATAGTTCGCAGGTTCACAGGCTTCTGTGTGCGGCCTAGAGGGCATCTGAGCATGTGCAACACCATACCTCTTACACCATGTGTCCTTTGGGAAACCGGGCCATTGCTCGTTCAGATACATTTTGGAGTATGTGAGACTTTTTTCTACGTCAAAGCTCTCCACGACAGCAATCCACCATGGTGGGGAGTATAAACTGTATGCTTTGAACTGGGATTTGATGGGCCCTTTTACTGAAATATGTGCATAAGGTGCAGTGAATTGGCACTCGGACTGAACTTTGCGCATCCTATTCAATGTATCCATAGTATTTGGGAATGGAAAGGTGTGCAGTGTTCATTCCTGTTTATTCCTGACTCAGATTACCTTGACAGTTTTCTTTTCTAGAGGTATCCCAAATAAGAAAGAAGGTAGGATGTCCGCACACCGTTCTTAAACTCCCAGTAGTTTTATTTAGGATAGGATCCCTATCTGGTCTTCATCAGGAATCGGATTCCTGATCGAAACTGATTAATCCTATCCTTAATAAAACGACTGGGAGTTTAAGAATGGTGTGCGGACATCCTACCTTCTTTTTGTATGTATATTTTTTGTTCAGCACCCGTCAACTTTTTCTGAGATGTGCGTGCTTCCACTTTGGATCTTATCTCATAGGTATCCCAAATAACCCACTTGTGCTTTAAAGTCAGAATCTCTTGTGAATGTTACAGTTTGTGCCTATGTGTAACCACATGTGTGTGCCTCTTCCATTGAAATTTACTTTTTGTAACTCATCAAAGTAAACAGTAAAGGTTGCCAGTGCCACAGTTAACTGTTAACGATTAATATTCCCTTTCATATTAGACCAATTTTCACCTAGAATATAAACATGGTCTCCTAGTATTTTCTTCCCTCTGTCTTGCAAGTCGTCACGACTGCAGGCGTTATTAAGTTATTGCAGACTGTTCTTCTTTATTGATGCAAGGAAGCTTAGAAATAATGGTGGTCGTGGTATTTGAACACTGCAGTGTTTTTTCTGTGAAAGAAAAACTGAAGTCATGCCTGTTACAGAAGTGGAATGGGGAGATATTGACAAACATCTTAATAGACTGGCAACGCTATGGAGGTGGGCTTTTTGTCTCAATGGAAGACTTTTTCTTCCCCCTCTATTGCACATCATTAATGTGTTTGTGCAGCCATGCTTGATGTTAAATGCAATGGAAAGAGAATTTTACTGTATTGGTAAAGCTGATCTTGGCTTCATTTCAGTAACTGCCATCATTCACTTAGGTAGCACATTTAGCTTTTTTCCCCACTTTTTTTGAGGTGGTGGGTTGGGGTCTAACTGAATGACTGAATCCAACAAAACAACATTTTAACCTTAGAAGTACGCTTTGCGGAGCCATGTGGCCCATAGGGCTATGTTTCTGTAGTGTGGCAGCTTGATGTACACCTCATACCTAAACGTAATCATCTTTAACTTAATGACAAACATAAACTTAATCCTTTCAGTTTAAAGCTTTTTCTGTGGTGCCTGGTGGCACAGCCAGGGCACTGACTGCATGCTCATTGTGAGTCACGAACCCCTGAGTTTGACTCCAAATACTGTCATGTCTCTTTCCATCTCTCTACCGTTTACCGTCTTAATTAAGCACCTTTCCACTAGCCTGGCTCCAGCCAGTGTCAGGCTACCTTTCCACTGGACAAAACTAAAAACCCACTACCATCTGGCTTCTTTCTTTTGTGGCAATGAAGTAGTCATGCGTATGTTATTGGCTCCACCTCCAATTGGCAGTGATTTATGGTCAACGACTGTTTTACAATTTGTCATGCTTGTTACAGTACATGCCTACCTCTTCCACACATTGACCCTATTTTTTGTTTTTAAGATATTTTTTGCGGCTTACGCCTTTTATTAGTTTTTTGAAGGGACAGGAAACGGGAGAGAGATGGGGGAAGACATGCAGTAAAGGCCGTGTCAGGCTCGGGAGTGGAACCCGCGGCACACTGCGACTGGATTACCAGTCGGGTGCCCAGACGGTTACGCCACCGCCTGGGCCACATTGACCCTATTGACCCTAATTCAGTACATATGAATACTGATCAGATTCAGAGAGAGCGAGAGAGAGACATGCAGTCAGTGTTCAACATGAATCATGAGGCTACTTTCATGTACACATTGGGTTAATCGGATGATAGTTTTCTCTGAGTGACGAAGTAGATCACGTGACTTGTGTGAAGTCATGTCATTTTGACATGAATTAAACCAATCAAAGTCAGTCAGTGTCATCTCCATCGCCATAAGAGCCACCTGTACCTGGCGCAATGGCACATAATACATTACTATTTTAAAGGCATATTTGGCTGGCGAAGCAAATGGTGTTCTGCTGAGGAAATGGATCTGCTCATGTGAAAGCTATAGCTGTTCACCAAAAACATCAAGTGGAAACAGGCAGTGGACCACAATTGAGCATCTGACTTCAACTGAGTGATGCTGTAATGCTGTTGGCATAGCCTAGACATGTATGTGAAGAGACAGCTCTTTATTTAAACCACCTATTAGAGCTTGACAGGGACAATAATGTATAGGGACAATAACATAGTGATTATCTCTGGCATCTACCTTCACTGCAGTAAAGCAGCAATTGCATTTGTAACAAGCACAAACTTATTTAACATTGAGGTAGATATATATAGATATAATGCAATACTCTGATGTTTACAAGTTGAATGCCAACATCCTTGTGACTCACTGTGTGCAACTGCAGCAGATTGATTGATGTTTTAGATGAGAGGAATCACATTTGTATTACTTTATTAATTTTAACAAATTGGGCTAGTATTGAGCAATTAAAAAAAGAAATAGAAAATAGTTTTGGAGACATTTATAATCACAGACATCCAACGCCACTTCTCAGGGGATACTTTATTCTGTGATTCCTGCTATTCCTACAAAAAATATATTTTTTAGATTGTAGATTGTGTTTTTGTCCTGTTGTCTGTCTGTGTGTGTGTTTGTCAATCTCTGAACAGCTAATCTCCTGCATCTCTGGACTGATCAGCGTGAAACTTTGCAAGCATGCCCCCAGTAGGCTGGAAGAACCGCAGCCCCAAATCTTTCAAAGTGGCCTCATAGTGGCACTGTAACAGGTCGTTTCACCTTTTGGTCTATAACTCTGGTCATAAAACTCTTATTTTAAAATTCACTGGATTCCTTGGATCATGATGAAACTAGGTATATGTATGCCAAACAAGATTTTCTTCAAGTGTTTTCTTTAACATACTTCTTGCTGCTGATGTACTGTACACATTGGACAGATTTTGTCCAAACCTCACAGAAATCGGTACACATTATCTCTAGAGTCATCATGTGATATCTTTCATATTCCATTCCGAATGGCGGAGATCTTCCCTCACAGGAGTGCACTTTATTTATTTTATTCAATAATGATCTATGCTGTTTTCTCGCCTTGTTAAGGGTGATCAGCTTTTGATGTCACTTTCCTTCCCTACAAGACAAATTTGAATGTTTATATCTATAATCTGTGTCCATGGTTCTGCATAGATAAGTGGTGGCTTTCAGATGGAGTAACAGCAGAAGTGAGGACTAAAGGAAAATGTCTCCATTTTCCTGTGTCAGATTGCAAAGTAAGATATTAAAGGACCTTCATATAATAAGATTTGTTTTTCAAAGATGTTTAGATTTGTATTATCGTGAGAACGATGGCTTTCTTTTTCGCATTGCAACTTTTCAGGACTAGAAAGCCTGCAGTTTCTATTAGCTTGGATTCCCCATCGATGATGTCACTGGGTTTGTGAACTGCCCACAGCCCTCCTATACACAGACACGACAACGCGTATTCAGGGCGGAGTCACCACCCCCAGGGTAAACTGTGATTTGCTCTCGTTCACTGCAATGCAATTTGCGGCATTTCCAAAACAATATTGCGCAGAGTAGCGATTATCAAACTTATTTGCAATGCCATACGTTGAAAGATCTGTTGCCCGTGGACAAGGCACGCTACCTCCGCAAGTTAGATATCATCGGCATAGATGTTTGTCCGTATGTGATTAAGGATTGGAAAAAGTTGCATTGGCAGCCATAGAAAATTCTGCCCAGGGTAAATGTCCCGCATGTGACGTTTTGGGGCGTTCCTGTCTTGTTTCGTGTCAGTGTATGAGACACAGACCGAGTACAAAAAAATGTATTTATCATGATTATTACCAATTATATGAAAATAGGTTGAAAAGTGGTCCTTTAAGATATCAAAGGTTGTTTTTCGATTCCTCTACAAAAAAACGATTATTATTTTTGATGAAGTTAGCATTGATGCAAATGTATGTAAACAAAGGTAACGATGGTCATCCAAATAGGATTATTATTCGTCTGATAGCCTCATATTGTGACAGCTGTGTATAACTTCACCGTCAACATCTCTGTTCATTCAGCATTATCGGCACACAAGTATTTCAGTACTATGACTTTCCACTCTTTGAAACATTTTCAGGAATATATTGATCCATGCTTGTCATGACCTAAGCCAATGTATTTAATCATGATCATTCATTGACAATTAATTGTTTGAATACTGACAAACAGCCAGGTACTGTATTTAATTATTAAAAGCTAAAGGAAGGGCTCAAGGCACACCAAAGCTAAGCAGCCTTTTACAATTCATAAAGAATCACAGTATATAACATAACACATACCAGTATAAGTTAAAAACTGAGAAATTGCTCAATGGTGCCTCAATTCTAATGTTGTAAACACAATTCCATGACTCAATAGATAATCCTACAACCTTTGTGTGGTCCAGACCAATAGTTTATGTGCCATGCGAAGTACCATTGTTTTCTCTCTCTTTTTGCCCCTAGGCCTACTGTAATCTTATATTTGAGAAAGACCACTAATCCACTATAGAAAATGCAGTTCAATTATTTACTATTCGTAATCTATAAAGGTTGAACTCCAAAAGAACAACCTGTACAACCAATATAATCTATTTTTATATCATACCAAAATGTATTTCTATTATGCTCATTTGTGTAATTGTTCTATTATATATGATTATTCCAAATGTGGAACAATATAACCATAACCTACATAAAGATGGCCTTACCTGTAGCCACTGACTGTAACCACTTGAATCCTATATCATTCCTATCAAGCGCATATTATGATATATGACAAACATTTGGCGAAAATATTTGTCGAACTTATAGATCAGCTACTGTATATTCTGCAAAGAGATGGTGTCTAGAATGAAGAAAGTAGTGGGAAAGTATGGACTCCTGGGGGCCCCCAGACCCAGTCAATGAAGGTTGAGTTGTAAAATAATTTATTACAAAAACCATGATCAGCGGTGACAAATTACTTTTCAGATGTTCAGCAAAGTATTGGTGTGATGCTAATATTTTTATGCAACATTTTGGTGGAACTGCTAAACCTATGAACAAGATTTACCCAGGTCACCCAAGTTTGAGTTGAAATTGATACCAGGTTGCTTCATTTTTATTTAAGTTAATCTCAAAATGTGACAAGCTTTCTAACATTGTAATTAATGAATATCCATCTCCAATGAGATTGTATTGTCAGCTACCTGGGATGTTTTAATTTCATGCATGAAGTTTCCATCTGGTGAAGTTTCTGTCTGATGCTAATGCCTGATGCCTTTTAACTTAGATGAATATCTAACCCTAGGATTTCTGCAGCAGAAAGAAGAAATAGCATCACAGGCAAAGGACAATCCTGTGAGTGACTGAGTTGGAAGAACTCTGATATCCATCCATTTTGCTGCTGCTCTCCAATTTCAGCCAGTATTGTGAAATGATTGACCGTGTGGGATTTCAAATTGAAGGGGCTTTCTATGTTTTTTTTGTGAATTCATAATCTTAGACCCACATTCCCTCCTCCAGACTTTGGGCTATTGATGGCCAGACAATACGTTGCAAGCTGTTTGTCCAGTGTATGGGATCTACAGTACACTACAATTCTCTGCCATGAAATTATAATGCATCGTAGTTGATCCTGTAATTGTAATATATATATACAGTATATAATAATAACAAAATACATACATGGATTGGATGCACCTGGGACATATCCTCAGTGATGTATCCCAAGGTCATCGGGGTTTCAGGTCTCCCAACCTCCCATCATACCCCTCACTCAGGTGACCCAGCCGGGGTGATCAAGTCCCGACTTACGTCCCAGCAGCTACCCTCGATCAGTCCCATTAGGGAAAAACCAGGGCCACACAATCCGTTCCTCCTGAACTACTCTGCCGGGATATATATATATATATATATATAAAAAATTCTCATTCCCTCTCATTCTCATTTTTGAGTGGCGCTAGCCCCTCTAATGTATGGCTTTCCGAAAAATAATTTATAAAGATCCCTGTCTGTCTCTTCCACACAGCACCATGTACATATGATGTGTGCAAACACCAGACACCATGCAGACGACAGATGATGAGAGATCAGAAATTGTAAGTATTATTATTGGGTCGTGCCTCCTGATGGAGATTTATGGTCGACTGAGCACAACTTTCCTTTCCTTTGTGCTGTTCTGACTTGAGCTCAAAGAGGAACATTCCTAACAACTTAAGGTGATGGCAAAGTATTGAGTCTTATATGGACTCCTCTGGTAGGATTTTTCTCTTCATTATTAGTATGGGCAGGAATGCCTCCTTTAATTTGTTGTGGCTAACTGCTAACATCAATACTCCTGGATTTATTACTTGCGCCAGCAGAGCGCGCAAGTAATAGTTTTCGTCCAGTGCTTCGATGTGTGTCGCCGTTTGATGTGTATACGCCGTGCCAGTGTATGACGTAATACTTGTGCTTGATATGGCAGTGGTGTCAGATTATATACATGTATACATAGGAGCATTACTTTATGTTTACTAAAACATATCGTCATTACGTCACCATCGAAAACCAATTACACCCTGGCATTGGGTCCTTTAATCCACATCTTTATTACGTCATCATTGAGAGCTAGTTGACGTCATATGCTGCTACGATACATATACGCATCAAACGGGGCATACGCAAAGTAACCACAGTATACCGCTAATCAATTTACAAATTACATATACATATACAGTACATAGAGGCATTTCCTTTAATCCACCCAACACTGAACGACATATAGTACTTGCGCACTCTGCTTGCCCACTAGTAGGCCATAATTGCAACAAGCAAGTAGGCCCTCGACAGAGTGCAGTTCTAGTTTTTATTAATTTTCAGTAGTAAGAAAGTATTTAAGTGAGGAATCTCTTGATCTATTCTCATTCCCCCTCATTCTCATTTTTGAGTGGCACTAGCCCCTCTAATGCATGGCTTTCCGAAATTACATCATCACAAGTCTATGGACTTGTAATGTTTGTTTAGAGTACAAATTTCCCATCCGCAGCCAAGTCTGTGGACTTTGATGTTTGTTTAGGGTTATGATGTAATTCGTGCCCGCCAAGTCTATGAACTTTAATGTTCGTTTAGGGTAAATTATGATGTAATTCCTGCCTGCCAAGTCTATGAACTTTCATGTTTGTTTAGGGCAGTAAATAAATGACATCGTAAGACGTCATCTGCAGCTGATATAAATACTGCCCTCGCTGCGCCTCTCACTTCACACAAGTGAGGTTTTTTGTTGTTGATATATGCAAGGACACAACTGAAATCATACCATTTCAAGTTATTGGCTGATTGGCTCATTTTAAGGATTATGTGTGTCTGCATATACTAATACTAATAAAATTGTGCCAAATTTGTCTTTTGGCACAATTACTTACTCTTTAGAGATGTCCCCGTGCGTTGAGATTATACACAAAGAGAAAATTCACAGGGGGCTATACTGTATCTTGCCCTTACCCCTAAACATATTTGCCATTTTTTACTATTTTGAAAAACCTTTTAAAATAGTTCAAATAGCCAATCTACAAACTCACAACGTGTCGATGTAGATCAGATAGTTGAACAAGTTTTAAATGTTTGTCAAAATAGTAAAAAAGGCAAAGAAGTTTAGGGATAAGGGGTGGTGCAAGATAGGGCCCCATATGTTACTTATGGTTACTCAATAGAAGCTTCAGAAATTCATTCACTGTCTTCAACTGCAGTCTTCCTCTGGCGTGCCAAGGATTTGAACCCATTGACCTTCCAGTTACAGTATATACTATGAGATATATTAATTTCCATCATTAATATTCTTTGACTCTGACCCTTGACTGTCAAGTCTGTTTGGAGTTTAATTTCAGCTGGAACAGGAATCAGAACTTCTCTGTTCTGTTTTGGCATCAATTTCCTGAGGTACATTACTTTTTGAGATACTAATATAACATAATATTTAAATATTTATAAAACACTCAAAACAACGTTGCAAAGTGTGTTGAAACATTTATGAAGTTGTAAATAAGAACGACAATGAACCAAACATTTCAAAATGTTTTGTTATTGAAAGGCCTTTTGTTTAAAGTAAATCTTAACAAGGCATGTAACAGTATAGACACCTGGGATCCTCGGGCAGGTGGTTCCAGAGATGACGGACCATGACAGGAAAGGCACGCTCACCCTTTGTCTTCAGCCTCCACTCAGGAACAACCAGCAGGTTGCCAGGTTCCTGCCTGAGGACCCAGGCTGCACACCATTCTCATAAGAGGTTAATAACTAAAAAATGGGACAAAAACAGACAGGCCACCCATTATAGGGAAGTTAAAATATGATAATTATGATAAATATTTTAATTAAAAGTCTAGCAGCAGAATTCTGTACATTGATCTGATCCTGCACATATTTCTGAGATGAATAAAACAAGTTTGTTAATGTGGCTCTCAATCAACAACAACTAAGTTTAGTTTGCATGGGATCAAATTAGACCAAGGTTTTTGGAGCAGAGTCAAGTCATACAGTGAAGGCAATCAGTAAAAGAAAACATCATGGATCACATTGAAATAACATGGCTCCAATGTTGATCTCAGATTGCATGTTGCCAGCCTGTGACATCAGTCATCCGACGTCAATTGACTCTGTCATATCTAAATGGACAAGGTTTCAGCAAGAACAGAGACGCTTTGAAGCTTCAAAATATATGAAACACATGAGAAAGTAAATTTAAGTAATGTAGATATTTCTACTGCCAGCATGCATACAAAGTTTGGTGCTGTTAGGTCCAACTGCATTTGTAGGATTAGCTCCAGAGTAGACGCACACAGACGGTCTAATAACCACTTGCAGAGTATTAAGTATAGAATAAGTAACATATTCTTCACGCAAGATGACCGGGGCTAAGATCGAATATGGCAGAAATGCTTTGCATGAAACTTATGGATGTTTGTCTAACTGGTCTTTACATTTTCCTCTTCCCTGATATATCACATGCAAGATCCATGGTCTGTCTGTTTTTTACATTTAATGCTGTGTGCTTATCTCAAATAACTTTTTTAATTTTTTTAAAGAAATGACTGAACTGCCCAATCACATTTTGATCAGCAGAGGGGGCCAAGCCTGTGTTTCAACAGATCTGAGAGCAGCTTATGGAGGGGAGCTTAGCTTGTCTTATAGGAGTTTAGCATCTTCTTTCAACATGCTTCAGACATGCAGGAGGTGGAGAAAAAACAACACGAATGTAGTTCGTCATTTTCAGGCCATGTTGTAGGCCTATCCCACAATGCAGATTTAAGTTTTTTGTGTCAATTTGGGGGTCCTACCGTCCTTGACATGTAAAGGTTTGGGGAAACACTGGTCTAAACAAGGATGTTATGTAACACATCCACGTATTGGCTAACACACATTTTGAGTATGTGTCTTTTTTTGTATTTTGTGTCATATATGCAACACACAAATCGTGTTAATATTGGCGTATCGTGCTCTCTCGATTGTTATAATAGGTATTTTGGCTTTTAGTGCACTGCGTGATTGGCTGTTATAGCCTATATTAGGACCATTAGGACCGAGAAAGTGAACAATTTTATATATAAAACATACCTGTTTTTATCACGTAAATTGTTGCTGAAATAAAATTACGGTGATCAAATGATCTATTGCTATGTTAAATTTGACCTATACCAATATGTCTCGAACGAAATTTTCAATCTCATCTTGCGGGCTTCTCCGTGGGGATATTGACCGCATATTGTTTGGGGATGCGTCTTAATTTCATGCAATCCGGGCCCCTCATATTCCCATTTGCCACAGAGGTACGCCTCCGCATTGTATCGGCCGATGACCTTTTTACAGAGCAGTCCAAGTTGATTAGCACATCAGGCGGGGACAATGAGTGCTCTCCCTGTACACAGCCATTACCCAGATCCCTTTATCAATGTCCTGTAATTAAAATGTCACCGTTTAATTTTCGAGCCAATGCCTCCCTCTCAGAGCAATCCTTGCCCAATAAAAAGTGTAATCGAAATGTTCTTTTCACTGGAAACAAAAAGGATACGGGAAAACCGTTTAAGAGCGCTGAGCAAGGATGGATCAATATCGTAAGAAGAGGATTGATTGGTCTCTAAAATTGAATTTATTGGGGTCATGGTTTTATAGGGTGCTGATACAACTGTTAATTATAAAACATTTGGTCTCAATTGCTGCTGTTATTAAACCTGTCCTGATTTAGGCGGACTTGATTTATCTTCCCATATAATATGACAGAATGTAACTGGCCACATAGGACGCAGTTATGCGTGCTTTTATTGCGCAAATAGGATGCTTTTGCAGGTCCGGTATTTTGGCTGTTCTGTGTCTAATATAGATAGATAACTTTGCATATAAGCACGGGAAATGACAACGATCTGTCTGTAGTGCATATAGGCATATTCAATCTAACTCAGGAGGAGACACTATTTTGGCGTTAATTGCCACAGAGGGTTATGTGTTCTGAAGCTCATTTTATTGACTCACAATAAGCATCTCATTTTGACCTCGAAATAACATATACAATGCATGGCCCGCATGGAAAACCTATAAATATAGCTTCATACGCCGAGATAGCTTATATATAGCCTAAAGTCAATGCAGCCCCTGGAATGACAGACAATTAATTAATTGTCTAATAGCCTAAATACCCCTGAATTTATCAAATTCCGTGACAGAGACTATAGGCCTATATACTGTAGGCTATGCAAGTTTTTTAAAGAAAGAAACAAATAGGCCTACACTGAAACTGAAATGAAACGTTTAGTAGCTGGCCCTAATCTCTATATCTGCCTGTCAAAAAGGCCTGTGCCAGTGCACCCACGTCTTGAATATTCTATTAGGTCTGCAGGCCAGGGTGCACCTCGTGAGTTTGGAATTCTAATGACTTAAACCCTAAAGCACATTAATATTTTAGGGAAGGTTTGTTTAAACAATTGGATGCATATAAATGAGGCGCAGGTAATTTGCTCTTTTAAAAAGCCCTCATTCATGTGTATCCAACAGTAGCCTAATAGAGAGAGAGAGAGAGAGAGCACGCCTAAAATTACCGCTGAAACGTCTAATTAAAAGCTCGTGCTGCGCTGTTCCCGTGCAGCACAACTCCCGCCCTAATGAGAGTGTTGTGAGCCACGTGAGCTCACGTTTCTCTGGAATAAGCAGCGACAATGGCCCATTCAGTCGGTGGTCCTAAATAATTAAAAAGAGAGGAATAATTACAGTATAAAATTGTAATTATTGTTGGGCTGGAGGAAAGCCTCTTGATTGTGAAAGGGGAGAGGTTGCGCTTATATCGGGTTCAGCGAGGCTCCCTTTTCCCCATGAATATTGCAGGGGGATAAGCTGATGGAACAGAACAGTGCGCTACCTGAGACCCGACCAGTGCATGTGCGTCGCGGGGCAGACGCAGTGCAACTTTCAACCTGGACATCGCGTCGGCATGGTGGAAACCTTGTATGTCCAAAATCGTTTTCCTTTAAAAAAATATATAGTGACAAGAGACGACCATAATATAGGCCTATTTGCGAACGCAGTGAGCACTGCAGACGCTTTGTGAGCTTGTATAGGCTATAGGTCTTAGATTTTACTTTTTGTGTGACACTCTTGAATGAGTGTCACAAGGTTTCTGCACGACAGCAACGACTGAGGCTTTCATAATGTGACATGCGTCCCAGACGTGATCATCCACATCTACACCTATACCTTACCTTGGCTTGTCACTTTCGATCGTCTACTACTCTACCAATTAACTAAATAGACTTGACATAAAGTTATATGGAAACGTGTTTTGCTCAGTTCTTGGATTTCTGAAACAAATTACACGGTCAGATTTTATAATCACTGTCTTTTCTTTTCTTTCTTTCTTTCCTTTCTTTTTTTTTTTTTTTTTTTTTGCAAAGTTAGGAGACGTCTACATGAGACCCATTATTAGTAGGTTAATGTCCAGTTCAGTGAGGCATCAGTTGTCCTGTCCTGTGTTGGTGTGCATTACTGATGCGTCCATGCACTGCAGTCTGCACCTGTAGGCCAGACTGCGCATTACATTGCATGCAGGACCTGATGAGAGAAGTCAATTACGAATTACGATTAACCTATCTATATTGTGTGTTGACCTATCGTTCTTGCACATGCATTCATATAGACCTATTGTGCTTTTTCTAAATCGTTTTGGTTGAATCACTGATAGGCTATACTGTTTTTTCAGCCATAAATTACAGAGATGGAAACAATTAAAGTGTCCGCTAATCTGACGACGCACAGCCTGGATCAACCTGTCCCAGGCATTAATAGCTTCTAGGTACCGGACGAGACATTAGTGAGGTTAACCGATGAGGCATTTATCTGGTTATTAATAGTTAATACGGTCGTATTACGTATAAGTATCATATTGGGTTCACTTGACTTATCTCACTATTGCTTTATACACACCACTGTTTGTGTAATCTGGCCTCGTTGTGTATAGCCTAAAGGCCTGCTGAACATTATCTCTCTCATAGTAATATCACAGATTATTGGGCTCATGTATACGTTTGGACGCAGAGGAAGAAATGTGTCGCGCTGAGCGCGCGTTGGGGTTGTGGGTGGCATTTGACTCGCCTGGGGCATTTTATCAGCTCATCTTAGATTCCGTCCAGTTTCATTGCACGGTCTGAAAAGAAAAACGCACAGTCAGTGCATGTGTGATTTAAAACATGTCGAATTATTTGACACGCGAACAAAAGCGCGCGGGCAGCCTCTAAACGCAAGGCGTGTGTGCGTGTGGAAGCCTCAAATTGATTTGCGTGTCCACAAGAAGCCTAACAGATGGTCGTGTAACTTGATAAATGATGCACCCTCGGTGTCATTTTGTCTTTTGTGCCTTCTGCGATATTTTAGCTTTGATATGTTTTCCCTCCGTTTGCCGAAGTTGATATGCATTATTAAAGCATGCATGTGCGCAACCACAACGGACACTGATTTTAATAGATACTAAAATATTGTAATTTTGTATTAGCCCATGCGTGACTAAATGATCTATACCATTACCGGGTCAAATTTCCTATCACTTTTTTGTGTTGACTTATAGTCTATTAGTAGCTAAACTGTATGTGTATAACCGTCCGTACCGATAATGGACGAAGTGTGACTGTTGCTCTTGGAGCCGGACACTACGTGGTTAAACAGAGTGCACGTTAAGTGGGTGTGCCTTGCTATTAGTTTAGCGGTCATTTGTACAGTGAGGAGAGGAGGAGAGAAGCTGCCATGTGGTCACTGTCGTTCACCATTCAGCTCGCTGGAGTCTTGGAGGATGGAGCTTATCCGTGCGCTCTAAAAGAAACCCGAAGACTTTTATTTCGTTTTTAGGCCAATCATTTTGGGCGACGTCTATAGGCTATATGTTTTTTCAACAAACTGGCTTACATTTTTCGCGTGCTGTTCCTTTTTTCATGAAAGATTGTTTTATCTAAACCCTGGAAGTATTGTGTTCTTTTCGGGAGGAAAAGGTAGGCTTTGTGATTCCTTCTTGCTTTTGTCTATAGGCTACTAATTTTAATGATGCCGATCATAATTTTAGTCCGACTTTAGACTTGTTTTATCACTTTAAAACATCACTTTAATATTATTTTCTATTCATATAATGCCGATTTGTATACATTTATCTGGAAATGAATTTGCTTCGTAAAGGCACACACACACCCACATTTATTTATATTTATTTATTTATTTATTTATTTATTTATATATATATATATATATATATATATATATATATATATATATATATGACACGCGAACACACACACACACACACATACAGATTGAACTTCATAGGCCTAATTCCCACTAGGATAATCTGCACAAATTTCATGCGAAGCTTTCATTGTACAGGCTATAGTCTTTAGTTAAGAAAACAAATACACAGTTTAACTTGTGTAATTTCCTTGAAAGCGGCTTAGTTGTTCTTTTCGTCTTTATAAGCGCATTGGCGCAGCGGATGTTTCCCGTCTGTGCTTATTGCCTCTTAAGTTATCCTCACTATTTAAAAACAGTATATGAACGTATACCTACACCTGCATGCACGGTTTGCCCAGCTTAGTTAAAGAGACTATCTATCACCAAGTTAACAGGGCCTTATACTTCCAGAAAATTTTGCTGCACAATTATAGATTTCAGAAAATGAAATGTCTACTGCATCTAATTAAAAAAGTTTTAAATTAGCCCTAATTGTTTTTGAATATTTGCATTTATCTATAGCTATATATAAACTAAGTGATTTATAGGCCTAATTGCTTTAACATTTATTACCATTAGTAGTAGTATAGTTGTAATGTTTTTATGTTTTAAATGCATAGTTAAGCCTATCTGAGCTTGTGTCTGTAATGATAAGCTGTGATAAAAATATGTAATTCTATTGCTTTCTGGTGAAGCCTTAATATAAAATATAAATATGATTTTTGTATCTTGGAATGGGACGAGGCTAAATGTAGTTTATGCCTTCTAGACTTCTCGGAATGGAGTCTCTACCCAGCCAGCTAGCGAAGGGACGAGACTCCAGCTCTTCCCCACCTCTGAAGCAGGACGTGCAAAGCTTCTCCAACCTCAAACCAAACACAGTCAGCGAGACGTCTCTGTACGGGGTGCCTATCGTGTGTTTGGTGATAGACGGCCAGGAGAGACTTTGCTTGGCTCAGATTTCGAACACACTGCTGAAGAACTACAGCTACAATGAGATCCACAACCGCCGCGTTGCCCTTGGAATCACCTGCGTCCAGTGCACACCTGTCCAGCTCGAGATTCTGAGACGCGCGGGTGCAATGCCAATTTCTTCGAGGCGCTGCGGCATGATCACCAAACGCGAGGCCGAGAGGCTTTGCAAGTCATTCCTAGGGGCACACAACCCCCCAAAGCTTCCGGAGAATTTTGCATTCGATGTCTCCCACGAATGCGCCTGGGGCAGCCGGGGCAATTTCATCCCCGCTAGGTATAACAGCTCGAGAGCCAAGTGTATCAAATGCAGCTATTGCAACATGTATTTCTCACCAAATAAATTCATCTTCCATTCTCATCGCACCCCTGAATCCAAGTACACGCAGCCAGACGCGGCGAACTTCAATTCGTGGAGACGCCACCTGAAACTGACAGACAAAAATTCATCTGACGACATTAGCCACGCGTGGGAGGATGTTAAGGCCATGTTCAACGGTGGGAGCAGAAAGAGGACGCTGCCCATGACTCGTTCAGAAATGTCCTCTCCAATGAAATCGCAGGCCTCAATTAACCTGTCCCAAAGAAGTTCCCCCGAGGTCCCCCACAAAACTTTGCGATGTGATGACGACAGAGGCAGTAACCTCGGTTTGGTAAATGGCTCACGGAACTATCCAGTCATCCCGGTCCCCAGTAAGGGTTTTGGGATGCTGCAGAAAATCCCTCCGCCCATTTTCCCCCATCCGTACGGGTTCCCCGGGTTTGGATTGTGTCAAAAGAAGGATGATGGCGTGCCAGACCCGAGCAAATCCGGCGTCTCGGGTGTATTTTGGCCCGGCGCAAAGGACAGTATTTATCCTACTTTCCCCATGTTTTGGCACACGGCAGGTGGCCTACCCATGCCGCCATACCAACAGTCGCCACCCAAACCCCCCACAGATCTCATTGGCGCTCGGCAGAGTGAGCTCGAGTTATCGGACCAAAGTGACAGCAGGTGCGCAAACACACCCAAAGACAGCTACCACGAGAGCGAGCGATGCTCCAGCTCTCAGTCCACCAGAATAAACGACGAAGACAAGTCCGGGGACGAGACTCGTTCCGTGGACGGCGCTCACCTCAGCCAGCGGAAGATCAGCTACATCTCGGCCTTCAGACCCGTGGTCAAGGACGCCGAAACTATAGCCAAGCTATATGGCAACCGGGACACGTACAGCGGCGTGCGCTCCGGCTACATATCGCCAGATTTCGTCAGCGAGAGTTCCAGTTATAGGTCAATATCACCGGGTGGGGAGAGTGTGGCTGACCCCGATGTGGACGTGGAGTCCAATCAGGGAGAGGAGGACGATGACTCCATCCACATCTCTCCGGGAGGAGGCCACCCGAGCCCCCCCGTGCCGGAGCAGCTTCATTCTAGCCCCGAAGAGAGCCAGGAAGCCGCCTCCTGCAGTCCCAGGCCCCAATCCCCAGAGGAGAGCCATCTTCCAACGTCCTCTGACGAGGAGAGACAGAGCGCGCAGGTGGCAGAGAAGACGCTTCATGAAGTAAGGACTGCAGTTAGTTACAGAATAGTAGGCCTATAGTCGTTACGCATGAGGTGTCATGTTCTTATTTATTTCATGGTCATATAGGCCTATATAAATACGAATATATAGCCTATAAGCTTGGCAATTATTCGTGCAGCTCAGCCACCTTTATTCTAATCCATTCTAATGTCATTATGTCACTGAATATAACGAACCCTCCTGTAATTAATTCACATGTGTCTTTTATAGCGTCTCCCCACATCCTCACACTAAATGGGTCGGCTCATGTTTTTGAAGTTAGGCCTCAATTTTCTGAAGTAGACCCATCCTGTCAAAAGAATAGGTATAGAAATCGAGGAAATTGCATATAATTGGGTTCGTATTAACCGCAAATTACACTTTGTTAATGTTGCAGGTGTACTCCCATGAAAAGGATGGACACGTGCCACCGTCGTTTGGCTCTAAAGGTCCGAGCAGCCCACGCGAATCTAATGGTAGGCTAATTACTATGTAACATAGGGTATAATAGCAGCCTATTGTGTTCCAAATGCAAATTATTGTTTACGATATTATCTGTAGGTGTTGTTCACCGGGTCTCTGATGCACCACTCACTCGCGAAGATGGGATGAGAACCACCCAACAGGACCAGAAGGACCGACAACAAGGTGTGTGTGTGTGTGTGTGTGTGTGTGTGTGTGTGTGTGTGTATTTGTGTGTGGTTATTTTAAAAGGTCCTATACATTCTAGTAGTATATATAGGCTGTAGATTTTGCATTTCATATTATTTGAACATAATCTAACTGGTAAATTATTTGGTAAATATAAATTATCAGTTTATATATTTGATTTAACTGTTATTGTGTAGCCGACGGAGCTTTACGCATTGACGTCAGTGTCCACGAGAAGGAAATAGAAAACATGGCTAAAGGTAAGGATTTCATTAGAATCAAAGAGAATGATTGAAATCCCAGATACATTTTAATCAGCAATTAATTAACAGTTTTGATTGTTTTATTAAATTTTTTGTTTATTTAATGGCAGACTCAATGGCAGATTTATCATATAGGAATCTATAGGGCAGACGCCATGATAAATAGCAAAGGACAGCATAATTGATTGAAACGACTATCCATTTATCAGGTTATTTCTTTATGTAAAAAAAAAAAACACCAGGAAAAATCTGTCACATTTTTAAAAATGAACAAATTGACAATTTAACCTTGCCAGTGATATCTGATGGCAATGTAGCTTAATTATATACCTCAATGTAGGCTAAATGCAGTGGTTTAGGCCAAAAGGTATAGGCTTTAAACCCATTGGCTAAATTTAATTTGTGAATTTAAATGTTTTTGGCCTACAGTGTTTTCTGCTGTTATAGCCACTTAATCACGAGACACTGAGTTTGACTTATTATTTTAACACGGAATCGTTTAGTCTATTAACATTTTAACATACACAGCCATAAAGCAGTGCGCGTGCCTCCGACCCCCAGGCAATGCGGAGCTAATTATTTTACAATGCTTGGGAAAACCGTGGGACTCCACTATTAGCGTTTCAGCCTTCAGGCAATTCGTGGCAATTACTCTGGCAGCGAGCAAAAGAAAACCAATGAATTGGTTGTTACTCAGAATTCGTAAAAGTGCATGTTTTTGCCTAAGCAGATACAAATACGACTCTTTTTGTTAATGGCCTTTGAAAATTACTTATGGTCTGTTTGTTTTCAGAGGAACTTCAGAAGCAGCTCGTGGAACAAGTTGAGCTCAGGAAGAAGTTGGAGCGTGAATTTCAAAATTTAAAAGGTAGGCCTAGTATAGGCTATTTGGAGTGCAAAACTGTGCATCCAATATGTGGATGCCAATGCCAATAGTGTGCCATGGCCTATGTATAGTTCCATCCATCTGACCAACATCACAGCATGCAATGTTAAGAGCATGATGTTTATTTGTGTTCTGGCTTATATCAGTTAAATATTAATATATAATTATTCAAATATTAGTGTTTTGAATAAGTTAGGGGCCCACTTGTAATATGCTCATAGCCAGTGGACCCCAGCACGCAGGTTGAGAATCACTGGGTTAAGGAATAGTACTAGTAGTTAAAGACTGTTTTAGAGAACATCCATGTGACATGGTCTTCTTACTTGCCAGATAATTTTCAGGATCAAATGAAACGTGAGCTGTCCTATAGAGAAGAGATGGTCCAACAGCTGCAAATTGTTAGAGGTAGGTGTCTGTTGTTAATGAATATACAGTAGACTGAATGTAGGCCTACTGTCCATTTTTACTTTATGGAGCAACAAAAAATGAGTTACAGTTGTATATACACTCTAGACTTACAAATGGATAAATAAACACTGAGGATGTACAAGTCCTGCATATCAGTTAATTGAAATGGTATTTTCTTACTATAAACTGAAAAAGGAAAAGTGACACTTGCATATTGAATTCTTGGCAATTTCTGTCCTACCCTCTTTCCTGTAAATTCTAAATATATATATTTTTCTACTCCAGATGAGTAAATTACGATATCAAAGGGAGACATTTGAAACCCCAGTGTTTTGTTTGCAAAGGTTATTTTCGCCTAAATCATGCTCTGGAAAATTGAATAGACAGGCCATTATGTAGCACTGTATCGCTTACATGCAGTAGACATCAACTAATGCCACCCTTTAAAGGATTGGTTTAATGTTACAGCAACACAGTAGTTTAAATACAGGGTTCAAGTACACAGAAGGGTCACTCTAAATACCAGGGGCAAACAGCATACATTACAGTCATGCATGCACGCACGCACGCACGCACGCATGCACGCACACACACACACACACACACACACACACACACACACACACACACACACACACACACACACACACACACACACACACACACTAGCTTTCTTTTTCCATTTGCCCCCTTTTGAAATTAATAACAATATTTTTTTTATTCATTTATTTTACTTTATTTTTTGCTAGACACATTGTGCAGCGAGTTGGATCAAGAGAGAAAGGCTCGCTATGCAATACAACAGAAGCTCAAAGGTAATTTGCCTGGTCCAAAAAAAAACCCAACAATATGCAACATGCAAAGATGAAATAAATGTCATCATTGCCATAACCATAAATATGCAAGTGCTACTTTTTTTTTATTTTTTAGAATCTTCAATGGTCAACATGTAGTTTACCGTAATTGTATATTAAGGGAATTTATAATGTCAGTGAATTTAAGAAAATGTTGTATGATATGTATAATGAATGCATGTTCAGTATATAGCTGCTTAGGCATGATTTGTTTGCCTTCGTGTCTCTAACTGATGGACCTGCCTTCTCCCTAGAAGCTCATGACGCCCTTCATCATTTCTCCTGTAAGATGCTGACCCCTCGCCATTGTACTGGAGCCTGCACCTTCAAACCCCCTCTACTGCCTCCATAATGGATGGCCCCAACCACCAACTGGCCGCGGAACAGCTCACTTTTTAAGCCAGCCAAATAGAGGTCCAACCTCAAGAGTTCACCTGTAACCCAAGGATCACCAACCTACACACAGATGATTGATTTTAGCACTCAAGCGAATATACTTTGATATCAGAGGGCAATGATGATGATGATGACCCTCCGATGAAACGGAACCATATGAATTTTAACATCATGGATGGATTTGATTTCATGTTCATGAATCGGCTGATTGCTGATATCAAGCTGGCAAAGCTCTTTTAAGATATTCCACAACCCATAAGGAATCTCTTTAAATCATAATCATCTGCTCTTTAGATATTATGAATAATAATTAAAAAAAAATCTATAATATTTATTATGTGACAATGTGCAATTACTTGTATAAATGTGACATTCTAAGTTAAAAATGTATCCCGTTTATTTTTTGTGGTTGTTTTTACCATACTCTCTTTATTATTTACTTTGTGTTC
Source organism: Protomyctophum bolini (assembly GCF_963924005.1). Lineage (NCBI taxonomy): Eukaryota > Metazoa > Chordata > Actinopteri > Myctophiformes > Myctophidae > Protomyctophum > Protomyctophum bolini. The sequence goes on along the minus strand of NC_137862.1, from coordinate 9,605,278 downwards.
TTTGCTTAATTAATTTATTGTTTAGATCATTTGTAACATTGTATATTGTTGATGCTAAGCACTTTAAATGGGCAACATTTTGGAATTTGACCATGCTGTAATCCTATACCAAATTATATGATCAAAACATGTTTTATTTTGGTTTATTTTAATTTTTTATTATAGCACATTATTATAAGCACTTACTAAACACAAACTACAACCATTCAGGTTTGAAGTGGAATAATTCATAAAACACACTGATACAGTATTGTGTACAGTGACAACATACTGTATATGTTGTCACTGTACATGTATGTTACATACATGTTCAGTCAACATTGAGCCATTCGTGTACTATCTGGCATCTCTTTGTGTTCTCAGCAGCAGATTATTTGTTATACAAAACAATGCTCTCTGTTTCAGGTTTTTTCTATGTAAATTAAAATATTTCTTAGCAAGGCTATACATTCATGCTCAAGCCCTGAACACCTTTGCCATTACTATCATTGTATGGCAAAGTCGTTGAAGAAGGACACTGAGTATAATTGTTTCAATTATTAAACTGCCATTTATATGACTACATATCTTCTTTGTTGACCATGGTTTTGTTTCTAATGAAAATCATTCAGAGCAGATGTCACGCAAGCAAGCTGACTAGGCCTACGACATGTTCCACAAACTATACCCCACTCCTCGAGTTATTCCCATTCATGTCTTATACGTGTATCCATGTCAATATTATTAAAATGTGAAGGCCATTTCCAGTTTCATAATCTCTATTTTTTGTGTGTGAGACTGACATCTACTGGTGATTACACAGCATATCACCTATAATGAAAATGATTGTATGGTATTTGAATTCAACTTGATCTCTTTCATTGGGCAATTGTGTCAGACAGCACATGACATGTCCAGCCAATTTATAATGTTTGACACAGTCAAGGGAGCATGCTGATCTAATGGTGAAATCTAATTCTTCTGATGGGAAGACTAATAGATATTGATTACATGGCTCTTCGATGGCTCTTTAGTCCCAAGGCACTTCAGACTGAGATGGATACTCAAATAATGGCTGCGGCGCAGAATGAATGTTAATTCTCTGAGACTGTAATTGCCCTCCAGACCCCAGTAGGCTACCAAAGTGCATTCTAACGGAATACTAACAAGCCATTGTCACATGGATAAAAACGATGAGTGCAGCTGCATGTTGTATGGGCTTAGGTTAGGCTATACTGAAATTGATAACTTAATAAGTAGGCCTGTAGAAGCCATCCTCACTGTTTAGTATGTCTATTTATTATTATTATTATTATCACAATTGTTGTAGTTATTATTTGGCATTATTGGGTATTGGTTTGAGGGGTTATTATGTATTGGAATCACTGTTTGGACACCAAGGGCACGCCTCCCCAGGCCTAATTGATTGATTGAGAGAGAGCATATGTAGACCTGGGTGATTGGGGAGCGGCATGCACCTGGTGGACAAACCAGTTTTACCAGACAGAACACGGAAGAGACAACACAGAAGGAGCTGCTTGTAATGTACCATGCACTTTAAAGGAAAGTAAATACAACAACATGACATTGAACCTGTGGACAATCTCTTTCTTTGACCTGCGTACATCCATAGTCCCTATAGGTGCATCAGTGGGTTTGTTGGCTATAAGGTAGAAATGTTTGGAACCAACAAAGAGCCACAACAAGGCCTATAGGCTGTGTGTCCCGTTGTCGAATAGGCTACACCACTACTACAGTGATAAGGTGATATGATATTTCCAGCTCCATAGCCTATACTCATTTTTCAGTGTGATCGGCTATGGCTATAGCCTACTATGGCCTGACAGCAAAAGCTTAATTTCCTTTTCCTTTTCCCCCCCCTTTATATATAACTTCAAAGTTCACCTGTCTGGGTGCAAATCTGTTCATTTATTTGTTGCAATGATACCACTTAATGGTATGGCATTATGTTAGTATAATATTTCTCTAAAAAGTATATAACTAATAACTAACAACTAATAATAATATAATAATGATAATATTTTTTTTTTTGGTCATATTAACCATGTTTATTAAAAAGGTTTTAGAATAACACAGATTGCTCCGAGAACCTTCCTCTTTCCACTGCTGATCATGTCCAGCGCATGTCTAAGAATTAAGCAATATCGGCAAGTTCTACACATTTTCCCAAACCATTTGCCTGCATACTGTTTATAAATCAATACATTGAAACTGGGACTCAACTGATGCATGGTATTCCTGAATCTTATGTCATATTATGGTACATAATTATGCAATTCTTAACCCATAAGACACAGTACAAGAGGAAATATCAGATTCCACTAGAAGGCTGAAACTAACTTGAAATAGCCTACCTGACATATTACATTCAATCATTCCTTCCATATAGAAGTGTATAATTGTAAGTCTCTAAATGTTCTGATGAATTGAAAATGGTGGGCCTTATTGTAAACAAGTGTAATGCTTCATCATAGTGTCAACAGTTTTTGTATTGAGTTGTACTTTTGTTTGAATTAAATGTACTCATTCTGCATACTGTTTATAAATCAATACATTGAAACTGGGACTCAACTGATGCAAATTATACAGCAATGTTGTTATTCAATTGAGCCATTTACGCGTATATTAATTGCATTTCTGTTATATTAAATATGCGGCTGACATTTATTTAAATTGCCTTTGTACATTTTGTACAATTGTGCCCGATACGGCAGTGGTGCCAGATTACATACATCTGTATAACTAGCTCTCAATGACGACGTAATAAAGATGTGGATTAAAGGACCCAATGCCAGGGTGTAATTGGTTTTCGATGGTGACGTAATGACGATATGTTTTAGTGTTGGGAGGATTAAAGGTAATGCTCCTATGTATACATGTATGTATATAAAAGGTTTATACTTCATAGTCTTCATATTCCCACACACTCTGTGTCTTGCATTGTTTTCCATAGCTGGCAATGCAGCGGGAAATCCACTGCACTTGTCTGTGGACGTCGGTGTAGACATTAGGGTTTTCACCATCGCATGCCCCACTCCCCCAGCTGGCCAAGCCTGCCACGTAGTGAACCCCATGGTCCTTGCAGATCACGGGTCCGCCCGAATCCCCTCTACAGGTGCTGACTAGTCCCGTCTTGTTTTCTCCACAGATCATGGTGTCGTCCAGCTGGGATCCATAAAACTTCATGCAACGCTCATGAGACATCAGGGAAACCTGTCCTTGTGACAGTTTGGATGGGTGGATATCATCTTTAGTTTCGCCCCATCCAGAGATCCAACACTTGGTTCCATCGGGGGACATCTTGTCTGGCAGACAGGCAGTCGTAACGTAGCTGGTTTCATTGGCACAGAATGCTCCGTTGGTGGTTCCCAGCTGCAGTAATGCAATGTCATTTCTTGGATTCTTGTTTATTTTGCTTTCCCAATATTCCCCATGAATGAAGTCTCTGACCACTTCGACGATCTGGTCTTCCTCTTCATGTATGCCTTTGTCCACTCCCCCCAAGACCACCTGCATGTCCATGGTGCCGTTAGTCTTAACGCAGTGAGCAGCGGTGAGGACCCAACAGGAATGGATGAGGACGCCTCCACAGACGTGTCCGAACGCATTCGATGTGTTTCTGCGTTTGCGCTGCAGAGACACCTGCCATGGATGGTCTCCAGGTTGAGACAGAGTGCCTCCGCTGATTGTGAGCATATTGCCGATCCGCTTGCCGCACTTTCTTCCACATTGTCTTGTTAAACGTGTCCATTGTCCATCCACACACGTAACACTGTGGGGTCCTCCTCTGGTCCAAGTGTATCCCACCATGCATTCGTAGAACACCTTCTCTCCGGGTGCGTACACGTCTCGTCTCGTACCTTTCATGATGCTGTTCATCTGGAGGACCTCTGGGGGTCCGCAGTGCTTTGACAGTGTCACTGAACAGATCACCTCCAGTCTTTCCACAGAATGACCAGCCTGCATCGTTACACACTCCCTCAGTGAAGATTCAGATCCAACACAGGAAGATGTAATCCACCACACAGGTTGACGTGTAGAACCAGACCTCCATTTGTGGTCAACAGCAGAGCGACAGCCCAGCTGTCGACACACCACAGACGATGACTGGAGGTTCCAGTTAGATGTAAAATCAGCCGCTGGTTTCCACTCTCCCTGGTGTCTCACTTCGAGTTTACCAGTACAGAGACTGGTTCCTTCCACCAACCTGACATCAGACTCTGAACAGATCACCTCCAGTATCTCCACAGAATGACCAGCCTGCATCGTTACACACTCCCTCAGTGAAGATTCAGATCCAACACAGGAAGATGTAATCCACCACACAGGTTGACGTGTAGAACCAGACCTCCATTTGTGGTCAACAGCAGAGCTACAGCCCAGCTGTCGACACACCACAGACGATGACTGGAGGTTCCAGTTAGATGTAAAATCAGCCGCTGGTTTCCACTCTCCCTGGTGTCTCACTTCGAGTTTACCAGTACAGAGACCAGTTCCTTCCACCAACCTGACATCATCAGACTCCATTGTGTGGACTGTTGGATTAAACTGAACATCTAGAGCGTGTGGAGGTGACCTCTGGGATCCATGTGTGTTTGTGGCCTGACAGAAGTATTGTCCAGCGTCTGCAGGAGACACATTGTCCTTCACCAGCTGAGGACCAGTGGAGATAGAGGTGATTCCTCCGTCTCTGTACCAGGTGTAGGTGTCTACGGGTGGCTTGGCTTCACTGCTGCAGGTCAGAGTCACCGTGCTGCCCTCAACAACGCCTCCTGGTGGACTCGCTGATACTGAGGGCTTTTCTGGAGGGTCTATGCATGTTGAAGGGGTGGCAGCTGTGAAGCCCTTCTCACACTTGCAGTCGTAGCTGCCCTCGGTGTTGATACAGTCTTGTCTGTCACCACAGGGTGACACCTCATCATCACATTCATCGATGTCTGCACAATGTGACTCGTCGTTGCCATAATTAGTGAAGCCGTGGTGGCATGCACAGTGATAGCGGCCATTGTCTGTACGATGGCAGGTTCCATTTCCACAGATGGTCTTATCAATCGTGCAAATGTCTTCGCACATCCCTTCCTCCTCTGTGAAAGTAGATTTCCCAGATCTCAGTTTGAAGCCAGTGTTGCAGACACAGTTGTAACTTCCAATTGTATTGTGACATGCTGCATTCTTTCCACAGGGCCCACCATATACACACTCATCAACATCTAAGCATGTAACAGTGTCACGCTGATGAAAAATCTTCAACACGCGACTGTTGATAAAACCATCCTCACAGGTGCAGTAGTAATTTCCGATTGTATTGGTACAATTTGCATTGGGTCCACAGATGTTGGGGTCCTCCATACACTCATTGATATCTATGCATGTTGAAGGGATGGCAGCTGTGAAGCCCTTCTCACACTTGCAGTCGTAGCTGCCCTCGGTGTTGATACAGTCTTGTCTGTCACCACAGGGTGACACCTCATCATCACATTCATCGATGTCTTCACATGACTTTCTTCGTCCCACCCTTTTATATCCTGGACCAGGATTGTCACAGTTTTGTGACAACACAGTCACCACGAGGAGGTTAAGAACCAGTATCAGGAGGGTCCTCTTGCTCGTCATGATGAAGAAACAAATCACATCCACTCCTCAGTTTCAAATGGCTGAACAGTAAGCAATGTCCTGACAGTTACTGTACATGCACCAAATACAAGCTTGAGAAATGAGTGGGTAGGCTATCTCGTCAACCCCGCAGCCGGCCCAACTTTTTCCGTCTCCCTCTCTCCGCTATTTGAATCTCTGTGTGTCTGCCAAAGCTCAACTGCTGTTGCGCGTGTGTATACTCCAGAGTCCAGTTCCACAATGCCAAATCACAACGTCGATGTGGTCAACAGTGTTTATCAGAGGGCTCCCCCCACTCCTGTGTTTCTCTACCACGTCCCACGCAGAACTAAACACTCCCCAGACAGTTCCTTTGACCTCTGCAGACTGTGGCGAGTAGATAAGAGGTCACAAGAGTTGGTACAGTGTGGGGTCAAGTAAGTCACTGTGGGAGAGAGTGTTGGGCTGGTTCATTGTCGATGTGATGACATGTATATGGCTTACTCCCTTTGTCTTTGACTTCATCTGCCCATGCAGATAATGATCATACACGTAATTGAAATGGTCCCACGGGCCTAACAAAGGATCTATGCCAGCGTCAGTCTGTTTTCTCTACTTCCACATGATTCTTTTCTTTTCAAAATCTTTTTATTTTAGTTTTTGTGACAGACCCAGGGGTAAGCATTAGACAGACATATCAAATATGAAAGATAACAATAAATAAAACTCCATCGCCTATCCCACCCACACTCCCAAGGATAGTCGATATACATAATCTATATACACATACACAGAATACAGAATACTTAATACATGCATATAGTTACAAAAATTAATAAATTAAATAAAAAGTAGATAATAAATAATAGAGCAGATTTTAAATAGCAGAGCGGAATTTGTTTCATTTTGTGGCTGGTGTGGCCGAGGCATAGGCACGGCGCACTATACCGTTTGTGTGTCGTGATAGAATGTCATAATCGGACCCCAGGTTTTGTAAAAGGCACGGCACACTATACCGTTTGTGTGTCGTGGTAGAATGTCATAAACGGACCCCATGTTTTATAAAACTTTTTTCCAGAGCCGGCAATTGAAAATCTTAACATCTCCAACTCGAGACAGGACATTATATCACGAAGCCACTGACGGAGCACGGGCGGGGCAGCATCCTTCCACTTGAGCAGAATGGCACGCCTAGCTAGCAATAAGGCAAAGTCGACCATACGACACTCTATGCGTGTTAAAGGAAGGTCATCCCTTCCAGCAGTGCTAAGGAGAGCCATTAAGGGATCCGGGTCTAGATTTTGATGCAAAATGTTGGACAGAGTCTTGAACACACTCCCCCAAAATGGTTGTAATTTGGGACACATCCAATACTGATGGAACAAAGTTGCATCACCGCTCTTGCACTTGTCACAGGTAGGACTTACGTCAGGATAGATACTTGCTAGTTTAGCCTTAGACATATGAGCTCTATGGACTATTTTAAACTGCACTAAGCAATGTCGTGCACAGAGAGAGGACCTGTGTATGGAAGAGAAAACAGAATCCCACACTTCCTCAGACAGTGTGAGCCCCAGATCATGTTCCCAGTCGGCCTTTATCTTATCCAAGGGTGCTGGCCTCGAATTTGAAATGGTATCATATAATATTGAAATGGCGCCCTTAGTCATTGGGTCAAAGGACAGAAATTCATCAATAGGGTTAGGATTAGGCTTATTAGGGAAACCAGGTAATATAGAGCTCACAGATGGAACATGATAATAATTTAACTTTAGAACTTTATTTATAAAGTAAAATGACATAAAAGATCATAGTTATATATGTGGCCACTGTATAGCCTATATAGAATGAAGAATTTAAATATTGCTAAAGAATACGTAAACCTGTCACCACCACACATGTCGACAAACGATAGGTCCATGCAGGGAAGTTCAAGTTAGACTTTGGACTCGTAGATATTTATCGATTCTGACTGCCTTTGCCCAAAGGTCACAATACTGCCGTTTGCATTGCACTTAGCCTAACTAACAACAAGATAATCTGCTTTCTGACACATAGGCCTATCATGTTCCATCTACAAAGTCTTATCACTCAGTCATAATCACAGAGCAGAGACAGCGATAACCGTAATAGGCCTAATATGCCAGTGGGCACTATTACCATGACAATCTCTGCGTTTATAACTTTATTGTTTGGTTTAGTTGTGTTAAGAATTGATTCTGTTTGATCCTTGATAATGGATCATGTGTGCCTATGGGGACAGGTGATGTGTCTTTCTTACAGGGCTCCGTGGATTAATTTACCTAATTCCTTTGTTGGAGTTGCTGTTGAAATGAATAGGAGGTCCAAGCAGGCATATTTCCTTCTTTCCATTTATTGATCAGCAATCAGTTACAGGTTACAAGCATTCGTTCCATGGTTACAGCATATCGAGGCCTTCGTCCCAGGCAGAGCCCCTAGGTTCCCCTTCTCTCTCTCTGCTGTCCCTCACTCCCAGTTCTAACTGATTCTCCGTTCCATCTAATTTAACATTTGTGGAGTTGGTCACCTGACCAAAAGCGGTTGACAGAAACTGGTCGACATGTTCTGTTGCCCCAACAGGGGCAGAAACAAGGCCACAACCACGCTATTTACACACACTACAACTCGCTTACAATTCGCAAACCTGGCAACACTGCCCTGTGTTCATGCTGTTGTCAGAGGCCCGCCCCCGGCTCACACGTCACTATTTTCTCCGTCTCTCAGCTCGCAATCGGCAGCCATCTTGCTTTTTATTTATATGGCCGAGTCGATCGGATCGGATCGGCCGTGCAAAATCCACCGATCCGCGAAACCGATCTCCAAAGCAAAAATCTGCGCCGTTTACATCCAAATATAATGTGTCACTTTCTCGGTTCTGCACCGCTTAATGGAGAAGTATAGCACTGGCAGCGCAACGAATACCCCCCCCCCCCCACACACACACACACACACCAGGGAGGGAGGGGGGAGAGAGAGAGAAAAGAGACAGAGAGCGAGAAAGAGCACGCACGTCTTCACCCCAGCGAGGGAGGGAGACGGAGAGAAAGGGACAGAGCTCATCATCTCCAGTCCAGTAGTTAGCAAAGGGAGCTAAGTGCTAACTATAATCCAAATTGTTAGACAAGTAGTGTGCCCTGGCCTGACACAACTTTCTTAGAAATGTGCATGTTGCAGCCAGCCAGTAAGATGAGCCTATGCAATTCACGGTTTTCGGGAGGGCGGGGGGGCAGTCGGTTTGGGGGGGGTTCCCGACGGCTGCGCGTCGCTTCCTCCTCTGACAGAGGGGAGGCGAGTAAGCGACACAGTCAGAAGCCCCCTTTGTTCAATCGAAGGCCCCCTCACTCAGACACACAACGTGTGTTGTTACATGTGAATGCTACAGAATTCTATAAGTCACCACTTTTGGTGTGACACACAGTTTCTGTTTACAATGCGTTGTCAACACGTGTTGAGTTGACAAAGATTGACATATTTCGGATAAGACTGATAGTTTCTCCGTTAGTAATTAGGCTGAGGCACACAGAATCACACTACTTTTGGATTTATTGGGATTGGCTTTTTGGGGAAAAGAGGGGGAGGAGGTGATCAAGCAGCTCCACAAGACCACAACATATTTGGTAGGCTCAAGGCTGCATTTATTTTCCTTTTTTTTTCTCTCGAGGGTGCATGGGATGATGGGAGCCCCTCCAGCAGGCTAGGGAGCTCCGCTCAGGCTAGCGGAAAATGACCGCGGGCGCGGGTTGCCAGGTTTTTTTATAAGTAAAATAAAAAATAAAAATAAATAAATACAATTAAATTAAAAAAAATATTACAAAAGATCGGGATCGGGATCGGAATCGGCCGATCTTTTTAAAAAACCAGGGTTGCCACATACCGTGGATGTGAGAGTGAAACAAGCAACCAGGTCTATACAAATGTTAAGAGGCCAGTTCAAAGTAGGTAAATCAGAAATGGTCCGGAAATTAGTCTTAAAATAATCTATTATCGTGTTGACTGTCAAACTTTGTTGTCTAATGTTGTTTCAGAGCAGTGGAACTCAAACATTTCCATGTCAAGGACTACCAATAGCCAAAGTAGCTTATAATGATCAGACTTGGCAACACTGTCTCTAGGTTGAACGTTCTACTTTACAAGCTCACACATATGAAATATGTTTTTTTTAATCTTCAAACTGAGACATATTTTATGATAATACTGTTAGCACAGTCATCATACTCCAAGAGCATACAAATGGAACCAAATGGACCCTGCTTTTCCCAGAGAGCAAATGGTAGCAAATGGGGGTCTGTGGCCTAATGCATTTCAAACTGGGGGTTCTTGGTATTATATTCTCTGCATATCTTATCAACTTGGGGTGAATATTTCACCACAATACTTCACTGAATATTTCACACGAATATAACACAAGAGTCAAATGTACGGTCAAATGTAATCACAATATAGGCTACAGATGTAAATATTTATGACACAGTAAAATGTCGAAAATTAGTGCTATCCCCCCCCCCCCACACACACACACACACACACACACACAGTCACACACACGACAGGCAAGGCTGTTGTTTGCATCGTTAGCAGGCAGCAGCTACCTTGGCACTGCTCTCTGTGACTGTAGTTGTTTCACCATGTTTGCGTATTTATGAGAAATAAAAAACACTTTCTGTTATTATAATAATTCTGTCAACTCCCGCAATTTCCTTCTTCCCATATTGCGCTGCAATGTAACTAGGATTCGCCGGCCGAAGGCCGGCGAAATTCTAGTCTTATACATCCCCAATCTGTGGGTGTCACCTTGTCCCTGTGTGTGTGTGTGTGTGTGTGTGTGTGTGTGTGTTGACCCTTAAGGCTCTATTGCCTCTTGTCAACAAGTTACCACAGGTGGTCTTATTTTCAAAGCATTCTTCAGTGTGGTAAAACCTCACAATGTCCACTATGCAGGATCTCACAGCTGTTACGAACTGACTATCTTAAAGTGTCCCTAGGCTATCTTAGTGACTTGCTATTCTAAATGACCTCTTCACTTAGGCTTTGCTGCATGTGAACTCCTATAAGTGTTCTGTGTACAATTATGGGATATGTTGAGAGGCATAATCTATCAAAATATACATCACAGGCTAACAGGTTTTGTTCATCCATGAATTTCCATGCTCTGCGTAATGCGTAATTTGCGTATCACGCTCAGTTCAGCGTGTCACTTTGTGCCAGGCTATCTGCTATTTTACAACTTTGTATTATTATTATCATTATTTTTTACATACATCTTCTCTTCTGGATGTCCCTGGCACAAACTATTTTCAGATGGGGGTCGGACCGTCGGAGACTGAGTCCACGGCCAAATATATCAACTTCGGGGTCCTTGACAATGACAAGTTTAAGAACCCTGAGCTAAAGGATCACTTTAATAGGACTCATATTCCACGTATTTAGGGTGACACCTAGTGGCCCATGTGTACCGGTACTACTTTATGTTTTTTTATTTTTTTATATACATTCTGGTTGTAGGATATTACAGTTTTTCACGATTGTTAAAACTCAAAAATCGAAAACAATTTTCACAACCTTCACTTCATGTATACCTAACCACTCGACACAATTTGAATTACATCACACTCCCTTATCTGCATTAGACTCTGACTTTCCTTCTTTACACTCTGATGTCAATTACACATCACCTTGTTGTCCAAACACTATGTTCAGTTGTTGCACACACTTCTCACATAAAATCTCAAAGATTCAACCTACAACACACAAATAGTCTAATCTCTAAACATTCAGGTCTGGTGAGCAATTTTGAATTTTCTATCCGGACTGCAGCAGGCTTGAGAGCCTCTGTTTTGTTTGGTGAACAATGGAGAACCTTGAAGAGATCGACAACCAGAGAAGGAGAGGGGTAAGAGTGAGAGGAGGAGGTACACTGGTATACAGTATGAGGAGTAGATGACAGAGAGAAGGAGGAGGAGGAGGAGGAGGAGGAGGGGGGAGAGGAAGAGGAAGACAAGGAGAAGAACTATAAAGGTAACTATAAACATATGGTGGAGGAGGAGAACAAGGTGGAGGAGGGAGAGGAGAAAGAGGAGGAAGGAGAACGGTCATATCTAATGAGATTCGGGCAGCTGTGGTTTGACCATGTGACCATGGTTGTGAGCGAGGCTGGCCATAAATAAATATAATAAATATATATAATATTTTTTTCTTCTTGTTTTTAAGAGTAAAGAGAGCCTATACTGTCAGCTGTCCAGCAGTCCAAATATTATTAAATTACATTTCAGAATGGTAGACCTGAGGCCATTGTCATTCATGTGTGTTCCATTTCTATGATTGTGTATTCAAATTTTCACTTCATTGTGCTATAAATGCTTGGTAGTGTGTAACCAAATGATAGTTGTGTGTACTCAATGAATGGTATATGTGTGTGTCATTTGAAAATATGGCTGTGTGTGCCAAATGAAAACACGAGTTCCATTTTGGGAACAGTTAAGTCTCAGGGGTGCCCAAAAGGTAGATCGTGATCTACCAGTATAGATCACACATGCAGGCTGTGCGGGTAGATCACATACATGGCCCTAAACTTATATAATAAAAAATAAATAAATAAAAGAAACTAGGTTTGGCATCTGCCACTTCAATTAAGGTGACTTCATTGATTGACATCAAAAAGGGAAGTTCAAACTCACAATGCAATACGTTGTTTTCAAGAGTGTTTTGCACCATCATCAGTATTCCTAGTGCATTTGTCTAATATGTAACTATTTTCAGCAATGGGATCATTCTTTTTTTGGTGGGTAGATCTGGTTGAGCTGGTCATTTTGAAAGTAGCTCCATGGCCTACTATAAGTCTAAAAAGTGTGGGCACTCCTGAGTTAAGAGATTTGATAGCAAAGAGTCATCATGGAAAAGGAGAGTCAGGGTTTAGCATTTTGTGTGTATTGTTTTCAGATTTGTGTGCAGTTTTGAGAATGCCGTTATAGGTTGTGAAAAACGTGTGTTAACAATCGTGAAAAACTGTGAGCAGTGGTGGAAAGTAACTAAATACATAAAGCACAATTTCCAGGTATACTTTACTTTAGTATTTTGTAGATTTTGATTATTATAACAAAACATAAAAGATTTTTATACATTTGAAAGCTTGAAATGGGAAATTCTGCACAATGAGAACTTAAGTACATTTTGATGTCAATACTTTTGTACATTCGCTCAAGGCCTACTTGAGTGAAACAAAAATGTTAATTCCAGACATTTACTTGTAACGGAGTATTTTTATATTGCAGTATTGATACTTTTACTACTACTTTTAAGTAAAACATTTGAGTACTTTATCCACCACGGAATGGTTGCTAAAGGGTCGGTAAGAAACAAGTCAGTGGGACTGTCAGAAAGGCCCATGGTTGAAAGATATTTTGGTTGGAGAGTTTTACTGTCAAAACCTGAATTTTCAGATTGGGTGTCATAGAGTGATGGAAAAAGGCATGGCAATTCTATTTCTAATAATCAATACCATACCTACTCAACCAGAATCAATGTGTATTATTTAAGTTGGGGCCTTGGGGGCCACATCCTGCCACACTAATAGCCAGCGCAACACCCCGTCTGCCTTCTCCTACCAAACCACACCGTTTGCACACATCTCACTGTAACAACTGTGCCCAGAGTCACATTGTTTCTATGCATTTTTGTTTGCTATGCTCCATTTTCATGTATTTTATTATTTTCTACCAATCCGCTGCTCTACGAATTCTTCCTAATTATCTGCTGGACTATATGCTACAAGAAGACAGTGAGATGCATGTGTTTCCATAGCAACAGGCAGTGATTGAGAAGCCCCGCCCACTGCTCACCTGGCTGATGGAGTGATGGGCAATCACAATGTTTGGGCCACCTAGAGAGATTGACTCTGTCAGTCCAGAGTGGAGGTGCAGAGAGACAGACAGGCTACTGGAGAAGCAAGAGGAATATTTCCCAAGTCTTGCCATATTTATATTATGGAGTAGGCCTACTTTCCTGGGGATTGGATTCTACCATTAGATTTAGAGACCTTCTTTCCACTTTTGGAGTTTGGATATTGGACCAGACGTTACGAAGGAGTTTAAGGGTGGCCAGAGGAGACAATTTGCTGCCTAAAACAGAGAGAGACTTTAACTTAGTCGAGCACTTGTCTGTTTAAAGCCAACAGTAGTTATGGCTCCAGGTGCCACATTTTGAATGTAGTATAATGTTCAGCAACTATAGACTAAAGACAATACATTTTTTCGTGATCTCAATTTTATTATTTTGGAGGAAAAACCGAGATTCACATTTGAGCAAGAATCGTGCAGCACTACTGACAGGCAGCAGTGTTCAAATGCCCTAATAGTTAGTCCACTAATAGTTGTCTTTCTGTTGTAAAGCTGTTTTTTTTTTCTTCTTTTTTCATTAATGAGAAATAACCCCTATAGGCCAGATCACCCATGACCAAAATTTCCAGAGTTCCAGAGCAGTTTAATAAGAAAATGACAGGCAATATTAGGCCTATGGGCAAATATGACAACACCATTAACATCAACATTAATATCAACTTAAGTGGTAAATGGTGGGCCCTAATAGTTATAATAATTTAAAAAAGCGGGGGGAGGAGGGGCGCCCCCATGACGATTATAAAAACATTTCGTCTCTGGGCCCTATTGTAAACCTATTGTCTTCCACTACTTTAACAGTTGTTGTATTGAGTTGTTGTAGCCTACTGTAATTCTGCAAATCAATCAATCAATCAATAAGCTGCAGTGCTAACACCCGTCCCACTTGTCCCACACAAGAGATACTTCTGTCCCTCAAATGAACAGTTTGGATGCTAGTTGGAGTATATAAATACTCTAAATTTGGACGTGGTACTTACTACTGGTCACCCTATTACTGCAAGTTGCAACATTCTGTATCATCCTGAATGCACCCCGCTCATTATGCGCGCGCTCACGCGATGTTGTGCGCGACCCAGTCACGTGATGCCGCCTCATCACGCTTGCGCATAGAAATACAAGATGGCGGAGAGTGCGGAACTGAAGGTAAATCGCAGCTTGAAATCATTATAAATTTACACAGTTGCCAGGCGTCTGTAATGTGCCAACTTGCAATTCTCCTCTGTAATTCCATCTTTAGAGAAGTAACGTCTTGTCGGAGGTGTTTCTAATGCATTAGCAAAAGTGGAACTTTGTTGAATTCCCTAGCGTGGGAGAGCATGTTTTTGTTGACATTGAGAGCCGCTTGCTCTCCGTTAAGTGTCCGTTGTGTTGTGTTTAGACATCAGTTATAACGTTACATGCGATGAGGATTCGGAGGAGTCCACTTGTTCTCTAATGACACGATAACCACACACGAACACGCTCTGATAGGCAACGTATTGGTTTGAAATAAGAAAGAAAAGTGAGCGTTTTTGAGCATACATTGTGGCTGTCAAAGTGTTTTTTTCTTTTTTCTTCTTCCTTTTTTTTGCAACATGCTGGTTACCTTTCTTCCAGTTCTGAAATATATCTACGGTGTGCATGTAGTGTATCATTTATAAATACACATTCAATTACTGGCGGTAGCCACTAAAGCGTGTTAATTTCTGATAAAGCAAAAGCGTAAAGATAACGTTTATGCCTTTTGCACAGTGATGCATCTGCTCTTCACCCTACCTGTTGTCTGTTGACGTCTGTATAAACACAAGCACGTGGCTTTACATTGGCATCCAATTAACCTGACTTACTGCACGTTAATAAACATCAAGTAATGTTACGCAAATTAAACGTTCAGTTTTTAATTAGCCTACTTAATACGAGTCACGACTCGAGCCGACAGACACGCACGGTATCCAGCGACGTGTCTCGGTTTCCAACTGTGCAGGTCACAGGTTGGTGAATAGACTAGTCACTACTACTAGACAGTCTGAGGAGCTAATTTAGGTTTGGTGGTTTAGGATCTATTTCATATTCTGTTTCTGTCACACGTGGAATTCAGAGCAGAGTTGTTAACTTGTTGGTGTGGTTGATGATGTGGCAGTAATTTGCAAGCCACCTGTTTGTTCTATATTATATATAGGCATTTATACCGGTATTAAAATGTCTGAAAGAGAGTAAAATGATAGTTCCTTTACTTGATGGGCCCCCTATGTGTTCACACATAAGGCGGCCCCTATCCCTCTATCTGTTGGCATTTATACCCTCTTGGGGAGATGATATTAGTGAGCTTAACTAAAGGTCTTTCGTTGTCCATTGTCCATCTCAGACTGCATTTTGTTGCTCTGCCCCAACTTCTTCCTCAACCTGTGAATCCTTGAATTCATGCAGATTCTTTTATTTGTCACATGGTGCTCTTTGGTTAGGAAAGAGGGGAGGCAGAACGGTAAATAAAAAAATCTTAAAAAAAAAAAAAAAAAATCTTTAATTATAAAGGCTAGTTTATCTTTGAACAATACATAGCCTAATGTATTTATTTGTTGTATAGATGAACTAGCCTTTATAATTAAGGCCAACTAGAAAAAGTCAGGTTGTGGCTTCCTGGTGGCGCTATAATAGGCCAATGTGAAAAGAGTGCCATTTCTTGTTACGCCTTTTGATGGAAAAAACCCACCTGTTGTTGGTGCTATAACAGGCCAATGTGAAAAGGGTGGGATATATTCCTCAGCCTAGTAGGAAAGTGCGTGAAAGATTTCATGTAAATTGCACTCTGCATTCGTGATTTGAGGCTTTTTTGTTCAAAACGGGCCAATCCTGCAAACTTTGAAAGACAATGTTAGCCAATTAGAATGGAATATGAAATATCGGACAGATCCGTATTCAGCACATGACCATAGAGATACTGTGTAACCATTTGTGGGATTTCTGGACAGAATCTGGAGGAGTAATATAAGAAAATGTGTTTTACAAAAGTCGGCCTCCGGGTGGCGCTATAAAAGGCAGATGTGAAAAATGCAGGTCAAAAGGGAGTGTAACGTTTCACGCAGTTATAGGTAAATAGGTAAGTTACAGGTAATTTATAGGTAAAAATGTGAAAAGCTGCCCCATGGTGGCACTATAACAGGCCGGAGAATTTGGGGCAGAGGTTCATCGTTGGCATCCAAGGAGTGTGTGTGCAAAGTTTGGCATCGACTGGGTTAACGGTGCCGGAGACTAGCTGTATGCAGACGGACGGACAGACACACACACACACACACACACGCGCGCGCGCATTGCGCAAGCATGGATGGACAGACAGATGGAGTGCAAAACATACTCTCCCCATGCCTTCGGCTGGTGGATACAATAATCCTATTTACAATAAATAAAGCCTATTTTACATTTTTGGAAGATGTGCCTTGTTTTTAGTTTTTTCAACTCATCTCTCTTAGTATCCAGTCAGGACTCAGTGTCCTTATTCATTACATCCAAAATCCATGCCTTTTTGCTGAAACTTGAGTATTTAAAACACTTCTGTTATAATCATGCACTAACAAAGGCGAGCACATGAGATTCAGCACAGCCAAGTTCACCCGCATGGCATGCGTTCGTCGAGGTGTGTGCGTCATAACTAAGTAGTAGTACATGAGACTGTTTATACCGGAAGTGTGAAGGCCTATTCATATATAGTCTGTATTTTCGGTGGTGAGGTGACCACCGAACTACAACATGACGTCACGAGCCGTGGTGAAGAGCAAACCACCGCCACCACTCCAGCCCTTCTCTCTGTTTTTACTCACCACCGCTCAATGTTATTTCAGCTCCGGTGGTCAGCTCACCACCGGAGCGGTGGTCACCTCGCCACCGAAAATCCAGACTATGAATGAGTCTTTAAAATGCAATGTTTTGGAAGTAATGAGGACACAGACCTGATACAAACACAGATTATTGCGACAGCAGCAGGTCACATTTACTATGCATTTCCCGTTGGTTTGTCACACCCCCATATTCACCTGTTTCGGAGGGAATGTACTGGGGCTCCTTGTGTGTGTGCTTCACTTCCTTCAGCCAGTGTTGCCATGTCTGCTTATTATAAGTGACCTTTGGTTTGTTGTTCTGTAAAGTCGCTTGTAAATAAATTATTAGTAGTTGCATTGCAGGTTGTTTTGTGTTGCAGTGAACTTGTAGATCTGCTATTTGTGCTTATTTTCAATTCATAGACCTGGCCACTTGTTTCTCTTGCAAAACTGGCTACACAGCAAGAGGAAGAGGAAGTTATGCACACACAAAACGCAAATACTTATGGGCTATAGGAAACGGGTCAATATGGTCATCCCTTGTGACATCATCATTGATCTCCATATATGGGCATATATGTAGTCGCGACGTAGACGACATCGCCAGGGGCCAATCCCCATATTTGGGAATGTCAATATATGGCCATATCACGCCTCGTAACATCACGCCTGCCCTCCATATATGGTCACACCTCGTGACACCATGTGACATCATGGAGACCCTTAAATCTCCATACATGGTTCTCAGTCCATCACGACTCGAGTCGTGACATTACATGCTCCATTGCTCCATATGTCATTCTGAGTCTGACATCGTCAAACCCGAAAATTAAGGCCGGCCCTACCTGGGCCCTCAACAAACCCTGTAGACTCAAGACACCCCTTTAGGGAGAGGTCGATTCTCTCCCTCAGGGTGTCTTACTGGTTCTGTGAGTAAGAGATGTGTTGGAGTTTATAAATAGATTTAGAAGTTTATAAATAGATTTTTGGGGGTCACGGTGGCACAGTCGGTAGTGCTGTCGCGCCTCAGCTAGAAGGTCCTGGGTTCGATTCCCGCTGGGGACGCTGTCGGCACTGGGTGTGTGTTCCCTCCTCCGCGTCATCGGTGCCCATACCCGAGGCGGGGTTGGCAAAAGGGCCTTTCTCTGTGGAGTTTGCATGTTCTCCCCGTGTCCCCTAGGGTAGGTACCCTTACCCTCACAAAAACATGCAGTAATCCTGGTCTCTAAACTACCTGCCCCTGGCCAGCGCCTGATGGAGGCGAAAGGAACTGGTCGGAATAACGTGTTCCTTCCATGTGCTACGTCCGGCCGGGGAAACTCTCCCCTGTCGAGTGAAAAGAAGCAGCATGGACTCCTCATGCATAGAAGGAAGTATGAGGTCAGTCCGCTGCCCCCCCCCCCCCCCCTCCAGGTTGGCAGAGGACGTGTAGTGCCCAGGATTACATTAGATAATTGACACTGGGTGGAAAAAATGGGTTACAAAATTGTGGGATAAAACATTTAAAAAAAGAATATATATTTTGATAACCCTAATTGGCCTGCCTTTTTAATCATTAATATTCTCTGTTTTTTTTATTCTTCTTTCACTATAAAGGAATGTGACACAAAAAAATAATTGAATGCTTCATGGAGTGAGTAACTGCTAGATGAAAAGTCATTTTGGGGGTTAAGTATACCTTTAAAGGAATTCTCTGAAGGCTCTTTCTCTTTCTCCTATTCTCAGTGCTCTATTCTGGCATTCTTGCTTCCTCTCGACTTCATGTTTTTCTATTTAACAACTGTGTAAGAAAAGAAAATCTACATAAGTATTAGTAACAAATTACTTGTCTGTGTGGATAAGGAAAACGTGTGTGTGTGTGTGTGTGTGTGTGTGTGTGTGTGTGTGTGTGTGTGTGTGTGTGTGTGTGTGTGCGCGTGTGTGTGTAGAGAGAGAAATACACAAGGGACAAGTATGCTAAGCAGAGTTGTCCCGATCACGTTTTTTTGCTCCCGATCCGATCCCGATCATTTGAGTTTGAGTATCTGCCGATCCCGATATTTCCCGATCCGATCACTTTTTTTTGCTCCCGATACAATTCCGATCATTTCCGATAATTCTTCCCGATCAGATACATTTTGGCAATGCAGTAAGAAAAAAAAGGGACTAAAACGGTTCCGAACTGCCGCCCCGTGTCCGAAACGGTTGAGAAATGACAGAGTTACTGTGTGCCGGTCCCTCTACTGTACCCTCTACTGTACTGTACTGGCACACACGAAATCATCATATACAGTTAATATGGGCATGTGTTTGTGTGCGTGTGTTAGGTTGCACACAGGTGGTGAAAAACAACCATGCTGTTTTCATGCTCATACCCAGTCCAAGGGACTGGCTTGCACCACTCAAAAAGTTTATTTATAGCATTATCTTTTATTCTTTTTTTAGCATATATTATTTTATTAGACATTTCTGCCTTTTCATTATTTAAAGGGGGAAAAAAAAACCTTATATTGCTATTTTAATGTGCCTCATCATTATGTTCAAGGGAAAAATAATGCACCTATGCGCTCACACGTGGTGCAGAGTCGCAGCACATGCAGGGAGGAGAGGAGAGCTCTCTGGGGAGAGGAGGGATTCCGTGGCACAGAAACATTTACAAAAGTTTACAATAAAGATCTCTGCATGAGATATTATGCTTATATTATTAGAAGAAGGGTTTCTATCTACAGTCATGGATTGGACATAGAGTATTTTGTTGGGACTTTTCAGACGGAATATTATTCTCCTGCTCCGGGTGGACAGAGCAACAACAACGAGTTGTTTTTGCTCTCTCTCTCCCTTTTTAGCACTCAAACAGCGAGTGCAGATGCAGAAGCAGATCTGAACAAGACGGTGCTTAGAAGCCTGTTGATTCGAGGTTACTCCGCTGTGTGTGTCTCTGTGTATGACGATCAATAATTATTCCACCGAGTGGTCTTTGCGAGGGCTGGATTCTCCTCATCATCTCTCTCTCTCTCTCTCTCTCTCTCTCTCTGTGGTTCCTTCTTTTTAAAAGTCGCTTTAAGCGTCGGTTGTTTCAGTGCAGCCGCTGCCGCTTGTTGTCGTTAGCTTTGAGCTTTCTGCTATAGCCTACTAGCCACGCAAGTTACAAGTTACGCAAGTTACGCAAGTTACGTCGCCATTCGTAGCAAATCTACAAGATCACAGCGCGTTGCGAAAGCAACTCTTTGTGAGCTTGCAGATCTGCTGTTTAGGGCCAACGTCACTGTCGTGCGCTAAGTTTTCCTAGGAGCAGCAGCAAGAGGCTGCTTCGAGAGGAGGATGTTTTGTTGTTATTAATTATGAACCAATCTGTATTAAAAAACAAAACTAAAGACTCGGGAGGATGACTTTAAGACTTATAGATGGTCACGTTTCTTCTGTAACGTTAAATACAATTAAGAAAAGATTTAATAAAAAATAAAAAAATTATATTTAATAAATAATTTTTTCCCGATATTTTTTTCCCGATCCCGATCTTTTGAAAATGACGTGATCGGGCCCGATCGATCGGGAGGCCGATCGATCGGGACATCCCTAATGCTAAGTTCATCATAACAAAGATAAGATGAAAAAGTGAAATTTACAGTTGGATAGGACTATTGCAGTGGATAAGGGGAAAAGAAATGGAGACGTAACAGTGAGAGACGGAGAAGGAAGAGAGACATTTTTGCCGATTTTTGCCCCTTCAGATGATCTTGATTTAAGTTTAAAGCCCAATGTAGGGTAAGTCAGGTGGGACACCTCGACACATTGCTTGGGCTGGGAATCGAACCTGGGACTTTGTCACTTTTCCCAGGCGGCCTCTCAACCCTGTAAACCTGTGATGTGACAATACATTTGATTCTTAAATAGATTCAGATTTTGATTGAACCAAATGGACACTTAGGACACATTTGGTTTCATTCGCACACAGAGTTATAGGGGTCCTTGAAATGAATGTTTAAGAAACACTGGTATAGATAGGCTGTGACTTGCGTAGAAGGGGCAATCTTTAACTTGCCTTTAAAAAGGCAGTTGTGAGGCAGAAGTGCAGTTGTGAGGCGATTGATTTGAACTCATTCCTGTTGACTAGAGTTGAAGCTGCTCATCTTGCCAGTTGGTTCTGTCAAACGTTTTTTCTCTCGCACTGCAGTAACACAGTGAATTAGGAACTTTATTTATGTGGTTTGGCCTCAGTCATACTTTGTGTAGCTCCCAGAAAGTGGGATATGAGAACAAGCCACATGCCTGGTCCTGTTTCTTCAGGTCTCCTGGAGGTCCCCAAGACCAGGCTCTGTACCCGGGCCTTCTCGGTGGTGCCCCCTTCCTCTGGAATGCACTCCCCAAACACATCAGAGACGTGTCCCCTCGCTCCCTACCTTCAAAATTGCTCAGAAAAATCACCTTTCCAAGTTGACTTTGATTTAAACTCGTTATTAGTGTTTTTTATTGCTTTTAATTATTATGTTTTGCTTAGCTGAGTTTGACCTATTAAAGTTTTTGTAAAGCATCTTTGTGTACTATAGCGCTATATTAATTCCAGACATTATTACTATTTTTTATGAACACAATTTCATTAGAAGACGTTGAAGTTCCATGGACTGGACCTGATTTGCTTTTGATTTAAAATCAAAGCCTTTAGCAGCCCGTGTTGTGCTAGGAGTTCTCCAATAGTTTGTCTTAACCCACTTCTCTTCACTCTGCAGCTGCTGCACTAACCTGTCAATACACGAGTGTCTGTGCACTCACTGGCGGCTTCCAGGTGGAGACAGGCTATTTGTACAGCCAGTGGCTAGGTTAATCCCTAATGATACAGAGGCCCTTTCATTTTGCACGGCTCCCTCCTTTAAGCACCTGCCTATTTCTGTCATGGTCATTGTCATTATCAGTGCAGTATTATTTTAAGTCTAGAGCATGAGATGTCTGTTCAGAAATCCCTAAAGTACTTGATGATTGTTTTTATTGAGAAGATGTGTATGTATATGTATGAGTGTCTGGTGTGTCACAAACTCAAGCTGGTTATTATACAGTACTTTATTTTGGATTGGGGAACTTCAGTGCATCGTCTCAGAAACCAAATGCCAGGACACGTAAAACTTGTGCTTGTTGTTTGATGGACAAGTGTGTGATCAATCGCATTCGCTGCACACAACAGAATCTTTGGAGAAACAATGCAAAACATGACATTGAAACTGCATGACCTATCTGTTGTAGCCCAAAACATACAGTACTATATACTCAACTATGTTGTGTTGAGCATAGAGCACAAACCAGCACAAACTCAACTATGTTGTGTTGAGCATAGAGCACAAACCAGCACAAACTCAACTATGTTGTGTTGAGCATAGAGCACAAACCAGCACAAACTCAACTATGTTGTGTTGAGCATAGAGCACAAACCAGCACAAACTCAACTATGTTGTGTTGAGCATAGAGCACAAACCAGCACAAACTCAACTATGTTGTGTTGAGCATAGAGCACAAACCAGCACAAACTCAACTATGTTGTGTTGAGCATAGAGCACAAACCAGCACAAACTCAACTATGTTGTGTTGAGCATAGAGCACAAAGCAGCTTCATCCTGAAGCGCGTGATTTCTTTCCACGTCTGAGCATAGACATGGTAACGCCCCGCCTGCCTCTGATTGGCCTATCGACACTGCCCGTCTTGCCTGTCCTCCGAGATGCAAGGCTACTCTGTGGTGGGAAATAATACGAGTACAAGAGAATGGCAACACGCGACAGTAACTTTTGTAGAAGAGGCAAACTAATATTGTTTGTGCCGTTTGCTTTGATTGAATAATTGATTGAACAACTAATTAGATTTGGCTGTGTTCTAAATTAAAGTGTTAGTGTTGATTATCGTGTATTCATCTAATTATAGTAAACTAATACTAAAAAATATATTTATTTATTTCCCACCACGGAGTAACCTCGTAGCCTAGTCGGTCCCATCCCATGCTTACTTATCTGCAAAAAGAAAACCTTGCGGCAGACTATATCCAGCATGTAACCTCGCCTCACCAGGCTTTCCACCACCTCGGAGGAAAGCCTGGTCTCTGTTTCAAAAGTCTGTATGATCCGGTCGGGAGCTCTAATACAAAAAATAAAGTTACAAGTTACTGTCGCGTGTTGCCATTCTCTTGTACCCCTCGCTGGACGGACAGCATGTCGCCCCTTTATCATGCAACAACAAACAAAGAGGTTGTGTTCTGTTAAAAGTATGTTTCAGGCCTGAGAGTAGTAGTAAGTAATTGTTAAGTAGATCGAGCCTCAGTCAACTCAAAACCTCTGTTTGCCAATTTATTTTTTATTACATTCTTGACATTTACAAGTGCAGCAGCAATTATGGTTAGATAGATCAAGTCGTATCAGAGTTATGTATAACGAAACAAGGCTTTGCCACACCACGGTGGAGCTGTGAAATAGCTGCCCAGTGCCCACCACCGCAGCGGTTGTAGGTTCAAATCCGCTGTGGTGCATCTGGGGAGAAACATGGGTAGAAAAGCAACAAAAACAAGCTTGTAGATCATCTATTTTAAAATAGCTGATGTTCTGTGTATAGGGTTAAAGTAGTTAAACTGATGTTGATACTATATTTCCTCGTTTTGCTGGGGTACCCCTAGAACCCCCCCTCAAGTATCCCTGGGGGTCTCCGGACCATGCGTTCCTGTTAAGCATCACTAAGGTGGAGCTTCCCTTCATTCATGTAATGTAGTTGAAAGTAACACGCCTAAGTTCAGATATATCTCAGTTTGGAGCTCTATTGTATTTGTAACTGAAAGATGCAGGTTTTCTTCATTGTTATTATTCTTTTATCAAATTCACTCCTCGCTCTTCGGGTTTTAGTCAAATCTGAAGTACAGAAATAATTGAAATTGTTGTAGCCCAAATCAAGAAATGAAGCTGTTCTTTGAAAACCCCTTCATCAAACAAACAACGCTTGCATCGATTACTGCAGACTTTAGAAATCTTGTGTTAACGTCAGACACATCAACACAAATGCATGACGAGGCTCATAAATGTGTGTCCCAGAGGGACTCGGCTTACCCCCGGTGTACAACGTGTGTGCAGAGCTTTAACTAGGCCTGCTAGTGCTACACTGTCACTATGCCCCTTATAAGTAACTTAATGAATGTAAAAGTTAAAATGATTCAGCTGAAAAACATTGCTTTGACCCATTTTGACCTGGGAACGATTCTATAAATCTCTTCTACATCCTGACAGTTTTCTGAAAAAGCCATGTTTCTATGTCAGTCGTTCGATTTTTCAAAAATAGCAGACCTACAAGCTCGTATAGCGCACCACTCGCTGGCGCGCTATGAGCTTGTAGATCTGCTATTTTTCAATAGCTAAATCATAACGCTAACACCAAAAGGGGTTCCCGTCCAGAATGGGTTAATGAATGTAAAAGTTAAAATGATTCAGCTGAAAAACATCGCTTTAACCAAACCATGTCTAGGTACTAGGTACTGTATGTACTACTGTATGCACCTGCCTCTATCTAGTGTATTATTAGTTGGCTTACTTAAGTAGGGACATACTTTGAAACACAGGACAACCACCAAACACAGAATCTACTAAGGCCTAACAAAAGAATAGTTTTGGTCTCCGGTAGGCTGTCATTTTTGGGCTGAGTCGGTAGGGAATTTATTTTATTTTCTTTTTTTTTCGCCGGAAGGATGGGTAGCAAGGAATTTATTTTATTTTATTTTAGATTTCTTTCACATTGCGGCGCCGAGTCCGACCGAGATCTGATTATTTCCAGGAGACCCGACCCAGCCAGGCAGACATACAGAAATAATATAACATATTGACCAATTACCATTTTATGGTTAAAGCGCGCGAGAGAGAGAAAGAGAGAGAGAGAGAGACTCTCTCTGAGAGGTTCCCTGCAGGCTGTGCGCTGCAGTAGTAAAAAAAAGTCTCGTCTCTTCTCGTCTCCTCAGTGTGCGTGCATTTAAAATTAACTAAACGGATCTTTTTTTTTTTTTTTACACACAATCATCAGAGTTTTAGCAGAAGCAGAGATGCACGTGTGGGGAATGGGATACACAGGAGAGTTGTCATGGTTTGCTTCTTATATTAAATTAATTTGATTTGAGCTTTGCTAGTTTGCTTTCACCTCGTTGAGTTCAACACTGTTGTCGGGATCCGTATATAAAGTATAATTGCACGCCGGTGTTTTCATTGAGAAATTACAGTTACCCCAGGGGGTCACTGTACTGCACTGTTGTACTGTACTGTACTGTACTGTACTGTACTGTACTGTACTGTACTGTACTGTACTGTACTGTACTGTACACCCAAAATCATATACAGTTAATGTGTGTGTGTGTGTGTGTGTGTGTGTGTGTGTTAGGCGGCGTAACTGTGACACTTGGTTGTGAGAACGCTATTTCGTGCCCAGACTGACCCAGGGACTAAAGTTCTCAACAGGCCCAAAAATTAAGGCCCGGCCCTACCCTAACTGGGTCGGCCCGAGGCTCGGCCGACCCTGAAAATAACCATAATGTTAAGCCTGAAGCCCGACAAAAACCACCATACGGCGGTTCATTCATGGTTCAGTGTGAAAGTGAGAACGGAGATCAACGGACTTATCGAAATAAAGGAATGTATGTAACTCTCGTTAGAATAGGCTATAAGTGTTCCATTTCCAATCATTCTAATGGATTCCATAAAATGGTGGTGGTGACTGCAGTTGAGTAAACACGAATAGCAGCTGCAGCTCCCTCAGAGTCCTTCCCTTTAAGTTTTCTCTGAAGTGAAGTTGCTTGTTACGTGTAGCGTTTAAGTTATATCACCATGGATCGTTTGGTTTTATTCATCGCAGCCAGCTGTGTTAACGAGATATCTCAGTGCAACATGACGAAAACCTGACGCTTCAGCTATCGTGTGATAATCCGATTGATTTTTTATAAAACAATTAAGCATATAACTTGGCAAGTTAACTGGTTAGAGGCAAACTAGCGGTAGCAAGCAAGTCTCACACCGACACCGTTCACTGTTCTCTCTACTGTACTGCCTGTGCGCAGATGCCCTGCGCACAGGCAGTACAGATGCCCCCCCCCCCCCCGCCTATAGTCCTCCTGTCACAAGTGAATCGCCTATAGCGCAGCCCTCTTCATAATACATGCATACATGACATGTATACACAATCACATTACACACATAACATAAATGCTATTTTAATAACACTCTTTAAAAAAAAAAGAACAAAATCACGGAAAATCACAAGTCCGAGGCTCGGCCCGGCCCGACTAATTAGCATAATAATAACGTCGGGTCGGGTCGGTACCGATCGGGGCAGGTCGGGTTCGGGCAGAGTTTGAGAACACAGCCAGGGACAAACATAGCTGTCTATAGGAGTGGTTGCACTTGCACCACTCAAAAATGGGGCACTCTTATTGTGAGAGTTGCAGTTCGTCTGCTTTTGAAAATGTTTGAATAATGTTTAAATATAATAAGTTAAAGGTTCTCAAATATAAACTTTAATCAAATGACATTTTGCAGATGAGATAATCATTGTAACTTGACTAAGTGTGCAGTGCAGGCAGTGGTTGGGTACTCAAAGTTTATTGTTGATCACACATTTATAAAAGGTTTATTATTAGTTTATTAGTTTTTTTCCCAAATGATATTTGTCTTCCAGCGCTAATGCACTGGGTATCACAAATCATACCATGCTCCAATATTATGCAAGCCAAATACTGTAATGCAATTTCTTCAGCTCACACACAGTGGATCAGAGCAGATCTGAGAGTAGATTTGAAGACAGCACAGACCAGACCTGTGATGGTGCAGACTGTTCTCTCTTTTTGATTGAAGGGCCAGGCTGGGCCAAAGTAATGCAATTGCAGCCCCCTAGGCGGTCATAAGATGTAGCCTAACATCAGTGGGCTCCTCTAATGATACAGAGGATGGGCTCTCCTCCAGCTTGCTTTGTGCAGCCTACGTTCTCATTCTACTGCATGTCTTTGATCTGGCCCTCCACCAACCTCTCTAAACCGCCACCAGACAGAAGGGTGCAGCTCTAAGCGTGTTTAGTTTACCAGTTCTTGTTTTACATTGGATTCTGCACCAGATTGCAGATTGGTACCCAGTCCTTTCTTCTCATTGCCTTTGTGTTCCTTTTATTTCTGTATTTCTGTTATTTATCCTTCCTCTGCATAAGCGAGGCCATGGCGGTGGGGGCAGGAGTGTGTAATAATCCAGTAGGTGGCTTCCTGTCTGGCTCCACTTGATTGTAGTGGAACCATCCTATCCCAGTTCCTGGTCTGCTCCCTGCCTCCCTCCACATGCAGCAAGAAACTGTAGCATTCATGTTCTACCAGCAGCACCTGCATCCTCTGTTTTGGCAGCAAAATCACAAACCCCTGCTGGCTGTCATCAATTCTTGTTCACTTAAATATCTGAGGTTTGTGTTTTACATGCAGTGTCATTCTCTGACAAGCTGGGACTAGACTGACTCCTACCTTAAGTCGAGGTGGCACTGGTTCGACTTAGTCTGGCTGGCTTCCTAACTTCCTAGGGGAAGAATGTGGCCAATACATATTTTTCTCCTACAAAGAAACGTTGTCCTGTATTGGAACTCTTTTGTGCTCTTATGATATTGACACCACAGAGAGAGCGACACACACACACACACACACACACACACACACACACACACGCACACGCACGCACACACGCACGCACGCACGCACAGACAGAGAAGAATGAGAGGAGGTATTTTAGAGCTACAGTAAGCCTGAGTCACAGGAGCTGGAAAGCTAAGAGGTGGGGGGAAGGGAGGACGTAGAGGGAAGAAGGATGGGGAGAGAGCTGCACACAGAATTAGGCACTGTACTCTAGCGCAGAATAGGATTTCTATGGTCAGGTAATATTGTGCATGTACAGTACATACAAATACAAACACAATTTAGCAGATGAAGTGCATTAGCAAAAAAAACTGATGCAGAAATCGGAGTCCTGCAACGGGTGGGTTATCCACGGATAGTAGGATTTTAGATTTGAGTTTTACACCATTTGGATCTTTAGATAGGCTATTGCATTTTAGATTTGAAGTTTTATATTTGTGATCGGCAAAATAATTCAGTGTTTTTAATGGCACCGGTCTTTTGAAACCTGTGATCATGCTGAGAGTTGAATAAAACATAAAACAAAGTAGGGTACCCCGCAGATACCGGAGATTGACGGGTGAAAACGGGTGAAAAAAGTCTACTTTAACCCATTCTGACCGGGAACCCATTTTGGTGTTGGCATCATGTTATGCTTTAGCTATTGAAAAATAGCAGATCTACAAGCTCATAGCGCGCCACCAAGTGGCGCGCTACGAGCTTGTAGGTCTGCTATTTTTGAAAAATCAAAAGAACGACTGACTTTTTAAAAATCTGATCTCAGGTCAGAATGGGTTCATCAGACCAGTGTGTGTCCAGTGGAAACCTCGTATGAATCTGATCTCAGGTCAGAATGGGTTAATAGTTACGTTCTTTCTGCTGCTGTGCTACTTCTGTGTCGCATAGCAGTGACATCACGGCCGAATCCTTTCTTCCTTATCGTAGCATTTCACGTGTTGGTGTTTGTCACTACGAGCTGACTGTAGCCTAGTTCTGTCACCTCGCGCTAATGAAACACCAAGGGATTATAAATGCCAAGTGCAAGATGTAAGCTTAGCTAACCCAGGTAAAGTAATGCGTCACACTGAAAGTTTAACTAAAGTTCGAACGTAATTTCTGATACAGACATAGCCTTGGATCAGGCTAATCTTTTTTTTTATCATCCTATCCTTGTTGATATATAATGCCCGCCCACCACCACACCACATGTAGTGTTGGATGACATGCATACAGTGAAAGACAGCGAGCGGTCCTGGTGGTACGAACAGGTAACGGGGCGGGCAACGGGCCCATTTTCTGATGCCGGGGCGGATCTGGTTTTGATATACAGTAATCACGGGTAACAGGGCGATCCACAGAACTGATGGTTGACGAGCAGGGCGGCTGTGCAGGTTTCCAAAATTGGACTCGTGCAGAGACTCTGGCAGCAATTGAGAAGCTACTGATGTGCTGTCCGCCCACTATGCCATCTGAACATTGAATTTCCTTCAGTCTTAATAAACTGATGCCTCTCTACCTCGAAAATAAACCTCTCCTTGAGACAAATATTTTAGGGTTGAGCCAGCGACGTTACAAGGTTAGGATGCCGAATACAAATGTTTTATCACTTGCATCGCTGTACTGTATGTCAGGAATGGATTGAGCAGCTGCTGGTGCATGTTTGTTTGCCTGTTGGAGATGGAAAGAGAGACAGAAAACGTTTGTTTGATGAATTGATAAAGTGATCTATAGGATAGTTGTAGCTCTACAGTGTTGATTTGTGTGGAGTTCTATGCTGTCTGAAGTGGAGACTCTCGTCCAGAACAGGCTTCATACACACCCCCTGCAGGAGACTTGGCTCAGATCTATTCTGAACCCATTTGATTTGGCTTTTTTTTTTTTTGCTCCATTTATTTGTTCCATTTTACCACCTGTTTCCTGGTTGTTTGCTTTTGACTATAAAGCTAAAGCTGGACAGCAGGTGTTTGTTTGTATTCACTGTGTGGGTGAGGTAGTATTTGTTTGTGTCTGTGTTTGTGAGAGAGTGCCAGAGCTGGTTTGCATGTGTGCTGCTTGCCTTTGTGGGGATGTTTTAGTAGCAACTAAGCATGCCTTCAAATTCAATCTATCTGAATACCTCTATATCTCTCTCTATGACTCTCACCTGACGTGTTACACTGGTATAGAGGTAATAGAGCATAGCATATTCAAATAGCCAGCCATCACCAAGTTGCATCTCCATTTAGAATAAGAAGTGGGTCTAATAAATAGAATACAAATAGCCTATTTTCTTTTCATCTTCAGTAACAGTAAAACACATGACCCGAAGAAGGTCAGTGGAGGTGCAAAAAGTAAAAAAAAACAAAAAGTACGGATGGTGCTTTTTGTTGTTGGGACTATAATGCAAAAGAAAGAGCGTCGAACCGAGCACTCAAGAGTTCCAAAAAGAGGAGAGGGCGGATATAAAATCAAGGTACTTTATTTAAGTTTGAAATGCCAACATGTTTCGACTCAAACGAGTCTTCATCAGGGAAAGTTTCCAAGTTCCAACATTCCCTTAGTTGAGTTGGAAGTCGGCCATGGTTTAGGGTTAGGGTTACTAGAGTAGACGGTAGACTACCTGCAACATACTATGACTTTTGTGCTATCTGGCGTTGTCGATCATCCCCAATCGGCCCGTGTTCGGGGGAGGGATGTCGGGCAGGGAGTGTGATATCACTGCATTTATATTCCTACAGGCCGGGGTGGCACCTGTCAGTGTCAGCAGGGAGTGTTGGGCGGGAGGAGTAGGACGAAGGCTCTACGTCCTCCCGGTGGCGGCTCCTCACTGGCAGGTGAGTCAATAGAATACAACAGCAGTGACAACACACACACACACACACACACACACACACACACGTGTGTGACTGTGTAGCGAGGAGAGAGAGATACTAACTCAAAGCATTCACTTCGTCCATCCAAGCTGCCACCTCCTTCCTTCCCCTGCTGCTTTCATGAGCGTGTCTGCGCGTGTGCCCGCACGCACGCATGCACGCACGCACGCACGCACGCACGCACGCACGCACGCACGCATGCACGCACACACACCTCCCCCTGTGTTTTCTCTATGGAGCTGTAGAAATTTTCATTTGTTTTGGAGGCTTGGATGCTCTCTCTCTCTCCATCCCTCCCTCTCACTCTCTCACTCTCTCACTCTCTCTCTCTCTTGCTCCACCCATCCCCCTTCACTCCATCCATCACCCTCCCCCCTCCCTCCCTCTGTAGGATAGTGAATTAATGCTCCCAACCCAGGCAGGCCTTCCTTCTCTGCCACACAGTTTCGCTCTCGGTCTTGGTTGTTTTTCTATCTTGCAACATGTGTGCCTTTTGGCCTTGTTGTTGTTTTCCTGTGAAAAGACACATAACTTTGTCATACTACTGAAAATGCGCGCACTGACGCACACACACACGCACACGCGTGCGCACACACGCACACAAAGACAGCAGACGTACTGGAGTGAGTGTGAATATGGCCAGAGCTCCTCACCTCTTTATGTGGTTTTTGGTGGTCTTTGTTTGGGTTTATTATGATTTCAGTTCCTTGTGCTGTGTGTACCTGCAGCCGTTATCACGCTGCCTCATGCCACCCGCTTTGACTGCTCAATGCAGGCCAAGGATTAAACAGAAAGCAAGAAGCTGTTCAGTCTGCACAATGTGAAAGTAGAACGAAGCTGTTCAGTCTGCACAATGTGAAAGTAGAACGAAGCTGTTCAGTCTGCACAATGTGAAAGTAGAACGAAGCTGTTCAGTCTGCACAATGTGAAAGTAGAACGAAGAGCTGTTCAGTCTGCACAATGTGAAAGTAGAACGAAGAGCTGTTCAGTCTGCACAATGTGAAAGTAGAACGAAGATCAGCTATTGTTCTCTTTACATTGGACCGTTCCTCTTTCGTTTACCTTCAACCTCCTTTGTTGGTACTTCCCGTTACACCTACTGTACCTCACACAATAGAATCAAATCAAATTCCCAAAGATGCCTCATCTTTTTTGTCATGCTACGTATATGCACTATTTTAGACTAAAATCTTTGGTAGAAGAACGAGCAAGCTGGGCAGGCAATGGATAACATAAAAGTAAATGCATTGCTCTCTGTCTATCTCACGTTTTTGGGTCAAGAGCCACTGTTTTCTCTTCATCCTGTTTGTTTTATCTATGTTTTAGATTTTTTTTTTCTCTCAGGGCAGGCTAAAGGAATGTTAAACATTCTCTCCAGTCATCCACAGTATGGTGAAAGGATGTGTGTGCGTGCGTGTGTGCGCGTGTGTGTGTGTGTGTGTGTGTGTGTGTGTGTGTGTGTGTGCGCGCGTGCATGAGTGCGTGTCTGTGTTTAATGTGAAGCAGAACTTGCACTTGTGTATTTATATTTGTCTCGGGTCTCTGTGTGTATTTGCTTAGTGGAAGTTGAAGGGAGGGGAGTATGGGTTCACATGCAGGCTCTGTCATACTCTGTGTTGTCACTGCAGGCCAGTGGCCACCTCCTTGAATATTTCATTTTCACCAGCAGGAACAACAAATCATATAGGAAATATGTTTTGTAGTATTTGTATTGCTTGTACTAGTCCATACCCGTTGGGGGTTAAGGACAGCCAAAGTAACACACAAGCTAGCCTCGATACCCAGGCTTTCATTTCGTCTGTGCGAAAAATGAAAGCCTGGATTTCAAACGAGGCTATGCAGGGAAAATGAGGAGAATGGCTGAAGAACCCACCACACCGTCTAAGAAAAAAAACAACGTGTGCCGACTCTGTGGAAATCACTCCACTCCGTGATAAAAAGCGTTACTTAGAATGGTATACTCCAGCAACCTTTTGGTTTCTGCTTCTGGTCGACACAATAACGGGACCGGTTTGACCCCCCATTTAATGGCATTTCTATCGCTAGGATCCCCAATTTATATTGTAAAATCATTGTTAATTTAACTCTGAGAACGGGTCCATTTGTTTCCATTTGTACACTCTCAGAGTTACAGACCCATAAGGGTCCATTTGGTTCCAAACTATTATTTAGCTGGGGACCCCCTGGAACTCCCTCAAGGACCCCTGGGGGTCCCCGGACCCCACTTTGGGAAACATTGCTCTATAGAGACTAATACACTATAGATGGCCTTTCTGCTTGTTTGTTTTTTGAGTAACTTGATCATATGCTTCAAGGCCTGTTTGAGTTATATATATCATTATAGATATTCCACTGTTACTTTCTTAGCTTACGCATGTTTCATGATAAATGTCTTTATGTGATGTATTCCCATGCTTTTTTGTTCTTGCTTAATGTAAGTCGCTCTGGATTAAGAGCGTCTGCTAAATGCCTAAATTGTAAATTGTAAATTGAGTGGCATTTTTTTATTTTACAATGTGCAGCACCACCTATAGACAAATGCACGGAGCCTTGCCCTGTAGGCCAAGTGTAAGCAATCAATACTGAGGTGTCAATCTTTGCCAAATGGTACACCTCAGCTATGGCTGCTCCCAGAGCACCCCTCGGTCTATAAACAAAGAGAATCATATCATTGTGTCAAAACCAGCCAGCTCATCCCCTCCCTTTTGCACACACAGTTAAATTGCCAAAGAGAGACACGTTTACTTTAATTCACTACAGATTTGCATGTTGATATAGTGTAATAATTAAAATTATGAATTACATTTTTGGTCAATAATTGTTCCACACCCATTTTGGAGAAATCAAAATGATGTAAATTTTGGACCAGATGGAGAGGTAGTGAGATGGGCTGGGTACTGGCACTGGATTCAAGTGTCTAGCCAAATGGATCAGAAATGCATGAAGTATTGTTTTGCCAAAATTCTGGGCCCAGAATGTGCCTAGTTGAGACCGACAGGCATTTCTCTCTTTGTTGCGACTGTGTATAGGTGTTACAAATGTACAATTACCACTGTTACATTGTCCATGTGACTCTGCACTGTTCTGTAGTTGAAAGCTCCAATTTGGGATTTGTTCAATTCATTATTGTATTTATAAAGATTTTTTTTGGTCAAGATGTGTTTGAGTGCTACCGTAGCAGGCAGCATAAATAGCTGTGTACAATGTACATTACATTAGTACTAGTGTCCAACCTTTATCAAAATTAAAATGTAATCGCATCAAATCTGTGACCTTAATCCATTTTGGGCGGGAACCCCTTTTGGTGTTTTAACTGTTATACTTTAGCTATTGAGAAACAGCAGATCCACAAGCTCATAGTGCACGCTACGAGCTTGTACAGTAGGTCTGCTATTTTTGATAAATCGTGAAAATGCGGCATAAATCTTTGAACATACAGTATATTCTTTCAGAATATTTTTTTTATTTCGACGTCCGGCCTAAATGGGTTCAAAAGGAATTGTGATCAAGAAAGATCTTGAATGGCACCCGTGGTTTGAGGTAAAGAGTGCACACTGAATGCGTTGTGAACTTGTATATCGCCTATTTTTGGGGAAGAGGTATTGTATTATTATGTAGTGTAGAGTGAAAAAAAGAGCAGACCAAGTACTACAGAGCCAACATACAGAGTCATGTTTACACAATATTGATGGTTTAAGTGGTTAACCCATTCTGACCGGGCACCCATTTTGGTGTTAGCATCATGTTATGCTTTAGCTATTGAAAAATAGCAGATCTACAAGCTCATACGAGCTTGTAGGTCTACTATTTTTGAAAAATCAAAGAACGACTGACATTTTTTAGAATCTGATCTCAGGTCAGAATTGGTTAATCAGACCAGTGTGTGTCCAGTGGAAACCTCGTATGAATCTGATCTCAGGTCAGAATGGGTTAACATGAACCCAACACTTGATGATAGTGCTGTCAAACAGGTCTATAGTATATGAGGCCATCTATTGAATGTAGTGGGCGGGGGGGGGGGGTGCTTCATCTCTCTCAGCTAAGAGGTCCTTCACCTGAAAAACGTTGGAGACGTTGAAATCCCTGACATCCCTAGTCCCGTGTGTGTGTGTGTGTGTGTGTGTGTGTGTGTGTGTGTGTGTGTGTGTGTGTGTGTGTGATTGCGTGCGTGCTTGCGTGCGTGCGTGCGCCACTGTGTGTGTAATATGCATGCATGCAGTGCACACAGGTTTGTGTATGAATATGAACCTTGATAAACAGGGTGCTCTGTGTTTGGTCTGTAAACAGTAGTTGGCCTGCAGGCTGTGCTTCCACTGATACTGTTGTCATTGTGCATAATATATATATACATACTGGAGCTCTGTTGGTCAGCAGCAGCCTGCCAGGGTTATTATAATTAAACTAAGACCAAAAGTAAAGGCTGAGAAAACATTTGGTTAACTAAATTATAACCTTAATAATGAAAACCTTATAACCTTAACATTAAGGGCCAGTGGATTTTCAAGATCACTGGCGGCCCCACCATTATAACCACTGGGATTCGACAGAAGCTCTTTTTTTGTTTTGTTTTTCTCCTTTTTGGTAGTTTATAGTTTTGTTTTTAGCATTAATTTTTTAGCAATAAAGAACAATAGGTCTAAAAACAATTGATTACAGTTAAATTATTAGCAACTTAAATGAATGAATGAATTAGAAATGAAGTCAAATACTGACCATGTACTACTGATTGGTTCATTGACTTGCAGTTATGCACATAGCCGAACATAGCCTGCCACTTCCTTGTGTCCATTGTGTTTATATAATTGTATAGTCAAAGAAGTTATTTGTGCCAGGCAAATTTGTGCAGCGTGCACGATTTCCATTTGCTCGTTCACCCATAGCAGCAAATGGGGTTTCAAATGGTGCTTCAAGACTTCAAGGCATCAACACATCGCTCTTCCATGGGCTACATAGACCGTAAGGCTATGAATCAATAGCATAACGGTCATAACGTGGGCATAACGGTCAACGGTTATGGGATCTCTTAGAGGCAATGGCACATGGACTGGTGATTGGTCAATTATTGTAACGCCCAAACCACACCTATGCATAATATAACGGGTAACGGAGGTGTTTTAGGGATTTAGACAGGTAACGAAAATACCAACTTTAGTGGGGGAACACCCCTTCCCCACTGCTAAATCCCCAAATAGTGTATTTAGAAAGATGAGACGAAATGAAGGTTTATCATTACAGTTATATGTATGTTTAACTGAACTGATCTGAAAATCAAACAAATAAAATGGAAAGTTTGCCAAATTTGAAAACGGCATTATCATCATCATCAATGCACAATTCAAAGAACAAAAAGCATACTAGTAATGGTAAATGTAACATATAGTCTTCTACAGTATACTATGTTGTAAATGTAGGTCTGACGTGCTCATCCATGCATGCCTTCATTACATCATAGTTAAACTACGGCAACAGTTTAATTCCATGGCATCACCTTCAAGTCTGTGTTGTGTGTGTTGACCACACCATGCTGTTTTCTTTAATTAATAAATAGTTTAGTGTAAAATAGTCTAAATTCTAAGACAAGGGTGGCAAGAAATAATGCAGAATGAACATAATTGCTCTATTATTGGGAATGTAAGATGTCGTTTTGGTGGTGAAATACTGGACGGATTCCAAACACATAATAAAGTTCAATATTATATATTAATATCATTAACGCACGCACGCACGTACCACACACACACACACACACACACACACACACACACACACACACACACACACACACACACACACACACACACACACACACACACACACACACACTAGTGATGGATAACAGGATTACCCTAATGGAATTCTATATTGTCCAGCCCTCTATTTGCGCTTTGTCATCAATGGTCTAATGGATGTGTTTGGCTGCTCAAAGGCCACAGTAGATTTATAGCATAGACCCTCGACACCGGTTGTCAAAGAATGGGAAACTATTAAGCTAGTCACTCGACTAACTCTCCCAGTCCCAGCATCATGTCTGGGGATTTGAATCTGTGACATTTAACAACATTACTCTCCTACTACTGTGATCCTGCTGTCCACTGCTTTCCCTGTTGAGCTCGACAATCTAATGATCTCTCTCTCTTTCTTTCTTTCTCTCCTTTAAAAAAAATAAAAATTCTTCCTCCTATATCAACTCAACAGCAAATGGTGATGAGCCTGCGGGTGTCGGAGCTGCAGGTGTTGCTGGGATACGCCGGACGCAACAAGCACGGACGCAAGCACGAACTCCTCACCAAGGCTCTGCACCTCCTGAAGGGAGGCTGCAGCCCGGCCGTGCACATGAAGATCAAAGAGCTGTACCGACGGCGCTTCCCCGCCAAGATGGTCTCTCCCTCGGAACTGACGCTGGCGGGCGGAGGGCCCCACCACCCGGCCGCGGGAGGGGGCGGGGCCGGGGGCGGGGCCGCCGCGCTGACCGCCGGCCTGACCCAGCTGGTGTACGAGAGTCACGCGGGACACGGCGGGGGGGCGCCGTCGCCCGCCGCGCTGCTGCCCCTGTCGCTGCTCGGACCCGGGAAACACGAGCTGAGCGGCCTGACGCATCACATGACCGCCGCCTCGGCCGCGCTGCACCCCGTCCACCCGGACGTCAAGCTCCAACGGCTGCCCTTCTACGACATGCTGGACGAGCTCATCAAGCCCACCAGTCTAGGTGAGCAACGCTGTGTGAGGAGGGGTTGTGTGTAGGCATGTAACCATATATCAACGCTGTGTGAGGAGGGGTTATGGGTAGGCATGTCTGTGACTGTAGAGGGGAGCTGTGTGTGTCTGTGACTGTAGAGGGGAGCTGTGTGTGTCTGTGACTGTAGAGGGGAGCTGTGTGTGTCTGTCACTGTAGAGGGGAGCTGTGTGTGTCTGTGACTGTAGAGAGGAGCTGTGTGTGTCTGTGACTGTAGAGAGGAGCTGTGTGTGTCTGTGACTGTAGAGAGGAGCTGTGTGTGTCTGTGACTGTAGAGGAGAGCTGTGTGTGTCTGTGACTGTAGAGAGGAGCTGTGTGTGTCTGTGACTGTAGAGGGGAGCTGTGTGTGTCTGTGACTGTAGAGAGGAGCTGTGTGTGTCTGTGACTGTAGAGAGGAGCTGTGTGTGTCTGTGACTGTAGAGAGGAGCTGTGTGTGTCTGTGACTGTAGAGGAGAGCTGTGTGTGTCTGTGACTGTAGAGAGGAGCTGTGTGTGTCTGTGACTGTAGAGAGGAGCTGTGTGTGTCTGTGACTGTAGAGAGGAGCTGTGTGTGTCTGTGACTGTAGAGAGGAGCTGTGTGTGTCTGTGACTGTAGAGAGGAGCTGTGTGTGTCTGTGACTGTAGAGAGGAGCTGTGTGTGTCTGTGACTGTAGAGGGGAGCTGTGTGTGTCTGTGACTGTAGAGGGGAGCTGTGTGTGTCTGTGACTGTAGAGAGGAGCTGTGTGTGTCTGTGACTGTAGAGAGGAGCTGTGTGTGTCTGTGACTGTAGAGAGGAGCTGTGTGTGTCTGTGACTGTAGAGGGGAGCTGTGTGTGTCTGTGACTGTAGAGGGGAGCTGTGTGTGTCTGTGACTGTAGAGGGGAGCTGTGTGTGTCTGTGACTGTAGAGAGGAGCTGTGTGTGTCTGTGACTGTAGAGGGGAGCTGTGTGTGTCTGTGACTGTAGAGGGGAGCTGTGTGTGTCTGTGACTGTAGAGGGGAGCTGTGTGTGTCTGTGACTGTAGAGGGGAGCTGTGTGTGTCTGTGACTGTAGAGAGGAGCTGTGTGTGTCTGTGACTGTAGAGGAGAGCTGTGTGTGTGTGTGTGTCTGTGACTGTAGAGGGGAGCTGTGTGTGTCTGTGACTGTAGAGGGGAGCTGTGTGTGTCTGTGACTGTAGAGGGGAGCTGTGTGTGTCTGTGACTGTAGAGGGGAGCTGTGTGTGTCTGTGACTGTAGAGGAGAGCTGTGTGTGTCTGTGACTGTAGAGGGGAGCTGTGTGTGTCTGTGACTGTAGAGGGGAGCTGTGTGTGTCTGTGACTGTAGAGGGGAGCTGTGTGTGTCTGTGACTGTAGAGGGGAGCTGTGTGTGTCTGTGACTGTAGAGGGGAGCTGTGTGTGTCTGTGACTGTAGAGGGGAGCTGTGTGTGTCTGTGACTGTAGAGGGGAGCTGTGTGTGTCTGTGACTGTAGAGAGGAGCTGTGTGTGTCTGTGACTGTAGAGGGGAGCTGTGTGTGTCTGTGACTGTAGAGGGGAGCTGTGTGTGTCTGTGACTGTAGAGGGGAGCTGTGTGTGTCTGTGACTGTAGAGAGGAGCTGTGTGTGTCTGTGACTGTAGAGAGGAGCTGTGTGTGTCTGTGACTGTGCCCAAGTGATGATGGTCGTTGATGCTCATCAAGGAAGGCAATTATGTTTCTGCACTGTCAAAAGTAATGCTACTTCTTTTTCAATGAAGTTAAATAAAAAAGGGGGGAAGATAAATTATATAAAATAAAAATAAAACGGTCATTTTTCTTTAATATATATATATTTTTTAATATCGTGAAGAATCGTATCGTGAACCGCATATCGTGTTAGAAACACATTCATCACAAAGCCAGCCTTTATCTGCACTGGGTGAGGGGAATGAGAAGGGATATCTCTGTCTCCGCCAGGCCGAAAGGCACAGCCATTTGATTTGAAGCTCTTTTGACGCTTCTTCAGACCTCCATTGCACAGTAGTAGTGAGTCGTTTTATTCCATGCAGGCTGTGGCAGTGCTACACAATCTGCACTGCACACTGATCATTAGACTGTGTCAATCACCAGCCATCACTTCACAGCGCCGTGTAACAGTGTTCTTCTGGGGGATTTGGGATTTGACAGGCTGATACTATTTCAGGTATGTTTTTCAAATCATGAAATAACGAGTCTTCTGCCACAAGGAAGGCGTCTTTTACCATCTGTCCATCGAGTTGGAAGGACTTCTTATCTCGAATGAGCATGTGACTGACCCGGAAGTAAAATGTCTCTCCACGTTTACTTTCTTTGCAAAGGCGTTGACCTTACATATAAGGCAAACGGAGTTGGAATGCGGCCTCGTGAAAAAATAATCTTCTTCCCACTCTGCATGGACGGGATAGTTTTTAGGCTTCTTGATATACTTTAACCCATTCTGACCTGAGATCAGATTCATACGAGGTTTCCACCGGACACACACTGGTCTGATGAACCCATTCTGACCTGAGATCAGATTCTAAAAAATGTCAGTCGTTCTTCGATTTTTCAAAAATAGATCTACAAGCTCATAGCGCGCCACCGAGTGGCGCGCTACGAGCTTGTAGGTCTGCTATTTTTCAATAGCTAAAAGCATAACATGATGCGAACACCAAAATGGGTTCCCGTTCAGAATGGCTTAATACAACACAACAGACCTGACGTTCACTCAAGGTACTCAAGGCATTTCATTGTGGGTTTTTAATGCCGAGCGGCATTTAATGCCGAGCGGCCAGGTGGTATAATAGTTGAATATTCATATTACAATAGTAGAGACAGGTTCATCCAGGAACTAATAAATCGCAACAGAGTTGGAAACAGCAAAGTCATTTTTTTGATTTATTTCGGTCATTGTGTACAAGCATAATGAACAGCTTGGTCAAGTGCATTAGATGTGTTTGTGCTCGTTTCTTACAGGTATATTTCCCATGTTCTCAATGGTGACCAAAGTTACAACATTTTATTTTTTTTTCCTCAAAAAAAAAGAAGAAACATACAAGAAAAACAAAAGACAAACATCTGGGCAGCTCTGAAGGAAAAGGGGGTTAAGGAGACGCTTTCACAAACTTACATTACACTTATTTGAAAACAAATACAGGGTCATAGATTCAGCAAGATACATTAAAATAAATGAAAGGAGAATAAAAAATAAATACAAATAAAAACAAAAGTAGAGAGGCATAGAATAAGCGATAGCGACACAATACTTTGTTTTTCCTTATTCAGCAAAAGTCTGATCGGACAGGTGCGATATATTCAGTCCATTTAGTCCAAATCGAGAAAAACCTGAAAGATCTGAGTGTCAGTTTTTCCGTCTTGAATGTATCATGTGTTATGTCCATCCATTCTTCTACTGTGGGACGGTCAGAATTATCTTTTTATCGTTACTATAGAGCGTCGCAGTCCCTCCCCCTTTCAGAACAACGAGTGGCCCAGGAAATTAATCCCAATGCATTTTTCCCATAGGCATTTCTTAAAGTATTTATTTAAAGACGGTTACGCCGCGGACAAAGCCAACTCGGATCGTGACAAATCATGACAATGAACACAATGTTTTGGGCCGAAGAAAGAAAAACCAAACAAATAGTGTTGTCTCCTGCCTTTATTTTTTTCTTGCTAATGATTTGATCGGCCCAAAATGTGTGTGTTCATTATCATGATTTGTCACGATCCGAGTTGGCTTTGTCCGTGGCGTTCCCAAAACACGTGAGGAAACAGCAAAGTTAAGGTTGTGGGTATAGTGAGTGTTTCTATTTTTCATCTTCGCCAGGCTGGATGCCGGTAGAAGGCCAGAGGTTATGTTTTTGCGTCTGTCAGTCTTGTCCGTTGGTTTGTCCATCCGTCTGTGAACAGCTATTCTCAGTGAGTCATTGATCAGCATGAGTATGCACGCATACTCCCAATAAGCCAAGGAACCTCTGCTCCAATTTGGCCTCCTGGTGGTGCTATAACAATTCACGTTTTGGCCTATAGCTCATTTCATCTCCGCCCTTAAATGGATCAGATATGTAGTCAGACTGTATTAGGGGGATTCGCCGGATTTCCCATTTGCACGTTGTACATTAAAAGTCCTACGGCTGCATGGGAACGTCATTGCAAATATATGGAAATATCTGCATTTTTCCTCCTCCCATTAGCATTTTAATGGAGTTAGTGGAGACCATCTTGTGATTAATTTGCCTCCAGACACATGTACAAACACTTTGCCTGCAGCTCTGTCACCCAGAGCCCCAAAACCCCCTTCAGTCGCACTCTTCTCCCTCCTTCTGCACATCCTCCCAGTCAGTCCTTCCTCCTGTCTGTCCTCCCAGTCAGTCGCTCCCTCCTTCTGCACATCCTCCCAGTCAGTCCTTCCTCCTGTCTGTCCTCTCTGGCTCACTTGCACTCTCCTGTCGTCCTCAATAGGCATTTGCATGCAAAGTGATGCAGGCGTGCATGCATACACACCTGTGCCTTTCAAAACACACACACACACACACACACACACACTCCGTAATTTGAATGTAAATCTAATCTGTCATTTTTGTTGCACACACGCACAAACAATCATGCCTGCGCATGCTCAACAAAACCCAGATACACAAACAAGATACACAAACATGTACTTTTGAAATAAATAAACAATGCATGACGTTGATCAGCATTATTATTCTCAGACAATACTGGAAGGGACAGAGCGAGTGGGTTAGTCAGGAGAGAATGGATGAGAGGCTCATTTCAGTAGGTTAGTCAGGAGAGAATGGATGAGAGGCTCATTTCAGTAGGCTGGGGAATTTAACCCATTCTGAACGGGAACCCATGTTGGTCTACAAGATCTACAAGCTCATAGCGCGCCACCGAGTGGCACGGTACGAGCTTGTAGGTCTGCTATTTTTGAAAAATCGAACGACTGACATTTTTAGAATCTGATCTCGGGTCAGAATGGGTTAATCAGACCCGGTGTGTGTCCAGTGGAAACCTCGTATGAATCTGATCTCAGGTCAGAATGGGTTAAATTGGACTGAAAATGAATAATGCTCAGGCGTCGCTTTGAGATTACCCTCTTTATACTAATAATAATGAGAAGGGGGGTGTAATGAAGTGCTTTGATTAATTTTTATTCACCCTCACAGGCAGACTGCAAGGAAACTGTCTGTCTGTCTGTCTGTCTGTCTGTCTGTCCGTCCGTCCGTCCGTCCGTCCGTCCGTCCGTCCGTCCGTCCGTCCGTCCGTCCGTCCGTCCGTCCGTCCGTCCGTCCGTCCGTCCGTCCGTCCGTACAAGTAATAAGTATAGACCGCAGCCAACAAAGTATACGGCAGGGTTAATCAGCGACCTCCTGTCTGATCACATTCTTGCATCTATTTTCGCTCACCTCTTCTCTTCTCTCGTCTGGCTTGCTGTGTGGATCCACTGTGTGGATTTCTTCTCCCACCGTCTGATTACTGTATTCATTACATTATGATGTAATAATATCTTTCATTCAATCATGTTTGTTCACAGGTTCACCCACCCCCACTCCCTCACGGCTAGGGATGGAGCCATTACAAACATTACAAACCCGGTTCGCGCGCGCACACGTGTCATGGCACACAAACTCACAACTGGCCAATAAAAATAAGGTTCTGTTCAGAATGTATTGTCTCCCAGCTTTCCACAAAATAATAGCAAATGCTCGATAGTGGGCTCGATAAGGACCCGGCTCGATAAGCCTGCTCGATAAGGTGATCGTTATCAATAAAAATTAACGAGCTCCATCCCTACTCACAGCTGAGCTACACGAAGTGTGTGTGCGTGTAAAACACGGATACGCGAGCCCTGCATACGCAGACTTTAAAATAGGACTGGATCTAAAAGTGTGTGTGAGTATTCGCACACGCACACACGTTCAGAGACGGGTCCCCTGGTCGCAGCGATTGTATTTCCTGTAGGCGGAGACGACATATCTGTGGTGTAAACAGACGAGTCTATAGCCCGGCCGTCAGTCTCAAACATGCGTGCGCAGCCACACAGTGCACGCACGCACGCACGCACGCACGCACGCACGCACGCACGCACGCACGCACGCACGCACGCACGCACGCACGCACGCACGCACACACACACACACACACACACACACACACACACACACACACACACACACACACACACACACAGTATACAATAATCAGCATGCTCATCTTTGTTCTGATTAGCAGCTTGATTGATCACTCACTCATACTCACTCACTCACTATCATACTCTATGCCAGGGATAGGCAACCTTTGGCACCAGTGCAAACATTGGCACAAAGGAGGGTTATCACTGGCACACTGGCATAAGCGTGTGAAAGAGGATTTTTGGTTTATAATAATTTAAAAAAACAATTGTAGTCAAATCAATCAAATCAAGTCCCTCACATTTATATGTAAATGACATCCTGCACATAATTCTATATGAATTAAAACTCTGAACTCTGACTGGGGACAGTGGGGAGGGAGTCTGGAAGATGGGTGGGTTATTGTAGTAGTCTAACGGCCATTATAGCAACGTGAGGTTATAGTCGTGGACAATCAAAATATGTTGGGTTTTCTTATGTGATATCATTAAAATTAATGTTGACATGCTGGCACACCGACTATCTAGAAAATAAAAATCACACCCGTGTGAAGTGAGGGGCGCTAATATATTACAGTCTAACTCATGTTGATTAGGTGATGTAATGGTGATAATGGCATT
Organism: Protomyctophum bolini; assembly: GCF_963924005.1. Lineage (NCBI taxonomy): Eukaryota > Metazoa > Chordata > Actinopteri > Myctophiformes > Myctophidae > Protomyctophum > Protomyctophum bolini. The sequence goes on along the minus strand of NC_137862.1, from coordinate 9,561,076 downwards.
TAATGTTTGTGTTAGGGACAAGATGACGTAAAGTGTCCCTTCATTGTCAATAGCGTGTTTAAAAACAAACATTAACCCTGTATATAGGAGGCCCTATAAAACATGACACTTCATTGCATAAAGGTTGCCACCATGCCACCATTCTCTCTTCTCTTGCCCACTCTCTCTCTCTCACCGCTTCCCCATTGCTCTCCCTCCCTCCCTCCTTCTCTCACCACTCCCTGAACCTCACCCTCTCTATATTTCATCTCCCCCTACTCTGTCTACACTCTCTCACCCCATCTCTCCACCTCTCACCCCATTTCCACCCCTCTCTCTCTCTCTCTCTCTCTCTCTTCCCCCTGTGGTGTCAGACTTTCAGAGGAAAGTGAGTTAACCCATTCTGACCGGGCACCCATTTTGGTGTTAGCATCATGTCGTGCTTTAGCTATTGAAAAATAGCAGATCTACAAGCTCATAGCGCGCCACCGAGTGGCGCGCTACGAGCTTGTAGTTCTGCTATTTTGGAAAAATCGAAGAACGACTGACATTTTTAGAATCTGATCTCAGGTCAGAATGGGTTCATCAGACCAGTGTGTGTCCAGTGGAAACCTCGTATGAATCTGATCTCAGGTCAGAATGGGTTAACCTGTGGCTACCCCCCCCCCCCCCCCCCCCCCCCCCCGAGAAAACGACAACAACCTCTGATTAAACTGCTGTTACAGAAGCACTGTCTCCATTTCCATGGCGACTGTAATACTTTTCACATGCCTCTCGTGACTCCATCATTATCTAGCCTTCCAGAACGATGTGCCTGTATTCATTATACATTTCAATGAGTTATAAATGAGTTAATCAACATGTCTTCAGGGGAGAGCTGCTTCATATTTTGTGCATAATGGGTGAAGGTTTTCCATGAGATTTATGAAGAGCTTTTTTCAGACAAGCTGATGGCCTGATAATTTATCTCAGGGTTTGCGGCTTATGTCAAAACACGAGTTTTCATTTTAAGGTGTGTTTTCATTATGCTTTGTCAAATCTATCTTGAGTTTTAATGCATTATGGTGATGCTGTATTAGCATTGTTGAGTGAATGTGCCCTTTGGACATTATTGTGCCTTATATAAAGTACCTTGAAAGCAAGATGTTATGGTGCACTGGCTGCTTATATTTTTTATGCGATTCCCAAACGAGGCTTCATCTTCATCTCACAAAACATGAAGAAACAAAGCATCAAGTGTCACTCACTCCACTACTAAGGCCCTATGCTGCTGCAGTACAGACAGTACGTTGTTGGAGATAACAGACTACCCACTCCACTACTAAGGCCCTATGCTGCTGCAGTACAGACAGTACGTTGTTGGAGATAACAGACTACCCACTCCACTACTAAGGCCCTATGCTGCTGCAGTACAGACAGTACGTTGTTGGAGATAACAGACTACCCACTCCACTACTAAGGCCCTATGCTGCTGCAGTACAGACAGTACGTTGTTGGAGATAACAGACTACCCACTCCACTACTAAGGCCCTATGCTGCTGCAGTACAGACGGTACGTTGTTGGAGATAACAGACTACCCACTCCACTACTAAGGCCCTATGCTGCTGCAGTACAGACAGTACGTTGTTGGAGATAACAGACTACCCACTCCACTACTAAGGCACTATGCTGCTGCAGTACAGACAGTACGTTGTTGGAGATAACAGACTAGTGTGAGACTGGGAAATAGCAATGCCAACTTTAGCAAGCACATAGGAATGTTTTAATGAGCCCCATTAGTAAAACGGAGCCGTACAGCATCTTTATGCACATAATAAATAAAGGCTATGTGTGGCTCAAGTGGAGGAAACATGGCATTGTGTTTACCTATTTGTGAGTGGGTTCTGTGGGGGGGATACTTTTGTGTGTACTACTGATAGTGTTTGTCATTCTGTCTCTCAGTTATGTGTGTTAGTGTTTTATGGATGGAGAGAGAGAGAGAGTGCCTGCCTGCGGTGTACCAAACGTAGCAATAGTAGCAAGCCACTAACAAGCTAATACACTCCAGCTGTGTCTTGCTCCACTAAATACTGGAGCTGAGCTCATTCTCTCTAGCTTAGCTCATATATTTCCTCCTGGAACTATAACTGATTCCAGACATCAATGTCCCGTCCACGTTCTATGGTATATGCCTATATGGATTGGTACCTGTGTCCTACACATGCTGTTGTGTTGATATTGTGACTTTACATTGTTAGCATTCATCATTCAAATCAGCATTTCTAGCCACACAAGCTAAGGTTGCACCTAACTAAGTCCGGGGGGGGAGACGTTAGTCCGACAGTCACGTGGCCGGTTAAGACTCACCTGTGGCTCCGACATGCATGGCCGGTTACGACACATGCATGGCCGGTTACGACACATGCATGGCCGGTTACGACACATGCATGGCCGGTTACGACACATGTGTGGCCGGTTAAGACACATGCGTGGCCGGTTACGACACATGCATGGCCGGTTACGACACATGCATGGCCGGTTACGACACATGCATGGCCGGTTACGACACATGCATGGCCGGTTAAGAGTAGACTCACCCGTGGCTTCTGCGTGCGGTTAGGGTGAGGTTAGGGTTTGGGGTAGGACGTCCGACCAAAGATATGCACCCACTTACTCCGCTGGCTTCTCTAAGGAATACTAACAATACTGACAAATTGTTTTTAGAGTTGCAGAAGGACATAGCGTGGGAATATTCTTACCCTCAAAGGGATGAATACCTTGGGACAGTATAATCTGTTCAAGAAATGTAATACAATACTGTTTTGAAATGTAATACAATTGTTGCCAGTTGCCACATTGTTATTAATTATCACCACACCCCCAGTATGTACTAACTAAATAGTTAGGCCGTCTTTAAGCACACAAGTACGTTCAATCAATATTTAATTGAACTTACACCTGCTTAAGGTGAACTTTGTGTCATAAATGTGAATGATTGGTTACTTTTATGTCATTTTCAGCCTCAATATGGTAGCGATGTCATTTGTTAACCCCTTTTGGTGTTAGCATTATGTTATGCTTTAGCTATTGAAAAATAGCAGATCTACAAGCTCATAGCGCGCCACCGAGTGGCGCACTACGAGCTTGTAGGTCTGCTATTTTTGAAAAACATAGCTTTTTCAGAAAACTGTCGGGATGTAGAAGACATTTTTAGAATCTGATCTCAGGACGAAATGGGTTAATGTTAATTGTGAGATGGAGTGAGAAGACAGTGAGTGAAACAGCAGGGCTCTGTCAGCATCCCTCATGTGAAAATCAGTTGCCAGATTGGAGACTTGGAGTTAGGCCTGATTTATAACTTGTCACGGCGCTGTCACTCACATAAAACAACGCTACGGGACATGTTGTGTGAGCTTGTAGATTTGCTATTTCCAGAGAGCGACAACACCGCCGCAAGCCGGAGTATAAATGAACCATTATCGAGGAGGGATAGGAAGCAGAATGGGGGAGGGGGGGGGGGGGGGGGGGGGAGGCAGGCAGGGAGAGAGAGAGAGAGAGAGGCTCTTTCTATTTTTAGACCATGGCCTGTGAGGAGGAAGACTGAAGCATGCTCCAGGTTTGCACAATTTGGTTCTGCAACACAGTCACAAACACACACACACACACACACACGCACACGCTCGCATGCACAAATTGTAGACTTAGCTCATAGTAGGTAAGACAGGTCTTACAGTTTCATAATGATAGAACAAGTTAGTGGTTGCTGCAGTGGGATAATTAGCGAGGGGAGATGTACGTTAAACTTCCAACCTGAATTTCTTGACGGACGCAAGGTGGTATTATTGAAGGGGAGAATCAACTGCAGTTAAGGAGTTTAGTCCCTAGTCTGAACATCTCTGTCTGTACATCTGACAGAGTGAAGTGTGTGTGTGTGTGTGTGTGTGTGTGTGTGTGTGGTTCTTTTTCATGTTTTCACTGGAGTGGGGTAAAAGATTATTCGTGGCTGTGTGATCACTGTTGAGTCAAGGTAATTAACGTGACCATTATCTCTGTCTGTCTGTCTCCGTCTTTGTCTCCTGACAGCGGTAGATAATAGCCAACGCTTTCAGGAGACATGTTTTGCCTTTGCGTTAACACCACAGCAAGTCCAGCAGATCAGCAGCTCTATGTGAGTCCAACCAAACACAATGATTCAATGATTGATTGACTGACTGATCAATTCATTATTCATAGCATATATATTAATTGATTCTGGAATTGCTTCATTAATATGCATCTATTTCTATGTCATCACAGGGACATCTCGGGGACCAAATGTGACTTCTCAGTTCAAGTTCAGTTGCGGTTTTGCCTGTCGGAGACGAGTTGTCCTCAGGAAGACCATTTTCCACCCAACCTGTGTGTGAAAGTCAACGGGAAGCCATGCAACCTTCCGGTAAGAGAAGGCCCAGCCCACAGATGTTGCTTTTCTCATTGTGGTCTGGCAAGGCTTAACCCATTCTGAACGGGAACCCCTTTTGGTGTTAGCATCATGTTGTGCTTTAGCTATTGAAAAATAGCAGATCTACAAGCTCATAGCGCGCCACCGAGTGGCGCGCTATGAGCTTGTAGGTCTGCTATTTTTGAAAAATCAAAGAACGACTGACATTTTTTTTAATCTGATCTCAGGTCAGAATGGGTTAATCAGACCAGTGTGTGTCCAGTGGAAACCCTCGTATGAATCTGATCTCAGGTCAGAATGGGTTAATTGAGTGCTACTTGGATGACGTCTTTCTGTAGGTCAAACCAGGAAGTTACCTCTGCCATGGACTCCAACCGCAGCTTTCCAATTACATTTTTGATTTGCGTTTGTGTTTTTTTTGCCAGCAAGATAATAATATCCATGAATCAAAACACGTTTATGATTTGATTGTAACCACACACGACACGTCATACAAGTTTTAAAAGGCACATACATGTATATGGCTTCCAAATGAAGGGATCTAATTTATGTCATAGAACTCAACATGAAACTATCTTAGACTTTTGTTAACCACAGCACGACCATATTTTCGGCATACATCGTAAACCCTGGCTGGTGAATGCATTGCAAACTCAGTTCTGGGTTTTAGAACTACCAATTATAGCACTCTGTAGGTATTTCCTTGCTTTGTGGGTGTTGTCAATGGGCAAGAACAAAATGACTTAAGGCAATTGGATCAACATTTAAAGGACCACTTCACCACTTTTCAACCTATCTTCATATAATAGGTCCTCACTAATAATCATGAAAAAATGGCGCAATTTTATTCTACTTGGCCTGTGTCTCATAGGAGGGCAGTTCAGAAACCGTCTTCCAGTGACATCATCGATGGGGAATACAAGCTAATAAAAACTGCAGGCTTTCTAGTCCAGAAAAGTTGCAATGCGAAAATGGAAGTCATCGTTCTCACGATAATGAAAATCTAAACATTTGTGTGAAAAAATCTTGTTTAAAAAATAATCTGCCTAATGATGATGTCACTGGAAGACGGTTTCTAAACTGCCCACAGCCCTCCTATGAGACACAGACTGAGTAGAAGAAATCGTGCCATTTTATCATGATTATTAGTGAGGACCTATTATATGAAGATAGGTTGAAAAGTGGTGAAGTGGTCCTTTAACTAGTCATACCATCATGATGTACAACCAGACGAACCAATTCTAAATCAATCCCAGTGGAGAGTGACCATTTTATTTTTCAGTAAAGTAACGAAGTCCAGTTCTGATAAAAAAATAATTCAATAATGGCACAATATTTACTTCTTCAAGTGCAGCCATTGCTGTCGCAATTGCCAAAATATGGAGCTGTTTTTGCCAGCATGAACCACTCCTTGGTCAATTGGTCCGATTGCTAGGCTCAACCTATTCTATGTAAGTGTAGTGAAAACCGAGCTTGAGAAATGTAGGCTGGCTATGCAAAGCTCAATCATTCATTTACAGAAGATACATTTTTCTGGTTGATAAATTCTTCACACAGACATTAAAATACACACAAATGTGTGATGATGATGCTCTTATGCAGTTCTGACTTCTGCTTAACGCATTTTGGAGCGGGAACCCCTTTTGGTGTTAGCATTATGTTATGCTTTAGCTATTGAAAAATAGCAGATTGGCGCGCTATACGAGCTTGTAGGTCTGCTATTTATTTAAACTGTCAAAATGCGTCAAAGAACCACCATTCTTCTGTGCGTTAGAATCTGATCTCAGGTCAGAATGGCTTAAATCTAATGTGTGTCTTATCGTTTAGGGTTATCTTCCTCCAACCAAAAATGGCGTGGAGCCCAAGCGGCCCAGCCGGCCCATCAACATTACCTCATTGGTCAGATTGTCCACCACGGTCCCCAACACCATCGTGGTGTCGTGGACGGCCGAGATCGGAAGAGTAAGAGAGAACCCACATTTATTTGACACTTTCACACAGCGATCTCTATTCATCAACACATCGTGTTCACAGCGACCTGTCTTGCTAATGGAGGATCAAATGTGTGTGTGTAATATTATGTCCACAGAGCTACTCCATGGCGGTGTACCTGGTGAAACAGCTGGCGTCCACAGTGCTGTTACAGAGGCTACGGTCCAAAGGCATCAGGAACCCAGACCACTCCAGAGCACTCAGTACGCACCGTAATAAATCCCCTCAAAATGTATGAAATGTACGGCTCACGATGAAGGAGATGTTAGTTGGGTATCACAGCATGCAAGGTTTCACTGTATGGAACTGAACATTGCTATGTATCCATGGCTCTCTCAAAACACTGTGAAGAGAAGATGGAACAAAAGCTAATAGAATATGCACATCATTTGGTTGAGGTGCGGGATTGAAAATAATATGAAGAAAAATAATAAACCTGCGCACTTGATGAAGAGCCGTGGCTTGAAACGTTAAATTACATCATTTATATTGGAGCAGATGAGTGTGCAGGTTTTTCTTTTTGCTCATTGTGTCTCAGAAAGTGGATATCTTGAATGCATTTGCAGAATTCCAAATTCTCTCCTAATGACCATTGTTGCTTTCAAAGAGGAGTTTTTGTTTTTGTTTTGAGAGTGAAGTCTGAGTAAAAGTAAGCAGAACAGATTCACAGGAGGTGGTCTGGCTATTCGATTCTGTTCACTAATGTGTGTGTGTGTGTGTGTGTGTGTGTGTGTGTGTGTGTGTGTGTGTGGGTGTGGGTGTGGGTGTGTGCGCGTGCACGCGTGCACACGTGCACACGTGTGTGTGTCTTCTGTCTATTACAGTCAAAGAGAAGTTAACAGCAGATCCAGACAGTGAAATAGCCACCACCAGCCTGCGAGTGTCACTCCTTTGTCCGGTAAAGAAGCACTCTGCTACTTAAAGGTGTTCTGACACGCCCCAAAATATCATATATGATTATGTTATGTACATAATGTGGTCTCTCAGTGAAAACAGTCTGAAACAGCGCGGGCTGAGTTCGCCTCTCGACTGACTTTTTCTTGCACTCGACAATGGAAATGCTTTCCAAGAGTCACATCACAGAATGAATCAAATGTAAAGGAGAAAACATTAGAACTTCTCTCTGCCCTTGAACAATATGATATATAGCATGCCTTAGCCTACTGGTGGTGAACATTTACAATTTTACGATTTTCTGTTTTACACTACACATTACCATATACTCTTTTACCGTATTAAGGTATCCAATGTCCGACCAACATGGTTCTATTATCCCAAAGGCCTTCTCCTCTGTCCATTATTGTAATCATATCAGAGTGTTTGGACCTTTTGGATATGCTACAAGATAACAAAATGCTAAAAATAGCATGAAACCGTTTTGGTTCATAAAATGGGCCCTAGCAAATTTCTAGTAGCATTCACCCACCAAATGATGACATTGCGGAGTAGCCTGGCTTGTCCTGAAAAGTCAAAATAATATGTGGCATTTCTGGCTGACAGTGGTATAGTGGTATGTGATCAGCCTACAAAGCCAGTGAAGACAGTGGAAAAAATAGCATAGGCTTCAAAGGTTTGAAGGAATGTTGTGTAAAAGTCAAGAATGAAGCCTATTTGTCCTTTTTAGCAAATATCTGTCTTTCTTTCATTTGACTGTGTTCCTCCAGCCTGTACTCATGCTGTGTGTGTGTGTGTGTGCGTGTGCGTGTGCGCGTGCGCGCGTAGCTTGGGAAGATGCGTCTGATGATCCCGTGCAGGGCTCTGACGTGCTCCCACCTCCAGTGCTTTGACGCCACGCTGTACATCCAGATGAATGAGAAGAAGCCCACCTGGGTGTGTCCCGTCTGCGACAAGAAGGCTCCCTACGAGCACCTCATCATCGACGGGTACGTACGCTCTACCAACATTTACAGTAGCTAGGTATAGATAATTCAGTTTTTGAAGATTTCTATCTTCAGCCACTCGAGGCCTTAACCCATTTTGACCTGAGATCGATTTTTCAAAAATAGCAGACATACAAGCTCGGAGCTTGTAGATCTGCTGTTTTTCAATAGCTAAAGCATAACATAATGCTAGCACCAAAAGGGGTTCCCGCCCCAAAAGGGGTTAAGTACAGTATTTGAGTAAGTAAATGCACTTACCTTACACCACTGGTCGTCGCACCACCCTATGTTCCTGCATGTGTCTGTCTGTTACCTGTATGCTTGTGTGGGTGGATCTGCGGTGCATGTACCACTGTACATGCACCGCAGATACATGTACATGTACATGTATGTACATGTACCACTGTGTGACTACTGTATGTCCGTCCACAGGCTTTTCATGGAGATCCTGAACAGCTGCATGGACTGTGACGAGATCCAGTTTAAGGAGGATGGCAACTGGGCCCCCATGAGGTCCAAGAGGGAAGTGCAGGAGGTGTCCTCTGCCTCCTACAGTAACGGACTGGATGGTGAGACAACCAGCTGGGTAGATTTCTTTTAGTAGACAAAAATTATAAATTGCTTTTTGGTATCTTACCGTGTGTTATTAATGTATTAGAGATGCACGGATGGGACTGTAAATGGATGGATGTATGGGAAAGAAAACGCAGATAAAAACTTGCTAAATAAAGACGGATACATTTTATCATGCGTATAATATACCGTCAAGTTGCTAGGATCACATGTATATGGATTATTCAGTCTTAGCAGGGCAGAATGAGGACACAAGCAAAAAGGAAAGAAATGTCCATCCCCCTTCCTTTCTCTCTATTTAATGCATGACAACTGTACGGCGTGCTGCACTGTCTGTCTCCATAGTAACAATCATATCTCTGACAGTTGCCACAAGTCTACGTACATGCGTCCGCGTGTGTGCTGTATTATAATCCATAGTCAACTTTACAGTAGCCTTTCCATTTCTTTTTTTCCCTGTGATAAATATTGCCTGCTATCACGAGATTGCATTTGATACTACACGCTCATTAGTCATTATTACCCAGTGGTGGAAAAATTACTCAAATGCTTTACTCAAGTAAAAGTATTAAGTTGGCAATGTCCGGTATTCAAAATGCACTTGAGTAAAGGTACAGAAGTATTTGTATGAAAATGTACTGTACCAAAAGTAAAAGTACTCTTTTATACAGAAGTTTTCAAATGTATAAAAGTATTTTGAAAATAGCCGATCTACAAGTTCAGCTTGTGAGCTTGTAGAGCGGCCATGTATGTAATCAAAATCTATAAAGTAACTAGAAACTAAAGTGTTCAAATAAATGTAGTGGAGTACAATATTATGATCTGAGATGGAAATTACGAGCTTGTATAGGTCTGCTATTTTTGAAAAAAACGAAGAACGACTGACATAGAAACATAGCTTTTTCAGAAAACTGTCATTTTCAAACAGACATTTTCAGAATGGGTTAAGACATTGACTGAATTATTATAGTATGATGATGTACAGTACTGTACTTGAGGACATGTATACTTAGCTCCTTTCCAACCACTGTCATTACCTCAACGTGCCCCTCCCCCGTTTCCACGCTCCAGGCTCATGTCGGACATCGTCAGACCTGGAGCAGCGTAACTCGTCCTCGTCCAGTCACAACGGCGGCGGCGGCAGCTGTAAGAAGGTGCAGGTGATTGACCTGACGTTAGACAGCTCCTCAGACGACGAGGGCCAGGACTCGTCGCCTCCACCGCCGCCCGGCGGCCACGCAGCGCTGCCTCCTCCGCCCAAAAGGAGCTGCCCCTCCTTGTCCCCCGCGCCGTCGCCCGGAATGAACAAAGGGTGAGCCCTGCCCCGACACTGTATACTAGTGTACATGGTCAAATGGTCAAAGTTTCTTGTACCCAACAAGTGACAGTGCACTAACCATATTGTTGCCCATTCAATTTCCGGACAGAGACATGTATTGCAGGTCTTTCACCCTCTCTGCCTTCAGCTTCTTGTCTTTATAATATCTAATTATATATACTGTATATATATATATATAATGGTTTACCCTAGCCTCGGTCCCAGGCTTACTTATCTGCGAAAAGAAAAGCCTGCTCGTAAGGTAGAGAAGCTATCGGCGGATGTATCCTCCGGAACAGCCGTCAAATGTATTTCCCCTGGATACGATATTTTCCCCGACCAATAACAACACTTGTTTCATTCGTGGAGAATGTAAACTGATTTGTAAAGCATCAACGTCATTTCCTTGGGCAATACTTCCGCTAAAGTCCCGCAACTTCCGCTGATCGTCTTTTCAGCGTAGGTCTTGCCCAGGGTGGGTTTACACTGGGAATCTCTTCGGTCTGTATGGTGGTGTTTCCGAGCCAATCACAGCGATGGGCAGGGTTGAACCAGAGTTTTCAATCCTCCACACGGTGTGCATTTTAACTAGTTATGAGATTAATATGGTTTTCAGTGTACTGAATCATTCAGTACAGTTAACTAAAACGTTTCGGGTCAAACGATTCGTTCAGTTCGTATACAGTGCTTGGCTGGAGCGTAGTCTGGGTCAGTCAGCAGAACACGTTCAGTCAACTGTCCCCTTAGGCTATGGGATCTATTCCTGCAGACATTGGCATCATTTGTCATTACAGTTGGTCTTTAACAACAACCGTAGTTCACTGTAGTCTGTACTCTATTTCTCATAGGCTACTTCTCGTGTTTTTATAACTCTCAAGGCCGCAACTACTCGCAAATCCTTGCAACAAAACAAACCACACCAATGCAACTCCTTGCAACTGCCATTGGGAATAATGGTTGCAAGTAGTTGCATGTTGCAAGTAGTTGCATCTTGCAAGGAGTTGCATGGCGACTAATTTCTCTAATTGTCTTTCTCCACACGTCTTCAGAGTGTTAAACCTGCATCACCAGGCGTCCCCCGTCAGCCGGACTCCCAGCATGCCGTCTGTAGACACAAACTACATCCCCCCTGTCCCCTCTCTTATCCAGGACTACAGATCCTACTACCATACCCCCAATGATCTGTCAGGTAACACACACACACACACACACACACACACAGAACCAGCAGTGATCAGATGGCCAGTGTAATAAATAAAAAGTTGTTCCGATCCAGTCCACTATGTTCTACACTTCACTTCCTTAAACGCAGTCTTAAGTGATATCTTTCTTTCTCTTTAGTAACGAGAAAATACATTTCCAGATAGGTTGCCAAAGAGAACCCATTCATCTACTTCAATTATTATATTATATTGTTCCAATACAGCATTTGTCTGCTAATTGTTTAGTTTCCATCCATTTCACTTGATCAATCCTGTATGAGTTCTCTCATACAGGATTGATCAGTTACTCCATAGATCTTCTATCTTTGCCGAATGTTCACCACAGAATAGGGAAGCTAGAGTTCTTGTCATTTACTTTCACAGCCATGTGACCGTGAAGGTTTAACATGCATCCATGTTTTCACCCTCCTCAACTCACTCCACACACAACATCAACCTCAGCTGGAGAGAAAAACAAAAGGCCAGCATATCATATTTTGTCACCAGTCACCACTGGAGCTGATGATGGACACCCTGTCACTCCTGGTCCCATGGCCACTGACCACCAGCACACCAGTCCAAAAGCAGAAGAATATTTATACTCAATGATTTATGTTGATCCTCAATGCAAACTTTGCCTTTTTGATTTACAGATTTGAACTTCTTCTCTTTTCTTCAAGGTGACAACCAGCAGGTATGTCTGTCTCTTTAAGAATACACTGAGAGTTCCTTAGAATGAAAGCTTAAAATATTTGCATCAGTAAATGCTGGATTCAAATGAGCTAGTGCATTTTCCCACTAGCTAACGCTTATACAAAGGTTTATTTTCCTCTGGCGCCTTTTTTGGTTTTGATGGCTTCCTATAGATAGAGACAGTAGAGACAGGAAACTGAAGGCAAAGATGGGAAATGACAGACAACGGGTCTCCAGATGGACTCTTACTGGGCATGTTGTGATTGTGGTTGACATTCTATCTACCGGTGGGCCTCCTTAATGGATCTTTATTTACAAGGACATCCACATTTAAAACTGACCTAAAAACATAGCTGTCCTCTCACATTATTATTTGACTTTATTATTATTATTTGATAATTACAACTTTGAAAGCCAATTACGGCCGAATGGTATGGGAAATCAAATGTCTATCAAAAAGCTCATGTGTACCATTTTTGTGAGATTTGGACAAAATCTGTAGGAGTAGCAAAAAGTGGATTTTGAACTAAATGGACTGTATTGGCGAGTTGCGTCATGATCTAAGCGTGCCAAAGTTTTGGGGTTGCCAAATAAATAAATATAGGTGAACAAACACTATAATGTGTTGCTAACTAATAAGCATGGGCATGTAGCCCCCTACAGACAGCTGTATTTACAGGATTTTCGGCAGAAGTTGAGACAATATTGTTACATGATTGGTCAGTCAACTGGTTTGACTAGCAACAGACTAGCCAATCGCAAGGAAGGGACAGAGAACATCTCTTCCCCTCTTTCTCTCTCTCTCTATCTATGCACGCACGCGCGCACACACACACACACACACACACACACACACACACACACGCACACGCACACACACACAAACAGACACACAATACTGAGTACATGTATATATATGTGAAATGTAGCAATTTATTTTAAAATTGTACATATTGAACATTAATACAGTTTAATTATAGTCTATCATTCACACCACACACAATGAGCACTGGGAAACATGTTATGTTTTGTCGAATATCGATACATTCTCTTTTAATCTTTTTCCGAAGCCAAGCCCCACTGACCAGCGTTGAGCTCAGCTCACTGGTGTTTACTATACTCTTTCCAGCATTACAACATGGTGATGGCAGCCGCAGCGGCTGCCTCGGCCTCCGAGGACCACGAGCTGCTTCTCAACCGCTTTCTGCCCTACGGCACGTCTTCGTCCGCCTCCCAGCTGTTCCTGGACCAGTCGGGAGCCTCCTCGGCCGCGCCGACAAACGGCGGCGGTGGCAGCAGCTCGGGCAGCAGCAGCAGTCTGGTGTCGTCCAGCAGCCTCCGGGACACTCACTCCTCCACACATTCATCCTCTCACTCCGTCACTCACTCTGTCACGTCACACGCACACCCCGGTGTCGTAGCGAGCCGCGGCAGCACTGAAGCAGCAGCGGCGGCTATTTATGGCGGGATACCTGACGTCATATCGTTGGACTGACCCGCAGAGAGGTCACAGACGCTCCACTGGATCGAGCTGTGAAACTATAGACAGTCCTGTCGAACAATTGGAACAGGACGCGGTCGTGGGCGAACTCGACTGGCCCAGTGACAGGGTCGCAAGGTACAGTTGTGTTCCAGAGACTAGACCGGTCCAAGTTATCAAAGTGAAATGTAGGGCGAGTTCTTGAAACTGTGTGCCGAGACTGCCTCAAGAGGAGCGTTGTAGTCTAAATGGTTGCTGTGGATGCACCCTCAACTACACTGACTTGGGTTTAAGAGGGTAGAGTTTTGGACATTGTTTATATGCTGACTTAAGATCAGCAACCTGTCCAAAGTACGAGGCTTTACAGTATCTATGAAGTTGCTTCTCTAAAGGCTGTACCTAGATCAGCGCTATGCTGGCAGCTTGCACAAACTGCAAGGATGCTAAAATATGGAGGAGGAACGCACTTTTTTCTTTGTTTTTTAAATGAAAATGAGGAGTGACGCCGTGTACAGAGAACAAAATATATTTTCCTCTTTTACTTTTTTATATTAATTTGAGACATTTTCAGTCAAGTGATATGCTTCTATTGCTATTTTAGAGTGGAGAATAAGGTTCCCCCCCCCCCCCCCCAGCTTATAGCCTACATATGCCTACAATGCCACGTACAACAACTTTAGTTCTCCTTTGGCTATATCTTATTCCAGTGTAACATTGCATTACCTCTCAATATGACATTTATTTTAATTCTTCACCTCTCTGTTGCTTGCTCACTCGCTTGCTCTCTTCCACTCTTTCTTTGTTCTGTTTCATGTTTAAGGTATAGTATTTCTGTTTGTGTTTTCCAATGAGAAAACCTTTTCAAAGCTTGACTGTACTGTTTATTCATGTACTACTAATTCTATTCATGGTTTTAAGTTATGTATGATATTTAAACTGTTATTATATGCATTCCCTTACACCTTCAGGTTGATGGTATGTGGAGTGTGTAGATCGATATCAGCCATTTCTGGTTTGGATTTAAATTTTTAATTTTTTCACTCTTTTGACTCCCAAACCAACTTACAACATCTCTTTTGCTGTCACTGGTTTTGCAGAATTTGGTGATAATCACATTTTTGTTGTTTTTTATTCTTTTTAAGGTTCAATGTTCAATTGTACATGCCAATTCAGAGCTTTTAGTTGGATGAATAATATTTATCTTTTTTGCACAATGCCAAAAATGACACATGGTACATACAAAAACCATAACTATTTTCTGAGTGCAGTTGAGTCTGTGTGCGACTGTTTTCAGCCCACTTCTGTTTGTTTCAGTTGGTCATTTCTGTGGGTTACACACTGGCACTCCGAAGCCTGCTGTTCCGACACACCGGCATTCCAATGTGCTCATTACTAAACCTGTCTCTAACCCTAACCGCAACGCGGAAGCCATGTAGTCAGAATGGTGGGGCGTCGGAATGCCACTCTGTTCCCATTTCGGTGTCTGTAATGTCGGTACATTAATTTTTTGCCTGGAGCTGGAAAGAAATCTTCATGGCAGTCGATCTGTTCAGGCATGGGTGGACTTTAAGGGAGACGGGCCTCCATCAGATTTGTTCCAGCTATCCCGGGACTGATGACCAAATTCAACTAGTGCCTGCCAGTATGCATGCTGAACAGCATGCTTTTAAACAGATGGGCAGTAAATATTTTTAAAGTCTAAAATAACATATTCAGCGCACAACCACCTTCACACTCCGGTACATCTGTTGCAGGTTACATCATCAGAGTAGGCTTTGATATACAGAAGACTTCGATTGACTTCAAATAGCTTTTACCTTTGGGAAACATTCTCTTTTGAACAATGAGAAGAAGTAATCCCACCATCTCTCATTTGATCAACATGAAAGGTGACGTGGGAGGTCTTGTCCTGAACAAAACGCCAGCTGGTTAAAAATACAAGACTTTTGTCTGGAGTGTAGCTCAACGACTTGAAACTGCTAAAGTGAGATTGATATTTTCGGTAACTTATTGTTTTAGTCACCTACAGGTTGGAAAATACAGGGTTTGCTTGAACTGAATGTGTATACAGGGATCAAGACTAATGACTGTGGTGTAGAAAGTCATCTAAATATTAAGTCTAACCCAAATAGATTCAGTACTAACTAATTGTGCTGTTGATGTTGACAGGATAACCTTTTGCCCTTACAGAAAGTTTCAAACTGTAAATAACCACTATTTTGTGGGCTTCTCTCCCCCTTAATTCTTCTCTCTCCCTTAAATCGTTAGCTACATTTCACTAAACTGGTTGATGATAGAACATGTAGTAAACATATGCTATTGAAAAGATAGTAATGTGTGTTACAGGGATGTTATTTCTTTTTTGTAGGCTAACCCAGAATTTACCTCGGCCATGAGATCTACCTGCACATCTCCAATGGAGGTTTTTGCATTGGGTTTTTGCATAAATTAAGAAAGCTCTGTAGCTACAATCTGGTACTCATTAACGAATAACACATTATTTTAACCGAGCTGTATGGTAAAGTATGTTAATACTATATCATTGGAACATTATCTGCAGTGGTTAGAGGTGGTCTCCCTAGCCTCTTCTGGCCAGTCTGGTCTCAGACTCCCTACTTTTTTTGTAAATATTTTTTTGGCGTTTTTGCCTTTATTGATAGGGTACAGTAAAACAGGTGGCAAAGGCCGACGGGCTCGAGACTTGAACGCCATCAGGCTGGATTACCGGCCTAGGTGCCTGGACCGCTGCTCTGGTGTCGGGTAGGATACCTACTGATTGAAATGAAGTTATTTATTAAGCAGACAGCGCACCAGATTGAACACTATACGCACTGCCATCTTTACTGTAGTTAGTACATATTTGTGATAATTACCTAAAAACATTGGAAACCTGGCGAGAGATCCCATTGTGAACCACGCTTCGGGGTTGTAGGACTGCAAACTGTAGCACTCATTGGCCAACCAAAAACTGAATGGATGTGTCCAAGGAAAGGGTCTTGGCTTCTTACCTAGCATCCTTAGAGCACTTCAATGAAATCTCCTTGTTTATCCTCCTTGCACTCTTATCTGTCAGCCCAATGCAAAGTGACAAAGGTTTGCATAGTTGAGCCGCAAAATGTCAAACTTCAATGTCAATTTACATCAATGTCTTTCATTAGCTCAAACTTAATGCAGGAAGGTATTTGGCTTGAGACAAACTTCATCTATGATGAATTGTTAAGAGGTTATGTACTATAATGTGTAATTCGATAATTGACCTTGACACAAATTGCACCATATGTTACAGTAGATATTGAGTTAGAGATGTAATGTATGTAGAACCACTATCACTTTGCAGCTCAATTAATACGTGGGGAGCTTTGTAGCCAGCCTCCAATGGAACCCTTGTTTAAACAAAATGCTCTTTCTCCCTCACCCCCTCTTTTTCTCTCTTCCTCCTTGTTCATAATTTATCATCTGATCTGCTTTTTATGGGCACCAATCCAAGTTTCTAATTGGGTTTTAAACCTTTAAAACAGGTCATTATGGTTGTATATTTCCTCTTCCTGTAGTGCAGTATTTTATTTATTCTCATACAGTATATAATTTCTTTTTACACGTTTGATATCTGTGTGTGGCTGACTGGCTGTGTGCGTGCGTGCGTACGTGTGTGTGCGTGCGTGCGTGTGTGTGTGTGTGTGTGTGTGTGTGTGTGTGTGGCGCACTAGAGCACTAGATACCGTCACTTAGGACAATGTTAAAACAATGTCATATTTTTTTATGATTTTAATTTTATTTAATGTTCTCTATTGTTTTTTGCCCACTGTTTTCACAAAGTAGTGTTTTTTTCATTCATATTTGTCACAGGAATATTTATATGTATTGTCTTGGGAGATGTGCTACTGTATGATAACATGACATGATCAAACAGTCCTAACCCTAAAAGCCACAATTCAAAAATGTATGACCAATATTTGGGTACAGTATGTGACTAGATAACCCTGGTTTATGAATGCATTTGATCACAACTATTTATTTGAATTTGTTTTCTCTTGTGCACGCCTTGATACAGTGCAACAGGTATAGTTGTGTACCTGCATGTGGTCGTCTTGGTCACAGATGAAGTGAGAGTGCAGACCATGTTGAATGTGATTCCTTTGAACTCTACATATATATTAGGGTCTACACGGAATGGCCTTATTGTTAGTTTCTCTATCCCAACCTGTAGCCTATGTTCATGGTAGCACCCACCACACCCCTTGGTTTATTGTCTGCTTACCAGAAAAAAATAATCTCCCCTCTCTTTCACTTCAAACCTTTAATACTGGTTTGTGTGAGAACATTTCAGGTTGGAGACAGGATAATTGTCTTAAGTATTTGCGTTCAAGCGTGTTTTTTGTCAGTGATAACTGTTGTCAGATAATAGATGAGTAGAGGACCACAGGGCTGTCCGTTGTCATCTTAACCACTATCCAACCTTACTCCACACAGACATAACCACAGGTGTATTCTGAGTAATGTGCAATGTATTTCACATCGGAGGTGCCTGATTGGTCAAGTCTGTATAATACAAAGTTAATTCAATTAAGCACTTATTCTATGCTTACCATGATAATTTGTTCTAAATCCACACAAGCAAAGTTAATGAACACAATGCAGCTCAATTAGATGCCAATGTCATGATGTCTCAGTCACCTTGGATAAAGGGAACCGTTAATGTGTATATTGTATCTGTGGGAAACTGAAATTGTCCAAACGTGGGAGTTTGATGTCTGTCTGTATGTTTGTATGTGTTCATTCAGAACAAGAGAAGAAATTAACTTATATATTTTTAGAAAATGAAAACTGTACTGTAAAAAAAATATATACTTGGCCATTATAGAGTCCCATTTTAGGTAAATAATCTCAACGTCGGACTCTAGTCTACATCTGCACTCACTGCCTTAAAGTCACAGGTTCTGTTTTCATAGCTCCAACTGAACAAATTCAAAAGGCTTCAAAGAGGGCAAAGATAAGACGGTGTACAGTAGACCATTGTCGGTTTGTATAAATATACTAAGTAAAAAAAAATATTTATTACCTGCATTGAAAGAAATTGTTTACTTACTGAATGTTACCTGTTTATGTAGAAAAGTTTAGATGTAATAAAATGCATTCTGTTATTTCTGCCATTGTCTTGCTTTTCCTGCTCCTTTTAGCAGATCATGCATTGAAACTTGATCATTAATCAAGGTACAATCACACATTTACTATGCAGAACCGCCAATCCGACCGCTATGTCTCTCTCTCTCTCTCTCTCTCTCTCTCTCTATATATATATATATATATATATATATATATATATATATATTATACACACACACACACACACATACATGTGTGTGTGTGTTATTAGTGTTATTAAAAGTTATTTTTGATTTTATCTTTCACTTTTAAAGGACCACTTCATCACTTTTCAACCTATCTTCATATACTAGGTCCTCACTAATAATCATGATAAAATGGCACCATTTTACTCTGTCTGTGTCTCATAGGAGGGCTGTGGGCAGTTCAGAAACGCGTCCACCAGTGACATCATCGATGGGGAATCCAAGCTAATGGAGGGTTTGCGCATGCTTAAAGTGGATGGTACATCGAGTGGCAAAGCAACAGGCAAAGTGAGTTTAACATTGTTTAATGTTGTTTAATTCAACTTTTCTGTGTGGATGGATGGGCTGTCAGGGCCAGAAAGTAGTTGTTTGCCACTCAGTTTAGGCATTCCTGCATAACTTCCGGGTTTGATGATGATGTCAAAACTGCAGGCTTTCTAGTACTGAAAAGTTGCAATCCGAAAATGGAAGCCATCGTTCTCACGAGATAATACAGATCTATTTTATATGTAGGCCTATTTATAATAAAATATTTAAAAAATATATTGTTTAAAAATAAATCTGCCTAACAATGATGTCACTGGTGGACGGGTTTCTGAACTGCCCACAGCCCTCCTATGAGACACAGACAGTAGAAAAGAAAGTATGCCATTTTATCACTATTAGTGAGGACCTATGAAGATAGTGGTGAAGTGGTCCTTTAAGGCAGCTATATTTAACACAATTAAACCATTTGCATAATGCATATTCATGTGCTTTTTATTTTATTTATACTGTTTTTATTGTCTGTTCTGAATCTGTACTTACTGTCTCAAAATCAAAGTCTTTATTTTTTTTCATTCGTGTGGTGCTGACTGCTGATGCCAGCCAGGACTCGGATAATTGTATTTTATTTTACATACACGTGGATCTAATTTCAAATCTTGTATTGTCTCAGACTCAGAGCAGAGGGAATGAAAGATGTACCAAATCAACGAGCTTTTCGAGGACTCCCTGAATGCACCACGCACCACGCACGCACGCACGCAACAGACTTGACGCAGAACAGATCGTCGCTCTGATGACGAAGGAAGGAAGGAAGGTGGACTGGTCTGCTGCGCCCTCACTGTTCAGTCTGTCTGGAAGAAATGAAATCTGGCGATGCATGAATCTGATCATTCAGAGATCCGTTCAGTTGAGTCTGTGAATGGCGCCGAAACAGGACCCTAAACCTAAATTTCAAGAAGGTGCAGTATCGTTTCTACTTGAAGAAGGCGGTCGCCTCACACACAGCTCACACAGTGTTGTCTGGACGGGGAGGGGGCGGGCTCAGGGTTGTTATTGTTTCTGCAGCCTAGGCTCGTTGTGTTGCTGCCCACTCTGTTCACAACAACTGCTGCTATTTACGTCACATTATTTGAGCTCCACTCAGCTGCACGTGGTGTTATTGTTGTTGGCCATCAAATAAGTGTAGAGGCCATTTTTCAACGTGCACATTAGTTATATAGAATGCAGTCATAGCGAAGAAGATAAGCATTCGACACCGTTAGCTATGCTAAAGCCTCTACGACTTGGGCCCTGCCTGCACTCCTGCAGAACACTGGGGGGCACCATTTAAGAATATATGTATATTACAAACGAGGGCCAAATACATATTGGCTAAAACACATGTGATTGCAATTAAGGCCCAATATTTCTACAACATCCTGCACATTTTAGTTAAAAACCTGATGTCCAGTAGTAATTTAATAAAGCAGAAGTTGAAGGGTACATTTTGGCTGACATTAACATACCATACATGTTTACGAGAGCGGGATACCTTAGTTGGTTATTAAATCACAAGTTGAGTTTGTAGGGTAACAACTCTGTATTGGTCAGGTTTGATTCCAGCCTTGTCTGTCTCTCGTTTCAGGTGAAAGAGTCCTGTGTTTTCATGGGCCATTGCTCTATGAAGCGAAGGTTTGTTACAGCATGTGCATGAACAGCATATGTAGGCCTATTACTAAGTGTTACAGAACGTGTATTACTGTGTGTGTGTGTGTGTGTGTGTGTGTGTGTGTGTGTGTGTGTGTGTGTGTGTGTGTGTGTGTGTGTCTGCTGGGAGAGATTCTTTTCCCGGTGTTTCGCCCAGGTGGACAGAGTTTTGGCATAGTTTCTGTGAGGGTTAGGCAGGCATAGTTTAGGTGCATAATGTGGCATTATGTGGGCAACACACCAATGAAATAATATCTCAAATGTACGAGTACACTAAGATGCTTTACATGGGGGGCATGAGAAGACAACAAACTATAATAGGGGGGAGAAACACTAAGAATAAGGAAGCTGTGGAAAGCAATATTGAAGAGGTGTATTTTGGGGGCTTTGGAGGGTGGGTGGCTGGGGGCATCTCAGAGTTTTGTGTGTGTGGGGTGGGTGGATGGGGGCATCTCAGAGTTTTGTGTGTGTGGGGTGGGTGGATGGGGGCATCTCAGAGTTTTGTGTGTGTGGGGTGGGTGGATGGGGGCATCTCAGAGTTTTGTGTGTGTGGGGTGGGTGGATGGGGGCATCTCAGAGTTTTGTGTGTGTGGGGTGGGTGGATGGGGGCATCTCAGAGTTTTGTGTGTGTGGGGTGGGTGGATGGGGGCATCTCAGAGTTTTGTGTGTGTGGTGTGGGTGGCTGGGGGCATCTCAGAGTTTTGTGTGTGTGGGGTGGGTGGATGGGGGCATCTCAGAGTTTTGTGTGTGTGGGGTGGGTGGATGGGGGCATCTCAGAGTTGTGTGTGTGTGGGGTGGGTGGATGGGGGCATCTCAGAGTTTTGTGTGTGTGGGGTGGGTGGATGGGGGCATCTCAGAGTTGTGTGTGTGTGTGTGTGTGTGTGTGTGTGTGGGGGGGGGGGGGGGGGGTGGGGAGTCTCATACGGTAATACATTAAACACAAATTATAGGTTATGAATGATGAGTGATTTCCTATTTTTCAGTGTGTAAAGATCAGTATAAAGGACAAGCTGATAAAGTACTTCATTCATTACAGCGGATGGAACAAAAAGTAAGCTGGCTTTGATACAGTGATTTCTGGGGGCTTGTCTGTTTTTCTTTTCTTAAAAACAATAAATACATACCGTACTTCAAGACTAATGACAATACAGTATATATATAATTGGTAAAATCTTGGTAAATCGGTAAAGGTATGTCATTTTCAATGGGACTGGGTGTCCAGATTTAACATACTTTATCATTTTCTTTTTAGCTGGGATGAATGGGTTCCTGAAAGCAGAGTTCTCAAATATGTGGACAGCAACCTTGCAAAACAAAAAGAGCTTCAAAAGGCCAATCAGTAAGTCTGCATGTTTGAGGGATAGGACATATTGCCTATATCAACTACAGCAACAATATACATCCAGGCTCAAAGGTTAAAACATAATAAAACACATTATCTATGTAGATAGTACATATGATTTTATTATTTCCTATATTATGAATTCACGTTCATATTGCTGTTCAAATCACAGAAACATGTCACTCAACAATAGTTTTTTTTCCTTCTTTTCCTTTTTTGTAAAAATAGCATTGAAATCAAATATGACTAGAAGTACATAAACAAAACTATAATAAACATCCTGTTGGACATATGCATCTTCACATCGCTGTCATCTGCATTGTTGAGTTGTTTGTATAGTACAGTACGGTATAGTACATTATTATTATTATATTATAAATATTCCATAGCTGTGTTTACGGTTCATATTTAACTTAAAATGTACTACAACATTGACTGTTTGGTGCTGTGGCATGTCATTGTTTCTACAGGGATCATTATGTTGAGGGAAAGATGAGAGGTATAGCACCAAGTAAGAAGATTGCTGCTGTGCAGCAGAAAAATGTTGATCTGTAAGTACAACTCCCTTTGTTACCTCTCTCTTTTGAATGTTGATCTGTAATGAAATGTTGATCTGTAAGTACAACTCCCTTTGTTACCTCTCTCTTTTGCTCAGTTGGCATAATATTGGAGTAACTAATTTTATTGTTGCATTGCAGGAAAACGAAAAAGAATAAACAGAAGAGTAAGTGGAATCTTTATGAACTAATGAGATGTAAATGTCCCCAGGACATTTTTGTGTTATCCTTTTAGCCTTAATGTCTGACTGTACCACATGCCGTTTACATGATTTCTGACTAATGAAGTATTCATCATCAATCAATGCATGAGAGTGTTTCCATGATCCCACCTTATATCATGCTAAAGTAAATATCTATAGACGACATCTCTATTCGTCTTAGTTTTTTGGATGTATTTGGATGGTGATCCTGTTTCATTTCATGCTTCAGATAAAGCATGCAGTAGAGACTTACTGTTAGCATTAACCGTTAGTGTATTTGTGATGTTGCGTAGCCCCATCTGCTGGTGAAGGCACCAGCACAGGAGGAGAGATGCCACAGGCACCAAGGAAGAAGCGGGCTCGGGTTGATCCCACCGTGGAAAGCGTACGTATTATCTCTTAGCGGCCATTTTTACAGCTGCAGCGTTGAGTGAATGTTTACAGTGCGAACATTCCGAGGTTATAAGTGACAGCCTGACAGTGTGTCATCGTGTGTGTACAGCGTCTGCTCCAGAGGTGAAGAAACGGAGTGCATGAAAGTAGTGAATATTGAAAACGCAGTTTGAAACTATCAGCTGTGGATGTGAAATTAATCAAGATTGAGCAACTACATGACCTATTTTATATCCTAAAATGATGAGGTTGTTTACAAATAAGCTGCCAGAGACGAGCAACGATTGTCTCTACTTCTCTGTGCCAACAGCTCTCCTGGCTGAGCACAGCAGCTGGCCTGAGCCGCTCGGAGCACCTGCAGCACCGGAGCTGTCCCTGCTCTCTACCAACAATACTGGGGATCATAAATTGTTTACTGTATGTTGAATGTTTAGTTGTCTATCTATGTATCTAGTTTAAAATGTTATTAATATTCAATCATACTTCTAGTATGCAGCAGTCTGCTTATGTCCATCTCAAGTTTGTGCCAAGGCCATGCCCGGCCAGAGCCCTGGTTGTCCGAGGAATCAAAGCCAGCATGTGCACACAGGTGGCGACCTCATTATCACAGACAGGGGAGAGAAGGACAGGCGTTCGATGCTCGTCTCCGACAGCATTGCTATTATTATTTATACATTTTAAATAGGCCATGTTGCTCAATTTTGATTATTTTCACATCTACAACGGCTAGTTTAAAACTTTATTAATATTCACTACTTCTGTACAGTAGACCATTTTTGTGTAAGTGTATATGCCTACTCCACGCCTATTTTCAGAGCACAGTGCACCCTGATTAGCTTGCCGCTCTGTGGTAAAGCGATTTTTTTTGTCTCTGCGTGGGAAAAACGGTGTTCGTTCGTGAATGACTTCACATTGAAACTCAACACATTCTCAGAACGAGGCAGTGAAACAACGTTGCTGATGTGAATTTGGCGTTAGCCCTGTGCACAGCATCAAAACCTATTTGTCCTGTCTGGCAAGGTCAACAAGCTGAACTGATTTTATATCATAGCAAAACCAGCCAATTAAGGCATCTTTCTTTCCATTGTGTACTGTAAGAAGATAGACACTAAGCAATATTTGGTTTTGTTCTTGTGTGTTCTTGGTTTTGCTCTTGCTCTGTGTCTGACTCAGTCAGTAGGCAGGTTTCCCTGGTAGTTAGAGAGGCCAACGGTCTTCACACACTATAACTGGCTCTTTCTTTCCTGATAAAAGCATCAGCCAAACTAAACTTTAAATGTTTGTGTCTGCGTGCCCAGGAGGATATGTTCACTAACCGTGTGGAGGTGAAGGTGAAGATTCCCGAGGAGCTAAAACCGTGGTTAGTAGACGACTGGGATCTCATCACCCGACAGAAACAGGTGACTACTACACACACATACAAAAGGTCTGCTCACAATGCAGGATGGTTTTGGGTCATGGGCTATGTTTGGTTTTTGTTTACCGGTACATGTTTAGGTGGATTTACGTTACTGTTAACCCAGTACCCAGTTCAGTAGTTCTCACACTTTCAAGATTTTCCACAGATGTTCAGTGAAGCACTGTGAGATGTACCCTGTACAGTATATCTGCTATTTTTAAATGGCCAACGCTAAAAATCTATAATGATGCTTTCCCCATTTTTTATGATGTTTCTGTGCCAATTGCATTTACTTATAATATTAATAATAAAGGCCAAGTTGAGTTCACATATTAGAGGTAATAAAGTTACATTTTAGTTCACATCACCACCTGTTATAGACAATGACTTACAGCATTTTGATCTGGCTTCATATTGGATATTGTCTAAATTATGGTGTTAGTGTTTTAGTTATAAAGAGCAACATTTGCTGTTTGCAGCTATTTCACCTGCCGGCTAAGAAGAATGTTGAGACCGTCTTGGAGGACTATGCAAATTATAAGAAATCGAAAGGAAACTCAGACAACAAGTAAGCAAAAATAGCACCCTATCTGCCTTCAAAGGAAGTAAGTAAAGTAAATGTAAGAAACCCTTACATATGCTGCCAAACTAAAGTATTTTTTTTAGCCATGTTGATTATGGCTAGCTATCTTGTCATTCCAGTGGAAGACAAAACCTTATCAAATGGACCATGCACATTAAAGGACCATATTGGCATCATTATGTGACATTGTGTGTATTCACATCTTTGTCCATACATCGTACATAAAAATAAAACATTTCAGTTAATGACTTATTTTTAGATTTCATACTACAATGTTCTCAAAAGTTAAAATGTTACCAAACTTACCTTAATTAATAGTTAATTTGGGCTAAACATCAGTCATGGATGTTTAAATTCAGTTTTTAAATACTTTTCTCCATGGACTATTTTGGGTTGGATTTTTCTATTCAAACGACAACACAACTGACCAAAATAACCACGCAACGACATTAGCATTTTGTAGATATCTCGAGAAAATTTTAAGTCTCCGCAAAAAAAATTCATACCGTACTGAGATGAACAGAATCCAATGAATTCCTCGGAATGAAAATATTCAGCAGTAATGTCAAGTGTACCATGACTAGTTGTCAAAGAGCTGAATGTGCCAGACTACCGGTATGGTCCTTTAATACCTTAACAAATTGTATAGACCTTTGAATTTTCAAAGTTATCTTTTCAATGTGCTATATATCCTTGAATGCTGCAATCTCGCCTGACTGAATAGTGTGGTTTTATGTCTGCCCTCAATTAAGGGAGTATGCTGTGAATGAAGTGGTGGCAGGGATCAGAGAGTATTTCAATGTCATGCTTGGCACTCAGCTGCTCTACAAGTTTGAGAGGCCCCAGTATGCTGAGATCCTGGCAGACCACCCAGACACACCAATGTCCCAGGTCTATGGGGCACCACACTTACTGCGCCTTTTTGGTAGGCTAATTAACACACGCACGCACGCGCACACACAGTCCACTATTATTAGCATTGTATCACTGTTACAACTCAGCTCTTGAAGCAGGACAAAGATGGGAGATAGACATATTACTCTGGTGTGTGGTGACGAGTTTGGCAACATCTACTGTTTCATCAAACATTTGCGTTGCTGTTCAAAATTCCCAGTAATCCCGCATCACATGACTGACCATGGAATTCTCACTCGTTCTCACTCCCAACTTGTATTAGGTTGACGCATCAGTAAAAACATTTAAAACAAGGCAGACGCACTGTTAGAATTTAGCCCTATGAGGCACGTCCGAGCGAAGTGCCAGCTGGGAAAGGGCCCGTCAATCCGACGTTCCAATAATCCGACGTTACTAACCCTACCCCTAACACTAAAGCCAACTCCACATTGTACAGATTCGTTCACGATTTTGCGTCGGCAGGAGACTTCCGACGACAAGCTCCCGTTGCTTGCTATATCACCTTGCCGACGTTTGGTGACAAGCTAGCTTGCCAGATTTTGTGTTGATTGAGTGAAACAAGCAACCAATGAAAACAAGCCCAAAAGAAGCAACCAGTTTCACCACTTGAGCCCTAGCTATTACATCCGCTATTTTCCAAAACAATCATGAAAGCAAGCCCAAATAAGCAACTACACTTCAGAAATAACCCCAAACTAAAGCAACGGGCAACTTTGAATAATTATTAAGCTACATTACAGGAAAACTAGCCCAAAGTCGCTTATAATAAGCAGAACTGGCAACTGCCCTGCAGGCTGCTTTTTGCAATTTGCATGGGGAAAAATAATGTTTTGTCGGGCAATAAAAAAATCAGTCACCTTAAGCTAACCGGAATCCACAGGTGACCGTGGTGAGTCTTAACTGGCCACATATGTCGGACTATTGATCTAAGGGCCTGTGCCGATTGGTGCAATGTCTACATCTTCCGACTGCGCTGGTTTGAGTTGATAGGCTTCATAAATTATGTCATCCTTGTCAACATGCGACGCAACAGGGGAGCCTGTCGCACCATATTATGATGACCTGGATGTGAGTGTGAGAATCTGTTGATAGTATCAATATTAATACACACACACAGACGGAGCCAATGACCTGGGTAATACATAGTGAAAGTTACTGCACCATGAAGGATGTAGTCATTGTAGTGCTCTGTTTAGGACAATCAACTCCAAGAATATAGCCTGGTAAACGACCTCGGTTGCGGAAATCGCATTTTGCTGATATCAAATCATTTCCATGGGGAAAAGCCACAATGTCTGAAAAACTCCATGGTCAACTGTAGGTTCAAAATTGTACAATTGGTAAGTTTTTAGATAATTGCTCTATCACCTGACAAAAGCCAAACAGTGTCATTTTGTATTTGATTGATCTCAGTGGCAAAAATGCCATGTTCTTTACATTTGGTGTGCCCCTCACAGTTCGCATAGGAGCGATGCTGGCCTACACTCCTCTTGATGAGAAGAGCCTGACTCTGCTGCTAAATTACCTCCACGACTTCCTCAAGTAAGACTCCACACGATACAGGAGATTGAGCCAGACATGACTCATGTGCTACATAACATAACATATTAAACTTATTATTATTAAACCATTCAGGATGGGAATCCCTTTTGGTGTTTTAAGCATTATGTTATACTTTAGCTATTGAAAAATGGCAGATCTACGAGCTTGTACATCTGCTATTTTTGAACTCAAATCTTTGCTTCTGGGGTCCTTGGAACAACATATTTTCAGACGGGGGTCCGCAGCCAAATACAGACTATTCTGGGGGTCCTTGACATGAAAATGGTTGAGCACCACTGACATAGAAACATTGTTTTTTCAGAAACCATTTAGGATTTAGAAGCCTTTTTTTTTAGAATCGGCCTCAGGTCTAAATGGGTTAAATATATTGTGTTAAGTTTTTTTTAGCATTGCTAATGCTGAGCTTTGAGTCACATTTGGATGCATTTGAAGAGCACTGAAGATTTCAGCTGTAAAGCCTTGATCTTTAACCTGCGTTGGCAACCTGTTAACAGCTCCCACAAGCAAGTGGCAGTGGCAGCAGCCTTCAGAATTCTTGGGCTTTGTTTGCTGTTTTTTGACCTACACTGCAGTGACAGTTGTTCTTTAAACCTTCTCAGGTATCTGGTGAAGAATCTGTCCACCCTCTTCAATGCCACTGACTATGAGGTTGCTCCCCCAGAGTACCACCGCAAGGCTGTGTGAGAGCACGTGACAACCCTGACACACGGCGCCCCCACTCCCATATCACAATATCACATGTACAATAATCACAACTACTGGTCTGAATGGCAAGCCAGGCAAATTGTTTCTTCTGAACTCATCTGTCGCCTTTTCCATTCACTCAGGAGTTTGTCACAGTCTAAAAGCCGTTCCTTACACTTAAGGAAGTCAAATTAGTTTTGTCAATGCACGTGCACACACACGTGTGCACGCACACACACACACACACACACACACACACACACACACACACACACACACTCTTCCTGCCATTGAAAAGCGAAAAGAAAAATATTTTTCTCTCCTAACTAGATACTGTTTTAACAAAGTACAGTAGTTCTTTGGTGGCTTTTTGTGCATTCCACCGAATTGATTACTGGCAATGTTGCATGTGTGTATTTACAGTATGAGTGTTCCTTCCTGGAACATAAGGTGCAATTTTCTTGCCAAATCATAATGTGTTTTTACTAATCAAACCTCAATGGACCCATGTGATATAGTGTATTTGTTAGTTAACGGTAGCTCTTTTTTTTTTCTTCTTTTTTTACAATAAAGACGTTTCTACTGTTTCGGCATAGTCTTTCTTAAAGGTTTGTATTGAATAGCTTCCACAACATAACTGATGCAAAGGCTGACTTCTAAATGCCATTTGCTGAGGTGCACTCACCCATTCATCGAGTGGCTGAGGTGCACTCACCCATTCATCGAGTGGCTGAGGTGCACTCACCCATTCAGCAGCTCCTACATTGAAGAGTGTCTGAGGTGCACTCACCCATTCATCGAGTGGCTGAGGTGCACTCACCCATTCACCAGCTCCTACATTGAAGAGTGTCTGAGGTGCACTCACCCATTCATCGAGTGGCTGAGGTGCACTCACCCATTCACCAGCTCCTACATTGAAGAGTGTCTGAGGTGCACTCACCCATTCACCAGCTCCTACATTGAAGAGTGTCTGAGGTGCACTCACCCATTCACCAGCTCCTACATTGAAGAGTGTGAGGTGCACTCACCCATTCACCAGCT
The DNA here is from genome assembly GCF_963924005.1 of Protomyctophum bolini. Taxonomy (NCBI): domain Eukaryota; kingdom Metazoa; phylum Chordata; class Actinopteri; order Myctophiformes; family Myctophidae; genus Protomyctophum; species Protomyctophum bolini. The sequence continues at coordinate 9,531,557 of NC_137862.1, read as the reverse complement.
CCTACATTGAAGAGTGTCTGAGGTGCACTCACCCATTCACCAGCTCCTACATTGAAGAGTGGCTTAATTTTCTCCAGGTAGGTCTTCCTGGTTTGTTTCCGTTGGTCGAGGTGATTCGCCAGCTCTGCTCTGTACTAAACTCTCAATTGCAAATGGTTACATATTTGTTTTTCCTCACTTAACCCATTCTGACCTGAGATCAGATTCATACGAGGTTTCCACTGGACAACACACTGGTCTTGATTAACCCATTCTGACCTGAGATCAGATTCTAAAAAATGTCAGTCGTTCTTCGATTTTTCAAAAATAGCAGACCTACAAGCTCGTATATGAGCTTGTAGATCTGCTATTTTTCAGTAGCTAAAGCACGACATGATGCTAACGCCAAAATGGGTGCCCGGTCAGAATGGGTTAATTTGACACATTTCTTAAAACTTAGGTTCATGCTCTCAAAACAGTGCCACTGCAAAATGACCCTTTTTTTGTTGCAGATAACCTCTTTATTTTATATAGGCCTACACCTGTCTCATACACCTGTACACCTGTGCAGTGGATAAATAACGGGTGCATAAGAACAAAAGATTTAAAGATTCCATTCAACGCTTCATTGCAAAACGCTGCTCGCCCCTCCTGGAGAAGATGCTTTCGATCTTTGTCAGAAAATTGTCCATGATGTTCCAATGTTTGTCCAAGGTTTGAAAGATTGATTCTATATTTGTTAACTACGCAGGTGTACTAGCTTCATTGCACTCAGAGTCGACGGGGGCTAAGAGCTCAACTAGAATATATAGAGTATAAACCACCGTTGGCAAAACTATAAAGCTATATGTTAAGAAAATAATAGAGATTTTGTTAAATCTGATATAGTATGAACTAAGACTTTGAATAGCCTAGTTCCCTTATTCCATGTGTCTCCATTCAAAGAGATGCTTGATTTCACTGGCTGTGCCGAATCCATGGCAACTGTTGCTATGGTGTTGTAGACGGGTGTATGTGAGGGCAGACAACATGTGGTGAAGTATTCTTTGAATGATGTTGATTGAAACACTATGGGATTCTTAGAACAATGCACCCCAGAACAATCCATTCCTGGCAGTTCGTGGCATTTTACTTACAGTACATACAGTTAAATCCTAGAACTGTACAAGAAACCAGTTGATACTAGGTAAGGTTTTGCTCTTAACTTATTCGTTTTGTTCTCATGCTAGCCCATCCTTTTGTGTACATGAGGACTACAACATTTTTTTAAATCGTTTTTTGTCTACTTTTACAGTTATTTATATGAAAGGAGTATGGCATTCTATGCATTATTATCAATGGAGCAGGTTTGCTTTTAGTTTTATCACAAAATATCACAGTAGTGTTCATTTACACTGTACAGTAACTGGCAGTGAGTGATCAGTGTACAATGTAAGTTGTAACAACAGGCTAGTTTTAATTGTGACATTCAGTTCTAACAGGTGTACCTATCTCCCCATTCTCTGTCAAATGAAGAGTAAAAAACACAATGAGCCTTTGATTCAAATAATTGACAAAGTGAACTAGCCTGGGGAATCGGGATTAAATAATAGTCATTTACTATCACAGTTCATGTTTCTGCATGGCCACACAATTTACAAGCAGAGTGTGTGTGTGTGTATGTGCGCGTGTGCGCGCGCGCGTGTGTTTGGGCGGTTGGTGGAAGCTGAGAACCAGTAATCACATAAGCATGATAAAGGGGTGTAAAAGGATCCTTCGTGCAATGAATAGTCCTGTTATATTCTATTGTGTTGTGGAATTCTATTCTAATTGTGTTGTATGGTGTAGTAGGCTACTGCGCAGCATTCCACAAAACTGTATTTGATTCAGATCGCAGGACAGTGGTTTATTCAAATGTATACCTTGCCATAGCTTCTTCCCCCTTCAGGTAACCCTGACGTCATAGCATTCAGGTTGTCCTCCTGTGTTGTCCCCATGGTGTTGTCCCAGGATGTCTGTCTGTAGAAACTCTGACTAGGAAGTCCCTCCCTCTGTCACAGCCCATTGGTCCAATTCCAGAGACGATCGCGATGTTCGCCGTTTAATTGGTTTAGAAGGATGTCCATCTAAAAGTAAGCCTAGTAGTTTATGTTGGGGCATCAGGTGAAACTCGCCCAGTACGGTGGGAGAAATAAAAGTTATTCCGTCTTTAAGTTTATAAATTAGTGTTTTCTGTTTATGGTTGTGCTTTAGCTTTACGGCTTATTTAAGGTCACGGAATAACTCACAATGAAGAGCCTGAAAAATCGACTGAAAAAACATGAAATCAACATCACAGTAAGTTGAATTATGGTTTTGTATGGTGGAATTGTTATGCCACTGATCAGTCACCAGTGATCACAAGTTGTGCGGTGGGTTTATTGAACATCATGAATGTTTGTACCGATCCAAACACATTGATCTGGTAACTTTACGCTGTGTATACTGACACTAGTATTCAACCCATTGTTAACGACCACGTTATCCGACACGTCTCCCTCCTCCGCTGGAGTTTATTTGAAATTATCTTCAATCTGAACTGAAGCACCTGCACTTGACCAGTGAGCTATGTTTTACAGAGGCAGAAGAAACACCCTCTTATTGTTATAACTTTTTTGAATGTATAAAATCTGGAGAAACAATGTAAAAGACAATAAATTAAGTACTCAACAGCCAGCGCCTCGGAAAAAAACGTGCTTGATAAATCAGTGCAAGTTGCAGCTACATTCTTCAACTTAATCTCTACTCCGTAGTGTCTTTCTGTGTAGCTTGCCGACAAAAAGCAGTATGGTTCTGTTCGGCATGCGACACCGTATAAATGCGGCATGTTAGTGAGGTAGCCATGACCCCATTGGACGCAGTAAACAGCCATGCATTCTCGTGATCTTCTTTTGAAAGAGGGTTTAAGAGTAGAAACACCCTAGACACGCCTGGCGTCATGTTTTGACTTGTCGAGGTGTGAATAATTTAAAAAAGAGAAAAAACGGCAGACTTTTATAGGACAGACTCGTATTTTTAACCGCATGTGATGTGTGTTAACCCATTCCTTAAGTTGTAGCATATCTAGACTGTTGTTCCCTTGCTTGCGTTGAACCTGCTTGAACATACTACATGGCAAGCATTACAAACCACTGAACCAGCTGTGCCATATGAACTTATAACTGTTAACATATTGTACAATTTGGTCTGTCCTTTGTTGTATTTCTAGGCGGCTTGCGTTACAATTCAGTTACATATCTAGAAATTAAGTCAAATGAGCTGTTGTGTGTGTGGAGAGAGAAGCCTTTCACTTTCAGAACACTATTAATGCTGCAGGTGGCATAACCAACTCTCACCCTTCAGAACTCACCCTCTCACCCTTCAAATCAGAACATCACATTTCTAGGCTAGTTGGACAATAACTATTTATTTTGTAGATAGTTGGCAATTATATTTATAAAAAAAAGTGCCCACTGGGTTACCAAATAAATAATTATGGCATACAAATGATGAACACATATTTGAGGGGTGGTTTCTTGCGCAATAACAATAATATTTATTTTGCAGCTAGTTTTGAAAACCTGCCAACAATTAAATGAACTCACTTATGTAAATGCCAGAGGCAAACTATTTAGAAAATAACTTTGTGTGTGTGTGTGTGTGTGTGTGTGTGTGTGTGTGTGTGTGTGTGTGTGTGTGTGTGTGTGTGTTATCATCAGCAGAGACACTTTAAATTTTCCTCAAAAGGTCAACACTGAGAGCAGTAGAGCACTTCTATTTAACCCTCTTATGGCCACCCTAATTAACAGTGGATTGTGCCTTCTACCTGCACTATTCATATGTTTAATTCGTCATTTTAACCTTGAGTTGTGATGAGGGATGACGTTGGTTTTTAATTTTGTGAAAGCCTGGTTATAAAGAACATTTTATTGTTGACTAAAACATCACCCCTTCAATATGAAACTCACCCCAATGTCATTTCAATTTGGTCTGTAGAACTTTACATCAGAGCTCGATATATTTGCATGTTGTTTATGAGAGCCATCCTCGCATCATGACATGAGGACTCTCCTTCGGAACAATGCTCACTGTTTAGGACATTTGCTACAGCACTCTCAATCACAATGACCCCACAGTGTTGTTCAATCTTGTTGAAAGTGCAAGCAAATATGAATGACTGTACTTACTTTAGAAATAAGGTAAAAACATGCATTAGCCTTGTGTCTCATGAAACAGCCGCCGTTGCTGTAGCCTCCAGGCCAATGACTAATAAAGAGATAGGGAGGAGGCAGAGAAATAAGTGAAACTTCCTTTTGGAATGTGAACAATAGCTGAGTTTTATCCAAAGCCAGTCACTTGAGGCTATCTTCTTTCACTGTGCAATATATTTTCCTTCACATTCCTTTTCCTCCTATACTACACTACAGGAACATTTGTGTCTAGTTATTATTTTAAGCTGTGAGGGTTGGGGGCAAGCTTAAAGGAGGGTCAAGAAGATATAACATGAAAGATAAATCAGAATAATTATTAATTTAGAATCTGGTCTACCTGCCACACTCACTGTCCACCGAAACTATGCCCATCGTTTGACCAGGCAATGTTTGACCCCATTCAAATAACAAAAATGGAATGGTGGGAAATGTGGTATTGGTCTTGACTTGTCAGAAGAGGACAACATGGTTTGGCAATTCTCCAAAGGGTGCTGATATCTCTCTGTCTACAGTATACATAGACTAACAGAGAGTGATTTGTTCCCTGTGATCTAACATGTGACCGTCTCTTTACTTTTATGTGTAGTTGTTGTTCTATAACAGTCTCAGGTTGACAATCGTCTTGGCAACAGCTACGTGCACGCACATTCTGACACTGCCAGAACACACTATTATGGCGTGGCTACTGGCTATGCTAGTGTATGGGGTGCCACTGCCTTGGCATGTACAGTACATACTAATACTGTACATGGCCTCTTCATTGACCTGTCCGATTGAGCAATCTTACTACGATGTGGATTTTTTTAAATCTAGGACTACTCTCTAGGACTGTGATATATATAGCCCCATTACAACAATACTAAGGTTGTTTGATGCATGCTGCAGGTTTGAGCTTATTACAGCAATTTATTTGGCTGGTGAAAGTTTCGGGAGTGCATATGTTGGGTGATATGAAATGTAGCCTTACTATAAACATACTAATCATTGTGTAAGTTATCACTGCCTGGCCATCTTATTTTTTTCTTTCTCTAATATAGCCTCCTTAATATGTTAATTGATTGATCCTGTTGGTTGTTCCTGTGCTATTACTCATGTGCCCATCAGTGTGGTGCTTAATTGGCACACACGTGTGTAGTTCTGGGTGTGTTTGATGTCTTAATGGCGGCTGCTTCCGCATCTCTCACGTATATAACTATATATATAGACATGTGTTTTTTTGTAGTCTTCATACCTTGATTAGTACATTGATTTTACAGTACACCCCGTCCATTTTTAGAGTGCTGGGATTGCTCCTCTCTTTTCAAGATTGATTCCTGTGTAGATCATAGAAGCACCAGCCTTACCTTTTTTTAACTTATCTCCTTTGAGCACCTAGTTGATCTCTCTTTCATCTTCCAGCTTATGTTCAATGGTACAAATCCCCATCTTTATTTTCACATCACAGTTTTACGAGTAAAAATCACACCCGTATGAAGTGAGTGGCGCAACTCCGTGTGGGGTCCCTGGAAATTCCACGTCCGACATGGTAGACAAATGAGGGAGTTACCATGTGGGGATCCCCGGGGAGTCCCTGGAACATCCAGACCCCCAGGAACGCGCCCAGGGGGCCGGGTCGCTTCCGGCGAGCCTCCCCACGTCCGAAACGGTTGAGAAATGACAGAGGTGGTGAAAAACAACCATGCTGTTTTCGTGCCCGCCCAGCCACCCACACACATAGCTCCGTAAGGGAGTGGTGGTTGCACCACTCAAAAAAGTGGGCGAAATTTGTTTTTGTACATAGTTCAAAACCTGTTCAAAGAGGGCAGGATACTGCCCTCTTCTCCTCAGTGGCTGAAGCAATTGATCTGAATTTGCACACGTGCATTAGCATATGTACCAATAATGAGTCCCGTTTTTCACTTTCCCAAAATGTAAGCTGTTTACTAGCGCTTTAATATCCGTTTTGTAACCCCATGGTTACAGGCTAGCCCCCCAAGCTATGCAACAAATTAACCAAACTGTGCAGGGCCAACTGTTACAGAGACTCCCTGCGCACGGGCAGACAGACAACAAAGCTGCAAACTTATAAAAGGATTTCATTTACGCTCCATGGCACAAGCACGGAGATTCAGGTTGTGTTAATAGCACAGCACACCACTTCCCATGATTCTGGCAGCGACGGGTCCATGTGTTTGTGTCTCTCTATTCGCTGTAGTGATGGGCACTTTCATTCATTTCAGTGAACCGGATCATAGTCGTTCATTTCGTACTCCTAAATCCTACACGTATATCACAAAATGAAATGACTAGTAGTAGCCTAATAAAATGATATTTTCAAAATATATTATATATATTCTTTATTTTTTTTACCTATGTTTTTTTTTTTTTTGCCTATGTTTTTTTCCATTGATATCTAAGTGATACAATATCACCATAATAGTGGTGCTTGCATTTGCAACTGAGCGGTCTCGGAACAGAAGTGAACGGGTGCATTTCGTTCTCCAAAAATAACTAGTTTATTGACCGACACTAATTTGCTGTGGGTTCACGATGTGTGTGTGACGGGTCTGCTCAGCTGACGCTGTGTGTGTGTGTGTGTGTGTGTGTGTGTGTGTGTGTGTGTCACTGTGTACATGCACTGTGTGTGTATAACTGAGTGGGTCAAAAAGTAATACAAATGCAATGCATACACAGGGCATCACCCAAAGTCTGCAAATACTTTGAGTGTGCATATTCCCGGACAGGTATGGACTAGTAAAAATAATTTGCGGAATGCCTTGAATTATATGAGCTGAAACTAAAAGTGTGCTTTGAACGAGTATCTTTCTCTTCTTCAACGGGGTGGCTGAGGCATTGTTGCATGCTTGCAGATACTGCCAGCAGCGGTTCTTGAAGCCAAAGGGAGTGAGGATGCATTTTACTCTCACTTGTGAACCTGTTATGCAAAGTAGCCATTTGGGTATACTTGGCTGTTTCTCATGAATGGAGGGGGGCGCGTTCTAGTGTCCATGCCCAATCCGTACTGTACCTGCACGTGAAAAACATACGTAATTACACCACACGGTGGTGTTGTGTGAAGTGACCAGTGCCCCCTGCTTATTGCGACCAAAGGTTGCAGTTAACTACCGGTATGAAACCTTGCGTTTTTGACACCTAACCCACATCCCCGTCACTCTGTCACGACACCTAGCTCAAATCCCTGTCACTCACCCAAGCCCCCAGGTCATCGTGACATCAGCCCCCATATATGGTGTCCAGGTCATTGTGACATCACGTGACATCAGATTCAGAGATGGATATATAGTAAATACAACCTGCTGTCGCATTTAATCCCATATATGGCCAGATGTCATCACTATTGTCCAGCAACTCATCTGACCTCAAAGCCTTAGATCTCCATATATGGATATATGTCAGAACCTGTTCTGACATTCCATTATGTTGATCCTTCCCCATCCATCATTCCTCTTCGATGTCTCCCTTTTGACTAATACCTGTCCATTCAAACTCTAGACAGGCCTCCCCCAAAGTTATTAGTGCAGCCACAGACGGCGAAAACTAGAGTTCTCAACAGGCCCTACCTGGGCCCTCATCAAACCCTGTACACTCAAGAGAATGTCGTGTGTAAGACACCCTCAGGCGTCTTACTGGTAATACAATGCAATATATATATGCTTGTTACCGTAATTTCTTTGCATTGTACCATTTGAGAAACAAATGTACTGCACTCCAGATGTTTATGTGAACTCTGTATAGCAATTTTAATATAAAAGCAAGTCATTGTATTCATTTCAGAGAGTTAGAAGGCTCTGTAAATGCACTGTCAACTTAAAACAATATGTTGATATTAAAAATAAACTGTACTTCTCAATATGTATTATTTTAAAAGCAGTCAAGCAGTCAACACAATGTAAAACTTTAACTTGTACAGGAATAATTGACTAGAAGAATCTATACTTTGTCCATCTCTGTTTGAGTTTTTGTTTTGTTTTTTGTTTCCATTCACTGACCGAAAGGGGCTTCTCATGTGAGCTCACAAGGAAACGGTGACTCTATCAGCTGGTCTGTGGTTGAGTCTAGACTCTAGAGGCAATTTCTCATCCGATGTGAACAAAGGATGAAGGTTGGTCCTGAGTCTTTGTTTCTGCTCTCTGTAGGCCTTTACGGCAATACCATATTTTAACCACTTAAACCCCTAAGTTGGTTGACCGGTATCCCTCAGGCCTCTCTACCAGTGTCCTTTCAGTTGTTTTTCTACATTCAAACGGTTGTGAGCTTGTAGATATGCTATTTTCTGCAACGGTTTTCCTCAGAATACAAATAAATACTGGGGTACAAGTACAAATAATAGACAAGTGGTTAAACGTTTGATATGGTAGGCCCATACCATAACCTTGTTAATATGTTCTGTCCTCCTCAAAAACAAAACATACCGTAATTCCTTCTGCACAAGTGCATTTCAATTTGATAACTTTTCTGACTGTATACACAAACATTTCTTTTTTAAGGGCACTTCACAAACCTCTGAGTACACACTTTAAGTGTTCATTTAAGTTGGAGAGTGTTAAACCAAGTCAAGTGTAACCGTGATGTAAAATATATGACCCCTTTGGCTTTCCATAGCATTAGCAGACCAACACACTCAAACTCGTGCACATTGCGATGTTGTGAGCATGTAGATTTGTGTCCATACTGTACATGCTAGTAAATCATTTTCTGAACCGTAGCAGCAGTAGTTAGAATTAGCATTTGAATGTGTCAGATTTGTTTTTGTAAGATAACGGAAGCACTCTGACATTCCACAGCATCTGTAGCAGAGGGGATTATGATCTGTATCATGGACTTATACCATCCTGGGACCGAGTCTAGCTTGGGGAAGGGCTGGGCAATAAATCAATACATCCATATTGGTGACCGATCTAAATTGCTGACATACTGTATGTAGGTGTGAAAGCTGGCTTGACTTCACAATCTGGCATTATCTACAATAACTACAAAAAACGGTATAGTGACTTAATCACATTGATACACACATAGAAAACTAGACTGTAGGGCTGTCACAATCATGAAATTGTACTTGGAAGATTAATCATCATACAAATGATTAATAATGATAATTACATTTCTGTTTGCCTTTTAGGCTTTGTACACAAAAATTGCTCAGGGCAGATAGGACAAATAAATTAAATATATACAGAATAATTGACTCATGTTTAGCAATTTTATACGTTACAGTGTAAACACAATTTAGTGTTAGGTGTACAAGCATGTTTGTGTATAGTATAATATACTCCAGAGTCCTCAGTCCCAACAAGCAGCTTGTCACAACAGTTCATTAATGTCTCTAATTCAAAATGTTTATTTCTTAAAACCAACTAATAGAATGGGACCTCTTCATTTAATGCACAGGACAATTCCTATAGAATTGTTGCAGGGAATTTAGTTTAATTTATTTAGAATTACTTTTTGCGTAATTATGCGACATGCTGCTACTGTATCTCCTACATTTGAGTACATCTTGGTCTTATACATGTAACAGTTATTTTTCTCTCTTGTAATACATCAGGGAAATATCTTTTCATGATGGATACATTCCCGAGTCAGTAAGCATCCAGGAACAACATCTGATTGTGATCATTGAGGTCATAAACTGTCCACCTCCCATGAGAAAGATAGTTCCTCTCTCTATAGGGTTGATTGAGGAATCATAAAGTAAGAGGAAAAGTGACACAATCCATGGATGAGCTTCTAAACTGATGGGGCAGTGTAGTGGTGAAATGCCACATCTTCCCATACAGTCCCCCTGCCCCTATGTGCTCCACTGGCACAAACCTTCTACGGAGTTCATCCAGGAATGAGGTACTCTGTGTTGTATGGCCCAATTAGTTGTTTATGTAACCGCAATCCCATTAGAGGATATTGTTTCACACATTGTGATGTTGGCACCTCCCTACCCTCAGACACCCACGCTGTTCCCTATCGAATGTCTTCCTCCAGGCGCCGGTATGTTATGGCCAAGATTTGAAACCAGCCTAATATTTAGTATACTATCTCCAAAGAGTCTTGTTCGTGTCTATGCTGTATCTATAAACAGGGGTGCACACATAACTTTTTAGGGCTGATTCTCAGAGGAGCACCTGGAGATGTAGCTTGTTGCGCACGCCGGGGGTTGGGGGAGGCGGAGTCTGCGGCCGTCTCTACTCTACCACAACCAGAGCCATAGAGTAAGACAGAGTTATGACATTGAGGGGGCAGAAAACAGACTGGTCACGTGGTTCATGTAACTCGTTTGTCACTGTAAAGCCTATAGACTCCAATGCATTCCGTAAACTTCTGAGAATGACAGCTTACTGCCGTCTAAAGAAACATACAATCAACACAGTTCATTCAACTATACGAATATAAAGCTATTAAATGTATACTCTCTAGCCTGTTATTATTTTATAAAGAGAAGAATGCAGGCACTGGTAAATGAACATGGACAAGTAATAAACCCCTCCCAGGTTAGGTGACGGTCAAGTTGTAAACTTCAGTCTCTACAGAAAGTACCAGACTTTGTGCTCCAAATATAACTGATTTACAAGCTGACACCATGTTGCATTGCATGGGTTGTTGGCTTGTAGATCTGCTCTACAGAGCAGACCCAACCCAGACCGTTTTGTAAGTAGAAGACAGCCGATCATGACAATAAAAAAAGATTGAACATGAATTAGTTCTACAAGCGTTTGATTCTATGGGATGCCTTGTTTGTTGAGGTGCCGACATAGCGGGCGTACGTTGCTTGTAGTGACATCAGAGCTGCCTTTACTCTTTCAGAGCCATGATATTAAAACCACAAAGAAATCATGGGGGAAAGCATTAACATCAAACTGTACTTACTGTAGGACTGTGCCATGCAGTGTACTGATAGCTGCACCAAGTATTGCATACATTTCTTTCTATGCTATGGGCAGTGTTTAAACTAATAGTCACGAGTGTGCAGTATACCGTCTGCTTTATTAGTGTGCTTCATTTCACACAGAAGGGCTTTACCCTTGAGGCAAGAGGAAGCACTCTTGTTTCTATTCATCAGAAGCCACCGTGCCCCTGGCTCTCTGCCCCTGTGACCACTCAGGGCAAAGCCCTACTCCTACTCCCTACAACCACATGCAATGACAACAGAACTATACTGTATTAAGGTAACTGACGAATTGTCTCTGTCCCATTGGCAACATCCCACCTGTCCTGACTCCTTTAAAGGACCACTTCATCCCTTTTGAAACCAGATCTTATTTGAATGATGTTTAGGAATTGGGACACAAGAAACACTTTCCTGGGGTTTTTATGTGTGACGTATGTGGGGTTTTTGTTTTGATAGTTTTGTCATGGCGCCATGTTCATGACCAAAATGTGTCATGAAAATGTGGTCTCTGCACTTTCTGGACTACAAGTCACACCTCCACACAGCCTCCCCATCTCCACAAGGAGGGGCTGTGCAGAGTGCACCAAAGCATTATGGTCAATGTAGGATGCAATGCAGTCTACTGTTATCTACTATACTATTAACATTGAGTAACTGCAGTTTCTTCCAGCAGTGAAATATCCCTTTTAATGGACTGGCAAAACTTCCCTCACTGATTGTAAATTAATGTCTCTGAGATGCTTAATGGGAGTTGAATGTTCCTGAGCAAAGAAACGAGGCTTTGGCTTCAGTATAAACTGGTGATTTCAGGGAAAGTTATTATGAAGATTTCAACAAAGTAAGCAGGCACAGCTGAAACTATTGTTCAAATACCCCAAAATGTTCTATTTATGTTTTGCTGTTGGTAATTAAAGAGTACACTGCAAGTTGTGTAAAGGCACAGTTAATTTATTTCAGCTGCCAACAGATGAAAACTGATTTCACAATACTTTTGGGGGATGGGGTTATGGAGAGTGAGATAGAAAGCCTCATGATGTTCCTAGCCATTTTATGCTATCTTATTTGTAAATGTTACAGCACATGGTCATGTTCCACGAGAGGTAAAGAATGGAATGATTGTTTAATGACATTTTCACAGATCTGTAATTAATACCACGAGTTTGCCGTAAAAAGATTATGGGCCTTGCATAGATGGGCCTATTACAGGGCTGCCAGGTTTTCTATTTAGTTTGGACTGAGTGAGATTTAGTTGGAGTTGGAGACTGAAAGGTCAGCTTTTGGTGATTTATTTATTTTTGAACTATCTGACAAGGTAATTTAACACATGATGACATGATATCTGATTAGATTCCTTATTTCGAGTTGTAATGCACAGACATCCATTCCATTCTGATGAGTGCGATATCTCAAGAGTTTCTTAATCTTGCACGAATCGATGAGATTTGGTTCAAAGAAGCTCAAGGTCACTGTGACCTGTCGTGCTTTACTATATCTTGTGAGTGGAATGTCTGACTAGATGAAATTTCATTTCAATATCTCTGTATGTCTTATTTAAAGGATCCAGGCAGTTTATCTAAGTGTACATATGGTACATAAAGCATATGGTACTTTTGTAAGTAAGGTATTTTATTCATAAAGCGCCTTTCAAAGCATTTGTTACAAGCCAGGTGCTGTACAATACAACATTGAATAATAAAGCATAAATAAAATGATAAACGGAGCTACAAATACAGTACATAGAAATGGATACAAACAGAACAGTACATAGAAATCAACACAACATAGAAATAAACACTGTAGCATTGAACAGCAGAATGGTGTTTGAGATTATCGGATACGATTCATTTCCTCTTTTCCCCCCTCATGTCTGCCTCTTCGTGTACTTCTAGATGTGCCTAAATGCATTTCTACTATAGCAGCATTACTTGTATCAACTATGACATAGAGGTTTGTTTTAGCCTAGAGGCAGTGCTGGCAGTGGTAGCTGGCGCTAGCGTGACGGACTGTGTTTTTAGGATTAAAGTCTGGCTCCACAGGACAGCATGTTATCATCCCTTAGCATTGGTTCGCCAGTTTTTATTTATTTATTTCAGAATTTCCTTTAGAGATGGGTTCCTCATTCAAAATACATACCGGTAAAATTTGATAATAAATCCAACAGCACAAAACAATCTTGGACATGCATGTAGTATATAATACACATAGTCAGGGCTTGACGCTTAGCATTTTTCCAAGTAGCACGTGTGCGCCTAAGTTGAAAAATCTAGTAGCACACAAATTATTTTAGGAGCACCATGAAAAATGATGTATTTTTAAGGGGCGCTAGCCCCTTTAATATACAGCCTTTGTCCCCACACATCTCAAAATGAGCCATTGACAATCAACAGAGAAATTACGTCAAAATTCTGCTAAATATGACATAAATTAAACGCCATTGACATTGAAGGGAAAATGTATGTCATATGTAAACGAGCAAATCAGCTAACCAATCACAGGCAACAGGCATTCTGATGTATGATGACAAGAGCGCCCCTCACTTCACATGGGTGTGATTCTTTTAATGAAGTGATATGAGGTAGGGGTGGAAAATAATGTCAAAATATTATATCACTATCTTTTCAGCAATGATCACAAAATAGTGATATTCATCATGATATCATTGTTATGTTTGTTTTCATATAATCTATATAATCAATTTGTTTTATGCTAATACTTTGTAGATAGATCGATAGTAGCTCTGTTCCATACCTCTAATACGTGCAACACATTAGAGCTATGGACCAGAGCTAGATAGATAATAAGTTGCTCATGGATGGATAGACACTTAGACAGGCTATCCGTTTTTAGTGCAGAGGCTGCTCGATGGTGAATTAGTATTGTAACATTCTCCTTGGCTTTGACTGACTGATATTAATACGGTAATCCAGCCAGTTTGGTCATTTGCATTATCATTTATGCTGGGCACACACTTTTGTAAGCAAACGCTAAGCAAGGGTTGTTTTTGATAAACATCAATCCGTCCACTCCATGTGTGTGTGTGCGCACGCGTGCGTGCACGGCTGCACGCTGTTTCACCCGGTTAAAAGTAAGTTACGTTTGAACTTTGAACATTACAAACAAACTTTGCAAATAACGTGTCGGGGTCCAAGCAATTCCTTCTGAATCTGTGCGATCATGCTAATGCTATCCCGCTGAGTTCGCTCTGACTTCTTTAGCAAGCAGTGACAGGGAAGTGCACGGAGCAGCAACACAGGGAGGGGAGGGGCGGTGGGAGCAAAGGGAACAGATCTTCAAATGAACGCCGCATTGAGCCTCGACAGAGTCGACACGTTGTTAGCTTGTAGCTCTTCTCTTTTTGGCGAACGACACCGCCGTTCAGAAATATAAATGTAGGTATAGAACCGCGACTATAGAATGTGCACTTGCTGTAGACAGAGACTTGTCTTTATCACGATTGAATGGTCAAATCTGTAGTCGCACCTGTGCTACAAATTGAATTTTACAACTCGCACGGTGATATTTTTAGTCGCAAATGCGAGTACCTAGTCGCACTGTCGAGCCCTGCACATAGTCCAACATTACACTATAGGAGGCTATCTGTTACATGTTGTCAGTGTCATCTGTAATAAAATGTAATAAGTTACAGCAATAAGTAGATGATGTATTGACCCACATGAGACGTCACCGTAATAAATAAAAAACCTGGCCTATATACTTACCCTAGTAAAAATGGACAGAACAGAGAGGTGTGGAGTTCCGGTTCATTCAGTTTGTGTGTGTGTGTGACTGTGTGTGTGTGTGTGTGTGTGTGTGTGTGTGTGTCAGAGTGAAAGGTAGGGTAGGGTAACCGCTTATGCGTTCAGCTGCAGTGTTAATTTTGACTCACTAAGGTTTTTGATATTTAGTCTTAAGACTAAACAATTTCAAAAGACTAATACTTTGGACAACGACTAAATGGTGTGTTATTCAACCAGACTATAAATCTTTTCTGGCAAAATTAACATTGCATTATGACTAAGACCATTTCTGAAGACTAAAATAGGACTAAGACTTTAAAAAAAGACACAATCTGCTGAAAAAATGAACACTGTTCAGCCGTTCACGACCAGAACACAACAATGAGGTGTCCATCAGGGCCCCATGCTGGGCAGCGATGCAGCAGGTCATCCTCCCATGCAGAGACGTGAGCCTGTGAGAGCTCTATGGAAGACTAGCAGGGAGGGATTGGTATGTGGTGATTATTTGTAGGAATGCAACAATTCTGTTGTTATCGCGATATCGCCATAACGGAATGAGTGGGGGTGTTTGAATTACTTTTATAGTGTATAATCCGTTTTAACGGCATCATTAGATGGGAGAGTGCTATATGTTCATGTTGCCCTCTGATGGGAGGAGAAAAATAGAGAGACGTGGTGTGGTCGTGGAGTCATTTATTGACCGAGCTTTCATTAAAGGGACACTTCACCCTTTTTGCAAAAAAATATATGTTAATGACATTTAGAAGCTTTAGAACACTTTCCTTATGTGTGTAATATGTGGTTTTAGATATTTTAGATTGTAGCTGCAGTGAGCCTGTTGTCTCTGATGTCATGGACACTGGGCTCACTTCCTTCCTGGACTACATGTTGTCTCAGTAAGACAGCTCTCCCCCCTATCCACAAGGATGAGCAGTGCACCAAAGAATTATGGGAATTGTATTCCAGGAAGGTAGTGAGACCAGTGTCCATGACATCAGAGACAACAGGCTCACTGCTACAATCTAAAATATTGAGTCTATATATATATCTAAACGTCATTAACATATATTTTTTTGCAAAAAGGGTGAAGTGTCCCTTTAAGCTTTCAACAAGTCATGGATGCTTTGGCTCATACAGGTGTAAATGTAAGCTAAGAAAACATCTTACATTTTCCACGTAACCTGCAGGCTGATAGGACCAACGTATATTGTGCTGCCTTAGTCCAGAGTGTTTAGATTGTCTAGTTTAGAGGACAAGTTACTACTTGTATTTAATCTGGCTTCATTGGAATGTTGTAGCGTCGATTCCTGGAATCTGTTGGCTTCCATATTACTGAAGTAGCTTATTTATTTCAATTCAATTCAATTCAAAGGAGCTTTATTGGCATGAGAAAACATACATTTACATTGCCAAAGTATCAAAAACTAATTGCGACCAAAGGTCGCAGTTAACTATGAAACCTTGCGTTTTTGTCACGTCATGTCAAACTAAAAATGTTCACTCAATTTGTCACATCATATATTGTTTCCAAGTCCTGTGACATCACTATGACATCATCAGGGATGATAGTAAATCAGGAATCATAGTAAATGCGACCTGCTGTCGCAATTAAGCCCATATATGGAGATCCCTGATGTCATCAATATTAGTAATATGACTCATATATGTCAGTACCTGTTGTGACATTCCATACAGTATGTTGATCCTTCCCCATCCATCCTTTCTCTTTGATGTCTCCCTTTTGACTGATACCTGTCCATTTAAACTCTAGACCCCAAAGTTATTAGTGCAGCCGCGCCTGGCAGCTGGCGAAAACTAGAGTTCTCAACAGGCCTGAAAATGAAGGCCTGTGCCCTCATCAAACCCTGTACATCCACTGCCACCGCTGCCACCCTTAGATCTCCATCATCTCCATATACAGTATATAGCTGTATATTCTGACCTCATCAAACCTTGTACAGTGTACACTCAAGACACGCTCCATATATGGCCACTGGCCAGTGCACGCGTCTGGTAAAAACAGTTTAAGAAAATGGGGAAAGTATAATAGTTGGAGGGGGTACAGCATTGCATAATGTCACATTGAGCGCCGTAGTCCTGACGTCACTCGCTCATCCCCTGGTTCCAAGGGGTTTGCAGAAGTGTTTCTCTATGGAGAATAACATGGTGCTCTATTGCGTCATTATATACAAAGCTTTTTGAAACAAATGGCAGCAATCTTTTGCAATTACAAATTGTAAATGTAAATGTAACAAGTGCAGTCTAATTGTGAGAATAGTGTGTTCTACCTTAGTTTATACGCTATATACGTAGTATGCTGTGGCCCGTGACGGAATGTTTGAAATAAAAAGAAAATGGTATACCGTTTATTTATCTATTGACCACGCTCAAGCGTATAGCCTATACGTGTGCATGTTGACTGTGCAGGGAATTATTATGGTACAGTACACTGTCTGACAAAACCTAGATATACATATCTAGGTTTATATAATTTTATCTACTGTAGGTACATATATGAATGTCTTATCGCCACTGGATGTTTCTCATAGATTACAATGTAGCTAATGGCTATTGCATAACCTTGGTGTAATCATTGACAGAGATATCGCACCGTTAAGAAAACCTAGGCTTCGATTTACCTAGGCTTCGGTTCATAATCATAAATCATCATATTTAACATCAAAGGTAGTGTGGAGTGGACAGTAAGTACACAGGGTTTCAATTGTCTCAAGCCACACCTCTGCTCACATTCCTTGCCCTTTTGCAGTATGTGTTTTTACATGATGTCTTTGCTGACATTGGCCAAAACATGCATCACCCCCTGCATTTAGTGTCCAAGTGCCAGCATGCCCTGACAGTTTCTTGTTTCACTAAATATGGGCATGGAAAATGGGAGGCCTGGGCGTTACTTTGTTTTCTATAATAACTTCATTATGTGGTTTGGGATTTAAATATCAGTCTGTGTCATCTGTTTAAGCTTCTTAATGCCGTTTGTGCACTCTTGCCCTCAAAGGTAGGTAACATAGGGTTATCATCAAGGATCAAGCAGAGGCACTGAATCTCCAAATGTCTGCCTGGTCTTTTTCTTATAGGTTTTCTCTTTTCTAACTGATATGGGACACCACTATGTTGGTGTGTGTATATATACCAACCACATACTGTTGGTATATTTACATGAGTCAATGGAATGAAATGAAACCCACAAATATTTGCATTTTTAAATCCATATATTTAGAAAGGCGGTATCTAGATGTTACTTTAGCTTTCCTGCATGGTGACTTTCTCAGGCCCCCCACTGGCTGGTTGGAAAACAGCCTGTGGGGGGCCCCTGTTCTCTCTCTCTCTGCCCTCGTCTCTATGACCCTCTATCACTTTATTATCAGCCAGCTGAAATAATACCAGTCATACCGGTGGCCATCTACAGCCAAAGCCAATAACCTTGGCTTGTTTTTAATACTCCAGTCAAGGAACGGTGTTATTTCAATCAAAGCTATTAAAATGTGTGAGTGAGGCTGCTGTCATTGCGGGCGAAGGGTATTTGTCTAACCTCATTAATGGGTCAGAGAGTGGATTTAGGTCATCACTATGCCTTCACAAATATCCCAGAACCTTTAGCTCAAGAATTGTTTTTTTTCTTTCTCTGTCTGGGCAGTGGGCACTGCAGTCTTTGACCTGGATGCAAGTCTGTTTTAGGGAGTGCTGGATTAAAAGGAATGATTGCTCACTCACACAGATTTCTGGGTACAGTGACATTTTCTTAGTTTTTAATTTGATGTAAATGTGACTGCATGTACCATAATCCTCTTCATATTTGTGTTCGGAAAAGTGGTTGTGTGGCCAACATTGAACTGAACCTTATCGTTTATTCTACACTGTCCCTACACTGGCTATACAAGACGGATTGTCATTGTACAAACATTGCATTTAACAATAGTTTCTCTCTTATCCAGACATGTTTATGCCATGCAAGAGTCTAGCCGTCTAGGGTCTGTGTGTATAGGTTCTGTCAGTGTGTACTGTATGTCAGTCTGTCTGAGGGTAATCTCGCAAAGCTCTGGACTGATTAGTGCCAAACTTTGTATGCATGCTGCCAGTATGTTTTCACATACGTTTTATACTTTTTTGAAATGTGTCATTTTATAATGGATGTCAGTGGGGCCTTGCCCAAATTTGCTGTGGGTATTACATTTGTGGATGGTATTTTACTATTTATATATATATATATATATATATATATATATATATATACATACACAGATTGGCCACATGAATCACCAGAGATGGGACTCACTTGTCTTGTTTTAGGAAAGCACCCTCCACCAGAAAAGACTCGAAAATGCCACTCAATAATGCCACTTATTTGCCATAGGGTGGTTGGAACTTGGAAGGGCCAAAGGTCAGCTGCATGGGGCCAATTTAGAAAGCTGATCCCCTGCCCTAATGGTGACTGTCGGAAGTAGAGGAAAATAGCAAGGAAAAGTTGCTGACCCTCTGGGTCATAGGTCACCTAAAAGAGTGGGGCTCAGTCAGCAGCTGGCTAGACAAGTCTCCATTTCGGATCTTTAGGCTCCAAGAGTGAGGATATCTTGGGAATGACCATCAGGGAACAACCCGATGTCCATTTGTCTTCACGGGCCTCATTGGTAAGACTCTACTCCCAAGGCTGAGCCCAGACTCTTCTCATGTATCAAAAATCAGATCAATGATAATCAGACATCTGTTGGGGTATTTGACTACTAGACGCATACATTTGAGTCACCCCAGTGTGACTTGCATTTTCCCCATAGATTTTCCATCGGTCTGTTATTCCAAACCCTTACAGCAGGGCAGAGCCATAAGGAGATTAAGGACAAAATTAAATATCACTATCTTCTATAACCAAATACCTCTATTGATATTGTGACAATATTGTGGGGGTGACTTCTGGTACTTAAACAAAATGTACACAATGTGGTGTACACAATGACATTTTTGGTAAATATTCATCAGTAGTAATTATATAATAACCTAACTGCTCCAACTATTATGACCCGCTTAGTTAAGTTCATAAAGGTCACATTACTGTAATGTAACCTTTACAAACGGGAAAACACTTGGACTTAGTCTCTTATCAATATATGAATATAATATTTTACTGTATAGTATATTACCCAGCCCTATCTTCGGAATGTTATATCAATATATGAATATAATATTTTACTGTATAGTATATTACCCAGCCCTATCTTCAGAATGTTACTGTGTAGAAACCCATTCTTCCTGCTTTGACCCCATCTCCCAAGATACAACTTGGTTGGATGGCTTGGTACTTTTCAGTCTCTCTCCACCAGGGGGCGTAGCTGCACATCTGAGGGGGATTGTTTGGGAATGTTCCTTCCTGTAGTGTAGCAGCCATCCAGACATCATTGCTGTTGGCTGTAAACCTTGAATGTCCAAAACCGTTCCCTTCTTATTATTTTAAGAACATTTAAATAGTTGTGTGAGCTTGTAGATCTGCAATTTTCACTACTTTTGTGTGACATACTCTTGTAAGTAGGTTAGTAGGGCATACATTTACGAAAAATCATGATTTCAAATATGGAGATATGAGGCGTCTGCTAGTGTCTGCTAGGGGTGGGCAGCAGTGATTGTTTCCCAGAGAGCCATACTATCTTAAATAAAGTGAGCAAAGGGATATTAGACAATTGAATTGAAACTTGAAACCCAAAGTGCTGATGATGATTCTGCCAGCACAACAATATTGTTTTGTTACAAAATGATTACTTTTTAACAGCTGTTGTATTTTTGTTTGTGGCTTGATTGAGGTTTTTATTTATCTACTCAAAATGGTGACATCCAATTACCATAGATTGGAACATTTATGCTGCCTTTTATCAATTGGATTTATTTAATTTATTTGGCCGGTCGTTTTGTTTACCTTTTTTGCAGCCCATGCGGGACTGAGATGGTCCACAGGCCCTTGGGCCGTATGTTGCCCATGTGTGGTCTACTCAGTAGACCACACAGTAGACTCTACTGTCTAGTCTGCATACCAGCACGTCTCCTCCTTGCCCTGAACACTTGGCCTAAACCATCAACTTGGCATGCTCTAAAACTCAGGGGAGGGAGGGGTACTCCCGGTACTGCCAATGAAAGCATCAGTCCAGTCCGTCTGTCCCATAGCAACAGACACTTTGTGCTCCTGTCAGAGATTACTGCTAACTTGGTAGACGTGCCCTCACATCGACCTAAGTTTCTCACATCTCCAGTTCTTGCTTTACATTTCTTCTTGAGGGTTCCTCTTCTACTCCCCCTAATGTCATTTATGGAATACTTTTGATATAATATATACTTTTTGATACCAGTGACCTTAAGGGAGTTTGAGCTCTTTCGTCAATGTGGCCAAAATGAAATGTTATTTTGCTGTACAATCATTGACAGGATATCCCCCCCCCCCCTGCTTGCTTGGAGTTCAATTGTTTTTACTTAATGGCCCAGAAGATTTACTGTTACTAGGCAGTCTTCTAGACCTCTCCATGGCTCTGTTGCTGCTATTTGAGCTCATACCATAATGGTGGTGGTTGGTGTTTTACTGTTTTCTGATGGGATTGCTCCAATAAATCATTCAGACAGACATGTGGCACTATTGGCATCACTCCAGAGCCTTTGCAGATAAGTCTGTGATACAAATATTATTTGCCATCGCCATCACTGCTTGGGCCTTTTCATAGGCTAGAATTACTTACAGGTCTGTTTCCAGTCAAAGAAATGTTTTTTTATTTATGTATTATGTGGGCTGTTTACAAAATATTATTTTAGAATAAAACATGACAAACATTTCTGAACATTTCCATATGTAGGAGTGAAAAAACATTGTATTATAAATATGTAGTCCATGTCAACATTTAAAGTCAACATTTGCATATTTACAGTCACTAATGTCCTTCATAAGTGCATGGCTGTCAATGGGCACTCAAAGAAATTATAGAGGCTAAAAAAAAACAAGACTCTTAAGTCTATATTATAATTTCTTTGGTAGTCCATGTCAACATTGACAGTCACTCATGGAGGTTATATAATTTCTTTGGTAGTATAAGGATAATTCATCAGAACTCAGTTACTGGTACTTCCATTTTCTGTCTGTTGTTGTTTTGGTCTGTTTTTAAGTGGTGCAACCACTCCATTGCGGAGCTATGTGTGTCCCTGGGTCCGTCTGAGCACGAAAATAGCTTTTGGTTGGTTTTCACCACCAAGTGTCACTGTTGCGCAGCCTAACACACACACACACACACACACACATACACACACACACACATATTAACTGTATATATGATGATTTCGGGTGTGACAGACAGTACAGTGACAGTACAGTACAGTACACTGCAGAGGGACCCCCTGGGGACCCCACACGGTAACTGTCATTTCTAAACCGTTTCGAAGCGGTGCGGCTCACCGGAACCGGGCCGCCACCCTGGGTGCGTTCCTGTGGGTCTGTAAGTTCCGGGGACCCCCCGGGGACCCCCACACGGAGTTGCACCACTCTGTTCACACGGGTGTGATTTTTTTCTGTTGTGGTTGCTTTTGAACCCATTGTGTTCTTAAATGAACCACTCCAGGGTTCACCTGGGAGCAGCCTCACGTCACCTCTTGCAGAATGAGTACATGCTGTAACACAAGGTGCTCTCATATCACACGCACACATACGCACTTAATCACACACACATGCCACACACACGCACATGAAACCCCCTTTTGTCAAGGTTTGTCTTGAGACAACATTACTATTCATATTTCATCGGGATCTGTCCTTTAGAGTTCCAACTATCTAACCACAGACACGCCTTACAAGTCTGAGCGTACACTGAGGTCCTGCCGTCCTGGATTGGACCATGAACCAGCTGGTTGTTCATGTGTCAAGGCTGAAGACAAAGGCTGACCGTGCCTTTGCTGTTAGGGCTCCTTGTCTCTGGAATGACCTACCTAGGGAGCTCAGGCTTGCTAAATTAATGTCTTCTTTTTGAGTGGTGCCTCCACTCCATTACACAGCTATGTGTGTCCGTATGCGTACGTGTATGTGTACTGTACGTACGTGTCCGAGCACAGAAAGCTGCACTTCTCGGCCGTTTCGGACGCTTTGCGGCTCGCCGGAACCGGGCTGGCCCTCTAGGCGCGTTCCTGGGACCCCCACACATACAGTTGCACCACTCACTGATTTTAATCACTGAAACATACTTAAACGTTTTAAATGATATTGTTTGATTCTCTCTTAATGTTTTATTTTTGCACTGCACTTTAGAAGTTTTTATTCTCTTGCCGACTTTATATTTTATTTAATGTAAAGCACTTTGTAGACCTGTTTGCTAAAGCTTTTTAAGTAGTTATATTAACATAAAAATAGCAACGGCCAAGGTCTCATGATCATGACATCATCCAAGTGACATTACAGATGTCAGCTATACGATCACTGTCATCTTATTGGCCAGATCGGCAAACCAAATACTGTAGATGTGGTTTCATCATTTCACATTCAGCGAACATCTTTATGTTATTGCCTCCTATCTCTTGCTCTCGCATGGCAAGCTGCCGTGTCCCGTCGGGTGACATTAGAGAACCATTCGCCTGGCTAGACGCTGAGATGCGTCACAAGTAGCTAGTCTGTAGAAAGTGATTGCCAGCGTTACATGATGATAATAGCAGTCGGTCTCTAATTAACCCATTCTGACCCGAGATCAGATTCATACGAGGTTTCCACTGGACACACACTGGTCTGATTTAACCCATTCTGACCTGAGATCAGATTCTAAAAAATGTCAGTCGTTCTTTGATTTTTCAAAAATAGCAGACCTACAAGCTCGTAGCGCGCCACTCGGCGCGCTATGAGCTTGTAGATCTGCTATTTTTCAATAGCTAAAGCATAACATGATGCTAACACCAAAACGGGTTCCCGTTCAGAATGGGTTAAATGACTCATTTAGATGCAGTAGCCTATATAATGATGATTTGATGAGCCATGTAGCTTGACGTTGGCTGATCAAAAACAAAAAGCTGATGAGCCATGTAAAAACAAGGACTTAGAAGCCTTGGAACTTAAGCCTTGGACCTTTGTTCAGCTGTGCTCAGAATGGTTTCTAAATCATGTGAGGCAGAATTCTCATCTCATTTTCTTAAAATGAATTGTAGAATTGTGTAGCATGTTGTAATTTGTCACCATGTCACCGTGCTGGTGACCATTTCACAATGTTGCAATTCAGTTATTTAAAAATGAAATATTTAAAACGCTTTCAAAGTGAGCAACTTTGATCTGACTGGATATGGACACTACTACTAGAAAATACTTAGTTACTTACTTTTTGGCAAGACTCCCATGCAAGTCCAATTCTAAACTGGTGCATGAGCAGAATGAATCCAAACAAACACGCCCGTATGGGATATTTACGTGACTGATCACAGTACAGTCACGTAAATGTGCGCGCCCTGTCCTGTGGCCAGGTCCCATTTTGGTGCCTTTGTCTCCATGCGAGGGTGAGCAGTTTTAGTAACGTGACACCCAGTTCTTCATATGACATGTCATGTGGATGAGGCCTTTTTGCATGTTTGTGAATATCGCCACTGCTCTGTTAACGCCAGCCTGGCAGCGGACAGTAATCCGAGCACCAGAAGGAGCTGACGCAGGGTGTGTAAATTAAACGTGTCCACCTTACACCTCCTCCTTTCCCTCCAACTCTCAGCCTCTTGTCGCTTATCCTGTGATATTATAACCTAATAAAACAGTGACGTGTGGTGATGTCTTCTGCTGGAAATAGAATGAGGCTTTTGCTGCGTTTATTACGTAGGTGAGAGCGTATCGTGTTATTTTTGTTGAGCGATGCAATCGTACGGAAAAGTATACATTTGCAGGGGGTGTATGGGGGGCTGACGTCTCAGACAGCTGATTGTAAAAGGCTGACACCTAATCCTGCTACCGTGCGGCTGGGATCAGGGAGCTCTGCTGCCACACCACCCAGTTTAGACGGACGGGTTAACGGCAGCCTCTGGCCCGGCAGCATCCAGCAGGGGTCAGTGCCAGGACCACTTCAAATGTGCAAACCATAATCCCCCCCCCCCCCCCCCCACCACCACCACCGACGTTAATATTTTCAGATGGAGGCGAACGCGCCGTAGTGTGTTGTGGGAGTGCCGAGCGTAAGCGAGGTCTTTTGGCAGGCCTTGTTTCGTTCTTGCGGTGGTGATAGACACCAACGCAATTACTCATGGTTAAGGCATGCACAGAATGTATTCTTAGCCCCTGTCTTCCTATCAGACACTGGAGAAAGGTTGGAGGGTCAAAAAATAAAGAGGTAACCAGTCTGCAGGGCTGTCTGCACCGCTGATGTTTACCGGGGAGGGGGGGATATTTTAAACCGGGGAGAGCTCACATATTTACCCCAGAGAGCTTGACTGACCTTGCCATTTGGTTGGGCAAAGACGCCTGAAAGACTACTGATAGACAGGAGCTCTTCAGTTTAGCTCTGCTGAGCACGTAGCTGGCAGCTTGTGGAGAGAGGAGGGACACATAACTTACCTGCGATTCAAGGCGAGAGGAGGCGGGGTAGAAGACGAATCAAAACTACATTGCAGCGAGGAAAGCACAGCAGAAGAGTGAGCAGGCTTATAGACGGCTGACTAATAGGGGAGGATACAGGGAAGGAATACTTGAGCGCGGAGAGAGAGAGCCAGGCTGAGCTGATTGTTTTCTTCCTCCAGAGGAGGAGCTGCAGTCGCCGTCCAGGGCTGGACCCGGGGCTGGCAGGGCTGGTCCTATACTGCTTCTCCACCTCCTCTAAAGACCTCCTTCCCCTCTGGTTAACTGAAAGACCACACCGCTGTGCGGTAATGAACTCACAGGCAGAGCCCGCGAGCAACTTGGGGAATGCACAGAAAATCCTGGCAAATCAACCTCTTGTCCTCCTGTGAGGAATTGACCCGGGGTGAGCTCTTCCAGCAGAGGACCCCCACTGCAGTCTAAACTGTCACCAGTTTGTCCTCCCTCCTGGCAGTTGTTTTTGCACTCACTGGCTGAGTGAATTGTGTGGCTCCTTTTGTACACACATATATTTATAATACACCCTTTTTTGGGGTTGTTTTTTCTTTATAACTTTTTGTTTTTTGACAACCGGAGCCCTGGCAGGCTTTGCAGTAACGCTGTGCAAGGACCAGCTTCATTCACCCAAGATGAGTCGCTGGCTGAAATGCACCTCCATGCACTTTGTAGGTATCCCTCTGTTGACATAGGACATTTTTGTTGAAACTAACGAGACATCTCTAAAAAAACAGTTATTGTATTTGGATGCTTTATTTTTTTCTTTTGAGACTGAAAAATGTAAACACCGTCTAACTGTAAGCCAGTACTTGTTGAATTAAATTGTGTTGGTTCCACTGCTCAGACTCAGAAAGCATGTTGACAACACTGAGGTAGACTATCCCACACACATTTCATTCCACTCCTTTCATTTTGGGCCAAAGTGGACCCCACTCAAGAGTCGGAGTGCTACACAGACGGACGTGCATTCTTGCACTAAGAGCTCCGTGTTCCCACGCTTTCTGTACGAGCTCTCAAGGATATCTTCATTAGGCGAACTGACTCGGGACGGAAGTCAAGGAAACTTAGTAGCACTGCTGTTATTTTCTTTCATGACTGTGTTAGAGATACATTTGAGAGAGAATCTGTTGGTATATTATTATGCACTGTAGGTTGAGGTTCTCAAGGTCATTATTGAGAACATTATATGGTGGGAGGGGGGGTCATTATTGATCCAGTAAAAGGAGATGATGTTCTGAAAGGAGGTTAAGAGTATCAGTCTCCTGAAAACACCCCTTCTCTCAGCAGTGATGTCTTTGTTAAACTGTGTATCACAGCAACCTTTTTCTCCTTTTCTCAAGAGTTTGCTCAGACATTGTGAACATTGTGCACATGTTTCTGACACTGCCTCCTCACCCCTCTGCAGAACACTGATTGGAACAAGTATGACGACCGGCTGATGAAGGCGGTGGAGCGCGGGGAAGTGGACAAGGTGGCCGCTGTGCTCAGCAAAAAGGGCGTCATCTCAACCAAGCTGGACGTAGAGGGACGCTCTGCGTGAGTGCACACACACACACACACACACACACACACACACACACACACACACACACACGCACTATCTCTCTGTCTATTTATCTGCCCCTCCCTCCCTGCCTCCCACCCTTCCTCCCTCCATTCTGTCGTGTTGAAAAGCAGCACCTCCAAAAGTGCTTAGTGGGTCTAATTCCGAGCACTGAAATGGTCTCCTCCTTCATTCTACCTCTACAGATGAGGCGTTCATCCAGAGTGAGGTCATTGCAACACGGATTAGCCTCTCGTCTCATTTTATGAAGTCCTCCTGCCAGCCAAACCCGCACTAATAATGTCTGATGAACATCATTTTGTAGACCCATATACTCTGAGGGCACGTTCTCCCTCCTCCACCTGCCCTGCACATGGATTCCCTTGGAATTCAATATCATTATGTAGCCACGTTTATTTCCAGGAATTCCTGTTTTAGCCTCCCTCTGTCTCTCAAGGTCAGCAGAGGAGTTCACAGATGGTATGAGGAACATTTGTGGTCACTCACTCGCCTTGGCCTGAGACTGCTTCGGCCCGAAGCTGTTTATATTGTGACCACACAGGAAATGACTAGCTACAAATACAGATCTGTGAGGCATTCGGTCTGGCCCACTGTTCTGGGAGTATTTAGTGAGCTTTAGAAAAGAAAAACAGTTGGATATTATTAGACACATTTATTGTACACGGTTGCTAGCAGAAGAAGCAGTGGCTGTTGGACAATCCAAGGCCAATTCTGTTTACATTTCTGATGGACACTGTCTTTTTTTCAATTCTACCATTGAACATTATGGGCACATCTTTGGATGAAATGTCTTCTGTCTAAAACTATTTAATTACCCCGAGGCTCAAGCCCTATGAAAGACGTTGCTAAGCCAGACATATTTCCTTCCCAGGAGGTAAATTTAACCAGATTCCAACACCAGCATTTTAGGGTATCCAGTCCTCCTGACCTTGATCCCAGATATTTGAAGAAGTCACTGAGCTGTGATCTCTGTTTCAGGTGTATTTTCACTCTGGCTTTGTTGCAGCCTCCGGCTATAAAGCACCAAATTCCATAAGTCAACAGTATTTCCAGCAGTGTGTGAGATGCTTTCACGGCAATAACCATTGAATAGACAACGTCTGTGCACATGCATGTTGAAAACAAATAAACAATTACACATACTACATTCCCCAGAGATGTGGCTTGCATTATAACAAGGTGCTAGAATTTGCCGTGGCTAAATTCAGCATCTTGGCACCAGGCATACAGTAGAACCCACTGTATACAGTCTTGGTTATCCTTGGCATTCACTTGTCACGTTCACGGCTCCTGACTCGGGACAGCCCACCCAGAACCATATTTGTTGTTTATCAACACATAAATTCTCCTCATCATATCGAAGAAAGGAGATTTTTGAAAAGCCCAAAATCGGCTACTTTGTTGACTAAACAAGTCCTTAGATCTGGGTCCACACACAAAACAAGGGATCCAATATTTTTTAGTCTAGTCATCTACATCTGTGGGAAAACTAATCACAAACTGTAATCCCTGGCATATAACTTGGAATGCCTTATCTCTTATCTCTATTAAGGTATACAGTTTGGTTCTCCAGAGTCATCGCTAGCTAGATGGTTGGTGGGAGTTAACCCATCCACCACACCTTGCAGTTGTGATCTATGACAGGGGTACGTTTAGCAGTACGAGAAAGCCATCCGAGATGCTTACCAACATGTGCCCCTCCATCACAAAGCTACAATACTGTCTAAAGATAACACTGCTCGACCATTGTTTTGTAGGATTAGCGGTAATTGTTGATACTTTTATTAGAATAACAAAACTGTGAGCTGGCTCTTTAGTCTATATGTGGTTGAGCTTGATGGGACGTAATCATGTTTTTACATTTTCTAATTCAAGTTCAGGATTAATATCTGTTTGCAAAGCTGATATTGACAGGGTCAGGCGGGTCAATTGTGACAAATTGATTTTGTCATCTGAAGCATACTGTATATATAACCATTGAAATGCTTTGACAGTACACTATTGATTGTACACACACATGACAGCAGATGATGCAGACCATAATGGTACAGTACATGGCTCCACTGCCATCCATTACTCTCTCTATCCAGTCTAATAATAACGCCCATATCCTGTGAAGTGTCAACCTGAAAGCGCCCTGAAGGAGCAGGTGGTCAGATGAAATGACATATCTACGTGGACTCATCCCACTCTAAGAGAGAGAGAGAGAGAGGAGAGGCGGTGCTGGAGTGCCATTTGTAAATCTATTTTAACGTAACGTATCTGTGCTTCGGAAAACACATTCTGCCAATTTGTGCATTCTACATTTGTAGTTGTAGGGATGCATTCTTTTGCTCTCTCACAACAATGAAAGAAGTGGGTAAGAAGGTAATGTTTAAGATAATAGGAGTTTGAAGGCTTTTATGCCACACGTCATGTTCTACACATTTTACGACATACTTCACGTGTACTGTTGAAGTTGCTTTGCAAATCAACTGAAAGTTGTTTCGAGACCTTATAGTCATCAAGGATTTCAGTAGCAAAATATTTAATTTTGGTCACATTGAGGATGGTCACATTATTCTGAATCCTAGAATTGTCTTAGCAATGGTGCAAACGGTTTACTAAACACCATGCATGTGTGTGTGTTGCTTCACGATGACACAATTCACTGTGCTCTGATGATGCTGGCCACAGCTCAGCTGCTATTAACCATTTGAACCCAGGAACACATTTCATAGTGAGATTGGCTATTTTCTGCAAAGACATTTTTTGTAGAGGTGAAAAAGCAGACCCAAGTACAGAGTCAACTACGTATCCGTTTACTGTACTATGTATACACTACTATATAGAAGTTTTAGAGGTTGTTAAAGTGTGTAGTACCTTTCTATTTGGGATATTAAAATAGGGTACAGGTTGTACTCCAGACCAAAAGCTTTGTACAGTAGCTAGTTGGTTTCTTTGTGGTGTCAGTCAACTCATTTTCTTTGGATTTGGTCCATATTTGTCAAGTAAAGTCACCAGGAAATTGGCCAGCCCTCATTAATCTTTCTACTTATCATTGGACATTGTTTTGAAGCATTCCTCCAGTATATACAACCCCCGCCCTCAGCTGGAAATTCCCTTATTCCCCCATTAGAAATTGTGTTATGTGAGTCATATCACTTATCGGTCGTATAGTGTGCTTCCTACCGCGTGTCTGCCCGTGGAGGTCAAGGCCCTTTGAGTAGCAGCATCTCCCGGCCATCAGCAGTGTTTTTTAATACCATCACATGGTTTTAAATACCGGCGCCAGTGTTGAGGTGTCAGCCTCCCTGTCTCCCCGGCAGATACTTAGGGGTTAGAGAGTAAACAGGGCACTGTGGCTTGGCAGTCGACACACTAAGATTGGTTTACAGACAAGTGTTTTGCAGACCATAGGGGAGAGAGGCGGCAGCTTTGGATATGGGTCAACGGAGCAAGTGAAAAACAGCCGCCGGCAATTAACGGAATGATGATTAAGGGGAATTAGCATGACGTCGCCCAAGCCAACATGCTTCACAGTGGAGTCTGGGTTATCCTTGTTTGCGCATTATGTCACACACTGAAAATAGCCAATCTTCAAGCTCACAACATGGATTGTGTGCAATGTGTCGTAAGCTTGTAGATCTTCTATTGTCTGTGTGCAGCACCAGAAGGCAACTCAGTATAAATCAGGCATAGCAAAGAAGCTTCTGAAGACATGTTAGAAGAAGACGAACTTCTTCTTTTTTTTAAAGAAAATAAATGTATAAAGAAAGCCACTGTTTTGTGATTTCGGAATTGTGAACTTCTGACAGCAAGGATCCATCCATTTACAATCTTACTCTTGTCTTTGTATTTCACTCTCTTATATTTCCATCTCTCACATCTTCTGAGGTGCACTTATGTACAGTACTGAGTCATGACTTATGGCTGTGCCCATTCTTTCCACTTTCTCCTCCAAAACTTCTTAACATTTTCTTGTTCTATTTGACAGCTTCCATTTGGCTTCAACTAGAGGACACATAGACTGTCTGAACCTCTTCCTGGGACACAATGTGGACATCACAGCAACTGATGCCACCGGTGAGACAGTAAACATGATCGCATCATAGTTGTGACAGTTGTGTGTAAATGGTAATGAACAATGATCATGGTTGAGAGCCGAGTTTAAATGGTAATGAATGCTATGGCGCACTGACTTCAGGGATACCTGATTCTACCCTGTGATTTACTTTGCCCAAGTCGTAATCACCATGAACACTCATGGGTGTAACCATGGATACTCATGGGTGTAACAACACTTAACCAAATGCATATATTATACTTTGGTACATGACTGTGTGGTATGAGAAAAAGATACTGTTGACTCTTCTTTCATTTGAACATAGGTTATTATTAGCCTAAAGGTGCTAAGACAAATGTATTGTCATTTTGCTAGTAGTACATAGTGTGTGCTAATATAATGTTCCGTGCATCTACATTTCCCATTTGTCTAGGTAAAAATGCTCTTCACCTGGCTTCAAGAAATGGTCATTCTCTTTGCGTGCAGAAACTCTTGCAGGTAAAGTGACTCACTCCCTGTGGAACAGTTAAGTCCTTCACTGCAAATTACATACACCTTTTTTTCTCTCCAAGGACAACACCGCCAATGACTTGTAACCTGTCAAAACAGTGTTTTTTCAGTGTTTACGCTAGATGGCGCTCTTCGCCAACCTATGAGTCACCGTTTCACTCTGACGGTGAAACAGTCTAGCAGTAACTCACGATCTAAAAAAACAGCCACCGTCCAATCCATGTCCTTTATCTCGGCTTCTATGTCGTTCCTCTCCCATTTTTGGCCAGCATGCTATTTTGAACTGACCCTAACTAGGGAACTGACTTTATTTTTCTCTCACTGAAGCACAGAGAAAACCTCTGTGTTCATCATCAACTATTGGGGGGATCGATCGTAATGGAGATAAATGTTATGTGACTACTTGCGGGATTCCATGTACAGAACATGTACTGTACAGATTGCATGCTTGAAAGTTCTGCCTCGCTGCCAAACGACAGCTATACTGTAGGCTGCTAGGGGAATTAGCTGTTGCTGGGGCAGTTCCTTGCCTCACGGCTCAGACAGCCGAGCCAACATATGATCATTCAACACCAGGTCCTGTTGAGTCACCAAGCGGATTTATGTGTTTACAGTGATAGGCTATCTCGACAACATTGTGCCCTCACAGCGTGGCTTCCCCCCTCCCCTCCCCCCAACCCTGGTATGGCAACCACCTAATAGCGGTGGGGGTGAGGTTGGGGGGCTGTTGGTGGTGTTGACAAGCTCGCCCTCCTGCAAACCTGTCGTCCATTCTAGGTGCCGTCATCACGCTGCAGATAGCAGCCGGACACCTAACCCCCCCCCCCCCTCCCAAAACAACCCCCAACTCCTTCTGACAACCTGAACCCTTGAGGTATAGGATTTCTTCCCTTTACGCTACTGCCCCCTACCCCCCTTGTTATTTGACCGTGCTGCTCGCTTTTGGACCTTGTTGCTGGAGAGAGAAAGGTTTTTTATAGTGGGGGCCCCGAGCTACAGTAGCTTGCCCACAAGCTAGCTCAGGCTACATATACATAAGGCATTGAGTCCTCAAAGCGTTCATTGCGAGCCCTCATCGCCGTGGTAGTAAAGTGTCATTTGGTGAGTGACAGGTGTATGGGGAGATATCGTGGCGTTATAATGGACCCTCTAGCCTGACTTGACCTGTCTGTTGTTGGGCCTCATATTCACAGCCGCATCGACAGCCACCACCGCAGTTGTACCACTTTAACAGTTTTCTCCACAGCTGTGAAAGATGTCAACCAGAAATGTTATTCTGTTCAGTGCTTGAGTCAAATCTAAGTTACAAGCCTTGTTCACGATTGTTTATTTTAGTCGTTATTTTGGTATACATGAACAACTTTGCAAACTTGTGAGCTTTTTCAGAAACTCTCTTTATCATGTCTTTCCACAGCACAATTGTCCCGTTGGAAATGTTGATCTACAGGGGAGGACAGCGCTGCATGATGCTGGTAAGAAAACTCATGTCTCTTCTCCACAATTACCCTCTTAATTAATACCCGCCAAGACGGTGCCAACAGCACATTGCCAGAAAAGGTAAACAAGGAAGTGAATGTTCTTGTGCATCTCCGTGGTTACTTCATCTTCCAAACCAATTCGACCATTGATTTCCGCAAAGGTACGCAAAGGGAAACTGTTTGTTTTGACGTCACAATTACACCACGCTTGTCATGCGACGCACCGGTTCACACGCACAAAGCATACATTGACCTTTACTAGAAGGCTTTCTTACCTTTTATTTGTAGTTGTTACATCCCCACCAAAGAGGTCCAGGTGTTATTTTGTCTATTTCCCCTACCATAACATAAGCCCTCAATGAATTGAATTGAATTGAATTGCATTGAATTGAATGGAGCATTGGGGTGTTGTGCTAGTAAATTTGCTTATTTCCATCTCTCAAAAATCAATAATTCATAATGTAAATGGTATCCCAAGCAGCACACTTTACTACTTATTTCGATGCAAATAAGCGAATTAGCACAAAAACCCAACTCCCATTATATTATATTGGGGGATATAGCCAATAATGCACTTTTGCACAAAATAACACCTGGACCTCTTTGGTGGGGACGTAACAACTACAAATAAAGGTAAGAAAACCTTCTAGCATGGAATTCTCCTTTAACTCTTGGAATTAAATGTAATCTCCCAACAAAGTCGATGCTTGCCCTATAATTTGTTGCAGATATTGAGGCCGTGCACATTCTCATGTCATGGATTTGATGTTGCTAAATGGGGTGAAATGATCAAAGTTGTTGTGCTCTTGTTTTCTACAGTCATGGCCGGATGCTCCTCCAGTGTGAAGCTTCTCTGCGACAGTGGAGCTTCTGTGAACGCCACTGATTTTGTGAGTACTGTCATTTTCTCGCGTTTGTGAATTTGCAAATTGTTGTGTATTCTGTGTTTCAGTTGTAGTTATTGTTATTGTTACTGTTGTATTGTAGTTACGGTTGACACTGGAGTGTTTTTCTTCACAAGTTGTGAATAGAGATTGATTGATTAATTTCAAGTAAATATTTACTGTGGAGGCTAAATGCATGACTGCTTTACTGTTTTTGTATTTTGAGTGGTGAAGATTGTGAGGCTGCTGATGGGGTTTATGTGCACTTGTTTTTCAGGATGGGAGGACCCCTCTGGTGCTGGCCACCCAGATGTGCCATCCACGCATCTGCCAGCTGCTGCTGGAGCGAGGGGCAGACATCACCTCCTGTGACAAACAAAACAAGTAAAGAAAATCACATTATGGCACCTAGATGTTTCAGTGAACTCGGTGAAAGTGATTATGCGAGAGACAGCGAGATGAATTCGTGGCGGTGACGACTCGCCACGACCTATTTTTTTACGCCATGACGTATTCTTCATTATCCGCCATGGCAGAACAAAATCCGCCATGGCGAGTACAGAATTCGCCGTGGCGGGGACTCGCCACGACCTATTTTTTTACGCCATGACGTATTCTTCATTATCCGCCATGGCGGAACAGAATCCGTGGCGAGTACAGAATCCGCCATTGTTTATTTTTTTTTTGCGTGCCGTGGTGCAGGTTTTATTGTCCTAGTATTACTATTCTCGGAATTATTTCATCCTCTTGTAGCGTAACGGTTAGCGCTCTCGCCCCTATAGTCAAGGCACTGTGCCGGGACAGGTTCGATTCTTGCAAAAAACAAACTTTTTTTTTTTAAAGTTATTTTTTTACCCGTACATACAGTGTGTGTGCGTGCGTGCGTATACAGTGTGCGTGCGTGTATGCGTGCGTGCGTATACAGTGTGTGTGTGTGTGTGTGCGTGCGTGCTTCATCGTATTTATTATTATTATTATTAATATGCAGGTAATAATAATAAATACGATGAAGCACGCACGCACGCATATACAGTGTGTGTGCGTGCGTATACAGTGTGCGTGCGTGTATGCGTGCGTATACAGTGTGTGTGTGCGTGCGTGCTTCATCGTATTTATTATTATTATTATTATTATTAATATGCAGGTAATAATAATAAATACGATGAAGCACGCACGCACGCATATACAGTGTGTGTGCGTGCGTGCGTATACAGTGTGTGTGCGTGCGTGCTTCATCGTATTTATTATTATTATTATTATTATTAATATGCAGGTAATAATAATAAATACGATGAAGCACGCACGCACGCATATACAGTGTGTGTGCGTGCGTGCGTATACAGTGTGTGTGCGTGCGTGCTTCATCGTATTTATTATTATTATTATTATTATTAATATGCAGGTAATAATAATAAATACGATGAAGCACGCACGCACACACACACACACACACTGTATACGCACGCACGCATACACGCACGCACACTGTATACGCACGCACGCACACACACTGTATGTACGGGTAAAAAAATAACTTTAAAAAAAAAAAGTTTGTTTTTTGCAAGAATCGAACCTGTCCCGGCACAGTGCCTTGACTATAGGGGCGAGAGCGCTAACCGTTACGCTACAAGAGGATGAAATAATTCCGAGAATAGTAATACTAGGACAATAAAACCTGCACCACGGCACGCAAAAAAAAAATAAACAATGGCGGATTCTGTACTCGCCACGGATTCTGTTCCGCCATGGCGGATAATGAAGAATACGTCATGGCGTAAAAAAATAGGTCGTGGCGAGTCCCCGCCACGGCGAATTCTGTACTCGCCATGGCGGATTTTGTTCTGCCATGGCGGATAATGAAGAATACGTCATGGCGTAAAAAAATAGGTCGTGGCGAGTCGTCACCGCCACGAATTCATCTCGCTCCACCTGGATTATGCGTTGTGTGTTCAGATCAAAGTTTTGGCGATGAGACCAAATGTTTGTAAGCACAAAATGTATACTATGGTGTCACATGCTCACCAGCTCAGTGGCATTGTGGTTAGAGTGTCCGCCCTGTGACTGGGAGGTCAGGGTTCGATCCCCAGCCGGGTCATACCAAAGACGGTAAAAATGGGACCCAATGCCTCCCTGCTTGACACTCAGCATCAAGGGGTGGATTGGGGGTAAGTCCCTGTGACATACTAGCGTCATGTCCAGGGGGTGTACTTGTACATCATGCTGCCTCACGCTACAGAAACAGGAGATAGGCTCCTGCCCTATGGGCCCCATGGCTCGGCAAGGCGACTTACTTACTGTCACATGCTGAAAATAATGTTGTGATGTGTTCTTGTCTTCTTGAGTTATAAAAATATCAACCATAATATTACTAACTATTACATAATGTGTAACATTCCAAGTAATTTTAGAGCTTAATGTCAAAACTGCCTGCACAGGGTCAGAGAGTTTAAACACAATCAGCCCCAGGATTTCTTTCAAAATAGCAGCCCGGGGTGCCGCGCAGATATGGCAGCTTTTACTCTGAAAGCCCCCTCTTCCGTTCCGTACAAAAACCGGGAGGAATAATGTTGCTTGCTTACCTCGCTATGATTGCGATAAAGTAGCTGAATAATCCCTCCCTCGCGTTCATATTTTGAACGAGCGACATGTTGAAGTGAGAAATAAAGAGCTTAGTATATCCATTTGGTCAAAACCAGAGAGAGCTAGGATACGAGGCATTCTTCCTGAGCCGTAAACAGGGAAGTGAACGGCAACGAACATACGCGAACAGCAGGGAATATGGTGCAGGACGCATACACACGTATACACACGTGTACACGTCCTCGCAATCGGTTGGATTAGCTATGACGTTTCTACACGTCTTTGCGGTCTAAAATGGGTTAAAGAAACATAATCAATCATGCTCATCTGTGCCTGTAAATTGAACACAGAGTGAGAAAGAAAGTGTTATGTGTGCACCACTGTCCAAGACGTTTCCACCGATGTGCCACACTCACAGATCTGCTATTTTCACCAAATGTTTGCTTATGCCCAGAAAAGGATGCTATAGTTCATTTTACCGTTCATTTTAGACCAGCTGCCGCGTCCATGTTACTTTCCCTTTAAAAAATTACTTTATCTCTGAAGCCGGGAATGCATGGACGTCTCCTTGTAGTTTTGTAGTCTTTTTCAATTCTATTGTCGAGGATTTCTGAGAAGTAAACATTTAATAATGTCCCTTCTCCATGCTATGATTCTGCCTAAAGGACTTTGGGACTGCTCAGATTCTTTAGTGAGGATTCACATGATTGTCGTGTCTTATGTAATCTATTTTACTTCCTTTGTTTGTTTGCTCAGCTATGCCTAGTACTGTTCTCAGCTCTTATCTGACCTAATCAATCAACAGACCTCCATGTGACGTGCAACATCTGTTTCCTAGTTGTAGCTGTGGGCAGGTATAAAAATGAAAATCTATGTTGTTCAATGAGCCATACTGGATTTCCATTGCATTGACAGGTCATGTACGTTTTGGCTCCTTACTCGAGTAAAATCACTCATACTTTTGTCTGAATTCTCGTATTGCCCATTTGTGTATATTATGTTTGAGCACCCAACTACAGATCCTGCATTCACATTATTCTGTGAAGTTTCTCAGAAAGACCTCAGATTTGAGGGTGTCTTTCATAAAACTGCCGTAGGTTTTAAAAGGCCTTTTAAAAATCGGCCTCAGGTCTAAATGGGTTAAGGAAGAGTTGTCTAATATACCAGTGTCTCACACTGTCCTTCTGTGTGTCGCCCTCAGAACAGCTCTGATCCTGGGCTGCGAGTATGGCTGTAAAGATGCAGTTGAAGTGCTGTTGAAGAACGGTGCTGATGTGTCTGCGGTGGATAGCTTGGGACACGACTCTTACCACTATGCTCGCCTCAACAAGAACCAGGATTTGGTAGCCATGATAAAAACCCACCTCGACAATGCCACCAAAGGTCAGATGTCAACACTCACTAACCTTTGTTAACCACTTAGGTGGTCTTTACACGAGAACGGTGTTCATAGGAAACGGCAAAATAAAGTATCGTTTGCTGGGGTCCCTTTAGACGAGTACAGCGTTTTGGGGAGGTGAAAACGC
This sequence comes from Protomyctophum bolini, assembly GCF_963924005.1. Classification (NCBI taxonomy): domain Eukaryota; kingdom Metazoa; phylum Chordata; class Actinopteri; order Myctophiformes; family Myctophidae; genus Protomyctophum; species Protomyctophum bolini. The sequence continues at coordinate 9,493,608 of NC_137862.1, read as the reverse complement.
AACAAAGTGAAACCACCTTCCAGAGTGGAAATCTTTGAGAACGCCGTTTTTACCAGTTTTGCCGTGTAATCAGGCAAAACGGCGAATCCGCAAAACCTGTGACATCATGGCTCACGTTGGCTCACAACGCATATGTTTATTACATTGATGCAGAGCCATATATGATATAATGGAGTTCCTACAATGAACAAGCCTGCTCCCTCCTCGCCTACAAAGCGCCGCTCATCAGCGATGGTGAATGTAAAACCATGATGTAAATAAAATGCCCCCTTTCTGATAAGCGGCAGCAGTGTTTATGTAGCCTAATGTGTTATAAAATATATAACCATCCCATGGCACGCTCTGCCTGCATGCTCTGGGGCCTGTGTGTCACCTCGATGCGTTATAGAAAGCAGACGGCGAGCGACGGCCACAACCCCGTTGTGTTCTGGAAGCGTCATTCAAAACCCCGATAGGGTTGCGTGAAGGCAGCGCTATTTGGCAGCCCGTTACCGCCACCTAGCGACATTATAGCGTTTTCATAAAAACTGAGAATGCAACGGGACTTTGCCGTTTTATCTGTAGATGGTTGCCATCTAAAAGAGGCCTTAAACCCTTTATATTATGTTGAACGAGGTCCCCCAAGCGTCTATACATTGCCCCTAAATGTTTTTCCCACTACACGAAATGTCTTTGCTGAAAATAGTTGATTTGCAAGGACACAATCGGCTAAGTAATAGATTTTAGGATGATGTCAGTTCACAGCTATTATGACATGCTCAGAATACAGATGTTTGTGTTCTTGTGGTTAAAACGTTGTCTTCATCTCCAGCTTTGATGCATTCACTCTGTACAGTGTGTTTTATCGTGTCCTGCGAGTGTTTATAACCATTGTTGTTCTCACGAATGTTGAATCCAAGCTTTCATTCTTTTTTTTTTATCTTTACAGAGAAAGATTCTGCAAAGCTGGAACAGAGAAGGCGTCAGGTAACCCAACAGCTTCCACATGTCTAATCCTTCTATATTCCATAGTGCGTGTACTATAGTGAGTAAGGAGCTCTCACTGCAAACAGCTAAGTGCATTGACCCCATGCAGTTAGCATACTTATTGGCATCCTTCTTTAACATGGTTGGACACACTATCAGTATCCACCCCAAGGAAATCTTTGACTGTCAGTCTATTGCGCATTACTGCCCTCTAGTGATTATAGTCAGTAACTGTTGAGAGAGAGAGAGAGCCTTGTATAGCAATTGGATGTGTTTCTAAATGGTTGGCAATAATGGAATGATCACAGCAAGGCTAAAGGATCAGATCATTAATGTGAGTTCCATTACCACGTAGGATTTCTTCCAGTAAGCTTCAAACCAGAATTAAGAAAGCTCTGTGTTTGATATGCAAGTCCAAATGCATAGCCACCAATATGTGACAAACTCTAAAGCTGACCTGATCCATCACACATCCCTTGATTCTGTGATAAATCATCATTAGGCATTGATGAACGTTATGTGTTTGACTTCACAGGATTGGTACATGTAGTAATGATGCTGTGTGTATGTGGTGTGTGTGTGATTCAGGACCTAGAGAGGCAGAATGAGAGTCAGCAGGAGAGTCTGAGGAAATTCCACCAGGAGCAGAGGCTTCTGCTGGACAAGGTCACCATACTGCAGCATCAGCTCTCACAGGTAATATACCAGGGGAGCAGTCAGACAGATATTTCGTGAAGCCACTAAGGAAATCGGGACTTCCTGAAAGTTCATATAATGGCCTGTTGTGGCGCTGTCATTGGGCCCAAAAAACCCATAGCTCCATAGAGGTCCATGTATTTGGGCCCAACTTCACCTAGACTGTATTACCTTAATAAACATGGTCATGAATACTTTCTGCTTCCAGTCACTAGTTTAAAGTCTCATTTCTCATGTCATAATATTCTTTTTGGAAAATTCTAGAAAATATGAAATCTAGAAATATGGCGAGTTACAGTGCAAGGAATTACAGGCTTCATTTTACGTCCATGTTAGACCCGGGGAACGCTTTGTCCATATTTTTTACAGTATGGTATATACACAAAATACAAAGGTATTTATTCATTTTTGTCTTTGTTTTGTTTTTGTAATGTATTGTTGCCCCCTGCCCCCCCTTCCACAAAAAGGACCACAATGGAAACAAGCCTGCAGGCTTTCTTGTGTTTTTATCCCTTTTAATTCATTTTCAATAAACTAATCAATCAATCAATCAATGAAATACAGTACAGAACACACAACACCTACCTTTCACTCAACCAGTCGGACTTGCTTTGCATGGAGACCTCAGCCAGTTTACCATGCCTTACACGTTTTCAAAATGTGAAAAATAAAATACAATTGTCATAAACATAGTCCCATATAATCAAATAAACATAAAATGTAGTGAAACCCCAAATAAATAACGATTGGTAAATAATAGAGGAACAATTTGGGAGGCGGCAGGCATGGGGTTATTTGATTTGAAAAGCAACCTTTTAGCCATGTTCTCCAAGTAGGCATTCCCAACATGGTATTACATTGGCATCCCTATGGAGCACTGTCTAAGGTCATTGAAAACAGGAAGATGTACTTTTGGCAACAGAATAGATATATATGAATAACATTTGATAACACGGCTCTGATGTTCTTGTTCCCCTGCAGGAAAAAATAACGGTGGAAGACATTCACAAGGAGGTACAGTACTAGCAAAGCATGAAGCCCTTACATTAATAGATTACATGTCAGGACATTATTCCGTTTCTGTTACTTGTTGGAATATAATTCCACAAACCACAAACCATGGTCAAAACATATACAATAACTTTACAGTACCAAGGGGTTGAATATAGTAATTTCAACCCCTTAATGTAGCATGGAAACCTAGTGTTTCTACTGTTTACAACTATAAAACTACAAAAAAAAACAATACTACTTTGTGTGTTTTTGTTTTACCGAATCAGAGGGAACAGCTCAAAGTCTTACTTGGTGCCAAAGAGAGAGAGGAGGGGACGCGAGGCTTGGAAACGGTCAAGGTCCAGCTCCGGAGCACCTTGGTCAGTAACCCTAATGGGCCTAAACATTAACATTCTGAGATGAGTTCTGTGGGGATTTGGTGTTCAGAACTCATGTGTTTATTTGAGGGTCCTATGCCCAGCTTTGTGTGTTTTTGTGTGCCCCATATCGATGATTTTATTGTCTGAGCAATATATATACCCCATAGCGATGATTTGATTGGCTGAGCACGGAATGTGATGTATGATGATAAGATACCTATCTTCTCCATATTTGAATCATACATTGAGGAGAATCTTTCAGATTCCATTCCCATTTTGCTAAAAAAGGCCACAACAAATCAAAGAATCGATCTTCCCCATATTTTAATCACTCATTGAGGAGCATTTAATCAGCATAGAGCCAAAAGCTATTTCACTTCCACCCATATAGGACACCACAATTGCTACAAATGTCACTGCTTGTTGTGTCTATATGTATGTCACTGTCTAGTTGCAGCTTTGGCAATACGTTATATCGTAAATAAACATAGACCATTTTCCCATCAATGGCTATTTTCTTTGGTTTGGTGTTTTCTACATTTTCAAGTCAATAAAACATTGCTAAACGACGAAACGTACCAGAATAACTGAAACATTACTGAAACAACATTGTGCACATTTGGTTCGTAAATTGATCTACTCTCAGCTATACTTCAAATCAATGTACTCTTTAAAATGTATTTAAAACACGATAGCTTTGACAAAGAATAATCACAATCATATTTAGCAGACTGGCTTACCTTTATCAAACAATGTTTGAGTCTGCAAGTAGATTTTCATAACTTACTGAAATAAATGGAATCCAATGGTTTCCTTGAAAATCAAATAAAGTATGGTATGCTTTGCAAAGTTATGTCAAGAATGCAGTCAGACATCATAGTAAATGGGCTAAACATACAAGAAAACTAGTTGAATAATATGCATGTTACTTACAGTAGTTTAGTCAACTCAATCTATTTTTGTGTTCACAGGGGGATTATGCTGGACAATCTGTAATCAAAGGTGAGCTTTGTTTAATTACAAATTCAGTTGCAAGATTACAGATTATCATGTCTCAACGGCAACACCATCAGAAAAAGTTAATTTGACAATAATGATGCTTTGCACTTGTCTCTTTTGCAGGCAAAGAGAACATTCTGGTCAAGCAGTCTCACAGCTTGGATTCTGATAAAGTAAGCATCTTGGTGGCTCAGTTTCATGTGGTTTACAAATTAAAAAAATAAAAATACACTGTAAATGTGTGTTAGTGATTCTGTAAGCTTCAGTGTGCTTATAGCAAGATCTTTTATAATAATTCTGATGAAATCCCTATCTGAAACAAAAGGTTAATATCAGCCCTTCAGCGAAATAAAAATCACAGTGAAGTGAGGGGCGCTAATATATTACAGTCTAACTCATGTTGATTAGGTTATGTAATGGCGATGTAAAACAAACGGTGCAAACGCAAACATTAAACGCCATTAACAATAAAGAGACAATATGACGTAAATTACACATAATGACGTACATTTTCCCTTCGTTGTCAATGGCGTTTACAAAACAAACATTGAACTAAAGACAAACATTAAACCTGTGTATCAAAAATAGAATTAATTCCCGTAGCCACAGGAAAGAATCTTGGTTTAAAAACAAAATTCAAGTATCTCGAGAACCAACCAACTTCGATAGGCGGTTGTCCAGAACCGCCTATCTGGCCAATACACCCATACAGAACCACTGATCCAATACACCCATACAGAACCACTTATCCCACTGCTATGGCCACGGAATGATGCAAGTTGTAAATGCATTCCCCACCCAGTTATGCAATACCCGTTGTACCCGCCTCGAGATTTTGCAGATTTATTGTAAGATGAATATTTAATGAAGTGTTTTTACTTCTTGTAGCTGCTCCAGAATCCCAGCACATCACGTTCCATGTCTAGACCCTTGGAGTTGGGCCAAGCACACAGTGTGGGCTGGGACCTGCCTGAGATGGATGCCCTCCGACGAGAGCTTGATGCAGTGAGGAGAAGGCAGCAGGCAGCTGAGGATGAGACTGCACGGCTTCAAGCACTTCTCTCCTGCAAGAATAAGGAGTGCCAAGAGTTGTTCCAGAGCCGAGACACCATCCAGAAGCAGGCTGATCAGCAGGTGCAAGAACTAGAGGATGCCTTGGGCGATGTCCAGAAGAGAATGCTGGATTCTGAGTGTAAAGTCAAGCAGCTGCAGGCACATGTGGTGACAGTCAAGGAGCACTTGGGAGGCATAGCAGCTGAAGAACTCCGTAGCCAGCTGCGAGATGTGAAGGGTAAATATGAAGGAGCTTCAGCTGAGGTGGGTCGTGTACGCAACCGCCTCAAACAGAGCGAGAAAGCCTTGGAGGAGTACAAGAGCAGTGAAGGTCAGCTGGCGGCTGATGTCGAAAGGCTCAGCCAGGATATGAGCGCCGTAGCAGCCGAAAGGGATGAGCTGGCAGAGGCCTTGTTAGAGATGGAAGCCCAGCTGAAGGAGACAGGGACTACTAAACAGGTCGCCACAGTGCCAGCTGAGAAGTTTGACAACATGAAGAACCTGCTGTCCAACGCAGTGGACGAGAAGGAGCGCCAGCTAGCCGAGCTGAGGGAAGACTATGATCGTGTGCTAGAGGAGATAGCTGAACTCCACCGGGAGGTCGACAACCCGTCGTCCCAAGGGTCCGTGTCCGCTGAGGAGCACCAGAAGATCAGGGCCACTCTGGAGGAGCACAACGCCTCGCTGAAAAGGAGACTCGCTGACGTGACCGCCAAGAGTCAGGCGCTGATCCAGGAGGTCGAGGAGAGCGAGGAAGAGAGGGAGATTCTCCGGGAGCAGCTGGATGAACTCAACAGTAGGATCGAGGCAGAATTTATACCCGTCGGGGACCATGAGGAAGCTGGGAGGACTATGGTCAAAGCCATGGAGGAACTGGAGGACAAACTGGTAGAAGCCAGTGAACGGTATGGCAAAGCAGAAGCGGAGATCCAGCCGCTTCACACTGAGAACAGCTCACTGAGTGAGAAGATGACCAGTCTCCAAAGTGCCAACATGACACAGCAGTCTGAAATGGACGATCTAATGTCTCAAAACACTGAGCTGCTGCGGGAACTGGAAATGCTGCAGAAGAAATGTGAAGATAGAGAAAATGAATTGGTATGTGTCTCGGTGCAGAGTGAGTCTATGAAACAGAGCCTGGAGGGAGACTACGTACCCAGAAACCTGCACGAACACATGAAGATGGAGCTGAGCGCTGCTTTGGAGAAGGCAGAGGCCGAGATGTTGAAGTTGGAAACCAAGGAGAAAGAAGGCGGGGAAGAGCTGAGAAATGTGAAAGACGGAAGTGACAAGTTGAAGGAAAAGTTGAAGAAAGTTATGTCGGAGGTGGAAAAGGACTATGTGAGCTTAAAAGTCCATGAGGCTCTCAGGGAGGAGCTGAGTGCTGCCGTGGCGGATGCAGAAGGCCGTGTGAAGGAGGTGTCCGCGATGTATCTGTTAGCCCAAGAGGAAATGGTGAAGCTGAACCAGGAGCTGGAGGCTCAGAAAGGAGAACTGGACACTATACACGAGGCCATCCAGGCCAAGTTCATCCCACTGGCAGCCATCGAGGAGAGAGAACGTTCTTACAATGCCAAATTAAAGGACTTGACAGGAAAGGTGTTGGACATGGAAGAGAAATGCAACAGGGAGAAGTCTGTTGGAGAGCACCACAAACAGGACAAGGAAAAACTGGAGATTGAGATGGAGTCTCTTCGAATGAGATTAGAAGCTGCATCTGTTACTAGTGAACAACACAAGGAAGTGGAAGTGAACTACAAGGGCAAAATGGAGGACCTGACCATTAAGTTGAGTGACCTAGAGCAACAGAACAAGCAGGTGACTGTCCACAGAAATGAGCTTGTAGAGCAGAATGCCAGCTACATTGCAGAGAGGCAAAACCTCCAACAACGCCTTGAATCAAAGGTTGCCCAGCTAGAAAACTATGAGACTGAGCTCAGAACCCTCAGAGACACTGTGCACCAAACTCAGACTGAATGTAAAAAATCAAAGGAAGAGACCCAAAGGGCTTCCACCTTGCAAAAGGAGCTCCAGGAGCGTTTGGGAGGTCAGGCCACCCTCCTCCAGCAGCACGCCCAGACCAAGGGAGCCCTAGAGGCTGAAGTGGCCAAACTCCACCTGGCCCTCCGCGAAGAGGAGGAGACCAACGCTCAGAGGGCCGACGACATCACAGCCCTGCAGTCGGAGCTGCTCCGAGCTACACAGGCTCTTGAAGAGCTCCGTGGCAAGGAAGACCAAATGAACCAGCTGAAGTCAGAGAAGCAGCGGCTAGAAGAGGAAGTCGCTGACCTCGGCAACAAACTGTTGGGGCTGGCTGGACAGTGTGACCAGGCGAGGGAGGCGGAGTCCAGGGCCAGAGCAGAAAGGGACACTGTGCAGCAGAAAGGCCAGGCCATCGAGAGAGAAACCAGGGATCTGAAGGAGAGGTGTGACCATTCACTGAGCACCATCGGAAATCTGCAACAGAGGATCCAGATGTCAGCTGAGCAGACTGAAGTCAAGGACAAGAAGGTGGGTAGTAAACTCAACATCCATGGGTGTGTGGTACCACTCAGCAACATTAAAAAAGGACAAGGACAGTGCCTCAATTACATCAATTGATTTTGGCCAGAAACGGGAAAGGTTTCATTCTGGGATGGCGCGTCCAACTCCTCCTTTGCTATACTTTATATCCAGTTTTGGCAATAACTGACATTTTTTAAGTTGTGTAATAGTGTATTAATATCAGTGTTAACAGCTGTGTGTTTTTCTCAGATCACAGAGTTGCTGACAGACGTCGAGCGTTTAAAGCAGGCTCTGAACGGTTTGTCCCAGCTGGCATATGCAGGCAATGCCCCCAACAAGAGACAGACGCTGCATGTGGATACACTCCAAGCCCAAATCAAAACCCTCCAGCAACAGCTGGCTGTAAGTAGGCACATAATACACATTGATATAATGTCTGGAAGAACTCTGGTGGAAGATATTATTTCGTTGTTGTCGGGCAGAAACCTTGCATCTAAAAAACAATTCTTCATATATTAATGCCCTACTTTGTCCATACTACAGTGTCACACAAAAGTTACAAAACTTGACTACAAGCTCACAGCCATTTCCTGGAAATTAACAGTTTTGGACATACAAGGTTTCCACCTGACGGCAACGATATGACTGTATCTGAAGCTTCTGTCATATCAGCACAATGACCAAAGTTCCAGAAGAATAAATGTATTTATCCGTTTCCTTTCTTCTGTTCTCTGCTGTAAGGATGCTGAGAGGCAACACAGGGACGTGGTTTCAATTTATCGAACTCATCTTCTCAGTGCAGCACAGGTACGTTACCCTGAGTCATGACAATTAAGGTTTTGGCTTGTGTGCAATACTGAATTATTATTATTATAAGTAATCACTTTCTGGTCTGTCTCTATTGGACATATATTTTGAAATGTGGCTTGTGTCACTATATGACAATGCTTTTAACCAGACTGTTCAGGGTTTCCTCCAGAAAATGCTTAGTCTAGATGGTAACTACCGGAGAAGGGTGTACGATATTCATGGAAATAATGTCATACCTTTGTATTTATGCCATATATCCCAAGAACGATACAGTATCCTGTGGGACTATGGGTTCACACTATTTTCTATTTTAAGTGTAGCAACAGTGAAAACTAAGCATTATTCAAAAGAATCATACAAGTCAATTTTGCTCTTTTGCTCTGTTTTCTTTTGACTTGAATGTGCACTTTTTATTTTTAAGTCCTCTGAGCATAAGGCAAATACTTAGTTTTGTGTGAATTGACGAACATGCTAAACATTGCTCACAAAATGACTGATTGTAGAATAAAAGGACATTAGTTAAGTAGCCTACTGCCATTTTGAATGTGGCATAAGGAGCCGACATAAATATAAAGTTTTTCATACGGAAGGCTTTATAAGCTGCTTGCTGCATTAAAACAGCAGTGAGTGTTGGTTGGGAGGAGTAGGACCAAGTCTCTGTCGCCCCTATAATTGCAGGTGAGCCAGTAGGATACAACAGCAGTGACAACACACACAAATGTGTGTGGAGAGGAATTAATTGCCATAATGACTAAATTGGAGAGAATGGGAAGCTTTCCAATCCATTGCACAATGCACATATACTACAATGAAGCTGAACTCAGTGGTATGGTGATAACTGATATACCACCACATTCTCATTTGAGGCCATAAGCATTTGTCGTAGAGAGAAAAGCCTTTCTCACAGTGGACAGTTTGCAAGTGGTCTCCTCCTGTGGAATACTGTATAAATGCATTAACCAGTGTCTATTGTTGTGTATGTCTTCCAGGGCCACATGGATGAGGATGTCCAAGCAGCCTTACTACAGATCATCCGCATGAGGCAGGAGTTTGTGTGCTAAAGTTTATCCCGGAAAAAACACAGTGCTGACTCAAATCCACCACACATCCCCTTACTACAGAGCATCCTCGCTGTGGCCCCTGTGGGTGCCACACGTACTCTGTGTGTGTGTGTGTGTGTGTGTGTGTGTGTGTGTGTGTGTGTGTGTGTGTGTGTGTGTGTGTGTGTGTGTGTGTGTCATCCAGACATGGGTCCATCTTAATAGGGAACGGAGTGTGTGTTAACTTGTTGATAGATTTCAAACAATTTTATACTATAAAGGAAAAGTCAGTTTGTGGGGAAATGATCATTGCATCTATAACATGTTAAGTTTTATTTAATTGACCAGAGGAATGTATGATTGCTCATTTCAAAATAATTTTGATTTGTTCAACTACCTACATGCAAGATCTTTCTTCAGTGTTAAATATGTGCAAAGTTCTATTAATTACCATTTCATATCTTTAATCATCTTCATTTGACTATATTAATAAGCTGAACGGGATTTATCTGACATTTTGTACATTTGTACTACCCCCCTCCCCCTTTTCCTTACTTTTGTTGAACTGAGCTCAAAGAGGTGAAATGGATAGAAATACTGTATAAGCAAAGTCCCCACCCAATGGTCACTCTACACATTTGTTATACTTAATTGATCAAACCCAGCTAAATTATCCAACTCTGTACCAACTTATTTCGTTTCAGCGATTGTCTCAACCCGTTGTGGGCACAGTTATCCTCTTTTTGTCAAAAACTAACTTCCGGCCGCTTTTTCTGTAATGCAAGTGGAAGTCATCTGATAGATGTCATTTTGGGAGCTCAAGCAAATGACTACTTGATTTAGACATACAGGTATCCTTTATACTTAACTACCGGTACTCACATAGTATGGTGAAATAGAGACTGTAGAGGGGGTTATGTTGGATTTGAGTCACGTGGTATGTTTTTTTTCTTTTCTTGAGGGACAAATAGAAACCCTTTGCTGTGTCCTACAGTTTGCAGTGGCGCATTTGTCCTTTTTGTCCAAACCAGTGTCCTCTTGTGGTGAGACTTGGCAGGCCAAGTTCATAATGTGGATGTTGACATGTCTTGCTCAGGGGTGAGCAACTCTTGCTCTGGGAAGCCCAATGTGTATGTCTCTGTTTTTGCCCCAAAACTAACTTGGTGTTGAACATAAGTTTATCTTGGAACACAATGTACATTAAAGTGTTGCTATACCCGGATTGGTTAGAAGGCATCAGGAATGCAGTTAAGGCCGATTATATATAGTAGTTGACTAGTTGTACATTGTTTGGTGTGAACTTACAGGGAATCCTCTACTATCTGCAATTGTTTTCCTCTTTTTAATACGAGAGGTAATTTGAAGTTACTGCGGCGCTCACTCTTAGAGCAAGAGTTACATACCCCTGAGCCAGCACGTCGTGACTATTCATGGTTTATTCTAGTGGTGTTGTGATTGTTGAGCAAGTCTCTTGTGCCTTTACACTGATATATTTTTTCATAGCTTTGTACTACTTTAATAAATATACACTATGTGATGATGACTATTATATTCAGCAGGTCTGGAGTAGGAGGGCACAAAACACTTGTTCAGGTTAACATTTAGGATGCCATTTAATAATAATTGACGACATCCCTTTATCTATGTGGATAGGCCACTCTTAAGGTTTACCTATTTGAAGCACTCCCAAAATGTCTTTACCTTACCATGTGAAATGTATTACTAAATGCTTTGATATGCTAGCCAAATACACTGTTGGCCACAATAAACCTCAGATAACATTGAAAAAGTACACCTGCATTTTCTATAATGTAGACGTTTTGGAATAACATTAATATTTCCCTGTCGCTCCCATTTAACAAATTCCAGTATAAAATCTAATGATATAAATCTATTTTAAATTGGTTGTTTTCTCTAGCGATGGTATTTGTGTTTGTGAATTAGTGGAGCAAAATTAATAAAAGTGCCTAACATAGAAACTGTTTTGTTGGTTTTTCTGTTCAGTAATGAATCTATCTAGCTGTAACTTTTTAATATTTTGTAGTTTCTAGTAATGCATTCTCAATGGCAATAGCCACAGAAATTTTGAAAAAAAAAGTTAGCCTCGTTTCTCATCATTTTGGACCATGGGCTATAGCCCATATCGTACGGCATACTATAGCGCGCCGTTTTTCATCATTTTTGAAGATTTGAAAAAAATGACGAAATGACAAAAACGATGGGTTATAGCCCATGTTTTTTGAAATTTTGGAAAAAAAAGTTAGCCTCGTTTCTCATCATTTTGGACCATGGGCTATAGCCCATATCGTACGGCATACTATAGCGCGCCGTTTTTCATCATTTTTGAAGATTTGAAAAAAATGACGAAATGACAAAAACGATGGGTTATAGCCCATGTTTTTTGAAATTTTGGAAAAAAAAGTTAGCCTCGTTTCTCATCATTTTGGACCATGGGCTATAGCCCATATCGTACGGCATACTATAGCGCGCCGTTTTTCATCATTTTTGAAGATTTGAAAAAAATGACGAAATGACAAAAACGATGGGTTATAGCCCATCTGAAAAGATTTGAGTTGAAAACGTTCGCTCTGAAAGAATATAATTATATTCCAAGATTTGCGACACATCTTCACAATTTTTGGGTTATTTTTTATCTATCACTAGATATATGGACATACAGTATGATTGTTTTATTGAGTATGTAAATATTGTCTGTCATATACTCTTGGATCAGCCGGCCCTGTCCAGCTGCTACAGATTGATCTATATATGTAGCCCAGTGGCATATATGCCTGTAGTTCTATGTAAATCCACCAGGTGGCACTGTCATTTTAGGAGTGCCATGTTCTGGGGGTCAAGGGTTACACTGAAAAACGTCTTGATTAATAATAAGAAGCAACCTGTGTTTGTGGGGTTTCTTTGAGAAGATCTTGATGATTGTAAACAAGAGGTGAAAGCTGAACTGGTAACTAAGTAACTCAACTTGGTTGAGTTTCTGTGTCTTTGTACTGTCTTGGAAAGGGGTGAAGCTTGGGGGACCAGTGTTTGCTCAGTGTGTGAGTTGGCCGTTCCTCACAGTTCACACTGTTTGTGATAGAGCCACTACCGTATTTAATTTAGGTTTATTTTTTGTTACAGGCTTGGATGCCATATTTGCCAAACTGTGGCATTCTTTACACAAATAAGATACACCAACACCAACTTCTTGGGAAATAAAGAACCCCAATATATGTCTGTGTCCTGTGCCCTATTTGCCAGGTTACATATAAGGCTAGTATGGGCCATTAGATTGTTTTATTACTGGAAGTATATCAGTTACCTTATCAATCTTCGCTATACCAACATTTCATTGCATATTCCATAGGATAATGTTAATTAAAATGACTCCTATATCTCTAGACTTTCCATCTACATCCCTCTCCACAACTATTAATAGACTACCTGTGTGTGTGTGTGTGTGTGTGTGTGTGTGTGGTGCACACAGCTGTGATGATCAACAGTGGATGATCCAATCACTTATCACTCTGACCAACGGACCAATGACGGACGGACTAGTTGAACAGGTGACCGGATCCAGTGGGCGTGGCTTTGGATTTAAATAGGAGCGGCCATGTTGTTTCCCAGCATGCAGTTTGGTTTGGGAGCCACTGAGCCAGGCTGGTTCACTGACTGCATGCTTTCTGGGAGCCATGCTGTTTGTTCCAAGGTAAGGAGCGTTTGTTTGAGAAACACGGTTTTAATCCTTGAACACTGTTGTATAGACATTAGAGGATTGAACACTGTTGTATAGACATTAGAGGATTTATAGGACTGTTTATTGTGACACTAAATGGACAATGTCAGGAATATTTGTCCTTTTTCATACAAACAACACTGTCTGTGTTTGAAGGCTGCCTCAATGCTTTTCCAATGGGAGGCACATGGTTTGTCCAAACACTTGTGTTTCTTTGCCCCCCTCCATCAAACACAAATGTTTGGTCAAACCATGTGCCTCCCATTGGAAAGGCATTGAGTTGGCCATCAAACACAGGCAGAGCACAGAACATGTTTGTGTTAATGAGGCCTTGGGCCTCTATCTCACAAAAAAAAACATTTGTCTTGTCTGTGTTTAATGGTTTAATTATTACTAAACGTACTAGCCTACATTGTTCATTTACCACTACAGCCATATTTTGGCTGATCTACAAGCTCACAATGCATTGTGATGTGACACATTGTGAGCTTTTGGATCTGTTATTTTCAAAAGGCCTGAGTAGAGGATAAAGTGAAATATCCCTCTAATATTATATTAATTTTACAATGTATGAAATCTGGATAAAGAGTGTAATGTTGTTTTTTTATGTGTCTTACAGGTTAATCATCTGACCTCGGTGTCATGTGTGACCTTGGATGGGGTCATCAGGAGATGGCTGGTATTGGTAATAGAGTGTCTACTCGGTTGAGCTGAAACTTCTAACGGTGTCAACGAACGCTCTTCCTGAGATTACGAGGCGAACGGTGACGATCGGGACGTATTGTGCCATACAACCTTCGCGGCTCTATTAATACCGGCTATCTTCAACCGAGCGACGGAAGCCCCCCCATGGTACGTACCGGGATTGCATGTGGCTGTAGTAGAAACTAGGGCTGTGTCAAATCTTATTTTAATTATTTTTGGGAGATAAACACTACTGAGGTTTTTAATGCGTCTTTAGTATTTCAAAGTGTCCATGATGTCATAATTGAAATAAGCTCTGGTTGCAAAAGGGGTGAAGTCTCCCTTTAATGGGTTGAATCGTTAAAGCTGCTATAAGCAATATGTCAAATGTAATTTTATTTTTTGGTATTCAGACAGCAATGGGTAAAACTAAAACACAATTTTGTCTCTGACACATCTAGCGGCCACAATTTGCATTCAAAGATTTTCCTAGATTTGTCATTGCTCGATTTGCCTGTCTACTTCCTGATTGGTTAGTCATTTCGACCGGGTTTTATTTTTCTTCGACCAATGACAAAGCTTCTAGGAACATCTTTGACTGCAGATTATGGCCCCTAGATGTGTCACAGAGACTAAATAATTTTTGGGAGTGTTTTACTCATTGCTGGCTGTCTGAATAAAATAAAAGTCATTATAATTGACATTATTGCTTATAGCTACTTTAATCACACTTTTGTGACTATATTAAAGTAAAATATTGGTGACGCAGCCCTGTCAGTGACTGTTATGACTTCCAAAATGTCATCCTGTAGGCCGACAACTAATGTTTCCTATTTTCCCTGTCATTTCAGAACGTGAAGCTGACAAGGCGACGTCTGTATTGAAGGTACAAACTCTATGCTGTTGCCGCTGCTGGGTGCTGTTAGCAGTGGAGGTACAGTAATGAACCTTTTGATTCCTGCTGCTTGTGTAAGTGGGCTACATGCTACCGTAGGCTATCGTAGGTTGTCATTCGCACCGTGTATCGTTTCACATCATTTGTGTATAATGCCACTCTACATCACATGCCACTATGGGCTATGTGATGTTTGTGTAGGCATGTGATTTATTTATCGTTTAACATAATTTACGGGTAAAGCTTTCACGTCACATCACATATGTATGTTCTGTTCTAGTGTCTGCTTTCTCTTCTTTGCTTTTAATAAAGTTATTTGTTTTGGTTGTCTCAGGAAAAAAAAGAACACTTTTATTTCTTTCTCCTTGCCTATCTATCGCCCTAGTTCTTCACTAGTGGACTGTGTACAAATGTGATGTGACGGTATGTGACTTATGTCCGGTAGCATGTAGCCTGCTTAACACTGTTTACAGCCTTCTATGCTGTAGATCTGTCCACACTAACAGGAAGAAAATTATGGCAGATTTTCTTCCTTCGTTAGTGTGTTTTGTTTAGTGCTGATATTGAAGGTAAGTGAGCGTAGTTTATTATCTTTGGCTGTCGGGCAGAAACCTTGTATCTCCATAGTTTTGTAAATTAATTTCTTTACTTGGTCATGCTACAGTGTCACACACTAAAGTAGCAAATGGCTCATCTACAAGCTCAGGATGCAAAGATCATCCATTATTGAATATAACCTATTTTTGTATGTATCGAACCATTTAAGTATAAACAAGAGCTTGTGACTAAACATTGGAACACAGATTATTATATTAATAATAAATATAATCGTATCACAGGTTTTTTTTTGTCCAGTAACTGTTTTGGACATGCACGGTTTCTACCCGACCTTTCATCTCCTCTTCTAATCTTTGCTTTAATAAAGTTATTGGTTTTTCTGGTCTCAGAGTTTTTAATCGCATTTTGCTTCATATTTTAAAGTAATTTCTTTCTTTCTTTCCTATCTATCGCTAGTTCTTCACTAGTGTATGTGGTGCGTGTGTCGGGTCATGTCTCGCGTACAGTTTCTAATCATTGATTGGAGCTGTATCGTTTCACGTCATTTGCGTTGAGTCATTTGCCGGTAGAGCGCCATCACGTCAGTTCACATCAGATATGAACACACCCTGTATGTGATGTGCATTTATGTGATTTTTTTTTTCACAGTAATTGCGGATAGCTCGTCGGTGTCGTCGCACGCCATACGAATTTTGTTCATTGCTGTTGTGTTCTAATGTCATTCGTAGTGTTGTTGTGTTCTCATGTTCATAGTGTTGCTGTATTGCTGACAAATACTGGGGTCCAAAGAATGCTGCTGCCATTGCATAATTTGCACCTCGTATAATTTATGTCAAACGTCCACAAATGGCATAAATTGTAATATTTTTTTTTTAAATGTAGGAAATTATTTTGAAAACACTAAATATAAATGTAGGAAACAAGGGACAACTGGCTAGAAAATCTTGCACCACGAAAACCTACGGCCAACTGCTTGGGCGGAGACCAAGAATCTTTTTGTTTTGTTCATGTTCATAAAGAGCTCTAAGTGAAAGTCCAGCAGCAAACCTCTAGGTCATAAGACCATTGTTGGTGCTATATTATCAGATCTAATTTGTGAGTAACGCTTCATCAAGTAAGCCCACATCACATGCCCGGTATGTGATGTGTGTTTATGTCTCGTATCATTTCACATTGGTGAGTAAGGCTTCATCACGTCATCCCCACATCACATAATGAACTTAGGGTTAGGGTAGGGTTAGGTATGTGATGTGGATTGATGTGATGTATGTCTTTTATAATGTGCGAGTGAAGCTTAATCGCGTCAGTTCACATCACATTATGTGGTGTGTATTGATGTGATTTATTTATGCTGCCATTTGCAGCTAAAACTTCATTCATGCCAGTCAGTAGGCCAGGCATTGATGATGGGCCTATGACCCAAAGGTTTTCTGCTGCAGTTTCACTTTTAGCACTTTGGAGCACTTTATGAGCACGGAAAAATAAAGATTTTCTTAGTTTATGTCAGGAGTTTTCTTTAAGGTATTTGTGGAGTGAGTCTTCTTCTTCTCGATTTCAATTTTATAAAGACATAATCATGGCTATCATTTATAGTCTATGAATCAAATTGTTATGAATGATTGCTTTTGGACATGTAAATTACAACAAAACCAACTAAGGCACTGGTGTGGTACTACTGGTTTACCAGAATGGGGTTCAACTCCCTGCGGTGCCCTCAATTTGTTGTATTTACATGGTTCATTTTCTGCTCATTGTGTTTCCTTTTCATAGATGATAACCCCCAGGTTCTTTACTGTGTTTGTACTCCCTACAGTTGGGTTACAAGTCCATTTAGGGACCAAGACCAAATGGACTCTTGGTCCCTTATTTTTCTCTTCTCCTTCCACCAAAAATGCCAGTTCTGGCTGAACCGTCGGGTTTTCGCGAAAACATATGTGACCAAATTTGACTGACTGCCATTGGATTCTTTTTGCTTTTTCATGTCTTATGAAAGCTGTGAATCATAGCTTAAAATTGATGTATCTGTTGTTCATATGGTATTTGGGTTTAGACTCAGAGACATACAGTTAAAGTTGTGTGCCCACGATGGAGAGTTTTGGAGCTTACTCGTGGAGGAAAAGTATCCAAACATCAGGACTTGTACAGCCTCGCTCACAGCGTTATTTGGCTCCACATATTTATGTGAATCAGCGTTTTCCCACATGAAGATAATTAAGTCCAAATATCGTTCCACATTGACGGACGATCATTTGGAGGCCTGTTTAAGACTAGCTGTCAGCAGTGACTGTCCGGATTACGCAGCGCTGACGGACTCCATTCAGTGCAAGGCTGCAAGCAGTCATCTGTTTAAAGGGATAGTTCAGATTTTTTTTTAACTTAAATTGTATGAAATACTTTCCATTAATATAGTGGTTGCAACTGTATTAATTGATTGCCAGAGTCCTGTGGTGGGAGTTCTGCTCTGGTTGAGTTGAGTGGTGCATTATTCCTTCATGTGATTGTGTGATACTTTTAATATTTGTAACATTTTATGAGCAATATGTTATTACAAATTGAAATTGATTGACGTTATTACAAAGAGTAACTTTAACAAAAAATCTCTTCTTTGCAAGGTGGGGTAACTTAAAAGGTAAATAAATAGAATTGATTTTGAAACAGTCCTAATGCCTTAATGTTTATTTTAAGCAATGGGATAATATTTTTTTGGTTGGTAGATCACCTTGAGCTGGCAATTTTAAAAGTAGACCTCAAGTCAAAAAAGTGTGGGCACCCCTGGCTATAGCCTATATCGTACGGCATACTATAGCGCGCCGTTTTTCATTTTTGATGATTTGAAAAAATGACAAACAATGGGTTATAGCCCATGTTTTTTGAAATTTTGAAAAAAAAGTTATGCTCGTTTCTCATCATTTTGGACCATGGGCTATAGCCCATATCGTACGGCATACTATAGCGCGCCGTTTTTCATCATTTTTGAAGATTTGAAAAAATGACAAACAATGGGTTATAGCCCATGTTTTTTGAAATTTTGGAAAAAAAAGTTAGCCTCGTTTCTCATCATTTTGGACCATGGGCTATAGCCCATGGTCCAAAATGATGAGAAACGACCATGGGCTATAGCCCATGGTCCAAAATGATGAGAAACGAGGCTAACTTTTTTTTTCAAAATTTCAAAAAACATGGGCTATAACCCATCGTTTTTGTCATTTCGTCATTTTTTTCAAATCTTCAAAAATTATGAAAAACGGCGCGCTATAGTATGCCGTACGATATGGGCTATAGCCCATGGTCCAAAATGATGAGAAACGAGCATAACTTTTTTTTCAAAATTTCAAAAAACATGGGCTATAACCCATTGTTTGTCATTTTTTCAAATCATCAAAAATGATGAAAAACGGCGCGCTATAGTATGCCGTACGATATGGGCTATAGCCCATGGTCCAAAATGATGAGAAACGAGCATAACTTTTTTTTCAAAAAACATGGGCTATAACCCATTGTTTGTCATTTTTTCAAATCATCAAAAATGATGAAAAACGGCGCGCTATAGTATGCCGTACGATATGGGCTATGGTCCAAAATGATGAGAAACGAGGCTAACTTTTTTTTTCAAAATTTCAAAAAACATGGGCTATAACCCATCGTTTTTGTCATTTCGTCATTTTTTCAAATCTTCAAAAATGATGAAAAACGGCGCGCTATAGTATGCCGTACGATATGGGCTATAGCCCATGGTCCAAAATGATGAGAAACGAGGCTAACTTTTTTTTTCAAAATTTCAAAAAACATGGGCTATAACCCATCGTTTTTTGTCATTTCGTCATTTTTTTCAAATCTTCAAAAATTATGAAAAACGGCGCGCTATAGTATGCCGTACGATATGGGCTATGGTCCAAAATGATGAGAAACGAGGCTAACTTTTTTTTTCAAAATTTCAAAAAACATGGGCTATAACCCATCGTTTTTGTCATTTCGTCATTTTTTCAAATCTTCAAAAATGATGAAAAACGGCGCGCTATAGTATGCCGTACGATATGGGCTATAGCCCATGGTCCAAAATGATGAGAAACGAGGCTAACTTTTTTTTTCAAAATTTCAAAAAACATGGGCTATAACCCATCGTTTTTTGTCATTTCGTCATTTTTTTCAAATCTTCAAAAATGATGAAAAACGGCGCGCTATAGTATGCCGTACGATATGGGCTATAGCCCATGGTCCAAAATGATGAGAAACGAGGCTAACTTTTTTTTTCAAAATTTCAAAAAACATGGGCTATAACCCATCGTTTTTGTCATTTCGTCATTTTTTTCAAATCTTCAAAAATGATGAAAAACGGCGCGCTATAGTATGCCGTACGATATGGGCTATAGCCCATGGTCCAAAATGATGAGAAACGAGGCTAACTTTTTTTTTCAAAATTTCAAAAAACATGGGCTATAACCTTTCGTTTTTGTCATTTTGTCATTTTTTTCAAATCTTCAAAAATGATGAAAAACGGCGCGCTATAGTATGCCGTACGATATGGGCTATAGCCCATGGTCCAAAATGATGAGAAACGAGGCTAACTTTTTTTTTTCAAAATTTCAAAAAACATGGGCTATAACCTTTCGTTTTTGTCATTTTGTCAGTTTTTCCAAATCTTCAAAAATGATGAAAAACGGCGCGCTATAGTATGCCGTACGATATGGGCTATAGCCCATGGTCCAAAATGATGAGAAACGAGGCTAACTTTTTTTTTCAAAATTTCAAAAAACATGGGCTATAACCTTTCGTTTTTGTCATTTTGTCATTTTTTTTCAAATCTTCAAAAATGATGAAAAACGCCGCGCTATAGTATGCCGTACGATATGGGCTATAGCCCATGGTCCAAAATGATGAGAAACGAGGCTAACTTTTTTTTTCAAAATTTCAAAAAACATGGGCTATAACCTTTCGTTTTTGTCATTTCGTCATTTTTTCAAATCTTCAAAAATGATGAAAAACGGCGCGCTATAGTATGCCGTACGATATGGGCTATAGCCCATGGTCCAAAATGATGAGAAACGAGGCTAACTTTTTTTTTCAAAATTTCAAAAAACATGGGCTATAACCTTTCGTTTTTGTCATTTCGTCATTTTTTTCAAATCTTCAAAAATGATGAAAAACGGCGCGCTATAGTATGCCGTACGATATGGGCTATAGCCCATGGTCCAAAATGATGATAAACGAGGCTAACTTCTTTTTTCAAAATTTCAAAAACATGGGCTATAACCTTTCGTTTTTGTCATTTTGTCATTTTTTTCAAATCTTCAAAAATGATGAAAAACGGCGCGCTATAGTATGCCGTACGATATGGGCTATAGCCCATGGTCCAAAATGATGAGAAACGAGGCTAACTTTTTTTTTCAAAATTTCAAAAAACATGGGCTATAACCTTTCGTTTTTGTCATTTCGTCTTTTTTTTCAAATCTTCAAAAATGATGAAAAACGGCGCGCTATAGTATGCCGTACGATATGGGCTATAGCCCATGGTCCAAAATGATGAGAAACGAGGCTAACTTTTTTTTTCAAAATTTCAAAAAACATGGGATATAACCTTTCGTTTTTGTCATTTCGTCATTTTTTTCAAATCTTCAAAAATGATGAAAAACGGCGCGCTATAGTATGCCGTACGATATGGGCTATAGCCCATGGTCCAAAATGATGAGAAACGAGGCTAACTTTTTTTTTCAAAATTTCAAAAAACATTGGCTATAACCTTTCGTTTTTGTCATTTTGTCATTTTTTTCAAATCTTCAAAAATGATGAAAAACGGCGCGCTATAGTATGCCATACGATATGGGCTATAGCCCATGGTCCAAAATGATGAGAAACGAGGCTAACTTTTTTTTTTCAAAATTTCAAAAAACATGGGCTATAACCTTTCGTTTTTGTCATTTTTTTCAAATCTTCAAAAATGATGAAAAACGGCGCGCTATAGTATGCCGTACGATATGGGCTATAGCCCATGGTCCAAAATGATGAGAAACGAGGCTAACTTTTTTTTTCAAAATTTCAAAAAACATGGGCTATAACCTTTCGTTTTTGTCATTTTGTCATTTTTTTCAAATCTTCAAAAATGATGAAAAACGGCGCGCTATAGTATGCCGTACGATATGGGCTATAGCCCATGGTCCAAAATGATGAGAAACGAGGCTAACTTTTTTTTTCAAAATTTCAAAAAACATGGGCTATAACCTTTCGTTTTTGTCATTTTGTCATTTTTTTCAAATCTTCAAAAATGATGAAAAACGGCGCGCTATAGTATGCCGTACGATATGGGCTATAGCCCATGGTCCAAAATGATGAGAAACGAGGCTAACTTTTTTTTTCAAAATTTCAAAAAACATGGGCTATAACCTTTCGTTTTTGTCATTTCGTCATTTTTTTCAAATCTTCAAAAATGATGAAAAACGGCGTGCTATAGTATGCCGTACGATATGGGCTATAGCCCATGGTCCAAAATGATGAGAAACGAGGCTAACTTTTTTTTTTCAAAATTTCAAAAACATGGGCTATAACCTTTCGTTTTTGTCATTTTGTCATTTTTTTCAAATCTTCAAAAATTATGAAAAACGGCGCGCTATAGTATGCCGTACGATATGGGCTATAGCCCATGGTCCAAAATGATGAGAAACGAGGCTAACTTTTTTTTTCAAAATTTCAAAAAACATGGGCTATAACCTTTCGTTTTTGTCATTTCGTCATTTTTTTCAAATCTTCAAAAATGATGAAAAACGGCGCGCTATAGTATGCCGTACGATATGGGCTATAGCCCATGGTCCAAAATGATGAGAAACGAGGCTAACTTTTTTTTTCAAAATTTCAAAAAACATGGGCTATAACCTTTCGTTTTTGTCATTTTGTCATTTTTTTCAAATCTTCAAAAATGATGAAAAACGGCGTGCTATAGTATGCCGTACGATATGGGCTATAGCCCATGGTCCAAAATGATGAGAAACGAGGCTAACTTTTTTTTTCAAATTTTCAAAAAACATGGGCTATAACCTTTCGTTTTTGTCATTTCGTCATTTTTTCAAATCTTCAAAAATGATGAAAAACGGCGCGCTATAGTATGCCGTACGATATGGGCTATAGCCCATGGTCCAAAATGATGAGAAACGAGGCTAACTTTTGTTTTCAAAATTTCAAAAAACATGGGCTATAACCTTTCGTTTTTGTCATTTCGTAATTTTTTTCCAATCTTTAAAAATTATGAAAAACGGCGCGCTATAGAATGCCGTACGATATGGGCTATAGCCCATTGTCCAAAATGATGAGAAACGAGGCTAACTTTTTTTTTCAAAATTTCAAAAAACATGGGCTATAACCTTTCGTTTTTGTCATTTTGTCATTTTTTTCAAATCTTCAAAAATGATGAAAAACGGCGCGCTATAGTATGCCGTACGATATGGGCTATAGCCCATTGTCCAAAATGATGAGAAACGAGGCTAACTTTTTTTTTCAAAATTTCAAAAAACATGGGCTATAACCTTTCGTTTTTGTTATTTCGTCATTTTTTTCAAATCTTCAAAAATGATGAAAAACGGCGCGCTATAGTATGCCGTACGATATGGGCTATAGCCCATGGTCTAAAATGATGAGAAACGAGGCTAACTTTTTTTTTCAAAATTTCAAAAAACATGGGCTATAACCTTTCGTTTTTGTCATTTCGTCATTTTTTTCAAATCTTCAAAAATGATGAAAAACGGCGCGCTATAGTATGCCGTACGATATGGGCTATAGCCCATGGTCCAAAATGATGAGAAACGAGGCTAACTTTTTTTTTCAAAATTTCAAAAAACATGGGCTATAACCTTTCGTTTTTGTCATTTCGTCATTTTTTTCAAATCTTCAAAAATGATGAAAACGGCGCGCTATAGTATGCCGTACGATATGGGCTATAGCCCATGGTCCAAAATGATGAGAAACGAGGCTAACTTTTTTTTTCAAAATTTCAAAAAACATGGGCTATAACCTTTCGTTTTTGTCATTTTGTCATTTTTTTCAAATCTTCAAAAATGATGAAAAACGCTGCGCTATAGTATGCCGTACGATATGGGCTATAGCCCATGGTCCAAAATGATGAGAAACGAGGCTAACTTTTTTTTTCAAAATTTCAAAAAACATGGGCTATAACCTTTCGTTTTTGTCATTTCGTCATTTTTTCAAATCTTCAAAAATGATGAAAAACGGCGCGCTATAGTATGCCGTACGATATGGGCTATAGCCCATGGTCCAAAATGATGAGAAACGAGGCTAACTTTTTTTTTCAAAATTTCTAAAAACATGGGCTATAACCTTTCGTTTTTGTCATTTCGTAATTTTTTCAAATCTTTAAAAATGATGAAAAACGGCGCGCTATAGAATGCCGTACGATATGGGCTATAGCCCATGGTCCAAAATGATGAGAAACGATGCTAACTTTTTTTTTCAAAATTTCAAAAAACATGGGCTATAACCTTTCGTTTTTGTCATTTTGTCATTTTTTTCAAATCTTCAAAAATGATGAAAAACGGCGCGCTATAGTATGCCGTACGATATGGGCTATAGCCCATGGTCCAAAATGATGAGAAACGAGGCTAACTTTTTTTTTCAAAATTTCAAAAAACATGGGCTATAACCTTTCGTTTTTGTCATTTTGTCATTTTTTTCAAATCTTCAAAAATGATGAAAAACGGCGTGCTATAGTATGCCGTACGATATGGGCTATAGCCCATGGTCCAAAATGATGAGAAACGAGGCTAACTTTTTTTTTCAAATTTTCAAAAAACATGGGCTATAACCTTTCGTTTTTGTCATTTCGTCATTTTTTCAAATCTTCAAAAATGATGAAAAACGGCGCGCTATAGTATGCCGTACGATATGGGCTATAGCCCATGGTCCAAAATGATGAGAAACGAGGCTAACTTTTGTTTTCAAAATTTCAAAAAACATGGGCTATAACCTTTCGTTTTTGTCATTTCGTAATTTTTTTCAAATCTTTAAAAATTATGAAAAACGGCGCGCTATAGAATGCCGTACGATATGGGCTATAGCCCATTGTCCAAAATGATGAGAAACGAGGCTAACTTTTTTTTTCAAAATTTCAAAAAACATGGGCTATAACCTTTCGTTTTTGTCATTTTGTCATTTTTTTCAAATCTTCAAAAATGATGAAAAACGGCGCGCTATAGTATGCCGTACGATATGGGCTATAGCCCATTGTCCAAAATGATGAGAAACGAGGCTAACTTTTTTTTTCAAAATTTCAAAAAACATGGGCTATAACCTTTCGTTTTTGTTATTTCGTCATTTTTTTCAAATCTTCAAAAATGATGAAAAACGGCGCGCTATAGTATGCCGTACGATATGGGCTATAGCCCATGGTCTAAAATGATGAGAAACGAGGCTAACTTTTTTTTTCAAAATTTCAAAAAACATGGGCTATAACCTTTCGTTTTTGTCATTTCGTCATTTTTTTCAAATCTTCAAAAATGATGAAAAACGGCGCGCTATAGTATGCCGTACGATATGGGCTATAGCCCATGGTCCAAAATGATGAGAAACGAGGCTAACTTTTTTTTTCAAAATTTCAAAAAACATGGGCTATAACCTTTCGTTTTTGTCATTTCGTCATTTTTTTCAAATCTTCAAAAATGATGAAAACGGCGCGCTATAGTATGCCGTACGATATGGGCTATAGCCCATGGTCCAAAATGATGAGAAACGAGGCTAACTTTTTTTTTCAAAATTTCAAAAAACATGGGCTATAACCTTTCGTTTTTGTCATTTTGTCATTTTTTTCAAATCTTCAAAAATGATGAAAAACGCTGCGCTATAGTATGCCGTACGATATGGGCTATAGCCCATGGTCCAAAATGATGAGAAACGAGGCTAACTTTTTTTTTCAAAATTTCAAAAAACATGGGCTATAACCTTTCGTTTTTGTCATTTCGTCATTTTTTCAAATCTTCAAAAATGATGAAAAACGGCGCGCTATAGTATGCCGTACGATATGGGCTATAGCCCATGGTCCAAAATGATGAGAAACGAGGCTAACTTTTTTTTTCAAAATTTCTAAAAACATGGGCTATAACCTTTCGTTTTTGTCATTTCGTAATTTTTTCAAATCTTTAAAAATGATGAAAAACGGCGCGCTATAGAATGCCGTACGATATGGGCTATAGCCCATGGTCCAAAATGATGAGAAACGATGCTAACTTTTTTTTTCAAAATTTCAAAAAACATGGGCTATAACCTTTCGTTTTTGTCATTTTGTCATTTTTTTCAAATCTTCAAAAATGATGAAAAACGGCGCGCTATAGTATGCCGTACGATATGGGCTATAGCCCATGGTCCAAAATGATGAGAAACGAGGCTAACTTTTTTTTTCAAAATTTCAAAAAACATGGGCTATAACCTTTCGTTTTTGTCATTTTGTCATTTTTTTCAAATCTTCAAAAATGATGAAAAACGGCGCGCTATAGTATGCCGTACGATATGGGCTATAGCCCATGGTCCAAAATGATGAGAAACGAGGCTAACTTTTTAAAAAAAAAATTCTAAAAACATGGGCTATAACCTTTCGTTTTTGTCATTTCGTCATTTTTTTCAAATCTTCAAAAATGATGAAAAACGGCGCGCTATAGTATGCCGTACGATATGGGCTATAGCCCATGGTCCAAAATGATGAGAAACGAGGCTAACCTTTTTTTCAAAATTTCAAAAAACATGGGCTATAACCTTTCGTTTTTGTCATTTCGTCATTTTTTTCAAATCTTCAAAAATGATGAAAAACGGCGCGCTATAGTATGCCGTACGATATGGGCTATAGCCCATGGTCCAAAATGATGAGAAACGAGGCTAACTTTTTTTTTCAAAATTTCAAAAAACATGGGCTATAACCTTTCGTTTTTGTCATTTTGTCATTTTTTCAAATCTTCAAAAATGATGAAAAACGGCGCGCTATAGTATGCCGTACGATATGGGCTATAGCCCATGGTCCAAAATGATGAGAAACGAGGCTAACTTTTTTTTTCAAAATTTCAAAAAACATGGGCTATAACCTTTCGTTTTTGTCATTTCTTAATTTTTTAAAAATCTTTAAAAATGATGAAAAACGGCGCGCTATAGAATGCCGTACGATATGGGCTATAGCCCATTGTCCAAAATGATGAGAAACGAGGCTAACTTTTTCTTTCAAAATTTCAAAAAACATGGGCTATAACCTTTCGTTTTTGTCATTTCGTCATTTTTTTCAAATCTTCAAAAATGATGAAAAACGGCGCGCTATAGTATGCCGTACGATATGGGCTATAGCCCATGGTCCAAAATGATGAGAAACGAGGCTAACTTTTTTTTTCAAAATTTCAAAAAACATGGGCTATAACCCATCGTTTTTTGTCATTTCGTCATTTTTTTCAAATCTTCAAAAATGATGAAAAACGGCGCGCTATAGTATGCCGTACGATATGGGCTATAGCCCATGGTCCAAAATGATGAGAAACGAGGCTAACTTTTTTTTTCAAAATTTCAAAAAACATGGGCTATAACCCATCGTTTTTGTCATTTCGTCATTTTTTTCAAATCTTCAAAAATGATGAAAAACGGCGCGCTATAGTATGCCGTACGATATGGGCTATAGCCCATGGTCCAAAATGATGAGAAACGAGGCTAACTTTTTTTTTCAAAATTTCAAAAAACATGGGCTATAACCTTTCGTTTTTGTCATTTTGTCATTTTTTTCAAATCTTCAAAAATGATGAAAAACGGCGCGCTATAGTATGCCGTACGATATGGGCTATAGCCCATGGTCCAAAATGATGAGAAACGAGGCTAACTTTTTTTTTCAAAATTTCAAAAAACATGGGCTATAACCTTTCGTTTTTGTCATTTTGTCAGTTTTTCCAAATCTTCAAAAATGATGAAAAACGGCGCGCTATAGTATGCCGTACGATATGGGCTATAGCCCATGGTCCAAAATGATGAGAAACGAGGCTAACTTTTTTTTTCAAAATTTCAAAAAACATGGGCTATAACCCATCGTTTTTGTCATTTCGTCATTTTTTTCAAATCTTCAAAAATGATGAAAAACGGCGCGCTATAGTATGCCGTACGATATGGGCTATAGCCCATGGTCCAAAATGATGAGAAACGAGGCTAACTTTTTTTTTCAAAATTTCAAAAAACATGGGCTATAACCTTTCGTTTTTGTCATTTTGTCAGTTTTTCCAAATCTTCAAAAATGATGAAAAACGGCGCGCTATAGTATGCCGTACGATATGGGCTATAGCCCATGGTCCAAAATGATGAGAAACGAGGCTAACTTTTTTTTTCAAAATTTCAAAAAACATGGGCTATAACCTTTCGTTTTTGTCATTTTGTCATTTTTTTTCAAATCTTCAAAAATGATGAAAAACGCCGCGCTATAGTATGCCGTACGATATGGGCTATAGCCCATGGTCCAAAATGATGAGAAACGAGGCTAACTTTTTTTTTCAAAATTTCAAAAAACATGGGCTATAACCTTTCGTTTTTGTCATTTCGTCATTTTTTCAAATCTTCAAAAATGATGAAAAACGGCGCGCTATAGTATGCCGTACGATATGGGCTATAGCCCATGGTCCAAAATGATGAGAAACGAGGCTAACTTTTTTTTTCAAAATTTCAAAAAACATGGGCTATAACCTTTCGTTTTTGTCATTTCGTCATTTTTTTCAAATCTTCAAAAATGATGAAAAACGGCGCGCTATAGTATGCCGTACGATATGGGCTATAGCCCATGGTCCAAAATGATGATAAACGAGGCTAACTTCTTTTTTCAAAATTTCAAAAACATGGGCTATAACCTTTCGTTTTTGTCATTTTGTCATTTTTTTCAAATCTTCAAAAATGATGAAAAACGGCGCGCTATAGTATGCCGTACGATATGGGCTATAGCCCATGGTCCAAAATGATGAGAAACGAGGCTAACTTTTTTTTTCAAAATTTCAAAAAACATGGGCTATAACCTTTCGTTTTTGTCATTTCGTCTTTTTTTTCAAATCTTCAAAAATGATGAAAAACGGCGCGCTATAGTATGCCGTACGATATGGGCTATAGCCCATGGTCCAAAATGATGAGAAACGAGGCTAACTTTTTTTTTCAAAATTTCAAAAAACATGGGATATAACCTTTCGTTTTTGTCATTTCGTCATTTTTTTCAAATCTTCAAAAATGATGAAAAACGGCGCGCTATAGTATGCCGTACGATATGGGCTATAGCCCATGGTCCAAAATGATGAGAAACGAGGCTAACTTTTTTTTTCAAAATTTCAAAAAACATGGGCTATAACCTTTCGTTTTTGTCATTTTGTCATTTTTTTCAAATCTTCAAAAATGATGAAAAACGGCGCGCTATAGTATGCCATACGATATGGGCTATAGCCCATGGTCCAAAATGATGAGAAACGAGGCTAACTTTTTTTTTTCAAAATTTCAAAAAACATGGGCTATAACCTTTCGTTTTTGTCATTTTGTCATTTTTTTCAAATCTTCAAAAATGATGAAAAACGGCGCGCTATAGTATGCCGTACGATATGGGCTATAGCCCATGGTCCAAAATGATGAGAAACGAGGCTAACTTTTTTTTTCAAAATTTCAAAAAACATGGGCTATAACCTTTCGTTTTTGTCATTTTGTCATTTTTTTCAAATCTTCAAAAATGATGAAAAACGGCGCGCTATAGTATGCCGTACGATATGGGCTATAGCCCATGGTCCAAAATGATGAGAAACGAGGCTAACTTTTTTTTTCAAAATTTCAAAAAACATGGGCTATAACCTTTCGTTTTTGTCATTTTGTCATTTTTTTCAAATCTTCAAAAATGATGAAAAACGGCGCGCTATAGTATGCCGTACGATATGGGCTATAGCCCATGGTCCAAAATGATGAGAAACGAGGCTAACTTTTTTTTTCAAAATTTCAAAAAACATGGGCTATAACCTTTCGTTTTTGTCATTTCGTCATTTTTTTCAAATCTTCAAAAATGATGAAAAACGGCGCGCTATAGTATGCCGTACGATATGGGCTATAGCCCATGGTCCAAAATGATGAGAAACGAGGCTAACTTTTTTTTTTCAAAATTTCAAAAACATGGGCTATAACCTTTCGTTTTTGTCATTTTGTCATTTTTTTCAAATCTTCAAAAATTATGAAAAACGGCGCGCTATAGTATGCCGTACGATATGGGCTATAGCCCATGGTCCAAAATGATGAGAAACGAGGCTAACTTTTTTTTTCAAAATTTCAAAAAACATGGGCTATAACCTTTCGTTTTTGTCATTTCGTCATTTTTTTCAAATCTTCAAAAATGATGAAAAACGGCGCGCTATAGTATGCCGTACGATATGGGCTATAGCCCATGGTCCAAAATGATGAGAAACGAGGCTAACTTTTTTTTTCAAAATTTCAAAAAACATGGGCTATAACCTTTCGTTTTTGTCATTTTGTCATTTTTTTCAAATCTTCAAAAATGATGAAAAACGGCGTGCTATAGTATGCCGTACGATATGGGCTATAGCCCATGGTCCAAAATGATGAGAAACGAGGCTAACTTTTTTTTTCAAATTTTCAAAAAACATGGGCTATAACCTTTCGTTTTTGTCATTTCGTCATTTTTTCAAATCTTCAAAAATGATGAAAAACGGCGCGCTATAGTATGCCGTACGATATGGGCTATAGCCCATGGTCCAAAATGATGAGAAACGAGGCTAACTTTTGTTTTCAAAATTTCAAAAAACATGGGCTATAACCTTTCGTTTTTGTCATTTCGTAATTTTTTTCAAATCTTTAAAAATTATGAAAAACGGCGCGCTATAGAATGCCGTACGATATGGGCTATAGCCCATTGTCCAAAATGATGAGAAACGAGGCTAACTTTTTTTTTCAAAATTTCAAAAAACATGGGCTATAACCTTTCGTTTTTGTCATTTTGTCATTTTTTTCAAATCTTCAAAAATGATGAAAAACGGCGCGCTATAGTATGCCGTACGATATGGGCTATAGCCCATTGTCCAAAATGATGAGAAACGAGGCTAACTTTTTTTTTCAAAATTTCAAAAAACATGGGCTATAACCTTTCGTTTTTGTTATTTCGTCATTTTTTTCAAATCTTCAAAAATGATGAAAAACGGCGCGCTATAGTATGCCGTACGATATGGGCTATAGCCCATGGTCTAAAATGATGAGAAACGAGGCTAACTTTTTTTTTCAAAATTTCAAAAAACATGGGATATAACCTTTCGTTTTTGTCATTTCGTCATTTTTTTCAAATCTTCAAAAATGATGAAAAACGGCGCGCTATAGTATGCCGTACGATATGGGCTATAGCCCATGGTCCAAAATGATGAGAAACGAGGCTAACTTTTTTTTTCAAAATTTCAAAAAACATGGGCTATAACCTTTCGTTTTTGTCATTTCGTCATTTTTTTCAAATCTTCAAAAATGATGAAAACGGCGCGCTATAGTATGCCGTACGATATGGGCTATAGCCCATGGTCCAAAATGATGAGAAACGAGGCTAACTTTTTTTTTCAAAATTTCAAAAAACATGGGCTATAACCTTTCGTTTTTGTCATTTTGTCATTTTTTTCAAATCTTCAAAAATGATGAAAAACGCTGCGCTATAGTATGCCGTACGATATGGGCTATAGCCCATGGTCCAAAATGATGAGAAACGAGGCTAACTTTTTTTTTCAAAATTTCAAAAAACATGGGCTATAACCTTTCGTTTTTGTCATTTCGTCATTTTTTCAAATCTTCAAAAATGATGAAAAACGGCGCGCTATAGTATGCCGTACGATATGGGCTATAGCCCATGGTCCAAAATGATGAGAAACGAGGCTAACTTTTTTTTTCAAAATTTCAAAAAACATGGGCTATAACCTTTCGTTTTTGTCATTTCGTAATTTTTTCAAATCTTTAAAAATGATGAAAAACGGCGCGCTATAGAATGCCGTACGATATGGGCTATAGCCCATGGTCCAAAATGATGAGAAACGATGCTAACTTTTTTTTTCAAAATTTCAAAAAACATGGGCTATAACCTTTCGTTTTTGTCATTTCGTCATTTTTTTCAAATCTTCAAAAATGATGAAAAACGGCGCGCTATAGTATGCCGTACGATATGGGCTATAGCCCATGGTCCAAAATGATGAGAAACGAGGCTAACTTTTTTTTTCAAAATTTCAAAAAACATGGGCTATAACCTTTCGTTTTTGTCATTTCGTCATTTTTTTCAAATCTTCAAAAATGATGAAAACGGCGCGCTATAGTATGCCGTACGATATGGGCTATAGCCCATGGTCCAAAATGATGAGAAACGAGGCTAACTTTTTTTTTCAAAATTTCAAAAAACATGGGCTATAACCTTTCGTTTTTGTCATTTCGTAATTTTTTTCAAATCTTTAAAAATGATGAAAAACGGCGCGCTATAGAATGCCGTACGATATGGGCTATAGCCCATGGTCCAAAATGATGAGAAACGAGGCTAACTTTTTTTTTCAAAATTTCAAAAAACATGGGCTATAACCTTTCGTTTTTGTCATTTTGTCATTTTTTTCAAATCTTTAAAAATGATGAAAAACGGCGCGCTATAGAATGCCGTACGATATGGGCTATAGCCCATGGTCCAAAATAATGAGAAACGAGGCTAACTTTTTTTTTCAAAATTTCAAAAAACATGGGCTATAACCTTTCGTTTTTGTCATTTTGTCATTTTTTTCAAATCTTCAAAAATGATGAAAAACGGCACGCTATAGTATGCCGTACGATATGGGCTATAGCCCATGGTCCAAAATGATGAGAAACGAGGCTAACTTTTTTTTTCAAAATTTCAAAAAACATGGGCTATAACCTTTCGTTTTTGTCATTTCGTCATTTTTTTCAAATCTTCAAAAATGATGAAAAACGGCGCGCTATAGTATGCCGTACGATATGGGCTATAGCCCATGGTCCAAAATGATGAGAAACGAGGCTAACTTTTTTTTCCAAAATTTCAAAAAACATGGGCTATAACCTTTCGTTTTTGTCATTTCGTAATTTTTTTCAAATCTTTAAAAATGATGAAAACGGCGCGCTATAGAATGCCGTACGATATGGGCTATAGCCCATGGTCCAAAATGATGAGAAACGAGGCTAACTTTTTTTTTCAAAATTTCAAAAAACATGGGCTATAACCTTTCGTTTTTGTCATTTTGTCATTTTTTTCAAATCTTCAAAAATGATGAAAAACGGCGCGCTATAGTATGCCATACGATATGGGCTATAGCCCATGGTCCAAAATGATGAGAAACGAGGCTAACTTTTTTTTTCAAAATTTCAAAAAACATGGGCTATAACCTTTCGTTTTTGTCATTTCGTCATTTTTTTTAAATCTTCAAAAATGATGAAAAACGGCGCGCTATAGTATGCCGTACGATATGGGCTATAGCCCATGGTCCAAAATGATGAGAAACGAGGCTAACTTTTTTTTTCAAAATTTCAAAAAACATGGGCTATAACCTTTCGTTTTTGTCATTTCGTCATTTTTTTCAAATCTTCAAAAATGATGAAAAACGGCGCGCTATAGTATGCCGTACGATATGGGCTATAGCCCATGGTCCAAAATGATGAGAAACGAGGCTAACTTTTTTTTTCAAAATTTCAAAAAACATGGGCTATAACCTTTCGTTTTTGTCATTTTGTCATTTTTTTCAAATCTTCAAAAATGATGAAAAACGGCGCGCTATAGTATGCCGTACGATATGGGCTATAGCCCATGGTCCAAAATGATGAGAAACGAGGCTAACCTTTTTTTTTCAAAATTTCAAAAAACATGGGCTATAACCCATCGTTTTTGTCATTCTTCATTTTTTTCAAATCTTCTAAAATGATGAAAAACGGCGCGCTATAGTATGCCGTACGATATGGGCTATAGCCCATGGTCCAAAATGATGAGAAACGAGGCTAACTTTTTTTTTCAAAATTTCAAAAAACATGGGCTATAACCTTTCGTTTTTGTCATTTTGTCATTTTTTCAAATCTTCAAAAATGATGAAAAACGGCGCGCTATAGTATGCCGTACGATATGGGCTATAGCCCATGGTCCAAAATGATGAGAAACGAGGCTAACTTTTTTTTTCAAAATTTCAAAAAACATGGGCTATAACCTTTCGTTTTTGTCATTTCTTAATTTTTTAAAAATCTTTAAAAATGATGAAAAACGGCGCGCTATAGAATGCCGTACGATATGGGCTATAGCCCATTGTCCAAAATGATGAGAAACGAGGCTAACTTTTTCTTTCAAAATTTCAAAAAACATGGGCTATAACCTTTCGTTTTTGTCATTTCGTCATTTTTTTCAAATCTTCAAAAATGTAGAAAAACGGCGCGCTATAGTATGCCGTACGATATGGGCTATAGCCCATGGTCCAAAATGATGAGAAACGAGGCTAACTTTTTTTTTCAAAATTTCAAAAAACATGGGCTATAACCTTTCGTTTTTGTCATTTCGTCATTTTTTTCAAATCTTCAAAAATGATGAAAACGGCGCGCTATAGTATGCCGTACGATATGGGCTATAGCCCATGGTCCAAAATGATGAGAAACGAGGCTAACTTTTTTTTTCAAAATTTCAAAAAACATGGGCTATAACCTTTCGTTTTTGTCATTTTGTCATTTTTTTCAAATCTTCAAAAATGATGAAAAACGGCGCGCTATAGTATGCCGTACGATATGGGCTATAGCCCATGGTCCAAAATGATGAGAAACGAGGCTAACTTTTTTTTTCAAAATTTCAAAAAACATGGGCTATAACCTTTCGTTTTTGTCATTTCTTAATTTTTTAAAAATCTTTAAAAATGATGAAAAACGGCGCGCTATAGAATGCCGTACGATATGGGCTATAGCCCATTGTCCAAAATGATGAGAAACGAGGCTAACTTTTTCTTTCAAAATTTCAAAAAACATGGGCTATAACCTTTCGTTTTTGTCATTTCGTCTTTTTTTTCAAATCTTCAAAAATGATGAAAAACGGCGCGCTATAGTATGCCGTACGATATGGGCTATAGCCCATGGTCCAAAATGATGAGAAACGAGGCTAACTTTTTTTTTCAAAATTTCAAAAAACATGGGCTATAACCTTTCGTTTTTGTCATTTCGTAATTTTTTCAAATCTTTAAAAATGATGAAAAACGGCGCGCTATAGAATGCCGTACGATATGGGCTATAGCCCATGGTCCAAAATGATGAGAAACGAGGCTAACTTTTTTTTTCAAAATTTCAAAAAACATGGGCTATAACCTTTCGTTTTTGTCATTTCGTCATTTTTTTCAAATCTTTAAAAATGATGAAAAACGGCGCGCTATAGAATGCCGTACGATATGGGCTATAGCCCATGGTCCAAAATGATGAGAAACGAGGCTAACTTTTTTTTTCAAAATTTCAAAAAACATGGGCTATAACCTTTCGTTTTTGTCATTTTGTCATTTTTTTCAAATCTTTAAAAATGATGAAAAACGGCGCGCTATAGAATGCCGTACGATATGGGCTATAGCCCATGGTCCAAAATAATGAGAAACGAGGCTAACTTTTTTTTTCAAAATTTCAAAAAACATGGGCTATAACCTTTCGTTTTTGTCATTTTGTCATTTTTTTCAAATCTTCAAAAATGATGAAAAACGGCGCGCTATAGTATGCCGTACGATATGGGCTATAGCCCATGGTCCAAAATGATGAGAAACGAGGCTAACTTTTTTTTTCAAAATTTCAAAAAACATGGGCTATAACCTTTCGTTTTTGTCATTTTG
This sequence comes from Protomyctophum bolini, assembly GCF_963924005.1. Taxonomy (NCBI): domain Eukaryota; kingdom Metazoa; phylum Chordata; class Actinopteri; order Myctophiformes; family Myctophidae; genus Protomyctophum; species Protomyctophum bolini. The sequence continues at coordinate 9,458,470 of NC_137862.1, read as the reverse complement.
TCATTTTTTTTAAATCTTCAAAAATGATGAAAAACGGCGCGCTATAGTATGCCGTACGATATGGGCTATAGCCCATGGTCCAAAATGATGAGAAACGAGGCTAACTTTTTTTTTCAAAATTTCAAAAAACATGGGCTATAACCTTTCGTTTTTGTCATTTTGTCATTTTTTCAAATCTTCAAAAATGATGAAAAACGGCGCGCTATAGTATGCCGTACGATATGGGCTATAGCCCATGGTCCAAAATGATGAGAAACGAGGCTAACTTTTTTTTTTCAAAATTTCAAAAAACATGGGCTATAACCTTTCGTTTTTGTCATTTCTTAATTTTTTTAAAATCTTTAAAAATGATGAAAAACGGCGCGCTATAGAATGCCGTACGATATGGGCTATAGCCCATTGTCCAAAATGATGAGAAACGAGGCTAACTTTTTCTTTCAAAATTTCAAAAAACATGGGCTATAACCTTTCGTTTTTGTCATTTCGTCATTTTTTTCAAATCTTCAAAAATGTAGAAAAACGGCGCGCTATAGTATGCCGTACGATATGGGCTATAGCCCATGGTCCAAAATGATGAGAAACGAGGCTAACTTTTTTTTCAAAATTTCAAAAAACATGGGCTATAACCTTTCGTTTTTGTCATTTCGTCATTTTTTTCAAATCTTCAAAAATGATGAAAACGGCGCGCTATAGTATGCCGTACGATATGGGCTATAGCCCATGGTCCAAAATGATGAGAAACGAGGCTAACTTTTTTTTTCAAAATTTCAAAAAACATGGGCTATAACCTTTCGTTTTTGTCATTTTGTCATTTTTTTCAAATCTTCAAAAATGATGAAAAACGGCGCGCTATAGTATGCCGTACGATATGGGCTATAGCCCATTGTCCAAAATGATGAGAAACGAGGCTAACTTTTTCTTTCAAAATTTCAAAAAACATGGGCTATAACCTTTCGTTTTTGTCATTTCGTCATTTTTTTCAAATCTTCAAAAATGATGAAAAACGGCGCGCTATAGTATGCCGTACGATATGGGCTATAGCCCATGGTCCAAAATGATGAGAAACGAGGCTAACTTTTTTTTTCAAAATTTCAAAAAACATGGGCTATAACCTTTCGTTTTTGTCATTTCGTCATTTTTTTCAAATCTTCAAAAATGATGAAAACGGCGCGCTATAGTATGCCGTACGATATGGGCTATAGCCCATGGTCCAAAATGATGAGAAACGAGGCTAACTTTTTTTTTCAAAATTTCAAAAAACATGGGCTATAACCTTTCGTTTTTGTCATTTCGTAATTTTTTCAAATCTTTAAAAATGATGAAAAACGGCGCGCTATAGAATGCCGTACGATATGGGCTATAGCCCATGGTCCAAAATGATGAGAAACGAGGCTAACTTTTTTTTTCAAAATTTCAAAAAACATGGGCTATAACCTTTCGTTTTTGTCATTTCGTCATTTTTTTCAAATCTTTAAAAATGATGAAAAACGGCGCGCTATAGAATGCCGTACGATATGGGCTATAGCCCATGGTCCAAAATGATGAGAAACGAGGCTAACTTTTTTTTTCAAAATTTCAAAAAACATGGGCTATAACCTTTCGTTTTTGTCATTTTGTCATTTTTTTCAAATCTTTAAAAATGATGAAAAACGGCGCGCTATAGAATGCCGTACGATATGGGCTATAGCCCATGGTCCAAAATAATGAGAAACGAGGCTAACTTTTTTTTTCAAAATTTCAAAAAACATGGGCTATAACCTTTCGTTTTTGTCATTTTGTCATTTTTTTCAAATCTTCAAAAATGATGAAAAACGGCACGCTATAGTATGCCGTACGATATGGGCTATAGCCCATGGTCCAAAATGATGAGAAACGAGGCTAACTTTTTTTTTCAAAATTTCAAAAAACATGGGCTATAACCTTTCGTTTTTGTCATTTTGTCATTTTTTTCAAATCTTCAAAAATGATGAAAAACGGCGCGTTATAGTATGCCGTACGATATGGGCTATAGCCCATGGTCCAAAATGATGAGAAACGAGGCTAACTTTTTTTTTCAAAATTTCAAAAAACATGGGCTATAACCTTTCGTTTTTGTCATTTCGTCATTTTTTTCAAATCTTCAAAAATGATGAAAAACGGCGCGCTATAGTATGCCGTACGATATGGGCTATAGCCCATGGTCCAAAATGATGAGAAACGAGGCTAACTTTTTTTTTCAAAATTTCAAAAAACATGGGCTATAACCTTTCGTTTTTGTCATTTCGTCATTTTTTTTCAAATCTTCAAAAATGATGAAAAACGGCGCGCTATAGTATGCCGTACGATATGGGCTATAGCCCATGGTCCAAAATGATGAGAAACGAGGCTAACTTTTTTTTTCAAAATTTCAAAAAACATGGGCTATAACCTTTCGTTTTTGTCATTTTGTCATTTTTTTCAAATCTTCAAAAATGATGAAAAACGCTGCGCTATAGTATGCCGTACGATATGGGCTATAGCCCATGGTCCAAAATGATGAGAAACGAGGCTAACTTTTTTTTTCAAAATTTCAAAAAACATGGGCTATAACCTTTCGTTTTTGTCATTTCGTAATTTTTTCAAATCTTCAAAAATGATGAAAAACGGCGCGCTATAGTATGCCGTACGATATGGGCTATAGCCCATGGTCCAAAATGATGAGAAACGAGGCTAACTTTTTTTTTCAAAATTTCTAAAAACATGGGCTATAACCTTTCGTTTTTGTCATTTCGTAATTTTTTCAAATCTTTAAAAATGATGAAAAACGGCGCGCTATAGAATGCCGTACGATATGGGCTATAGCCCATGGTCCAAAATGATGAGAAACGATGCTAACTTTTTTTTTCAAAATTTCAAAAAACATGGGCTATAACCTTTCGTTTTTGTCATTTTGTCATTTTTTTCAAATCTTCAAAAATGATGAAAAACGGCGCGCTATAGTATGCCGTACGATATGGGCTATAGCCCATGGTCCAAAATGATGAGAAACGAGGCTAACTTTTTTTTTCAAAATTTCAAAAAACATGGGCTATAACCTTTCGTTTTTGTCATTTCGTCATTTTTTTCAAATCTTCAAAAATGATGAAAAACGGCGCGCTATAGTATGCCGTACGATATGGGCTATAGCCCATGGTCCAAAATGATGAGAAACGAGGCTAACTTTTTAAAAAAAAAATTCTAAAAACATGGGCTATAACCTTTCGTTTTTGTCATTTCGTCATTTTTTTCAAATCTTCAAAAATGATGAAAAACGGCGCGCTATAGTATGCCGTACGATATGGGCTATAGCCCATGGTCCAAAATGATGAGAAACGAGGCTAACCTTTTTTTCAAAATTTCAAAAAACATGGGCTATAACCTTTCGTTTTTGTCATTTCGTCATTTTTTTCAAATCTTCAAAAATGATGAAAAACGGCGCGCTATAGTATGCCGTACGATATGGGCTATAGCCCATGGTCCAAAATGATGAGAAACGAGGCTAACTTTTTTTTTCAAAATTTCAAAAAACATGGGCTATAACCTTTCGTTTTTGTCATTTTGTCATTTTTTCAAATCTTCAAAAATGATGAAAAACGGCGCGCTATAGTATGCCGTACGATATGGGCTATAGCCCATGGTCCAAAATGATGAGAAACGAGGCTAACTTTTTTTTTCAAAATTTCAAAAAACATGGGCTATAACCTTTCGTTTTTGTCATTTCTTAATTTTTTAAAAATCTTTAAAAATGATGAAAAACGGCGCGCTATAGAATGCCGTACGATATGGGCTATAGCCCATTGTCCAAAATGATGAGAAACGAGGCTAACTTTTTCTTTCAAAATTTCAAAAAACATGGGCTATAACCTTTCGTTTTTGTCATTTCGTCATTTTTTTCAAATCTTCAAAAATGATGAAAAACGGCGCGCTATAGTATGCCGTACGATATGGGCTATAGCCCATGGTCCAAAATGATGAGAAACGAGGCTAACTTTTTTTTTCAAAATTTCAAAAAACATGGGCTATAACCTTTCGTTTTTGTCATTTCGTCATTTTTTTCAAATCTTCAAAAATGATGAAAACGGCGCGCTATAGTATGCCGTACGATATGGGCTATAGCCCATGGTCCAAAATGATGAGAAACGAGGCTAACTTTTTTTTTCAAAATTTCAAAAAACATGGGCTATAACCTTTCGTTTTTGTCATTTCGTAATTTTTTCAAATCTTTAAAAATGATGAAAAACGGCGCGCTATAGAATGCCGTACGATATGGGCTATAGCCCATGGTCCAAAATGATGAGAAACGAGGCTAACTTTTTTTTTCAAAATTTCAAAAAACATGGGCTATAACCTTTCGTTTTTGTCATTTCGTAATTTTTTTCAAATCTTTAAAAATGATGAAAAACGGCGCGCTATAGAATGCCGTACGATATGGGCTATAGCCCATGGTCCAAAATGATGAGAAACGAGGCTAACTTTTTTTTTCAAAATTTCAAAAAACATGGGCTATAACCTTTCGTTTTTGTCATTTTGTCATTTTTTTCAAATCTTTAAAAATGATGAAAAACGGCGCGCTATAGAATGCCGTACGATATGGGCTATAGCCCATGGTCCAAAATAATGAGAAACGAGGCTAACTTTTTTTTTCAAAATTTCAAAAAACATGGGCTATAACCTTTCGTTTTTGTCATTTTGTCATTTTTTTCAAATCTTCAAAAATGATGAAAAACGGCACGCTATAGTATGCCGTACGATATGGGCTATAGCCCATGGTCCAAAATGATGAGAAACGAGGCTAACTTTTTTTTTCAAAATTTCAAAAAACATGGGCTATAACCTTTCGTTTTTGTCATTTCGTCATTTTTTTCAAATCTTCAAAAATGATGAAAAACGGCGCGCTATAGTATGCCGTACGATATGGGCTATAGCCCATGGTCCAAAATGATGAGAAACGAGGCTAACTTTTTTTTCCAAAATTTCAAAAAACATGGGCTATAACCTTTCGTTTTTGTCATTTCGTAATTTTTTTCAAATCTTTAAAAATGATGAAAACGGCGCGCTATAGAATGCCGTACGATATGGGCTATAGCCCATGGTCCAAAATGATGAGAAACGAGGCTAACTTTTTTTTTCAAAATTTCAAAAAACATGGGCTATAACCTTTCGTTTTTGTCATTTTGTCATTTTTTTCAAATCTTCAAAAATGATGAAAAACGGCGCGCTATAGTATGCCATACGATATGGGCTATAGCCCATGGTCCAAAATGATGAGAAACGAGGCTAACTTTTTTTTTCAAAATTTCAAAAAACATGGGCTATAACCTTTCGTTTTTGTCATTTCGTCATTTTTTTTAAATCTTCAAAAATGATGAAAAACGGCGCGCTATAGTATGCCGTACGATATGGGCTATAGCCCATGGTCCAAAATGATGAGAAACGAGGCTAACTTTTTTTTTCAAAATTTCAAAAAACATGGGCTATAACCTTTCGTTTTTGTCATTTCGTCATTTTTTTCAAATCTTCAAAAATGATGAAAAACGGCGCGCTATAGTATGCCGTACGATATGGGCTATAGCCCATGGTCCAAAATGATGAGAAACGAGGCTAACTTTTTTTTTCAAAATTTCAAAAAACATGGGCTATAACCTTTCGTTTTTGTCATTTCGTCATTTTTTTCAAATCTTCAAAAATGATGAAAAACGGCGCGCTATAGTATGCCGTACGATATGGGCTATAGCCCATGGTCCAAAATGATGAGAAACGAGGCTAACTTTTTTTTTCAAAATTTCAAAAAACATGGGCTATAACCTTTCGTTTTTGTCATTTTGTCATTTTTTTCAAATCTTCAAAAATGATGAAAAACGGCGCGCTATAGTATGCCGTACGATATGGGCTATAGCCCATGGTCCAAAATGATGAGAAACGAGGCTAACCTTTTTTTTCAAAATTTCAAAAAACATGGGCTATAACCCATCGTTTTTGTCATTCTTCATTTTTTTCAAATCTTCTAAAATGATGAAAAACGGCGCGCTATAGTATGCCGTACGATATGGGCTATAGCCCATGGTCCAAAATGATGAGAAACGAGGCTAACTTTTTTTTTCAAAATTTCAAAAAACATGGGCTATAACCTTTCGTTTTTGTCATTTTGTCATTTTTTCAAATCTTCAAAAATGATGAAAAACGGCGCGCTATAGTATGCCGTACGATATGGGCTATAGCCCATGGTCCAAAATGATGAGAAACGAGGCTAACTTTTTTTTTCAAAATTTCAAAAAACATGGGCTATAACCTTTCGTTTTTGTCATTTCTTAATTTTTTAAAAATCTTTAAAAATGATGAAAAACGGCGCGCTATAGAATGCCGTACGATATGGGCTATAGCCCATTGTCCAAAATGATGAGAAACGAGGCTAACTTTTTCTTTCAAAATTTCAAAAAACATGGGCTATAACCTTTCGTTTTTGTCATTTCGTCATTTTTTTCAAATCTTCAAAAATGTAGAAAAACGGCGCGCTATAGTATGCCGTACGATATGGGCTATAGCCCATGGTCCAAAATGATGAGAAACGAGGCTAACTTTTTTTTTCAAAATTTCAAAAAACATGGGCTATAACCTTTCGTTTTTGTCATTTCGTCATTTTTTTCAAATCTTCAAAAATGATGAAAACGGCGCGCTATAGTATGCCGTACGATATGGGCTATAGCCCATGGTCCAAAATGATGAGAAACGAGGCTAACTTTTTTTTTCAAAATTTCAAAAAACATGGGCTATAACCTTTCGTTTTTGTCATTTTGTCATTTTTTTCAAATCTTCAAAAATGATGAAAAACGGCGCGCTATAGTATGCCGTACGATATGGGCTATAGCCCATGGTCCAAAATGATGAGAAACGAGGCTAACTTTTTTTTTCAAAATTTCAAAAAACATGGGCTATAACCTTTCGTTTTTGTCATTTCTTAATTTTTTAAAAATCTTTAAAAATGATGAAAAACGGCGCGCTATAGAATGCCGTACGATATGGGCTATAGCCCATGGTCCAAAATGATGAGAAACGAGGCTAACTTTTTTTTTCAAAATTTCAAAAAACATGGGCTATAACCTTTCGTTTTTGTCATTTCGTAATTTTTTCAAATCTTTAAAAATGATGAAAAACGGCGCGCTATAGAATGCCGTACGATATGGGCTATAGCCCATGGTCCAAAATGATGAGAAACGAGGCTAACTTTTTTTTTCAAAATTTCAAAAAACATGGGCTATAACCTTTCGTTTTTGTCATTTCGTAATTTTTTTCAAATCTTTAAAAATGATGAAAAACGGCGCGCTATAGAATGCCGTACGATATGGGCTATAGCCCATGGTCCAAAATGATGAGAAACGAGGCTAACTTTTTTTTTCAAAATTTCAAAAAACATGGGCTATAACCTTTCGTTTTTGTCATTTTGTCATTTTTTTCAAATCTTTAAAAATGATGAAAAACGGCGCGCTATAGAATGCCGTACGATATGGGCTATAGCCCATGGTCCAAAATAATGAGAAACGAGGCTAACTTTTTTTTTCAAAATTTCAAAAAACATGGGCTATAACCTTTCGTTTTTGTCATTTTGTCATTTTTTTCAAATCTTCAAAAATGATGAAAAACGGCACGCTATAGTATGCCGTACGATATGGGCTATAGCCCATGGTCCAAAATGATGAGAAACGAGGCTAACTTTTTTTTTCAAAATTTCAAAAAACATGGGCTATAACCTTTCGTTTTTGTCATTTCGTCATTTTTTTCAAATCTTCAAAAATGATGAAAAACGGCGCGCTATAGTATGCCGTACGATATGGGCTATAGCCCATGGTCCAAAATGATGAGAAACGAGGCTAACTTTTTTTTCCAAAATTTCAAAAAACATGGGCTATAACCTTTCGTTTTTGTCATTTCGTAATTTTTTTCAAATCTTTAAAAATGATGAAAACGGCGCGCTATAGAATGCCGTACGATATGGGCTATAGCCCATGGTCCAAAATGATGAGAAACGAGGCTAACTTTTTTTTTCAAAATTTCAAAAAACATGGGCTATAACCTTTCGTTTTTGTCATTTTGTCATTTTTTTCAAATCTTCAAAAATGATGAAAAACGGCGCGCTATAGTATGCCATACGATATGGGCTATAGCCCATGGTCCAAAATGATGAGAAACGAGGCTAACTTTTTTTTTCAAAATTTCAAAAAACATGGGCTATAACCTTTCGTTTTTGTCATTTCGTCATTTTTTTTAAATCTTCAAAAATGATGAAAAACGGCGCGCTATAGTATGCCGTACGATATGGGCTATAGCCCATGGTCCAAAATGATGAGAAACGAGGCTAACTTTTTTTTTCAAAATTTCAAAAAACATGGGCTATAACCTTTCGTTTTTGTCATTTCGTCATTTTTTTCAAATCTTCAAAAATGATGAAAAACGGCGCGCTATAGTATGCCGTACGATATGGGCTATAGCCCATGGTCCAAAATGATGAGAAACGAGGCTAACTTTTTTTTTCAAAATTTCAAAAAACATGGGCTATAACCTTTCGTTTTTGTCATTTCGTCATTTTTTTCAAATCTTCAAAAATGATGAAAAACGGCGCGCTATAGTATGCCGTACGATATGGGCTATAGCCCATGGTCCAAAATGATGAGAAACGAGGCTAACTTTTTTTTTCAAAATTTCAAAAAACATGGGCTATAACCTTTCGTTTTTGTCATTTTGTCATTTTTTTCAAATCTTCAAAAATGATGAAAAACGGCGCGCTATAGTATGCCGTACGATATGGGCTATAGCCCATGGTCCAAAATGATGAGAAACGAGGCTAACCTTTTTTTTCAAAATTTCAAAAAACATGGGCTATAACCCATCGTTTTTGTCATTCTTCATTTTTTTCAAATCTTCTAAAATGATGAAAAACGGCGCGCTATAGTATGCCGTACGATATGGGCTATAGCCCATGGTCCAAAATGATGAGAAACGAGGCTAACTTTTTTTTTCAAAATTTCAAAAAACATGGGCTATAACCTTTCGTTTTTGTCATTTTGTCATTTTTTCAAATCTTCAAAAATGATGAAAAACGGCGCGCTATAGTATGCCGTACGATATGGGCTATAGCCCATGGTCCAAAATGATGAGAAACGAGGCTAACTTTTTTTTTCAAAATTTCAAAAAACATGGGCTATAACCTTTCGTTTTTGTCATTTCTTAATTTTTTAAAAATCTTTAAAAATGATGAAAAACGGCGCGCTATAGAATGCCGTACGATATGGGCTATAGCCCATTGTCCAAAATGATGAGAAACGAGGCTAACTTTTTCTTTCAAAATTTCAAAAAACATGGGCTATAACCTTTCGTTTTTGTCATTTCGTCATTTTTTTCAAATCTTCAAAAATGTAGAAAAACGGCGCGCTATAGTATGCCGTACGATATGGGCTATAGCCCATGGTCCAAAATGATGAGAAACGAGGCTAACTTTTTTTTTCAAAATTTCAAAAAACATGGGCTATAACCTTTCGTTTTTGTCATTTCGTCATTTTTTTCAAATCTTCAAAAATGATGAAAACGGCGCGCTATAGTATGCCGTACGATATGGGCTATAGCCCATGGTCCAAAATGATGAGAAACGAGGCTAACTTTTTTTTTCAAAATTTCAAAAAACATGGGCTATAACCTTTCGTTTTTGTCATTTTGTCATTTTTTTCAAATCTTCAAAAATGATGAAAAACGGCGCGCTATAGTATGCCGTACGATATGGGCTATAGCCCATGGTCCAAAATGATGAGAAACGAGGCTAACTTTTTTTTTCAAAATTTCAAAAAACATGGGCTATAACCTTTCGTTTTTGTCATTTCTTAATTTTTTAAAAATCTTTAAAAATGATGAAAAACGGCGCGCTATAGAATGCCGTACGATATGGGCTATAGCCCATTGTCCAAAATGATGAGAAACGAGGCTAACTTTTTCTTTCAAAATTTCAAAAAACATGGGCTATAACCTTTCGTTTTTGTCATTTCGTCTTTTTTTTCAAATCTTCAAAAATGATGAAAAACGGCGCGCTATAGTATGCCGTACGATATGGGCTATAGCCCATGGTCCAAAATGATGAGAAACGAGGCTAACTTTTTTTTTCAAAATTTCAAAAAACATGGGCTATAACCTTTCGTTTTTGTCATTTCGTAATTTTTTCAAATCTTTAAAAATGATGAAAAACGGCGCGCTATAGAATGCCGTACGATATGGGCTATAGCCCATGGTCCAAAATGATGAGAAACGAGGCTAACTTTTTTTTTCAAAATTTCAAAAAACATGGGCTATAACCTTTCGTTTTTGTCATTTCGTCATTTTTTTCAAATCTTTAAAAATGATGAAAAACGGCGCGCTATAGAATGCCGTACGATATGGGCTATAGCCCATGGTCCAAAATGATGAGAAACGAGGCTAACTTTTTTTTTCAAAATTTCAAAAAACATGGGCTATAACCTTTCGTTTTTGTCATTTTGTCATTTTTTTCAAATCTTTAAAAATGATGAAAAACGGCGCGCTATAGAATGCCGTACGATATGGGCTATAGCCCATGGTCCAAAATAATGAGAAACGAGGCTAACTTTTTTTTTCAAAATTTCAAAAAACATGGGCTATAACCTTTCGTTTTTGTCATTTTGTCATTTTTTTCAAATCTTCAAAAATGATGAAAAACGGCGCGCTATAGTATGCCGTACGATATGGGCTATAGCCCATGGTCCAAAATGATGAGAAACGAGGCTAACTTTTTTTTTCAAAATTTCAAAAAACATGGGCTATAACCTTTCGTTTTTGTCATTTCGTCATTTTTTTCAAATCTTCAAAAATGATGAAAAACGGCGCGCTATAGTATGCCGTACGATATGGGCTATAGCCCATGGTCCAAAATGATGAGAAACGAGGCTAACTTTTTTTTTCAAAATTTCAAAAAACATGGGCTATAACCTTTCGTTTTTGTCATTTTGTCATTTTTTTTAAATCTTCAAAAATGATGAAAAACGGCGCGCTATAGTATGCCGTACGATATGGGCTATAGCCCATGGTCCAAAATGATGAGAAACGAGGCTAACTTTTTTTTTCAAAATTTCAAAAAACATGGGCTATAACCTTTCGTTTTTGTCATTTTGTCATTTTTTCAAATCTTCAAAAATGATGAAAAACGGCGCGCTATAGTATGCCGTACGATATGGGCTATAGCCCATGGTCCAAAATGATGAGAAACGAGGCTAACTTTTTTTTTTCAAAATTTCAAAAAACATGGGCTATAACCTTTCGTTTTTGTCATTTCTTAATTTTTTAAAAATCTTTAAAAATGATGAAAAACGGCGCGCTATAGAATGCCGTACGATATGGGCTATAGCCCATTGTCCAAAATGATGAGAAACGAGGCTAACTTTTTCTTTCAAAATTTCAAAAAACATGGGCTATAACCTTTCGTTTTTGTCATTTCGTCATTTTTTTCAAATCTTCAAAAATGTAGAAAAACGGCGCGCTATAGTATGCCGTACGATATGGGCTATAGCCCATGGTCCAAAATGATGAGAAACGAGGCTAACTTTTTTTTTCAAAATTTCAAAAAACATGGGCTATAACCTTTCGTTTTTGTCATTTCGTCATTTTTTTCAAATCTTCAAAAATGATGAAAACGGCGCGCTATAGTATGCCGTACGATATGGGCTATAGCCCATGGTCCAAAATGATGAGAAACGAGGCTAACTTTTTTTTTCAAAATTTCAAAAAACATGGGCTATAACCTTTCGTTTTTGTCATTTTGTCATTTTTTTCAAATCTTCAAAAATGATGAAAAACGGCGCGCTATAGTATGCCGTACGATATGGGCTATAGCCCATTGTCCAAAATGATGAGAAACGAGGCTAACTTTTTCTTTCAAAATTTCAAAAAACATGGGCTATAACCTTTCGTTTTTGTCATTTCGTCATTTTTTTCAAATCTTCAAAAATGATGAAAAACGGCGCGCTATAGTATGCCGTACGATATGGGCTATAGCCCATGGTCCAAAATGATGAGAAACGAGGCTAACTTTTTTTTTCAAAATTTCAAAAAACATGGGCTATAACCTTTCGTTTTTGTCATTTCGTCATTTTTTTCAAATCTTCAAAAATGATGAAAACGGCGCGCTATAGTATGCCGTACGATATGGGCTATAGCCCATGGTCCAAAATGATGAGAAACGAGGCTAACTTTTTTTTTCAAAATTTCAAAAAACATGGGCTATAACCTTTCGTTTTTGTCATTTCGTAATTTTTTCAAATCTTTAAAAATGATGAAAAACGGCGCGCTATAGAATGCCGTACGATATGGGCTATAGCCCATGGTCCAAAATGATGAGAAACGAGGCTAACTTTTTTTTTCAAAATTTCAAAAAACATGGGCTATAACCTTTCGTTTTTGTCATTTCGTCATTTTTTTCAAATCTTTAAAAATGATGAAAAACGGCGCGCTATAGAATGCCGTACGATATGGGCTATAGCCCATGGTCCAAAATGATGAGAAACGAGGCTAACTTTTTTTTTCAAAATTTCAAAAAACATGGGCTATAACCTTTCGTTTTTGTCATTTTGTCATTTTTTTCAAATCTTTAAAAATGATGAAAAACGGCGCGCTATAGAATGCCGTACGATATGGGCTATAGCCCATGGTCCAAAATAATGAGAAACGAGGCTAACTTTTTTTTTCAAAATTTCAAAAAACATGGGCTATAACCTTTCGTTTTTGTCATTTCGTCATTTTTTTCAAATCTTCAAAAATGATGAAAAACGGCACGCTATAGTATGCCGTACGATATGGGCTATAGCCCATGGTCCAAAATGATGAGAAACGAGGCTAACTTTTTTTTTCAAAATTTCAAAAAACATGGGCTATAACCTTTCGTTTTTGTCATTTTGTCATTTTTTTCAAATCTTCAAAAATGATGAAAAACGGCGCGTTATAGTATGCCGTACGATATGGGCTATAGCCCATGGTCCAAAATGATGAGAAACGAGGCTAACTTTTTTTTTCAAAATTTCAAAAAACATGGGCTATAACCTTTCGTTTTTGTCATTTCGTCATTTTTTTCAAATCTTCAAAAATGATGAAAAACGGCGCGCTATAGTATGCCGTACGATATGGGCTATAGCCCATGGTCCAAAATGATGAGAAACGAGGCTAACTTTTTTTTTCAAAATTTCAAAAAACATGGGCTATAACCTTTCGTTTTTGTCATTTCGTCATTTTTTTTCAAATCTTCAAAAATGATGGAAAACGGCGTGCTATAGTATGCCGTACGATATGGGCTATAGCCCATGGTCCAAAATGATGAGAAACGAGGCTAACTTTTTTTTTCAAAATTTCAAAAAACATGGGCTATAACCGATCGTTTTTGTCATTTCGTAATTTTTTCAAATCTTTAAAAATGATGAAAAACGGCGCGCTATAGTATGCCGTACGATATGGGCTATAGCCCATGGTCCAAAATGATGAGAAACGAGGCTAACTTTTTTTTTAAAAATTCTAAAAACATGGGCTATAACCCATCGTTTTTGTCATTTTGTCATTTTTTTCAAATCTTCAAAAATTATGAAAAACGGCGCGCTATAGTATGCCGTACGATATGGGCTATAGCCCATGGTCCAAAATGATGAGAAACGAGGCTAACTTTTTTTTTCAAAATTTCAAAAAACATGGGCTATAACCCATCGTTTTTGTCATTTCGTCATTTTTTTCAAATCTTCAAAAATGATGAAAAACGGCGCGCTATAGTATGCCGTACGATATGGGCTATAGCCCATGGTCCAAAATGATGAGAAACGAGGCTAACTCTTTTTTTCAAAATTTCAAAAAACATGGGCTATAACCCATCGTTTTTGTCATTTCGTCATTTTTTTCAAATCTTCAAAAATGATGAAAAACGGCGCGCTATAGTATGCCGTACGATATGGGCTATAGCCCATGGTCCAAAATGATGAGAAACGAGGCTAACTTTTTTTTTCAAAATTTCAAAAAACATGGGCTATAACCCATCGTTTTTGTCATTTCGTCATTTTTTTCAAATCTTCAAAAATGATGAAAAACGGCGCGCTATAGTATGCCGTACGATATGGGCTATAGCCCATGGTCCAAAATTATGAGAAACGAGGCTAACTTTTTTTTTCAAAATTTCAAAAAACATGGGCTATAACCCATCGTTTTTGTCATTTCGTCATTTTTTTCAAATCTTCAAAAATGATGAAAAACGGCGCGCTATAGTATGCCGTACGATATGGGCTATAGCCCATGGTCCAAAATGATGAGAAACGAGGCTAACTTTTTTTTTCAAAATTAAAAAAAACATGGGCTATAACCCATCGTTTTTGTCATTTCGTCATTTTTTTCAAATCTTCAAAAATGATGAAAAACGGCGCGCTATAGTATGCCGTACGATATGGGCTATAGCCCATGGTCCAAAATTATGAGAAACGAGGCTAACTTTTTTTTTCAAAATTTAAAAAAACATGGGCTATAACCCATCGTTTGTCATTTCGTCATTTTTTTCAAATCTTCAAAAATGATGAAAAACGGCGCGCTATAGTATGCCGTACGATATGGGCTATAGCCCATGGTCCAAAATGATGAGAAACGAGGCTAACTTTTTTTTTCAAAATTTCAAAAAACATGGGCTATAACCCATCGTTTTTGTCATTTCGTAATTTTTTTCAAATCTTCAAAAATGATGAAAAACGGCGCGCTATAGTATGCCGTACGATATGGGCTATAGCCCATGGTCCAAAATGATGAGAAACGAGGCTAACTTTTTTTTTCAAAATTTAAAAAAAACATGGGCTATAACCCATCGTTTTTGTCATTTCGTCATTTTTTTCAAATCTTCAAAAATGATGAAAAACGGCGCGCTATAGTATGCCGTACGATATGGGCTATAGCCCATGGTCCAAAATGATGAGAAACGAGGCTAACTTTTTTTTTCAAAATTAAAAAAAACATGGGCTATAACCCATCGTTTTTGTCATTTCGTCATTTTTTTCAAATCTTCAAAAATGAAAAACGGCGCGCTATAGTATGCCGTACGATATGGGCTATAGCCCATGGTCCAAAATTATGAGAAACGAGGCTAACTTTTTTTTTCAAAATTTCAAAAAACATGGGCTATAACCCATCGTTTGTCATTTCGTCATTTTTTTCAAATCTTCAAAAATGATGAAAAACGGCGCGCTATAGTATGCCGTACGATATGGGCTATAGCCCATGGTCCAAAATGATGAGAAACGAGGCTAACCTTTTTTTTCAAAATTTCAAAAAACATGGGCTATAACCCATCGTTTTTGTCATTTCGTCATTTTTTTCAAATCTTCAAAAATGATGAAAAACGGCGCGCTATAGTATGCCGTACGATATGGGCTATAGCCCATGGTCCAAAATGATGAGAAACGAGGCTAACTTTTTTTTTCAAAATTTCAAAAAAACATGGGCTATAACCCATCGTTTTTGTCATTTCGTCATTTTTTTCAAATCTTCAAAAATGATGTAAAACGGCGCGCTATAGTATGCCGTACGATATGGGCTATAGCCCATGGTCCAAAATGATGAGAAACGAGGCTAACTTTTTTTTTCAAAATTTCAAAAAACATGGGCTATAACCTTTCGTTTTTGTCATTTCGTCATTTTTTTTAAATCTTCAAAAATGATGAAAAACGGCGCGCTATAGTATGCCGTACGATATGGGCTATAGCCCATGGTCCAAAATGATGAGAAACGAGGCTAACTTTTTTTTTCAAAATTAAAAAAAACATGGGCTATAACCCATCGTTTTTGTCATTTCGTCATTTTTTTCAAATCTTCAAAAATGAAAAACGGCGCGCTATAGTATGCCGTACGATATGGGCTATAGCCCATGGTCCAAAATTATGAGAAACGAGGCTAACTTTTTTTTTCAAAATTTCAAAAAACATGGGCTATAACCCATCGTTTGTCATTTCGTCATTTTTTTCAAATCTTCAAAAATGATGAAAAACGGCGCGCTATAGTATGCCGTACGATATGGGCTATAGCCCATGGTCCAAAATGATGAGAAACGAGGCTAACCTTTTTTTTCAAAATTTCAAAAAACATGGGCTATAACCCATCGTTTTTGTCATTTCGTCATTTTTTTCAAATCTTCAAAAATGATGAAAAACGGCGCGCTATAGTATGCCGTACGATATGGGCTATAGCCCATGGTCCAAAATGATGAGAAACGAGGCTAACTTTTTTTTTCAAAATTTCAAAAAAACATGGGCTATAACCCATCGTTTTTGTCATTTCGTCATTTTTTTCAAATCTTCAAAAATGATGTAAAACGGCGCGCTATAGTATGCCGTACGATATGGGCTATAGCCCATGGTCCAAAATGATGAGAAACGAGGCTAACTTTTTTTTTCAAAATTTCAAAAAACATGGGCTATAACCTTTCGTTTTTGTCATTTCGTCATTTTTTTTAAATCTTCAAAAATGATGAAAAACGGCGCGCTATAGTATGCCGTACGATATGGGCTATAGCCCATGGTCCAAAATGATGAGAAACGAGGCTAACTTTTTTTTTCAAAATTTCAAAAAACATGGGCTATAACCTTTCGTTTTTGTCATTTCGTCATTTTTTTCAAATCTTCAAAAATGATGAAAAACGGCGCGCTATAGTATGCCGTACGATATGGGCTATAGCCCATGGTCCAAAATGATGAGAAACGAGGCTAACTTTTTTTTTCAAAATTTCAAAAAACATGGGCTATAACCTTTCGTTTTTGTCATTTCGTAATTTTTTTCAAATCTTAAAAAATGATGAAAAACGGCGCGCTATAGTATGCCGTACGATATGGGCTATAGCCCATGGTCCAAAATGATGAGAAACGAGGCTAACTTTTTTTTTCAAAATTTCAAAAAACATGGGCTATAACCTTTCGTTTTTGTCATTTTGTCATTTTTTTCAAATCTTCAAAAATGATGAAAAACGGCGCGCTATAGTATGCCGTACGATATGGGCTATAGCCCATGGTCCAAAATGATGAGAAACGAGGCTAACTTTTTTTTTCAAAATTTCAAAAAACATGGGCTATAACCTTTCGTTTTTGTCATTTTGTCATTTTTTTCAAATCTTCAAAAATGATGAAAAACGGCGCGCTATAGTATGCCGTACGATATGGGCTATAGCCCATGGTCCAAAATGATGAGAAACGAGGCTAACTTTTTTTTTCAAAATTTCAAAAAACATGGGCTATAACCTTTCGTTTTTGTCATTTCGTCATTTTTTTCAAATCTTCAAAAATGATGAAAAACGGCGCGCTATAGTATGCCGTACGATATGGGCTATAGCCCATGGTCCAAAATGATGAGAAACGAGGCTAACTTTTTTTTTCAAAATTTCAAAAAACATGGGCTATAACCTTTCGTTTTTGTCATTTCGTCATTTTTTTTCAAATCTTCAAAAATGATGAAAAACGGCGCGCTATAGTATGCCGTACGATATGGGCTATAGCCCATGGTCCAAAATGATGAGAAACGAGGCTAACTTTTTTTTTCAAAATTTCAAAAAACATGGGCTATAACCTTTCGTTTTTGTCATTTTGTCATTTTTTTCAAATCTTCAAAAATGATGAAAAACGGCGCGCTATAGTATGCCGTACGATATGGGCTATAGCCCATGGTCCAAAATTATGAGAAACGAGGCCAACTCTTTTTTTCAAAATTTCAAAAAACATGGGCTATAACCTTTCGTTTTTGTCATTTTGTCATTTTTTTCAAATCTTCAAAAATGATGAAAAACGGCGCGCTATAGTATGCCGTACGATATGGGCTATAGCCCATGGTCCAAAATGATGAGAAACGAGGCTAACTTTTTTTTCAAAATTTCAAAAAACATGGGCTATAACCTTTCGTTTTTGTCATTTCGTCATTTTTTTCAAATCTTCAAAAATGATGAAAAACGGCGCGCTATAGTATGCCGTACGATATGGGCTATAGCCCATGGTCCAAAATGATGAGAAACGAGGCTAACTTTTTTTTTCAAAATTTCAAAAAACATGGGCTATAACCGATCGTTTTTGTCATTTCGTAATTTTTTCAAATCTTTAAAAATGATGAAAAACGGCGCGCTATAGTATGCCGTACGATATGGGCTATAGCCCATGGTCCAAAATGATGAGAAACGAGGCTAACTTTTTTTTTAAAAATTCTAAAAACATGGGCTATAACCTTTCGTTTTTGTCATTTCGTCATTTTTTTCAAATCTTCAAAAATGATGAAAAACGGCGCGCTATAGTATGCCGTACGATATGGGCTATAGCCCATGGTCCAAAATGATGAGAAACGAGGCTAACTTTTTTTTTCAAAATTTCAAAAAACATGGGCTATAACCTTTCGTTTTTGTCATTTTGTCATTTTTTTCAAATCTTCAAAAATGATGAAAAACGGCGCGCTATAGTATGCCGTACGATATGGGCTATAGCCCATGGTCCAAAATGATGAGAAACGAGGCTAACTTTTTTTTTCAAAATTTCAAAAAACATGGGCTATAACCTTTCGTTTTTGTCATTTTGTCATTTTTTTCAAATCTTCAAAAATGATGAAAAACGGCGCGCTATAGTATGCCGTACGATATGGGCTATAGCCCATGGTCCAAAATGATGAGAAACGAGGCTAACTTTTTTTTTCAAAATTTCAAAAAACATGGGCTATAACCTTTCGTTTTTGTCATTTCGTCATTTTTTTCAAATCTTCAAAAATGATGAAAAACGGCGCGCTATAGTATGCCGTACGATATGGGCTATAGCCCATGGTCCAAAATGATGAGAAACGAGGCTAACTTTTTTTTTCAAAATTTCAAAAAACATGGGCTATAACCTTTCGTTTTTGTCATTTCGTCATTTTTTTTTCAAATCTTCAAAAATGATGAAAAACGGCGCGCTATAGTATGCCGTACGATATGGGCTATAGCCCATGGTCCAAAATGATGAGAAACGAGGCTAACTTTTTTTTTCAAAATTTCAAAAAACATGGGCTATAACCTTTCGTTTTTGTCATTTTGTCATTTTTTTCAAATCTTCAAAAATGATGAAAAACGGCGCGCTATAGTATGCCGTACGATATGGGCTATAGCCCATGGTCCAAAATGATGAGAAACGAGGCTAACTTTTTTTTTCAAAAATTCTAAAAACATGGGCTATAACCTTTCGTTTTTGTCATTTCGTAATTTTTTTCAAATCTTAAAAAATTATGAAAAACGGCGCGCTATAGTATGCCGTACGATATGGGCTATAGCCCATGGTCCAAAATGATGAGAAACGAGGCTAACTTTTTTTTTCAAAATTTCAAAAAACATGGGCTATAACCTTTCGTTTTTGTCATTTTGTCATTTTTTTCAAATCTTCAAAAATGATGAAAAACGGCGCGCTATAGTATGCCGTACGATATGGGCTATAGCCCATGGTCCAAAATGATGAGAAACGAGGCTAACTTTTTTTTTCAAAATTTCAAAAAACATGGGCTATAACCTTTCGTTTTTGTCATTTTGTCATTTTTTTCAAATCTTCAAAAATGATGAAAAACGGCGCGCTATAGTATGCCGTACGATATGGGCTATAGCCCATGGTCCAAAATGATGAGAAACGAGGCTAACTTTTTTTTTCAAAATTTCAAAAAACATGGGCTATAACCTTTCGTTTTTGTCATTTCGTCATTTTTTTCAAATCTTCAAAAATGATGAAAAACGGCGCGCTATAGTATGCCGTACGATATGGGCTATAGCCCATGGTCCAAAATGATGAGAAACGAGGCTAACTTTTTTTTTCAAAATTTCAAAAAACATGGGCTATAACCTTTCGTT
The DNA here is from genome assembly GCF_963924005.1 of Protomyctophum bolini. Lineage (NCBI taxonomy): Eukaryota > Metazoa > Chordata > Actinopteri > Myctophiformes > Myctophidae > Protomyctophum > Protomyctophum bolini. The sequence goes on along the minus strand of NC_137862.1, from coordinate 9,438,588 downwards.
TTTGTCATTTCGTCATTTTTTTCAAATCTTCAAAAATGATGAAAAACGGCGCGCTATAGTATGCCGTACGATATGGGCTATAGCCCATGGTCCAAAATGATGAGAAACGAGGCTAACTTTTTTTTTCAAAATTTCAAAAAACATGGGCTATAACCTTTCGTTTTTGTCATTTTGTCATTTTTTTCAAATCTTCAAAAATGATGAAAAACGGCGCGCTATAGTATGCCGTACGATATGGGCTATAGCCCATGGTCCAAAATTATGAGAAACGAGGCCAACTCTTTTTTTCAAAATTTCAAAAAACATGGGATATAACCTTTCGTTTTTGTCATTTTGTCATTTTTTTCAAATCTTCAAAAATGATGAAAAACGGCGCGCTATAGTATGCCGTACGATATGGGCTATAGCCCATGGTCCAAAATGATGAGAAACGAGGCTAACTTTTTTTTTCAAAATTTCAAAAAACATGGGCTATAACCTTTCGTTTTTGTCATTTCGTCATTTTTTTCAAATCTTCAAAAATGATGAAAAACGGCGCGCTATAGTATGCCGTACGATATGGGCTATAGCCCATGGTCCAAAATGATGAGAAACGAGGCTAACTTTTTTTTTCAAAATTTCAAAAAACATGGGCTATAACCGATCGTTTTTGTCATTTCGTAATTTTTTCAAATCTTTAAAAATGATGAAAAACGGCGCGCTATAGTATGCCGTACGATATGGGCTATAGCCCATGGTCCAAAATGATGAGAAACAAGGCTAACTTTTTTTTTTTAAATTCTAAAAACATGGGCTATAACCTTTCGTTTTTGTCATTTCGTCATTTTTTTCAAATCTTCAAAAATGATGAAAAACGGCGCGCTATAGTATGCCGTACGATATGGGCTATAGCCCATGGTCCAAAATGATGAGAAACGAGGCTAACTTTTTTTTTCAAAATTTCAAAAAACATGGGCTATAACCCATCGTTTTTGTCATTTCGTCATTTTTTTCAAATCTTCAAAAATGATGAAAAACGGCGCGCTATAGTATGCCGTACGATATGGGCTATAGCCCATGGTCCAAAATGATGAGAAACGAGGCTAACTTTTTTTTTCAAAATTTCAAAAAACATGGGCTATAACCCATCGTTTTTGTCATTTTGTCCTTTTTTTCAAATCTTCAAAAATGATGAAAAACGGCGCGCTATAGTATGCCGTACGATATGGGCTATAGCCCATGGTCCAAAATGATGAGAAACGAGGCTAACTTTTTTTTTCAAAATTTCAAAAAACATGGGCTATAACCCATCGTTTTTGTCATTTCGTCATTTTTTTCAAATCTTCAAAAATGATGAAAAACGGCGCGCTATAGTATGCCGTACGATATGGGCTATAGCCCATGGTCCAAAATGATGAGAAACGAGGCTAACTTTTTTTTTCAAAATTTCAAAAAACATGGGCTATAACCTTTCGTTTTTGTCATTTCGTCATTTTTTTCAAATCTTCAAAAATGATGAAAAACGGCGCGCTATAGTATGCCGTACGATATGGGCTATAGCCCATGTTCCAAAATGATGAGAAACGAGGCTAACTTTTTTTTTCAAAATTTCAAAAAACATGGGCTATAACCGATCGTTTTTGTCATTTCGTAATTTTTTCAAATCTTTAAAAATGATGAAAAACGGCGCGCTATAGTATGCCGTACGATATGGGCTATAGCCCATGGTCCAAAATGATGAGAAACGAGGCTAACTTTTTTTTTTTAAATTCTAAAAACATGGGCTATAACCTTTCGTTTTTGTCATTTCGTCATTTTTTTCAAATCTTCAAAAATGATGAAAAACGGCGCGCTATAGTATGCCGTACGATATGGGCTATAGCCCATGGTCCAAAATGATGAGAAACGAGGCTAACTTTTTTTTTCAAAATTTCAAAAAACATGGGCTATAACCCATCGTTTTTGTCATTTCGTCATTTTTTTCAAATCTTCAAAAATGATGAAAAACGGCGCGCTATAGTATGCCGTACGATATGGGCTATAGCCCATGGTCCAAAATGATGAGAAACGAGGCTAACTTTTTTTTTCAAAATTTCAAAAAACATGGGCTATAACCCATCGTTTTTGTCATTTCGTCATTTTTTTCAAATCTTCAAAAATGATGTAAAACGGCGCGCTATAGTATGCCGTACGATATGGGCTATAGCCCATGGTCCAAAATGATGAGAAACGAGGCTAACTTTTTTTTTCAAAATTTCAAAAAACATGGGCTATAACCTTTCGTTTTTGTCATTTCGTCATTTTTTTTAAATCTTCAAAAATGATGAAAAACGGCGCGCTATAGTATGCCGTACGATATGGGCTATAGCCCATGGTCCAAAATGATGAGAAACGAGGCTAACTTTTTTTTTCAAAATTTCAAAAAACATGGGCTATAACCTTTCGTTTTTGTCATTTCGTCATTTTTTTCAAATCTTCAAAAATGATGAAAAACGGCGCGCTATAGTATGCCGTACGATATGGGCTATAGCCCATGGTCCAAAATGATGAGAAACGAGGCTAACTTTTTTTTTCAAAATTTCAAAAAACATGGGCTATAACCTTTCGTTTTTGTCATTTCGTAATTTTTTTCAAATCTTAAAAAATGATGAAAAACGGCGCGCTATAGTATGCCGTACGATATGGGCTATAGCCCATGGTCCAAAATGATGAGAAACGAGGCTAACTTTTTTTTTCAAAATTTCAAAAAACATGGGCTATAACCTTTCGTTTTTGTCATTTTGTCATTTTTTTCAAATCTTCAAAAATGATGAAAAACGGCGCGCTATAGTATGCCGTACGATATGGGCTATAGCCCATGGTCCAAAATGATGAGAAACGAGGCTAACTTCTTTTTTCAAAATTTCAAAAAACATGGGCTATAACCTTTCGTTTTTGTCATTTTGTCATTTTTTTCAAATCTTCAAAAATGATGAAAAACGGCGCGCTATAGTATGCCGTACGATATGGGCTATAGCCCATGGTCCAAAATGATGAGAAACGAGGCTAACTTTTTTTTTCAAAATTTCAAAAAACATGGGCTATAACCTTTCGTTTTTGTCATTTCGTCATTTTTTTCAAATCTTCAAAAATGATGAAAAACGGCGCGCTATAGTATGCCGTACGATATGGGCTATAGCCCATGGTCCAAAATGATGAGAAACGAGGCTAACTTTTTTTTTCAAAATTTCAAAAAACATGGGCTATAACCTTTCGTTTTTGTCATTTCGTCATTTTTTTTCAAATCTTCAAAAATGATGAAAAACGGCGCGCTATAGTATGCCGTACGATATGGGCTATAGCCCATGGTCCAAAATGATGAGAAACGAGGCTAACTTTTTTTTTCAAAATTTCAAAAAACATGGGCTATAACCTTTCGTTTTTGTCATTTTGTCATTTTTTTCAAATCTTCAAAAATGATGAAAAACGGCGCGCTATAGTATGCCGTACGATATGGGCTATAGCCCATGGTCCAAAATGATGAGAAACGAGGCTAACTTTTTTTTTCAAAATTTCAAAAAACATGGGCTATAACCTTTCGTTTTTGTCATTTCGTCATTTTTTTTAAATCTTCAAAAATGATGAAAAACGGCGCGCTATAGTATGCCGTACGATATGGGCTATAGCCCATGGTCCAAAATGATGAGAAACGAGGCTAACTTTTTTTTTCAAAATTTAAAAAAACATGGGCTATAACCTTTCGTTTTTGTCATTTCGTCATTTTTTTCAAATCTTCAAAAATGATGAAAAACGGCGCGCTATAGTATGCCGTACGATATGGGCTATAGCCCATGGTCCAAAATGATGAGAAACGAGGCTAACTTTTTTTTTCAAAATTTCAAAAAACATGGGCTATAACCTTTCGTTTTTGTCATTTCGTAATTTTTTTCAAATCTTAAAAAATGATGAAAAACGGCGCGCTATAGTATGCCGTACGATATGGGCTATAGCCCATGGTCCAAAATGATGAGAAACGAGGCTAACTTTTTTTTTCAAAATTTCAAAAAACATGGGCTATAACCTTTCGTTTTTGTCATTTTGTCATTTTTTTCAAATCTTCAAAAATGATGAAAAACGGCGCGCTATAGTATGCCGTACGATATGGGCTATAGCCCATGGTCCAAAATGATGAGAAACGAGGCTAACTTATTTTTTCAAAATTTCAAAAAACATGGGCTATAACCTTTCGTTTTTGTCATTTTGTCATTTTTTTCAAATCTTCAAAAATGATGAAAAACGGCGCGCTATAGTATGCCGTACGATATGGGCTATAGCCCATGGTCCAAAATGATGAGAAACGAGGCTAACTTTTTTTTTCAAAATTTCAAAAAACATGGGCTATAACCTTTCGTTTTTGTCATTTCGTCATTTTTTTCAAATCTTCAAAAATGTAGAAAAACGGCGCGCTATAGTATGCCGTACGATATGGGCTATAGCCCATGGTCCAAAATGATGAGAAACGAGGCTAACTTTTTTTTTCAAAATTTCAAAAAACATGGGCTATAACCTTTCGTTTTTGTCATTTCGTCATTTTTTTTCAAATCTTCAAAAATGATGAAAAACGGCGCGCTATAGTATGCCGTACGATATGGGCTATAGCCCATGGTCCAAAATGATGAGAAACGAGGCTAACTTTTTTTTTCAAAATTTCAAAAAACATGGGCTATAACCTTTCGTTTTTGTCATTTTGTCATTTTTTTCAAATCTTCAAAAATGATGAAAAACGGCGCGCTATAGTATGCCGTACGATATGGGCTATAGCCCATGGTCCAAAATTATGAGAAACGAGGCCAACTCTTTTTTTCAAAATTTCAAAAAACATGGGCTATAACCTTTCGTTTTTGTCATTTTGTCATTTTTTTCAAATCTTCAAAAATGATGAAAAACGGCGCGCTATAGTATGCCGTACGATATGGGCTATAGCCCATGGTCCAAAATGATGAGAAACGAGGCTAACTTTTTTTTTCAAAAATTCTAAAAACATGGGCTATAACCTTTCGTTTTTGTCATTTCGTAATTTTTTTCAAATCTTAAAAAATGATGAAAAACGGCGCGCTATAGTATGCCGTACGATATGGGCTATAGCCCATGGTCCAAAATGATGAGAAACGAGGCTAACTTTTTTTTTCAAAATTTCAAAAAACATGGGCTATAACCTTTCGTTTTTGTCATTTTGTCATTTTTTTCAAATCTTCAAAAATGATGAAAAACGGCGCGCTATAGTATGCCGTACGATATGGGCTATAGCCCATGGTCCAAAATGATGAGAAACGAGGCTAACTTTTTTTTTCAAAATTTCAAAAAACATGGGCTATAACCTTTCGTTTTTGTCATTTTGTCATTTTTTTCAAATCTTCAAAAATGATGAAAAACGGCGCGCTATAGTATGCCGTACGATATGGGCTATAGCCCATGGTCCAAAATGATGAGAAACGAGGCTAACTTTTTTTTTCAAAATTTCAAAAAACATGGGCTATAACCTTTCGTTTTTGTCATTTCGTCATTTTTTTCAAATCTTCAAAAATGATGAAAAACGGCGCGCTATAGTATGCCGTACGATATGGGCTATAGCCCATGGTCCAAAATGATGAGAAACGAGGCTAACTTTTTTTTTCAAAATTTCAAAAAACATGGGCTATAACCTTTCGTTTTTGTCATTTCGTCATTTTTTTTCAAATCTTCAAAAATGATGAAAAACGGCGCGCTATAGTATGCCGTACGATATGGGCTATAGCCCATGGTCCAAAATGATGAGAAACGAGGCTAACTTTTTTTTTCAAAATTTCAAAAAACATGGGCTATAACCTTTCGTTTTTGTCATTTTGTCATTTTTTTCAAATCTTCAAAAATGATGAAAAACGGCGCGCTATAGTATGCCGTACGATATGGGCTATAGCCCATGGTCCAAAATTATGAGAAACGAGGCCAACTCTTTTTTTCAAAATTTCAAAAAACATGGGCTATAACCTTTCGTTTTTGTCATTTTGTCATTTTTTTCAAATCTTCAAAAATGATGAAAAACGGCGCGCTATAGTATGCCGTACGATATGGGCTATAGCCCATGGTCCAAAATGATGAGAAACGAGGCTAACTTTTTTTTTCAAAATTTCAAAAAACATGGGCTATAACCTTTCGTTTTTGTCATTTCGTCATTTTTTTCAAATCTTCAAAAATGATGAAAAACGGCGCGCTATAGTATGCCGTACGATATGGGCTATAGCCCATGGTCCAAAATGATGAGAAACGAGGCTAACTTTTTTTTTCAAAATTTCAAAAAACATGGGCTATAACCGATCGTTTTTGTCATTTCGTAATTTTTTCAAATCTTTAAAAATGATGAAAAACGGCGCGCTATAGTATGCCGTACGATATGGGCTATAGCCCATGGTCCAAAATGATGAGAAACAAGGCTAACTTTTTTTTTTTAAATTCTAAAAACATGGGCTATAACCTTTCGTTTTTGTCATTTCGTCATTTTTTTCAAATCTTCAAAAATGATGAAAAACGGCGCGCTATAGTATGCCGTACGATATGGGCTATAGCCCATGGTCCAAAATGATGAGAAACGAGGCTAACTTTTTTTTTCAAAATTTCAAAAAACATGGGCTATAACCCATCGTTTTTGTCATTTCGTCATTTTTTTCAAATCTTCAAAAATGATGAAAAACGGCGCGCTATAGTATGCCGTACGATATGGGCTATAGCCCATGGTCCAAAATGATGAGAAACGAGGCTAACTTTTTTTTTCAAAATTTCAAAAAACATGGGCTATAACCCATCGTTTTTGTCATTTTGTCCTTTTTTTTAAATCTTCAAAAATGATGAAAAACGGCGCGCTATAGTATGCCGTACGATATGGGCTATAGCCCATGGTCCAAAATGATGAGAAACGAGGCTAACTTTTTTTTTCAAAATTTCAAAAAACATGGGCTATAACCCATCGTTTTTGTCATTTCGTCATTTTTTTCAAATCTTCAAAAATGATGAAAAACGGCGCGCTATAGTATGCCGTACGATATGGGCTATAGCCCATGGTCCAAAATGATGAGAAACGAGGCTAACTTTTTTTTTCAAAATTTCAAAAAACATGGGCTATAACCTTTCGTTTTTGTCATTTCGTCATTTTTTTCAAATCTTCAAAAATGATGAAAAACGGCGCGCTATAGTATGCCGTACGATATGGGCTATAGCCCATGTTCCAAAATGATGAGAAACGAGGCTAACTTTTTTTTTCAAAATTTCAAAAAACATGGGCTATAACCGATCGTTTTTGTCATTTCGTAATTTTTTCAAATCTTTAAAAATGATGAAAAACGGCGCGCTATAGTATGCCGTACGATATGGGCTATAGCCCATGGTCCAAAATGATGAGAAACGAGGCTAACTTTTTTTTTTTAAATTCTAAAAACATGGGCTATAACCTTTCGTTTTTGTCATTTCGTCATTTTTTTCAAATCTTCAAAAATGATGAAAAACGGCGCGCTATAGTATGCCGTACGATATGGGCTATAGCCCATGGTCCAAAATGATGAGAAACGAGGCTAACTTTTTTTTTCAAAATTTCAAAAAACATGGGCTATAACCCATCGTTTTTGTCATTTCGTCATTTTTTTCAAATCTTCAAAAATGATGAAAAACGGCGCGCTATAGTATGCCGTACGATATGGGCTATAGCCCATGGTCCAAAATGATGAGAAACGAGGCTAACTTTTTTTTTCAAAATTTCAAAAAACATGGGCTATAACCCATCGTTTTTGTCATTTCGTCATTTTTTTCAAATCTTCAAAAATGATGTAAAACGGCGCGCTATAGTATGCCGTACGATATGGGCTATAGCCCATGGTCCAAAATGATGAGAAACGAGGCTAACTTTTTTTTTCAAAATTTCAAAAAACATGGGCTATAACCTTTCGTTTTTGTCATTTCGTCATTTTTTTTAAATCTTCAAAAATGATGAAAAACGGCGCGCTATAGTATGCCGTACGATATGGGCTATAGCCCATGGTCCAAAATGATGAGAAACGAGGCTAACTTTTTTTTTCAAAATTTCAAAAAACATGGGCTATAACCTTTCGTTTTTGTCATTTCGTCATTTTTTTCAAATCTTCAAAAATGATGAAAAACGGCGCGCTATAGTATGCCGTACGATATGGGCTATAGCCCATGGTCCAAAATGATGAGAAACGAGGCTAACTTTTTTTTTCAAAATTTCAAAAAACATGGGCTATAACCTTTCGTTTTTGTCATTTCGTAATTTTTTTCAAATCTTAAAAAATGATGAAAAACGGCGCGCTATAGTATGCCGTACGATATGGGCTATAGCCCATGGTCCAAAATGATGAGAAACGAGGCTAACTTTTTTTTTCAAAATTTCAAAAAACATGGGCTATAACCTTTCGTTTTTGTCATTTTGTCATTTTTTTCAAATCTTCAAAAATGATGAAAAACGGCGCGCTATAGTATGCCGTACGATATGGGCTATAGCCCATGGTCCAAAATGATGAGAAACGAGGCTAACTTCTTTTTTCAAAATTTCAAAAAACATGGGCTATAACCTTTCGTTTTTGTCATTTTGTCATTTTTTTCAAATCTTCAAAAATGATGAAAAACGGCGCGCTATAGTATGCCGTACGATATGGGCTATAGCCCATGGTCCAAAATGATGAGAAACGAGGCTAACTTTTTTTTTCAAAATTTCAAAAAACATGGGATATAACCTTTCGTTTTTGTCATTTCGTCATTTTTTTCAAATCTTCAAAAATGATGAAAAACGGCGCGCTATAGTATGCCGTACGATATGGGCTATAGCCCATGGTCCAAAATGATGAGAAACGAGGCTAACTTTTTTTTTCAAAATTTCAAAAAACATGGGCTATAACCTTTCGTTTTTGTCATTTCGTCATTTTTTTCAAATCTTCAAAAATGATGAAAAACGGCGCGCTATAGTATGCCGTACGATATGGGCTATAGCCCATGGTCCAAAATGATGAGAAACGAGGCTAACTTTTTTTTTCAAAATTTCAAAAAACATGGGCTATAACCTTTCGTTTTTGTCATTTTGTCATTTTTTTCAAATCTTCAAAAATGATGAAAAACGGCGCGCTATAGTATGCCGTACGATATGGGCTATAGCCCATGGTCCAAAATGATGAGAAACGAGGCTAACTTTTTTTTTCAAAATTTCAAAAAACATGGGCTATAACCTTTCGTTTTTGTCATTTCGTCATTTTTTTTAAATCTTCAAAAATGATGAAAAACGGCGCGCTATAGTATGCCGTACGATATGGGCTATAGCCCATGGTCCAAAATGATGAGAAACGAGGCTAACTTTTTTTTTCAAAATTTAAAAAAACATGGGCTATAACCTTTCGTTTTTGTCATTTCGTCATTTTTTTCAAATCTTCAAAAATGATGAAAAACGGCGCGCTATAGTATGCCGTACGATATGGGCTATAGCCCATGGTCCAAAATGATGAGAAACGAGGCTAACTTTTTTTTTCAAAATTTCAAAAAACATGGGCTATAACCTTTCGTTTTTGTCATTTCGTAATTTTTTTCAAATCTTAAAAAATGATGAAAAACGGCGCGCTATAGTATGCCGTACGATATGGGCTATAGCCCATGGTCCAAAATGATGAGAAACGAGGCTAACTTTTTTTTTCAAAATTTCAAAAAACATGGGCTATAACCTTTCGTTTTTGTCATTTTGTCATTTTTTTCAAATCTTCAAAAATGATGAAAAACGGCGCGCTATAGTATGCCGTACGATATGGGCTATAGCCCATGGTCCAAAATGATGAGAAACGAGGCTAACTTTTTTTTTCAAAATTTCAAAAAACATGGGCTATAACCTTTCGTTTTTGTCATTTTGTCATTTTTTTCAAATCTTCAAAAATGATGAAAAACGGCGCGCTATAGTATGCCGTACGATATGGGCTATAGCCCATGGTCCAAAATGATGAGAAACGAGGCTAACTTTTTTTTTCAAAATTTCAAAAAACATGGGCTATAACCTTTCGTTTTTGTCGTTTCGTCATTTTTTTCAAATCTTCAAAAATGATGAAAAACGGCGCGCTATAGTATGCCGTACGATATGGGCTATAGCCCATGGTCCAAAATGATGAGAAACGAGGCTAACTTTTTTTTTCAAAATTTCAAAAAACATGGGCTATAACCTTTCGTTTTTGTCATTTCGTCATTTTTTTTCAAATCTTCAAAAATGATGAAAAACGGCGCGCTATAGTATGCCGTACGATATGGGCTATAGCCCATGGTCCAAAATGATGAGAAACGAGGCTAACTTTTTTTTTCAAAATTTCAAAAAACATGGGCTATAACCTTTCGTTTTTGTCATTTTGTCATTTTTTTCAAATCTTCAAAAATGATGAAAAACGGCGCGCTATAGTATGCCGTACGATATGGGCTATAGCCCATGGTCCAAAATGATGAGAAACGAGGCCAACTCTTTTTTTCAAAATTTCAAAAAACATGGGCTATAACCTTTCGTTTTTGTCATTTTGTCATTTTTTTCAAATCTTCAAAAATGATGAAAAACGGCGCGCTATAGTATGCCGTACGATATGGGCTATAGCCCATGGTCCAAAATGATGAGAAACGAGGCTAACTTTTTTTTCAAAATTTCAAAAAACATGGGCTATAACCTTTCGTTTTTGTCATTTCGTCATTTTTTTCAAATCTTCAAAAATGATGAAAAACGGCGCGCTATAGTATGCCGTACGATATGGGCTATAGCCCATGGTCCAAAATGATGAGAAACGAGGCTAACTTTTTTTTTCAAAATTTCAAAAAACATGGGCTATAACCGATCGTTTTTGTCATTTCGTAATTTTTTCAAATCTTTAAAAATGATGAAAAACGGCGCGCTATAGTATGCCGTACGATATGGGCTATAGCCCATGGTCCAAAATGATGAGAAACGAGGCTAACTTTTTTTTTTTAAATTCTAAAAACATGGGCTATAACCTTTCGTTTTTGTCATTTCGTCATTTTTTCAAATCTTCAAAAATGATGAAAAACGGCGCGCTATAGTATGCCGTACGATATGGGCTATAGCCCATGGTCCAAAATGATGAGAAACGAGGCTAACTTTTTTTTTCAAAATTTCAAAAAACATGGGCTATAACCTTTCGTTTTTGTCATTTTGTCATTTTTTTCAAATCTTCAAAAATGATGAAAAACGGCGCGCTATAGTATGCCGTACGATATGGGCTATAGCCCATGGTCCAAAATGATGAGAAACGAGGCTAACTTTTTTTTTCAAAATTTCAAAAAACATGGGCTATAACCTTTCGTTTTTGTCATTTTGTCATTTTTTTCAAATCTTCAAAAATGATGAAAAACGGCGCGCTATAGTATGCCGTACGATATGGGCTATAGCCCATGGTCCAAAATGATGAGAAACGAGGCTAACTTTTTTTTTCAAAATTTCAAAAAACATGGGCTATAACCTTTCGTTTTTGTCATTTCGTCATTTTTTTCAAATCTTCAAAAATGATGAAAAACGGCGCGCTATAGTATGCCGTACGATATGGGCTATAGCCCATGGTCCAAAATGATGAGAAACGAGGCTAACTTTTTTTTTCAAAATTTCAAAAAACATGGGCTATAACCTTTCGTTTTTGTCATTTCGTCATTTTTTTCCAAATCTTCAAAAATGATGAAAAACGGCGCGCTATAGTATGCCGTACGATATGGGCTATAGCCCATGGTCCAAAATGATGAGAAACGAGGCTAACTTTTTTTTTCAAAATTTCAAAAAACATGGGCTATAACCTTTCGTTTTTGTCATTTTGTCATTTTTTTCAAATCTTCAAAAATGATGAAAAACGGCGCGCTATAGTATGCCGTACGATATGGGCTATAGCCCATGGTCCAAAATGATGAGAAACGAGGCTAACTTTTTTTTTCAAAAATTCTAAAAACATGGGCTATAACCTTTCGTTTTTGTCATTTCGTAATTTTTTTCAAATCTTAAAAAATGATGAAAAACGGCGCGCTATAGTATGCCGTACGATATGGGCTATAGCCCATGGTCCAAAATGATGAGAAACGAGGCTAACTTTTTTTTTCAAAATTTCAAAAAACATGGGCTATAACCTTTCGTTTTTGTCATTTTGTCATTTTTTTCAAATCTTCAAAAATGATGAAAAACGGCGCGCTATAGTATGCCGTACGATATGGGCTATAGCCCATGGTCCAAAATGATGAGAAACGAGGCTAACTTTTTTTTTCAAAATTTCAAAAAACATGGGCTATAACCTTTCGTTTTTGTCATTTTGTCATTTTTTTCAAATCTTCAAAAATGATGAAAAACGGCGCGCTATAGTATGCCGTACGATATGGGCTATAGCCCATGGTCCAAAATGATGAGAAACGAGGCTAACTTTTTTTTTCAAAATTTCAAAAAACATGGGCTATAACCTTTCGTTTTTGTCATTTCGTCATTTTTTTCAAATCTTCAAAAATGATGAAAAACGGCGCGCTATAGTATGCCGTACGATATGGGCTATAGCCCATGGTCCAAAATGATGAGAAACGAGGCTAACTTTTTTTTTCAAAATTTCAAAAAACATGGGCTATAACCTTTCGTTTTTGTCATTTCGTCATTTTTTTTCAAATCTTCAAAAATGATGAAAAACGGCGCGCTATAGTATGCCGTACGATATGGGCTATAGCCCATGGTCCAAAATGATGAGAAACGAGGCTAACTTTTTTTTTCAAAATTTCAAAAAACATGGGCTATAACCTTTCGTTTTTGTCATTTTGTCATTTTTTTCAAATCTTCAAAAATGATGAAAAACGGCGCGCTATAGTATGCCGTACGATATGGGCTATAGCCCATGGTCCAAAATTATGAGAAACGAGGCCAACTCTTTTTTTCAAAATTTCAAAAAACATGGGCTATAACCTTTCGTTTTTGTCATTTTGTCATTTTTTTCAAATCTTCAAAAATGATGAAAAATGGCGCGCTATAGTATGCCGTACGATATGGGCTATAGCCCATGGTCCAAAATGATGAGAAACGAGGCTAACTTTTTTTTTCAAAATTTCAAAAAACATGGGCTATAACCTTTCGTTTTTGTCATTTCGTCATTTTTTTCAAATCTTCAAAAATGATGAAAAACGGCGCGCTATAGTATGCCGTACGATATGGGCTATAGCCCATGGTCCAAAATGATGAGAAACGAGGCTAACTTTTTTTTTCAAAATTTCAAAAAACATGGGCTATAACCGATCGTTTTTGTCATTTCGTAATTTTTTCAAATCTTTAAAAATGATGAAAAACGGCGCGCTATAGTATGCCGTACGATATGGGCTATAGCCCATGGTCCAAAATGATGAGAAACGAGGCTAACTTTTTTTTTTAAATTCTAAAAACATGGGCTATAACCTTTCGTTTTTGTCATTTCGTCATTTTTTTCAAATCTTCAAAAATGATGAAAAACGGCGCGCTATAGTATGCCGTACGATATGGGCTATAGCCCATGGTCCAAAATGATGAGAAACGAGGCTAACTTTTTTTTTCAAAATTTCAAAAAACATGGGCTATAACCCATCGTTTTTGTCATTTCGTCATTTTTTTCAAATCTTCAAAAATGATGAAAAACGGCGCGCTATAGTATGCCGTACGATATGGGCTATAGCCCATGGTCCAAAATGATGAGAAACGAGGCTAACTTTTTTTTTCAAAATTTCAAAAAACATGGGCTATAACCCATCGTTTTTGTCATTTTGTCCTTTTTTTCAAATCTTCAAAAATGATGAAAAACGGCGCGCTATAGTATGCCGTACGATATGGGCTATAGCCCATGGTCCAAAATGATGAGAAACGAGGCTAACTTTTTTTTTCAAAATTTCAAAAAACATGGGCTATAACCCATCGTTTTTGTCATTTCGTCATTTTTTTCAAATCTTCAAAAATGATGAAAAACGGCGCGCTATAGTATGCCGTACGATATGGGCTATAGCCCATGGTCCAAAATGATGAGAAACGAGGCTAACTTTTTTTTTCAAAATTTCAAAAAACATGGGCTATAACCTTTCGTTTTTGTCATTTCGTCATTTTTTTCAAATCTTCAAAAATGATGAAAAACGGCGCGCTATAGTATGCCGTACGATATGGGCTATAGCCCATGGTCCAAAATGATGAGAAACGAGGCTAACTTTTTTTTTCAAAATTTCAAAAAACATGGGCTATAACCGATCGTTTTTGTCATTTCGTAATTTTTTCAAATCTTTAAAAATGATGAAAAACGGCGCGCTATAGTATGCCGTACGATATGGGCTATAGCCCATGGTCCAAAATGATGAGAAACGAGGCTAACTTTTTTTTTTTAAATTCTAAAAACATGGGCTATAACCTTTCGTTTTTGTCATTTCGTCATTTTTTTCAAATCTTCAAAAATGATGAAAAACGGCGCGCTATAGTATGCCGTACGATATGGGCTATAGCCCATGGTCCAAAATGATGAGAAACGAGGCTAACTTTTTTTTTCAAAATTTCAAAAAACATGGGCTATAACCCATCGTTTTTGTCATTTCGTCATTTTTTTCAAATCTTCAAAAATGATGAAAAACGGCGCGCTATAGTATGCCGTACGATATGGGCTATAGCCCATGGTCCAAAATGATGAGAAACGAGGCTAACTTTTTTTTTCAAAATTTCAAAAAACATGGGCTATAACCCATCGTTTTTGTCATTTTGTCATTTTTTTCAAATCTTCAAAAATGATGAAAAACGGCGCGCTATAGTATGCCGTACGATATGGGCTATAGCCCATGGTCCAAAATGATGAGAAACGAGGCTAACTTTTTTTTTCAAAATTTCAAAAAACATGGGCTATAACCCATCGTTTTTGTCATTTCGTCATTTTTTTCAAATCTTCAAAAATGATGAAAAACGGCGCGCTATAGTATGCCGTACGATATGGGCTATAGCCCATGGTCCAAAATGATGAGAAACGAGGCTAACTCTTTTTTTCAAAATTTCAAAAAACATGGGCTATAACCCATCGTTTTTGTCATTTCGTCATTTTTTTCAAATCTTCAAAAATGATGAAAAACGGCGCGCTATAGTATGCCGTACGATATGGGCTATAGCCCATGGTCCAAAATGATGAGAAACGAGGCTAACTTTTTTTTTCAAAATTTCAAAAAACATGGGCTATAACCCATCGTTTTTGTCATTTCGTCATTTTTTTCAAATCTTCAAAAATGATGAAAAACGGCGCGCTATAGTATGCCGTACGATATGGGCTATAGCCCATGGTCCAAAATTATGAGAAACGAGGCTAACTTTTTTTTTCAAAATTTCAAAAAACATGGGCTATAACCCATCGTTTTTGTCATTTCGTCATTTTTTCCAAATCTTCAAAAATGATGAAAAACGGCGCGCTATAGTATGCCGTACGATATGGGCTATAGCCCATGGTCCAAAATGATGAGAAACGAGGCTAACTTTTTTTTTCAAAATTAAAAAAAACATGGGCTATAACCCATCGTTTTTGTCATTTCGTCATTTTTTTCAAATCTTCAAAAATGATGAAAAACGGCGCGCTATAGTATGCCGTACGATATGGGCTATAGCCCATGGTCCAAAATTATGAGAAACGAGGCTAACTTTTTTTTTCAAAATTTAAAAAAACATGGGCTATAACCCATCGTTTGTCATTTCGTCATTTTTTTCAAATCTTCAAAAATGATGAAAAACGGCGCGCTATAGTATGCCGTACGATATGGGCTATAGCCCATGGTCCAAAATGATGAGAAACGAGGCTAACTTTTTTTTTCAAAATTTCAAAAAACATGGGCTATAACCCATCGTTTTTGTCATTTCGTAATTTTTTTCAAATCTTCAAAAATGATGAAAAACGGCGCGCTATAGTATGCCGTACGATATGGGCTATAGCCCATGGTCCAAAATGATGAGAAACGAGGCTAACTTTTTTTTTCAAAATTTCAAAAAAACATGGGCTATAACCCATCGTTTTTGTCATTTCGTCATTTTTTTCAAATCTTCAAAAATGATGAAAAACGGCGCGCTATAGTATGCCGTACGATATGGGCTATAGCCCATGGTCCAAAATGATGAGAAACGAGGCTAACTTTTTTTTTCAAAATTAAAAAAAACATGGGCTATAACCCATCGTTTTTGTCATTTCGTCATTTTTTTCAAATCTTCAAAAATGAAAAACGGCGCGCTATAGTATGCCGTACGATATGGGCTATAGCCCATGGTCCAAAATTATGAGAAACGAGGCTAACTTTTTTTTTCAAAATTTCAAAAAACATGGGCTATAACCCATCGTTTGTCATTTCGTCATTTTTTTCAAATCTTCAAAAATGATGAAAAACGGCGCGCTATAGTATGCCGTACGATATGGGCTATAGCCCATGGTCCAAAATGATGAGAAACGAGGCTAACCTTTTTTTTCAAAATTTCAAAAAACATGGGCTATAACCCATCGTTTTTGTCATTTCGTCATTTTTTTCAAATCTTCAAAAATGATGAAAAACGGCGCGCTATAGTATGCCGTACGATATGGGCTATAGCCCATGGTCCAAAATGATGAGAAACGAGGCTAACTTTTTTTTTCAAAATTTCAAAAAAACATGGGCTATAACCCATCGTTTTTGTCATTTCGTCATTTTTTCAAATCTTCAAAAATGATGAAAAACGGCGCGCTATAGTATGCCGTACGATATGGGCTATAGCCCATGGTCCAAAATGATGAGAAACGAGGCTAACTTTTTTTTTCAAAATTTCAAAAAACATGGGCTATAACCCATCGTTTTTGTCATTTCGTCATTTTTTTCAAATCTTCAAAAATGATGAAAAACGGCGCGCTATAGTATGCCGTACGATATGGGCTATAGCCCATGGTCCAAAATGATGAGAAACGAGGCTAACTTTTTTTTTCAAAATTTCAAAAAACATGGGCTATAACCCATCGTTTTTGTCATTTCGTCATTTTTTCCAAATCTTCAAAAATGATGAAAAACGGCGCGCTATAGTATGCCGTACGATATGGGCTATAGCCCATGGTCCAAAATGATGAGAAACGAGGCTAACTTTTTTTTTCAAAATTTCAAAAAACATGGGCTATAACCTTTCGTTTTTGTCATTTCGTCATTTTTTTCAAATCTTCAAAAATGATGAAAAACGGCGCGCTATAGTATGCCGTACGATATGGGCTATAGCCCATGGTCCAAAATGATGAGAAACGAGGCTAACTCTTTTTTTCAAAATTTCAAAAAACATGGGCTATAACCCATCGTTTTTGTCATTTCGTCATTTTTTTCAAATCTTCAAAAATGATGAAAAACGGCGCGCTATAGTATGCCGTACGATATGGGCTATAGCCCATGGTCCAAAATTATGAGAAACGAGGCTAACTTTTTTTTTCAAAAAACATGGGCTATAACCCATCGTTTGTCATTTCGTCATTTTTTTCAAATCTTCAAAAATTATGAACGGCGCGCTATAGTATGCCGTACGATATGGGCTATAGCCCATGGTCCAAAATGAGAAACGAGGCTAACTTTTTTTTCCAAAATTTCAAAAAACATGGGCTATAACCCATCGTTTTTGTCATTTCGTCATTTTTTTCAAATCTTCAAAAATGATGAAAAACGGCGCGCTATAGTATGCCGTACGATATGGGCTATAGCCCATGGTCCAAAATGATGAGAAACGAGGCTAACTTTTTTTTTCAAAATTTCAAAAAAACATGGGCTATAACCCATCGTTTTTGTCATTTCGTCATTTTTTCAAATCTTCAAAAATGATGAAAAACGGCGCGCTATAGTATGCCGTACGATATGGGCTATAGCCCATGGTCCAAAATGATGAGAAACGAGGCTAACTTTTTTTTTCAAAATTTCAAAAAACATGGGCTATAACCCATCGTTTTTGTCATTTCGTCATTTTTTTCAAATCTTCAAAAATGATGAAAAACGGCGCGCTATAGTATGCCGTACGATATGGGCTATAGCCCATGGTCCAAAATGATGAGAAACGAGGCTAACTTTTTTTTTCAAAATTTCAAAAAACATGGGCTATAACCCATCGTTTTTGTCATTTCGTCATTTTTTCCAAATCTTCAAAAATGATGAAAAACGGCGCGCTATAGTATGCCGTACGATATGGGCTATAGCCCATGGTCCAAAATGATGAGAAACGAGGCTAACTTTTTTTTTCAAAATTTCAAAAAACATGGGCTATAACCTTTCGTTTTTGTCATTTCGTCATTTTTTTCAAATCTTCAAAAATGATGAAAAACGGCGCGCTATAGTATGCCGTACGATATGGGCTATAGCCCATGGTCCAAAATGATGAGAAACGAGGCTAACTCTTTTTTTCAAAATTTCAAAAAACATGGGCTATAACCCATCGTTTTTGTCATTTCGTCATTTTTTTCAAATCTTCAAAAATGATGAAAAACGGCGCGCTATAGTATGCCGTACGATATGGGCTATAGCCCATGGTCCAAAATTATGAGAAACGAGGCTAACTTTTTTTTTCAAAAAACATGGGCTATAACCCATCGTTTGTCATTTCGTCATTTTTTTCAAATCTTCAAAAATTATGAACGGCGCGCTATAGTATGCCGTACGATATGGGCTATAGCCCATGGTCCAAAATGAGAAACGAGGCTAACTTTTTTTTCCAAAATTTCAAAAAACATGGGCTAATAACCAATCGTTTTTTTAATTTTTGTCATCATCAAAAATGATGAAAAACGGCGCGCTATAGTATGCCGTACGATATAGGCTATAGCCAGGGGTGCCCACACTTTTTTGACTTGAGGTCTACTTTTAAAATTGCCAGCTCAAGGTGATCTACCAACCATAAAAATATTATCCCATTGCTTAAAATACTAAAAATAAATAACATTAAGGCATTAGGACTGTTTCAAAATCAATTCTATTTATTTACCTTTTAAGTTACCCCACCTTGCAAAGAAGAGATTTTTTGTTAAAGTT
The DNA here is from genome assembly GCF_963924005.1 of Protomyctophum bolini. Lineage (NCBI taxonomy): Eukaryota > Metazoa > Chordata > Actinopteri > Myctophiformes > Myctophidae > Protomyctophum > Protomyctophum bolini. Next base: position 9,419,565 of record NC_137862.1, on the reverse strand, counting down.
ACTCTTTGTAATAACGTCAATCAATTTCAATTTGTAATAACATATTGCTCATAAAATATTACAAATATTAAAAGTATCACATAAAAAGCATACACAATCACATGAAGGAATAATGCACCACTCAACTCAACCAGAGCAGAACTCCCACCACAGGACTCTGGCAATCAATTAATACAGTTGCAACCACTATATTAATGGAAAGTATTTCATACAATTTAAGATAAAAAAAATCTGAACTATCCCTTTAATCAGATGACTGCTTGCAGCCTTGCACTGAATGGAGTCCGTCAGCGCTGCGTAATCCGGACAGTCACTGCTGACAGCTAGTCTTAAACAGGCCTCCAAATGATCGTCCGTCAATGTGGAACGATATTTGGACTTAATTATCTTCATGTGGGAAAACGCTGATTCACATAAATATGTGGAGCCAAATAACGCTGTGAGCGAGGCTGTACAAGTCCTGATGTTTGGATACTTTTCCTCCACGAGTAAGCTCCAAAACTCTCCATCGTGGGCACACAACTTTAACTGTATGTCTCTAAACCCAAATACCATATGAACAACAGATACATCAATTTTAAGCTATGATTCACAGCTTTCATAAGACATGAAAAAGCAAAAAGAATCCAATGGCAGTCAGTCAAATTTGGTCACATATGTTTTCGCGAAAACCCGACGGTTCAGCCAGAACTGGCATTTTTGGTGGAAGGAGAAGAGAAAAATAAGGGACCAAGAGTCCATTTGGTCTTGGTCCCTAAATGGACTTGTAACCCAACTGTAGGGAGTACAAACACAGTAAAGAACCTGGGGGTTATCATCTATGAAAAGGAAACACAATGAACCATGTAAATACAACAAATTGAGGGCACCGCAGGGAGTTGAACCCCATTCTGGTAAACCAGTAGTACCACACCAGTGCCTTAGTTGGTTTTGTTGTAATTTACATGTCCAAAAGCAATCATTCATAACAATTTGATTCATAGACTATAAATGATAGCCATGATTATGTCTTTATAAAATTGAAATCGAGAAGAAGAAGACTCACTCCACAAATACCTTAAAGAAAACTCCTGACATAAACTAAGAAAATCTTTATTTTTCCGTGCTCATAAAGTGCTCCAAAGTGCTAAAAGTGAAACTGCAGCAGAAAACCTTTGGGTCATAGGCCCATCATCAATGCCTGGCCTACTGACTGGCATGAATGAAGTTTTAGCTGCAAATGGCAGCATAAATAAATCACATCAATACACACCACATAATGTGATGTGAACTGACGCGATTAAGCTTCACTCGCACATTATAAAAGACATACATCACATCAATCCACATCACATACCTAACCCTACCCTAACCCTAAGTTCATTATGTGATGTGGGGATGACGTGATGAAGCCTTACTCACCAATGTGAAATGATACGAGACATAAACACACATCACATACCGGGCATGTGATGTGGGCTTACTTGATGAAGCGTTACTCACAAATTAGATCTGATAATATAGCACCAACAATGGTCTTATGACCTAGAGGTTTGCTGCTGGACTTTCACTTAAAGCACTTAGAGCTCTTTATGAACATGAACAAAACAAAAAGATTCTTGGTCTCCGCCCAAGCAGTTGGCCGTAGGTTTTCGTGGTGCAAGATTTTCTAGCCAGTTGTCCCTTGTTTCCTACATTTATTTTAAAATTTATATTTAGTGTTTTCAAAATAATTTCCTACATTTAAAAAATATATATTACAATTTATGCCATTTGTGGACGTTTGACATAAATTATACGAGGTGCAAATTATGCAATGGCAGCAGCATTCTTTGGACCCCAGTATTTGTCACCAATACAGCAACACTATGAACATGAGAACACAACAACACTACGAATGACATTAGAACACAACAGCAATGAACAAAATTCGTATGGCGTGCGACGACACCGACGAGCTATCCGCAATTACTGTGAAAAAAAAAAAAATCACAAAAAAAAAATCACATAAATGCACATCACATACAGGGTGTGTTCATATCTGATGTGAACTGACGTGATGGCACTCTACCGGCAAATGACTCAACGCAAATGACGTGAAACGATACAGCTCCAATCAATGATTAGAAACTGTACGCGAGACATGACCCGACACACGCACCACATACACTAGTGAAGAACTAGCGATAGATAGGAAAGAAAGAAAGAAATTACTTTAAAATATGAAGCAAAATGCGATTAAAAACTCTGAGACCAGAAAAACCAATAACTTTATTAAAGCAAAGAATAGAAGAGGAGATGAAAGGTCGGGTAGAAACCGTGCATGTCCAAAACAGTTACTGGACAAAAAAAAAAAACCTGTGATACGATTATATTTATTATTAATATAATAATCTGTGTTCCAATGTTTAGTCACAAGCTCTTGTTTATACTTAAATGGTTCGATGCATACAAAAATAGGTTATATTCAATAATGGATGATCTTTGCATCCTGAGCTTGTAGATGAGCCATTTGCTACTTTAGTGTGTGACACTGTAGCATGACCAAGTAAAGAAATTAATTTACAAAACTATGGAGATACAAGGTTTCTGCCCGACAGCCAAAGATAATAAACTACGCTCACTTACCTTCAATATCAGCACTAAACAAAACACACTAACGAAGGAAGAAAATCTGCCATAATTTTCTTCCTGTTAGTGTGGACAGATCTACAGCATAGAAGGTTGTAAACAGTGTTAAGCAGGCTACATGCTACCGGACATAAGTCACATACCGTCACATCACATTTGTACACAGTCCACTAGTGAAGAACTAGGGCGATAGATAGGCAAGGAGAAAGAAATAAAAGTGTTCTTTTTTTTCCTGAGACAACCAAAACAAATAACTTTATTAAAAGCAAAGAAGAGAAAGCAGACACTAGAACAGAACATACATATGTGATGTGACGTGAAAGCTTTACCCGTAAATTATGTTAAACGATAAATAAATCACATGCCTACACAAACATCACATAGCCCATAGTGGCATGTGATGTAGAGTGGCATTATACACAAATGTGAAACGATACACGGTGCGAATGACAACCTACGATAGCCTACGGTAGCATGTAGCCCACTTACACAAGCAGCAGGAATCAAAAGGTTCATTACTGTACCTCCACTGCTAACAGCACCCAGCAGCGGCAACAGCATAGAGTTTGTACCTTCAATACAGACGTCGCCTTGTCAGCTTCACGTTCTGAAATGACAGGGAAAATAGGAAACATTAGTTGTCGGCCTACAGGATGACATTTTGGAAGTCATAACAGTCACTGACAGGGCTGCGTCACCAATATTTTACTTTAATATAGTCACAAAAGTGTGATTAAAGTAGCTATAAGCAATAATGTCAATTATAATGACTTTTATTTTATTCAGACAGCCAGCAATGAGTAAAACACTCCCAAAAATTATTTAGTCTCTGTGACACATCTAGGGGCCATAATCTGCAGTCAAAGATGTTCCTAGAAGCTTTGTCATTGGTCGAAGAAAAATAAAACCCGGTCGAAATGACTAACCAATCAGGAAGTAGACAGGCAAATCGAGCAATGACAAATCTAGGAAAATCTTTGAATGCAAATTGTGGCCGCTAGATGTGTCAGAGACAAAATTGTGTTTTAGTTTTACCCATTGCTGTCTGAATACCAAAAAATTAAATTACATTTGACATATTGCTTATAGCAGCTTTAACGATTCAACCCATTAAAGGGAGACTTCACCCCTTTTGCAACCAGAGCTTATTTCAATTATGACATCATAGACACTTTGAAATACTAAAGACGCATTAAAAACCTCAGTAGTGTTTATCTCCCAAAAATAATTAAAATAAGATTTGACACAGCCCTAGTTTCTACTACAGCCACATGCAATCCCGGTACGTACCATGGGGGGGCTTCCGTCGCTCGGTTGAAGATAGCCGGTATTAATAGAGCCGCGAAGGTTGTATGGCACAATACGTCCCGATCGTCACCGTTCGCCTCGTAATCTCAGGAAGAGCGTTCGTTGACACCGTTAGAAGTTTCAGCTCAACCGAGTAGACACTCTATTACCAATACCAGCCATCTCCTGATGACCCCATCCAAGGTCACACATGACACCGAGGTCAGATGATTAACCTGTAAGACACATAAAAAAACAACATTACACTCTTTATCCAGATTTCATACATTGTAAAATTCATATAATATTAGAGGGATATTTCACTTTATCCTCTACTCAGGCCTTTTGAAAATAACAGATCCAAAAGCTCACAATGTGTCACATCACAATGCATTGTGAGCTTGTAGATCAGCCAAAATATGGCTGTAGTGGTAAATGAACAATGTAGGCTAGTACGTTTAGTAATAATTAAACCATTAAACACAGACAAGACAAATGGGTTTTTTTGTGAGATAGAGGCCCAAGGCCTCATTAACACAAACATGTTCTGTGCTCTGCCTGCGTTTGATGGCCAACTCAATGCCTTTCCAATGGGAGGCACATGGTTTGACCAAACATTTGTGTTTGATGGAGGGGGGCAAAGAAACACAAGTGTTTGGACAAACCATGTGCCTCCCATTGGAAAAGCATTGAGGCAGCCTTCAAACACAGACAGTGTTGTTTGTATGAAAAAGGACAAATATTCCTGACATTGTCCATTTAGTGTCACAATAAACAGTCCTATAAATCCTCTAATGTCTATACAACAGTGTTCAATCCTCTAATGTCTATACAACAGTGTTCAAGGATTAAAACCGTGTTTCTCAAACAAACGCTCCTTACCTTGGAACAAACAGCATGGCTCCCAGAAAGCATGCAGTCAGTGAACCAGCCTGGCTCAGTGGCTCCCAAACCAAACTGCATGCTGGGAAACAACATGGCCGCTCCTATTTAAATCCAAAGCCACGCCCACTGGATCCGGTCACCTGTTCAACTAGTCCGTCCGTCATTGGTCCATTGGTCAGAGTGATAAGTGATTGGATCATCCACTGTTGATCATCACAGCTGTGTGCACCACACACACACACACACACAGGTAGTCTATTAATAGTTGTGGAGAGGGATGTAGATGGAAAGTCTAGAGATATAGGAGTCATTTTAATTAACATTATCCTATGGAATATGCAATGAAATGTTGGTATAGCGAAGATTGATAAGGTAACTGATATACTTCCAGTAATAAAACAATCTAATGGCCCATACTAGCCTTATGTGTAACCTGGCAAATAGGGCACAGGACACAGACATATATTGGGGTTCTTTATTTCCCAAGAAGTTGGTGTTGGTGTATCTTATTTGTGTAAAGAATGCCACAGTTTGGCAAATATGGCATCCAAGCCTGTAACAAAAAATAAACCTAAATTAAATACGGTAGTGGCTCTATCACAAACAGTGTGAACTGTGAGGAACGGCCAATTCACACACTGAGCAAACACTGGTCCCCCAAGCTTCACCCCTTTCCAAGACAGTACAAAGACACAGAAACTCAACCAAGTTGAGTTACTTAGTTACCAGTTCAGCTTTCACCTCTTGTTTACAATCATCAAGATCTTCTCAAAGAAACCCCACAAACACAGGTTGCTTCTTATTATTATTCAAGACGTTTTTCAGTGTAACCCTTGACCCCCAGAACATGGCACTCCTAAAATGACAGTGCCACCTGGTGGATTTACATAGAACTACAGGCATATATGCCACTGGGCTACATATATAGATCAATCTGTAGCAGCTGGACAGGGCCAGCTGATCCAAGAGTATATGACAGACAATATTTACATACTCAATAAAACCCATCGTTTTTTTATTTTTTTCAAATCCTCCAAAATGATGAAAAACGGCGTGCTATAGTATGCCGTACCATATGGGCTATAGCCCATGGTCCAAAATGATGAGAAACGAGGATAACTTTTTTTTTTTCAAAATTTCAAAAAACATGGGCTATAACCCATCGTTTTTTTTCATTTTGTCATTTTTGTCAAATCGTCAAAAATGATGAAAAACGGCGTGCTATAGTATGCCGTACCATATGGGCTATAGCCCATGGTCCAAAATGATGAGAAACGAGGATAACATCTATGGGAAGTTGCACCTAGTTAGCAGTGGCACCTTGCTGGCAAGATGGCAGACATGTGCATATCGTTAATAGATTAAAGATGGCAGCCGTGTGCATATCGTCAATATAGCAGGACTTGAGATGGTGAACTCCTGAAATGTGAAGGCTTATGCCTATTCATGTTCCATCGTACGACAAAGTATAAATCATGATTTGGAACAGTGTTTCCCAAACTGCTTAGCTCAAGACCCAAAAGAGAAATTCTCTCTTACCTGGACCCAACTAAAAAAATAAAAGTAAAAAAATAAAACACAAGCTTTTAGAAGATTTAGAAGTAATGTAGCGCACCAGAAATATGTTTATTTGATAGAAGTGAGGCATCTCACTACAGACAGGTCTGTTTTCCACATCTTTAGCAGAGTAGAAAATATACTCCATGATCTCAACACAAAGTTTCTCAAACTCACCCAAGAAACACACATCACATGAGTAGGATAATAGTTTATATAGATATATATATATATTATATTGTGTTTACTTAACAAACATGATAAATGCAATATCTCCAAGAAGTTAGCTGTAACAATAAAAATACAATATCTTTGTGTCCTTAAGTACATAAAATTAAAACAGCAAACAAAAACATAACAGCCCTAAAAGTAGTTCACAGAGAGGTACAAATATACAGTACAAATCTATTTTATTCAAAAAAGGGTACAAATAAAAACGCAACAAAATATAGTAATTAATGCTTTGTTAAGTTCAGGTAGGTGTAGGGTATTCTAAGGGAGCACTTTGGGTAGACAACTCTAAGGCTTCTGATAAAGAATCAATACATATTGGTACGGCCATACAATATTAAAACTCACTATACAAAGTCCATACAACCTGGATTATACTTGTGGATTGAATGTTACATACACATCATTGCATATATTTTGCAGATTTAGGCGTAAAAAAAAAAGATGCTTATTTTTTTGTTTTTGTTTAAACTAGTTACACGTCACATAAAAAGCAGTGTCACCTAGTGCCAAAAGTACAATGTCAAATCTGAAAATACAGGACTTTTAAAAAAAAGAAAAGAAACCGTCGTCATTCCCCTGATTTCCTTATAGGCATCAGCAATACCTAAACCGTCCTGAATTTACCGTAGCTATACGACAGTAGACCAAACCCGGGAGTCATTTTACAGTGATGGACAAAGTACTCGACCCCAGTCCTTGAGTCAAGGTATAGATACTCCTGGTCAAATATTACTCCACTACACAGTTGCTCAGTCAAATTTGTCAAAAGTCAAAAGACAGTTGCAGACTACTTTGAGTACTGGAGTACTTGCCTTTCGAGGGAAAATAAATACTTGAGTATTCAAAAGTACAAATTACATTTTCTTCGACCCAAAACAAATCAGATTTTGCTGAAATATTCAATAAATAATAATCGTGGAAATAGCAGATCTATAAGCTCACATGCATTGTGACGTGTTGTGTGCTTGGCTTATATATCGATTATTTCACTATTATTTAAATAAGTGGTCATTCACACTTTTTCCCTTCTTAGAAATGTAGTAGTCAAAAGTACAATATTTGTCTTTGAAATGTAGTGGAGTGAAAGTCATAAGTATCCAAAAATACAAATACTCAAGTAAATACTCCTTTTGTTTTTACTCAAGTAAATGTACTAAGTTACTGTCCATCACTGGCCATTTATGCAGGGATTATAATGCCCGTTTCCATAGTCACAAGAAACATTAGACATTAAGAAGTAGTCACTGAGGGCCACCATTTTCTCCATTATACCAACATGGAACCATCGCACTCCGTTATCTAGAGGAGAACGAGGGCCAGAATTTAGACCAGTAATTCTCAAACCTTTTCATTTGGAGGACCGCAAGTTGAATATGTATATAGCTGGGGACACACTGGAACTCTTCAAGGAGCCCTGGGTCTACCCAGATCCCAATTTGAGAAAAACTAATTCAGACCATGAAGATGTCATGCAGAGCATCTCACCTCAAGGGGAGGAGTACTCATGTACAGTACAGTACTCATGCTATCCACTCAAATCAGTAACATAAACCATGTTTGTGTGTGTTACGGTTACGGGGCAAAATATCCCCCCCCCCCCATTGCAAACACTGCTGACATCAATGTGTTAAAGGTGCACTGAAGAGCTTTCATTCACTTTAGGTGGCAACAAGAGATTTCTACGTTTGGAAAATAAATGCGTTTCTGTTTCTGTAAACAGAGATGGTCAAGAATTACACATATGTCAGCGAAAATGTGTACTTTAGGGATGAAACTAAAAGGAGGATCGTGCAGAAAGAAAATCCATTTATCTGGGGCATACAGACTCTTGACAGATCCAACACCGCATCAACAGGAGAGTGACAAAGAGGGTCATTTCATAGGAATAATCTGTTTTTACGCAGAACAACAAAGTAATCCCCAAATCCATCAGAAGCATTATTCCATAAACATGTACAAAGCAGATCTTAAGGCATTATTGACAAGCATCAAAATAGCTAACTATACAAAAGAAAAAGAAAAAAAGAGGAAAGAAATCTATACATCTACAAAAACATGCACACAGCCTTTCCTCCCCCAAATGATTTTGTGTGCTTTACGTTTTGGAACTCTTCAATTTACCAACAGTTAATTTTAAAACACTGTAAAAGAGGGCAATTAGTGCAATTACTCACAACAAAGGATTTCAGTAAGTGAATGAAACGAGAGAGTTCAGACATCTTGACTTATGAGCTGATGGAAAGCTGCTAAACGCAACGTTCTTCTCAAATTAGAGAGCGAAGAAGAGTCGTACTGTAGCATAGAATGGTCTTGCCGTGAGAATAGGAGGTAAAGTCAAAGGTGGCACTGCTTGCACCATGAGAACCATATTAAACTATATTAACTGCTTGCACCATGAGAATCATATTAAAAAAGGTGTTAGCCTAAAATACTGCGTTTCGGTGGCTTGGTAATTATACCAAATAACGTTGAATACACATTGAAATTCAAATGATCCAACTAGTCATGATTTGGCTCCAACTGTGTGGCAACGTCACAGGTCTAGGCAAGAGTGAAATGATCTGTGACTGAACAGAATTCTGTATTTAGAAAATGTTTAAAATAAAAGGTCTGCTGGAAATAGTAACAAAGCAATATTACAAACTACTACTACCTCTTATTTGGATGCCCATGTTGGGAAAGGAATGGAAAACATAAGTACTCAATGAGGGCTCAATATATAAAAGGACTGCATCAGCCTACTTGCATACAACACAAACCTGCCCAATCCCTTAATCTGTACGCTTCAACAGCGCAGGGCAGAATACTTCCGTTTTTACTGCATAGTACATGCTAAGACTACATCAAATGTTGTCAGGTGTTTTGTGTAACTATATTGCTATTACCATATAACTCAAAATGTGCTCATTATTACAAAACTAAAATGAAAAGGATTGAGGTCTTTACGATTAAAAGAGTACGGTCTTGACCTGTGATATATGTAAAGTGTCATGAGATAAACTTGCGATTCGTGATTTGGCATTTTTAAATACAAATTGATTGGTTGATATGGCAAGGCGTATTATCGGTAATGGGAATGGCAACAAACATAAAAAATCCTTTAACCCATTTAGGCCTGACATCGAAATTTCTTCTAAGTCCACAGTCAGTTTTCTGAAATACCCGTTTCTATATTAGCGGTGCTCAATATTTCATGTCAAGGACCCCAACAATGATTATGTAATTGGCCACCGACCCCCATCTGAAAATATGTTGTTCCAGGAACCCCTCAGAAGCAAAGATTTGAGTTAAAAACGTTCACTCTGATAAAATATATATATTCAAAGATCTGTGCCGCATTTTCACTATTTTTCATAAAATAGCAGACCTACAAACTCGTAGCACGGCCCTCGGTGGCACGCTATGAGCTTGTAGATCTTAGGGGCTCCGTCCGTTCAACATCAAATGAATGTTCTCGAGGCAAGGGTTAAATTAAGCCCGATTCATACTACGTCGCACGGCAAAAATAGTTGACCTACAAGCTCACAGCGCTGGGAGTTGTGAGCTTGTAGGTCTGCCGTTCTTGCCGTGCGACACAGCATGAATTAGCGTTTACGGTTGGGGGAATGTGGACGTATGAACTACATTTGACACAGCTGTCATTCATATATATATATATATATATAGACTTGGATGTCACCACATCATCAGAACTCAGATTAGATACACATCAATGTCGGGGCTGAGGGACAGGTTCGTTTTAAATCTACAAACACCTTACTGTCTCAGACAAGCAAAGAATGAACAAAATGGATGTATCCGAGTGATATTGAACATTCAAGAGCACAGAGGTGATGAAATTAGAGACCAGTTAACCACATTAAACCTTGTTTTTTTTCAACTTTTTTCCAGAAATAGCTCAAATAGGTGATCTACAAGCTAAAAACGTATAGATCAGCTATTACCGTAATTTGTTACGTAACAAAGTATATAGGGCTTAACCCATTAGGTTATGCTTTAGCTATTGAAAAATAGCAGATCTACAAGCTCATAGCGCGCCACCGAGTGGCGCACTACGAGCTTGTAGGTCTGCTATTTTTGAAAAATCGAAGAACAACTGACATAGAAACATAGCTTTTTCAGAAAACTGTCATTTTCAAACAGACATTTTTAGAATCTGATCTCAGGTCAAAATGGGTTAAGTGGTTAAATGTCTATAATGGGATAGGATTAATATAAAAGCAGAAATGCAGGAGAAACAGACAAGTGGAACTGAGTAACTTTATAACGGGAATGTCTGTGTGGAATGCCTCAACGTCTGAATGGTTGTACTGTATATCGTACTGTACATCGTTCTAATTGCACTTGATCTTAATTAATTACATCCTTTCCAAGTTTCTCAGTGACTATGCTAAAAAAAAAGGGGACTGGAGGAAACTGCAGCATTCATTGTGGCTAATTTGTAAACAGTGTAAAATATGCAAGTCAGTTTTTTCTCTCACCAACAAAAAGCCTTAAGAATACTTCAAACATATTCCCTTCATTAAAAAACAAAAACAAACTACATACTACATGTGATTCCCATTACAAGGTCAGTGTGAATCAATGAATGACATTTTCTATGTGCAATATAAGACAATCTTTAAGATAATTTGGGATACAATATTGCCTTGGACAACAAAGGACCCGACACAAGATACTGATCCTAAAAAACGAGAAAAAGTAGACTGATGATGTTCACAAATCAAGCCTCTCTTGGAGATGTGCTTGAATAAAATCTAATTAGGAAACGGAAAACGTTCAGGAATACTATCAGTAAGATGGAGAATCGAAACAATAGAGGCCTTTCAAATGTATATGTCGTTTCTTGAGAGATTTCTCAAAAGGCATGCCTTGATTGTGTATAACTGTAGAAGTAACAATACTAATTGATTCCAAAATAGTGCATCGCCTTTTAAAAGCAGTAAAGTCTCAGGTCAGGGTAAATGTATTGGAGGTTGTACATCAAACGTACGTGTACACACACACACACACACACACACACACACACACACACACACACACACTAGGGCTGTCAAAGTAACAGAGTTAACTGATTCAATAAAGGCATGTTATTAATTCAATTTGATATTGATTTTAACTAGAACAGTGCCCATTGGCCTACTCGGGAACGATGCAAATAGTGAATGCATGACCCAACGGGTTACCCAATACATGGTATACCCGTTTGCAGAATTTAATTGGCTCATTAGGGCCATGGGCAGAACCTGGCCAGAGCCTTTTGTGGCGGTTCTGGACAACCAACTCGGTTATCTGATGGACCCAAACGTGATGGAAAGAGAACCTGTGCGTGGCCCTATCTGGAGGGGGGGAAACACCAGTCTGTTATTGCCAGAAAACACAATTTACATAGGCAGTGGTTCAAGTCACATAGCACGAATAAAAGGGGTGAGAACAAGAGAGACGGTGAAAGAGTCCGTTCCCACAAGAAAATGGGCATATTTTGGCGTAGTTACGAGTGGTGAATAATTATTCATTATTAATCTGTGATTAATCTGATGGAAAAAAGTAATCTCATACACACACACACAAGCCCCACAAAATACACACACACGCACGCACAACAGAGGAGATTTCCCTCAAAAGCTCTGTGGGGGATGCAAGGCCAGCCTTGTGCTTGAGATATTGCTTCGACTTGGTAACTGAGCAAAGTTTGACTCGAGTTAAAAAAGGATCCCACTGACCAGACATGGGCCGTTTTGACCTACTGGCCGCCCATGATGTGACCGGAAACGATTTCCATCCCATTGGCCGATGTGATCCACATTGCAGTGGTGTGTATGTAGGACAGTATGGCTCTCAGCTTCATTCCCACAGGTGACTTTGGTGTATAATAACCAACCAGTGCCACCTTTCTGATTACACTGAAATAACATTTTAAACTAAAAACAAAGAATTAAAAGGAGAAAATAAAGTCACCAGTCTAGCCTGGAGGTCTTTGAGGTATAGTGAGGGAGCAGAGAGGGCATTGCTCGTGCCATGAAAAGGCTTTTCGGGGACACCCCAAAAAAAGAAAGGGAAATTAAAATAATAAAAAAAAGAGTGTAAGTGGTGAGCATTCTCTATGATACTGGAATGCAAGTTATCTGGCTTTCTCTTTGTTAAATAAACAGCAAGTAGGCATGACACACACACACACACACACACACACACACACAAGCACACACACACACGCACACACGATGGTGAGTATTATTTGAAAGCAGAGATTTTTTTTCCAGAGTAGTAATTGATTGCTGAATTATACAAACTGATTGATCATCACTATGTTTGATTGTAAGACTAGTGGAGTAACCCACACAGCTCAGAGGGTCCCCTCACTTCAGACTGGCCTCTCCCTGAAGCAGAGGAGAGAGAGTAGCTCTGTTGACAGCAGAGGTGTCCTAATGTAGAAGCATTACGTAACAACATACACTGAGAACTTTGGACCAACCGTCCTAGAAATGCCGCCGACGTGTGAGTGTGAGCAACACCACTGTTTTTGGAGTGAATGCTTCAAGGTTTACACAATTATAGGAATGTGAGGGAAGAGAGCGGGGGGGGGGGTGCAGGGGGGCGATCTTATCAAATATCACTACATCAGGACCTGCGGGAATTAGGAGTGAGTCTCATTGTGCTACTAACACATTCTTCTTAGTCCAGCCCAGGGTCTATTAGTGAGAGGAAGGTTTGGTTTGCCCTCAATGTGATGATAACCATAGGATGGAATGGAGGCTCTAGGGAGGATGAGAAATGCGGTCTATAAGGACTTTGGTAGGCGATTCACCAGCTACATGATCTCCTTTCAGCTCTCGACTGGGCTGGAAGAGTACAGGACCTTTTCTTTATCCTGACCACTGAGCCAGAGGGTGACTTCATAGACTGAACAACAACCAAACCGAACTTGAGCAACTCACAGAGAAAGCTCCGGTGAAGGTGATCTTTCTCTTGTTTAGGTGTGCAAAATCTCAAACATTCTGAGGCTACATTCTCTCTCTTCTTTCCTGTGTGTTGTCCCCATTCTTCCTTTTGGCAGTCGCTTGTGCAGTCACTACCTAACGTTGATGCTACTTCCCAGCGTTGGAGCGTCCCTCGATGGACAACTTGACCTCCTGGGAGATGAAGGATGGCCGAGGGGGGCCGCCAGACGTGCCCATCTGAGGGCCCCGCGGCCCCTCGTCTCCCTTCATGGTATATCTTTGGATGCCAGGGGCCGACCAGCGCCTCTGAGAAGCACCCAGTGCAGACTGCGCCGCTCCCGGCCCCGCCCCCGGACACACAGAGCCCTCGGTGTGCAAATAGTAACTGCTCTGGCTCCTCGGGTGCTCCGCTGAGGTTCTATTTGGTCTGGTGGGCAGCTCGGTGTGCCCGGCGCCTCCTCCTCCTAACTGCATGGCCTCCTCCTTGTCTCCCCTGTCCCTCTCCCTTTCCCGCTCTCGGTGAACGCGTTCTAACCTGAAATGGGGCTGAGGCCGCGGCTGCTGAGGGGCCGGGGGGCCCATGGGCTGGTGGCCGCCGAGCCCAGCCGTAGAGTTGGCTTTAGTAGAAGAAGTCCTGGCCGGGTTGGGCTGCTGTGGTTGGGAATGATGCTGCTGTGGTTGTTTCTGCTGCTGGGCCTGGGCCTGCTGCTGTAAGGTGATGGACACGCACACGTCTCCCACCTGGAGGTGATGGCAGGTCAAGCCATAGAGCTGGGCCGTGCGCTCCGGGCTGCAGGATGACCAGCCTTGGCCAAATACAAAAAAAGGGTGCTCCGGAGGCACGTCGATGGTCACCTTGCTCTGCTGCTCGCCCACGGTGAAGTGCAGAGCGACGAGGCCCGGTCTCTGTTGGCTGGAGCGGATGTCGACCACCATGCTGGAGTCGATCTTCAGCCCTCCGCTCACCTCGGCGCTCCGCACAAAGTCCTGAGTCTGCAGATCCTCGACACGCTTCAGCTCCCCAGTAGCTAGTTGGATGATGGCCCCCTTCATGAAGTGTGACGGGTTGCAGGCAGCGGAGGCGGAGGCGGGCGTAGGGGGGGTGACGGGCAGAGCCGAGGCCTGAGTGGGACCTGCTGTTGCTGGGACAGCGGGCTGTGGAGGGTGTAGCTGCTGCTGCTGAGCCGTAGTCAGCTCTACCACAGCCCTGTCGGGGAGGCACACTCTGGCGGGGGGATCAGAGGTCTTGAAGTTAGCGATGGCGGCGGTCATGATGGCGTCATTGGCCTGCGCCACGTAGTGCTGCTGTGGAGGCTGATGATGCTGAGAGGGATGAGAGGGATGATACTCCAGGGGAATCAGGACCGGCTGACCGTTGGACAGCATGACCGCATGGCCCTGTGGCTGCCCTGCCGCGTGCTGATGCAACGAGGTCACCCTGGGGTCACCGTAGCACACGGGTTGTGTCGTATAGGCTGTCCGGCAAGCGATCATCCCTGCTGTGTCTCCGTGGACGTCTCTGCCTCTGTGGGAACCCTGAGACAGATTCAGGGGAGCAAAGGACACCTCTTTACGGCTCCCACCGTGGCCCGGGGAGGCCAGACGGCCCACTACCTGCTGGACCTAGAGGTGGAGATAAAAAGAAAAGAAAAGAAAGTGATCAGAATTAATCCCAATATATATTTTTTCCAAACTGTTGTTGTGAATGTGAATATTACGCTATGATAAAGCAATGCAATTCCTCATTCAAAATGAGGCTTGGTGTTTGGCATTGAGCCTCCATACCTGCTGACATCAAATGTCCCTCATTGCTCCTTACAGCCGGGCACAGCAGTAAGAACAGTCCAATAGCACTTTACTGGTTTGTGTGTCATTGGACATATATTAGACTTTTAATCGCAACGCAGTGAACGCACAGAGCCAAATTAATAGAGGGTAGGGTACGACGGTACGCACCAAAGCACAGACGTAACATTTGGCTTCATTTTCCATTTGTTTCTGGTCCGTACAGAGCGTTGACGCTCCAAAATAGAATCCAGATTTGTCGAAGAATCAACAAGTTCTGATGCGTCCACATGCATCAGAGCTTTGTTCTGATGCGTCCACATGCATCAGAGCTTTGTTCTGATGCGTCCACATCATGTCACCTTCAGGGTGGTTGGCTAGTGGCTACCACTGTTATACAAACTATGACTGATGATGCATCACTTTCAGTCAGCCACTTAACCTATTTAGACCTGAGGACGATTCTACAAATGTCTTCTAAATCATGACAGTTTTCTGCAAAACCCTTTGTTTCTATGTCAGCGGTGCCCCCGAACATATCTGGATTTGGCCGCCGACCCCATCTGAAAATATGGTGTTCCAGGGATCCCCCAGAAGCAAAGATTTGAGTTAAAAACATTCGCTCTGAAAGAATATATATTCAAAGATTTGTGACACATTTCCACGATTTTTCAAAAATAGCAGCCCTACAAGCTCGTAGCGCGGCACTCTGCTTAAAACACGATTTCCTTGCATACAAATGGTACGCATTAGTGGTGGTGGCGTTAAAGAGAAGTAACCATCTTGCGTTAACCTCCACTAAAGAGGAAGGCGACAGTGGGTTAAACGTGTCAAAAAATGATGTTGCTCTAACTAACTGGCTAACTGATCTGAGGCCTAATGATCTACCGGCCCAAAACACATTCAAAATAATGTTGCTCTAGGCTAACTGATCTGAGGCCTAATGATCTACCGGCCCAAAACACATTCAATACAAGAATGGACAGGAAGGAACAGGAACACCGCCACAGCACTAAGCCAAACCTATAGCTGCGTTTAAGACAATATAATACATGGAAAATATTATGTTCTATTCCAACACCAAAAAGGACACAACAACTTTCAACATAGCTTCCATATTTACAGCATGCTATTATAAGTTAAATCATGTTTTTGTAACATTGACTTTTGGGGGTTAATAGCTAAATTATTACCTCTACAAGCACAATGAGCTTGTAGACGAAGTATACAAAGTAGTATAAAATAGGACATTTAAGAGTCAAGTAAAATAATGATAAGTAATGCATGCATAGTTAATGTATATTAGATTTTCAGTGTTTCCCATGGCCCGAAGCTGATAGTGTGGACGGGGGGCTTTAACTTTCAAAATGTTGTGATTTGTTTGCGGTCTTTTTAGTCCGGGAGCTAGAACCAGCCCTCATAACAATTTTTGCTACCTTTTTTTCACTATTATTTCCTGTTAGCATATACCTTGGGCCATCTCAAAATGAAGGGACCACTCCCAACTCGGGGCCGTTTGGTTTCAGGGGCCCAAAAACCCCTTTTTTGGTATATGTCTCTGGCGAAATTGTGTAAAGGCAAATAAAAATTCACTAAAATTACATAAATACACATGGAAGTGTGAAATTTGGCATGGAGTATCCTGACACATAGGGGTAAGTATCAGAATAGGATTTTGGGGCTATCTACCATTGTATTCTTAAATATGACCTACATCATCCTCAGAAACACAAAAATATACACTGTCCGTTTAACAAATAACAAAGACGGTTATTTTCCAGCACATTAGGGTGAATATAACTGCCTCACTTGTATATAGAAAACTTCCCATATCCTTAAGCTTCAATTTAAGCCCAATATGAACTCTCTATCTTGAAGATTACTCTTTCTGGGGCCAAAATGCTGCACTATACCTCAAATCGGAGACATTTTCATTATCAGTCACTATAGCCTTCCAGAGTCCTAGAATGTAACAATAGGTTCACATGTTCTGCAACTACTGCTGTCTGAAGTTAGAAACATGAATACTACAGCAGGAACACAAATTCCTTTTATTATATTTATATTTATTTATTATATTATATGCACATAATAGCTTGTTTCAGTACATACTGATGGCAGGGTAATCCGTGCTCGAAGGACCATGAAATAATTGTATACTGTACGAAGGGGTTTGCTGGTTGTAGGCTATATCACCCTTACACCAGTGTGCCTATTAGAGAACCATGCAGGACCATAGTCGGCTTGTGGTTTCACATATATTTATTGAGGGTGACATGGAGTGATGATGGTTGAATTATATTAATGCATCAAGGTGGACACAATCAGGTTTCTACCTCTTCTCCCATTCAACATTTCTATTTAATTTTTTTCTATTTTCTATTAACATTTGGGTGCACATTGATTTGGGTGACTATTGATAGGCTATGTACTGAAACAAGCTATTATGTGCATATAATATAATAAATAAATATAAATATAATAAAAGGCATTTGTGTTCCTGCTGTAGTATTCATGTTTCTAACTTCAGACAGCAGTAGTTGCAGAACATGTGAACCTATTGTTACATTCTAGGACTCTGGAAGGCTATAGTGACTGATAATGAAAATGTCTCCGATTTGAGGTATAGTGCAGCATTTTGGCCACAGAAAGAGTAATCTTCATGATAGAGAGGTCATCTTGGGCTTAAATTGAAGCTTAAGGATATGGGAAGTTTTCTATATACAAGTGAGGCAGTTATATTCACCCTAATGTGCTGGAAAATAACAATCTTTGTTGTTATTTGTTAAACGGACAGTGTATATTTTTGTGTTTCTGAGGATGATGTAGGTCATATTTAAGAATACAATGGTAGATAGCCCCAAAATCCTATTCTGATACTTACCCCTATGTGTCAGGATACTCCATGCCAAATTTCACACTTCCATGTGTATTTATGTAATTCTAGTGAATTTTTATTTGCCTTTACACAATTTCGCCAGAGACATATACCAAAAAAGGGTTTTTTGGGCCCCTGAAACCAAACGGCCCCGAGTTGGGAGTGGTCCCTTCATTTTGAGATGGCCCAAGGTATATGCCAACAGGAAATAATAGTGGAAAAAAAGGTAGCAAAATTTGTTATGAGGGCTGGGTCTAGCTCCCGGACTATTTGTGGTTATTTGCCTTTTTTTTGGCCTATTCGCGGCCACCTACAAAAAAATCATACTGTGGTGGCTCGTCATGATCGTGTGGCTGCCCACCAGCCACCACATTGAATTTCAGTAGGACCATCTCTAGAGTCTTACCTCCAGATCGCTGTCGGGGGTGCTGCGTTGGCCCGGGGAGCCCCTGCCGTCCATCCTGCGACTCTTGCAGCTCCTGTCCTGGGTGTGTTCCAGCACCAGAGAGCCAGACACTGCCTGCAGCAGCCGTGCATTCCTGGCAGAGTAGACAGAGTCTAGGACAGAGTCCTTGTCGCCGCCGTTCATCTCCATGTCGTTCTCCTGATGATGGGCGTTGTGGAGAGAGTCTCTGTGAGCAGACGAGGGGGCGGCCCTGGGGGCGCCTTGAGGGTGGTAGAAGACGGGCATCCCCCGGGCACTGAGCTCCGAGGCGGGCAGAACCCCCACCGCACCGAGGTGCTGCTGGGCGGCCTGCTCCGACGACATCATCAACGGGAGCCCGGACGACACCCCAGACGCCGCCGCGACTTTGGCGAAGGTGTGAGCGGATACCTGGTGGGGGGGAGGGGACACGACGCCCTCCTGGATGACGGACGGGTAGGGAACGAGGTGGTGTGTCTGAGGGATGCTGCCCGAATGGGAGATCAACGAGCTGGGGACAAACCCCGGCGGTACCGCGTACGGTACCGCGCCGTACGGGGAGCTGACAAACTGCAGGGAGGAGTGAGGGATCTGGGCATAGCCCAGGGGTTGATAAGGGAGACCTGGATGCTGAAGGAGAGGCGAGTGTACAGTGTACCCTTGGGAAATGTGGCTCAGCACGGGGTGGAGGCTGGTGGGGGAATAGCTGACGGAGGGGAGAGCCACCTTGTAGAGCATGCTGTACTGGTCCACGGGCACGGCCGGTATGCCATCAGCGCTTTCCACCCCGTAGTGAAACCCGGGCTGAGCTCGCAGCCATTCTCCTATCGTGCCTCCTCCTCCCTGAGTGTCACTGACGGGCCCGGAGCTCAGAGCGGAGGTCAGGTCATCTCCGCCGCCACCGCCACCACCACCACCTACTGCACCACTACCTCCTCCACCACCTCCTCCTCCTCCTCCTCCCGATCCCCCTCCTCCTCCGCCCGCACTGCTGGTGCTGAGGTCCCTCTTCTTAGGAGGCAGGCACTCCTGGTTGCGCTCCTGCGCTTGCTTCATTGCAAATCTTCTGAGCGAGCGAGTAGCTTTTTACTGAACTGCACAGGAGGTGAAACGTGCAAGCCAGGCAGTCAGTACGGGAACCGGCTCTGAAATCATTTGGCTGACCCCGTCCACGAGTTCACCTGGAACAGCGGAAGGTTTTTATTAGCACGAGTTTAGCTATATCAGGGTCCAGGGAAAGACTATCTACATACTTATCTACATAAGACATTGACATCATTGGCTGTTGTAAATTAGGCATTTAGGTTTGACAGATTATATTATGCATTTAGGGTTGACAGATGGTTAACCGCATCAAGCATGTTGTACACAGATTTCAAACCTGAGAGACACAGCAAGCTATTTGCTCACCATGGATATGTGTTCTGCGCTTATCCAAACTGATCTAGGAGAGACTCATGGGGGCCACATATATACATTTTTAGAGAGCTAAACACAAAGAAAAGTACTAAGAACCTGGCACTTTGGTTATGCCTTTTGCCCCAAGATCTGTGAGGATGCTTCACAATAAATGGACCAATTTCAGCTTATCACAATTATTTTCCCCGGTGGTCTATTTTAACGATTCAAATGCATCCATTACACATCAATCCAGCTTGATCTCAGAGTCAGCATTTGTACCAGTTGAGTTCATTCTGTTGCCAGCACGGAAATAGGATCAGAACGAGTAACACAACACATCGTGCAACACCACCACAAAATGAAAATGAAAATATGATCCAGGCAGAAACATTAAAACATAAACGTGTGTTGGGTTGTATTATATAGTCAGTTTCTATACTGTCACACAAGCAAATGTTTTGCAAATGCAATCAGGCTAACGTTTCCGTGGCTGGCTAACCGGGGAGGGTTAGCGTTATAGCGTTCAAAGTTACCACAACACAATTACAGCATGTCACTTTGCAGAATATGAAGCTAGCTATAAAACGCAGGGATTGTGTTGAGTTGACACCGATGTGTGCAACTGATCACACCTACTGTAGGCAGCTAGCAACTATGCTTTACGACGTTAGCTAACATAGCTAACTTTTACTAGCTAGGTGGCTAGCTAACTAGCTAGCTGAACAGACACTCCTACCCATGTATCCTCATCGGCTGACATTATTGTTGGTGTAAAATGACACGCTGTGGTCAGGTGTCTGCAGGTGCATGGACGTACCTCCGAACGGCATTGTGAATATTCTGTGTGAGACAGAGTGATGATAAATGCTGAGGAAAATGGATGAAATCTCATATCATCAGGAATGAGGAGTCAGTCGAGCCCATTTCATTATGGAGGCCAGCTAAACCAATAGCCTACGTAGAGGGGGCGCTTGCCGATGACGTCACTCACTGACTCGACAATCCGTTTTGATTGATTGATTGATCGATCGATTGATTGATGTATTTATAACAGTTTGCAGAATTACAGTACATTTCAAGCAGAAGTAGAACTCATTACAAAAAACTGTTAACTGTGAGTGGACGACCCAAAAGCACTACACTTTCGTTTCCTTTATGTTTCATGCACATACATTTTATTTATTATGACCGTGTGTGTGTGTGTGTGTGTGTGTGTGTGTGTGTGTGTGTGTGTAAAATATAGGTTCTTAAGTTTCTTATTGCTCTACAAATGAATGGTTTTTCAAATCAACAGCAGAGGGAGCTGGAGGACCGTATATTTTCTTACCAAATTTCTGTCTGTCTAAATACAAAAATAAAAAGTTGTAGCCTATCAGTTCAGGTACCCCAATTTATATTGTAAAACCACTATTAATTTGCCATAAAATGGGAGGTGGTAAAGTATATACGCTATATGCTTATACAGATACAATTAAAAGTGCAAAGTAATTAAAGTTTGATATATTGAATCTTCCTGCTTCCCATTAGGCTATAGCATCTTGCATCATTTTTCTTTGTGTTATGTCAAATGTGTGTATTATGTGTTGCATTATAGGCTGCTGAGTCACAAGTCACATTTCAGTGAGAGCTGAGCTATTGCATGATATTTTTGGTGTGCTACCCTTTAAAACCAGCTTTAATTACATTCTCAGTTTCTCATGATGTAAATGTCTATAACAGACTTGATAAGAGCTAAAATTTATTTTTCATTAACCTTGCACACTGAACATAACACATCCAAGTCCATCAAACAATATACTTAAATGTATTGCAAGCATCAAGGGCATTTTTATATTTTGGGGGATTTTCCGCTTTATTAGATAGCATACAGACATACATGGAGACCTATAATTATGAACGAGAGGGGATGACATAAAGCAAACGTTATGAGCCCTATTTTTAATCATGTAATATTTTTAAGTGGAGCTTAAACATGAGCCACCATGGGTCCCATCTTTGGGACATATCTGAAGTGCACCTCAAGCGTTTGAGCCACCATGGGTCCCATCTTTGGGACATATCTGAAGTGCACCTCAAGTGTTTGAGCCACCATGGGTCCCATCTTTGGGAAATACAGCAACTGCTTGTGCACACAAATATTGACTTAAAACTCTCTTCAAGTGACATCATCAAACCAATCTCTCATCTACTTCTCTGAAAAAAAAATCCCATCTCAACAAGTGATAATAATTACAAAAGTCAGAGTTGTGCAGAAAGTCAGTCGATGTGGAGAAGGACAGCCGTGGTAGCCTACTCCCGCTTTGCCTTGCAAAAACACTGATTTGCCTACCAGGCTTACAGGACTACAATGACATTATAATGTAACTCACTGGAAGTGGAGTGTAGTTGATTATGATACTAGAAATGGGAATTAAATGTGGTTTCTAGGGCAATTTCCCTTTAAGGCCTGTTTTCCCCAGTAATCAATAGGACATGTCTGGCTGCATCTTCATTTCACTGGGGAAGTCCAATAATTACTGTATATAAGCCAGCATCACCTCTGTTCAGGGAAATGAGCTTCAGTGACACGACTTTGAAATGTACTAGCATATTATTGATAGCAAAGGAATATTAAATTACAGGATGTAAAACACAGTAAAGACCATTTCCCAGAAAGGCACAGAAGGATTATGATGCTTTCTCCGCTCGAACACATTCACAGAACTGAATAAATACGTACATCTGTTGCTCATCAATATCAAACTGTGGTACACAAGCAGCACAGTCGTCATACAATTACAACAGGGTGCAACATTGTGAATTAGTGGTAAACATACAGTAAGTATATAAATAATTCCTTTTAGAATACCAATTAACCATTTCCAACCAGGCCTCCCTATTTTGGGCATGTCATTTCAAGATTTCATGCAAAAACAAAATCGAACATTTCAATATTATAATGAAAACAGCAAATCTACAGGCTCACAACACATCAAGAGGCGATGTGTAGTGAGCGTGTACGTTCTTTAGTTGTTTAGTATATAGGGCATAAGTGGTTAATTGAAAGGATAAAAGTACCATTCTATCAGTCAATGGATAGAAATAAAGCATACCGGTAAACTAATTTGCCCAAATCACATTAAAAAACCTCACCACTAACCCACACCTTAATTAAGAGCTGTATTACATCAAAATGTACAAGAGCAGATGTTGGAGTTGATTCTGCACCAATTTAACTTAAAATGCTTCCTCGCCGTGTAAAATACACGTCTTATGACCACTTGCAGTGTCTGAATAACAAGTGTAGAGTCCATCAAAAATGGCTGATTGTGTCTTTGCAATGTTGAGTCAGGTATCACGTCTGTCATCCAATGGTCCAGATTTTGCAGCAGTTGACCATACTCACATAGCGGCCATTTAGATTTTGTGTCATACTGGGTGTGGGGGTGGGGGACGGGACGTAGAAGGGGAAAGGTTACGATACTGAAGACAGTTTCAACTCTATGGTAATTGTGTCCAAGGTTACCATGGCGATCATGTCCTCCATTCTGTCCCTTTGCGTTCATCACGTATTAATTCATTTAATATAGATTCTCTGCAGTACCTTACCAGAAGGTCTTATTATAAACATTTAACTAAACTATGTCAGACAAAAATAGACAATATCTACCACAGATTTAACTCGTTATAGCTTGGTTTGCTTTTCTCTCTTCAAAGTGTCATCTGCATTTTGTTACCAAAAATATAGGGTATGCCCTCATGTCTACTTCAAAAACAGATTAAAATAAAAAGACCCTGATATCAGACCTTTGCTACCTACAGAGTGAGGCCCTGGCAAACCCTGAAGAGATGTGTATTTTGAACAGATAGCAATAATCTTGTGCAAAAAAAGAAAAAACAATACGCCATCACATTCAATCAAGCCAGGCTCAAGTCTTTGAGCGATGTGTTAATCATGATGTAGACTGAACTGTTATCAGAGCGAGTCTTTCTTTTTTCAATGATTTAGAAAAGACTGCAGCTCTAGTGATGCACACTAGTTTGTAGCCTCCATCAATGCTCTTTGTATAAATGAAAATATAGCATCCCAAATAGAAAACTCCCATCAGCTATGTCGGTTTTATATGCAAATCTAATTTAAAATATCGTATATATATTTTTTTCAATATCAAAAACAAATAAAAAGTAAAATTCCATTCATCTCCAAATGAAAATAAGACATTGCATTATATTTTTAATTTGTTATTATAGAAAGTGGTGAATGGCACTGTACATAATAAAGCAAGCCCTAAGTGTTTCTCAACTTTCTCTGAAAGAGGGCCGACTTAAATCAATGAATGTTCCCGGCTTGGATCAAAAACATAGTATACTTTAAGTTCCTATTATCTGTAACTCCTTTTCCATGGTTTCAAAGAAAAATACCACAAAATACAGTTTTTATATCATCAATTCAATCTAGTTTTTGGCCAATTATTTGGGGGACCCACTTACAGTAGCAATATCCTCGCAGCCCACCAGCAACAGGTTGAAAATCGCTGCCCCGAAGCAATGCGATCCTCATCATAGCGTCTCATTGGCCAACGTCTCTGTAGACAGCCATATCTCATAGCGTCTCATTGGCCAACGTCTCTGTAGACAGCCATATCTTCGCTCCACTCAGTAACTTGCTAATGGGAGTGCCGTGCAAACCTCGGCGGGACAGGTTACCTACTGGGGAGAAAGGAAAGGAGGAGCTGAGACACTCCGTGCCCGTAGAGGGATCATGAGGGGAACTGGCCCTGAAATACATCCTACTGTGGTCTGAAGGGGTCCCGTTGTTGGGGCTGGAGATTGGGGTGTTGGCCGGCGTGGGCCCTTTGTACTGCCGCAGCTGACTCTGCAGCGCTTCGATCTCGTCGGCCAGCTGGGACAGCTTGCGGTAGGCTGTGACGGGACCCCCTCTGTGAATGCAGGCCTCGGGCACCCAACGCAAGAAGTAGAGCCTCCACAGGGTGATGTGCGAGGGGAGGAGCATGGGTATGAGCAGGCCCTGCTGGTCGGCGGGTCGAGAGAACCATTCCCTGAAGAAGCGTTCCGAAGGACTCTCGATTACTTCTCGGAGCTGGGAGAACTCGGGCTTCAGCTGTACCAACAGGGAGTTCCGCCGGCTCAGTGTACCGTGACCCTCCTTCAGTCCGTTACGCAGGGCGGAGGGCATCCCTCGTAGAGTGGAGCTGTACGCTTTATGCTGCAGGATGCATAGTAAATGTTGCTTTAATTAATTATACCAGTGAATGGACATATTTCAGATTCAAATTATTTGACAGAAATACATTCTATTTCAACAGTGTTTTCCTGTCATCTTGTCCACGGTTTGTCATCGCTAAGGCACAATATATACTGTAATTTTAGATACAGTAATGATGGCAGATTGTGTAAGCACTGTGAAATCTTACTTCATTATCCAAACTAAAGCATGTCTTGTTCTATTTTTCAGTTTGTTTTGTCCATGTTTGTTTAAAAATATGTATATATAGCGGCACTCACTTCACACGGGTGTGATTTTTTTAATTATGAAAAACAACAACACAATCTCCCATTATGGTGACTAAAACCTTTTCAGATGGGGGCCAATACATACAAAAAATTTATAAAAACAGTTCTAGTACTGTAGATATAGACTGACCTTTGTGCGTCTGAAGGTCTTGACCGCTCCATTCTGGACACAGGTAACACCCTTGCCGACATACATGGGGTTATTGAAGAGGGCTTGGTCTCTGATGGCGAACTGCTGCGACCAGTCCCACACCGTGGGGAACCGCAGAGCCTTCTGCTCACCTACGGGGATGCCCTTAATTCTGGCAAATTCCTGTCGAGTTGAGACAAGGTCATAGGGATGCAACTAACCATCAGTTTCTTTGCAAGTAAATTCCATCGATTACATTTTAGATTAATAAAATGATTGAGAAGCAGGTATTTTATATACATTATTCATTTTCAATCCACCAAAGTCTAAAATGGACTTGGGTGACAAATTGGTTTTTGATACTTGCCATTGGTTCAATATCTTCAAAACAACATTAATTAGCGTTGCTTTAGGAAGAAGAAAAAAAGAAGAAAAAGTGGTATCCTCCTCACAGCGACGATATACATAATTATTATTTTAATTCATAATTTATTTTGTATATAGCAACAAATCGATTAAGCACTTAAGCCCCATTTTATACTTGTCATGTTAAAATAGTGAAAATAACATTTCTACTAGATTAAAAAAAAAAAAGAAGTATTACCAGGTACGGTTGTAGAATCTGCTACACCTTACTCTAATATAATTTCTTTATATTCATAAGATTTACTCAATTAACAAAAATACTCCACTCTCTTTCTTTCTGCACTCTTGAAGAGAGCACATTATTCTCAGCAGGATTTCCCTGCATAAATAAACATGGTGAAGTGAACTAATGTTTATTCTCCATCACTTACCTTTAGAGCTGCAAGTGTCGATTATTGTCTTAGCGATTATGCAGTAACAATCAATAAACCTTTCAAATAATCAAGAAGAGATTATCTAAAAATATTTCAGCCCATCATTTGACCACTTAAGGCCTATTCATAGTCTATTTTATTAAGAAGTATTAAGAAGCTCTGTTGTTTCAGCGAAGGGCGAGGTCGCTTCTCGCCCTTGCTCGTCTTACTGGTTATAGTCTGTGGTTATAAACTGTTACTTTTCAGGATTCAAATTCCCGAATAGCAAAAGTAGCAGACCGTGGCATGTTTTGAGCATGTAGATCTGCTACTTGTGATGCTTACGGAAAAAAATGTAAACGCACAAAGTTACAAAATGATAGATATATTATTATTTCATAATGGATTAAATGGATTAGTTCTGAGTGATGCGTTGCACACCACCACTCACCATTAAGTGATCGGCATGTTGTCGGGGACTGTTGAAGAGGAAAGTGCTGAAAACGGGGATCCACATGCTGTCGCTCAGTACCGTGAGATAGGTCTCTGTGAAGTCAAACGCAGCGGGGTACTGGTTCTGCATCTGCCAAACACAGTCCAAGAAGAGCAGGAACAGTGGAGACTAAAAGGAAAGGAGCAGATAGAGAGAGTTAAAAGAAAATAGGTAATATCAGCCTCTTGGCAATATTGACTAAAGTATACTTCCACTAGTACAAGGTAGCTTTCATTCACGGTGCAGTGCTGTCTCATAAGCGAACTACGGCTGTCATAAAATGTATTTGAGCTATAAAAATGATTTGCGATTAACGATTTCAATGGAATATAAATAATAATAATAATAATTACCATAAATCAAAAATACATTTATAAAGAATACATTTCCATTTGGCTTTGTGGCAACGGCAATCATAATAAATAATAATGTACTATGGCCAAAACAGGGCATATTTAATAATGTTATACTTAAAATAAGAAAGAAAAAGAAATAGTGGAAATGGCCGATCCACAAGCTCACAACACAGCACAATGTGACACGTTCAATTTATTTCCGATACTTTTGAAAATATATGAACATTTTTCAATGGATGAATTGGGGTGCATACTTAGTTTAGACTAGTCATTGGTTAGACATGGGTTAAGGTTAGGTTTAGGTGTGCTGCCCCGTGGGAGGTTAGGTATAGGGTGAGGGTTTGAGATAGGTTGTAGTTGTAGTTGTAGGACTAATGAGTAATGACTGGTCTAACCAATGACTAGTCTAAACCAAAAACTGTCTAAACTAAGTACTGCACCCGATGAATTCATACAGATGAAGATGGGAACGATTATGCAAAAAAAAAAAAAATGCGGTTATCTGCAGCCAACAATTGTGATCAGGCAGTTATGTGATAATTATGACAGGCCTAATTAAATAGCCAACCTCAGATTTATCGTTCTTCTTCAAGTGGTTACATCTGTCCAAGAAGGGATGGCCCGCCATCACCCACTCCTTCTGCACCAGGCCCTGGAAACCGCTGATGCTGCGATAGTGAGGGTCCAACATCAGCTGAACCAGCGACGACACCACACAGCTCAGGTCCCGGTCCTCCTCCTCTGTAGTCAACAAGGTACACATTAGCCCATTCTGACCGGGAACCCGTTTTGGTGTTTAGCATCATGTCATGCTTTAGCTATTGAAAAATAGCAGATCTACAAGCTCGTAGCGCGCCACCGAGTGGCGCGCTACGAGCTTGTAGGTCTGCTATTTTTTGAAAAATCGACAAAAAATGACATTTTTAGAATCTGATCTCAGGTCAGAATGAGGTTAATCAGACCAGTGTGTGTCCAGTGGAAACCTCGTATGAATCTGATCTCAGGTCAGAATGGGTTAGGGGTGCAAAGGTTCGGAAATGTTCTCTATTTTTGCACGACAAACGAGGGACAAGGTATAACATACATAAAAAGCAATAGAAATAATCACTATGGAAATAAATAATCAATAGTTGCAGCCCGAGTACAAATACATGGAAAAACAGATTCCATGTGGCATGTGTTGGCATACAAATCACAGCTCTTTCCAAATTAAACTGTAACTCCCTCCCTACTGTCCATGTTATTTACTCTTTTAACCATATAAAGGCTATCTGTAGATTTAATTACATGTTGACCTACACAGCGTTTCCAGTGTGAAACAAAGACCAAATAACCATAATAATACACAATCTGTAATATGTACCTTGCAGAATGACAGAGGCGTGCTTTCCATCCAGGAGGTACACCACTTCAGCAGAATGCTTCAGGAAGGCCCTTCAGTTACAAATGTAAACACAAATTAGAGTTAAACTAAACCCGATTACGTATGGTTTCCTATAAGTAAAAGCATCACATTGGTCAGTGTCGGATTACCCATCTCAATGTTTACAGCATACTGAGATTAATGGAAACCAATGGCTTCCTGGATGGTAGGAAAATGGCACTCAGAAACTGTGGAATGCTTTGGAAAACAATTGGCAGTAATGTACAGTAGTATAGATTACTTGTATTCAATGAGCTTAACATGAAACAACACTGGTATGGTCCTTTCAGGGCTGCAGAGGTATGGTATTTGTTTTTCCAACTCCAAGGCCACGATGAAGCAAATATTACTCAGTTTGTGTATTCTGAACTGGTGGCACAGTACAACTCTGTAGGTTTTAGCCATACAGTATAATATGTTATCTGATATGCTCATAATAAATGTGTAATGGGCATCAGTGGCGTTTCCAGCAAGATATGTTAATTGCCGTCTCCCCGCGCACAATCAGTAGCACTAAAGGTTTTCAAAGAGATATACCTGCCAGACAGTAGGATATAAAGAGATATACCTGCCAGACAGTAGGATACAAAGAGATATACCTGCCAGACAGTAGGATACAGAGAGATATACCTGCCAGACAGTAGGATACAAAGAGATATACCTGCCAGACAGTAGGATACAAAGAGATATACCTGCCAGACAGTAGGATACAAAGAGATATACCTGCCAGACAGTAGGATACAAAGAGATATACCTGCCAGACAGTAGGATACAAAGAGATATACCTGCCAGACAGTAGGATACAGAGATATACCTGCCAGACAGTAGGATACAAAGAGATATACCTGCCAGACAGTAGGATACAGAGATATACCTGCCAGACAGTAGGATACAAAGAGATATACCTGCCAGACAGTAGGATACAAAGAGATATACCTGCCAGACAGTAGGATACAAAGAGATATACCTGCCAGACAGTAGGATACAGAGATATACCTGCCAGACAGTAGGATACAGAGATATACCTGCCAGACAGTAGGATACAAAGAGATATACCTGCCAGACAGTAGGATACAAAGGCGTGCATTTACATTCCAATGGGTGATTGAGGGTCGCGCTCTACCGCAACGGCCAATCAGCTGTCCATTAATAGTTCTCAGGTCTCATCTCTTTTTTCTCATTGTATGGATTTTGGCCAGAAATGGATTTGGACAGGCGGACGCCTGTCCTCGCCTTATTGGAGATACACCTCTGATGGGCATGTCACTATGAAGGGCAAACTAAATGTCTTATATACACAGTACTACAGACACAGAGTGAGACAATACATTTCCATGTAGGACTAGGAGCAGTGCTGCCAGTTCAGAGGCAGTGTGACAGGACATCTAAATATTTGTACATACCTGACATAGTCCAGCCATTGCGAACTTTCAATGGATGAAAACCATCTCTTTTCAGACTCCTCGAATGGATCTGCATACAAAGTCAGGAGTAGAAAAGATTTGCATAAAATCAATTTGTAGATTTGGTGCAGTGCTGTACATCCAGAAATGTATTCTCTTGGAGGGCATAAGCTATAACCACACACACTGCACACAAAGAACGGAACACTGCAGGAAATAAAAATCCTCGGTCTACTATTAATTGATTAGCTTGTTAATCCAGTGCCTTTTATTGGCATCATGTAAATTTGGCTCACCTATGACGCAGCTCTGCCTGATTTTCACCAAGGCAGTTTGAATGTCCTCGATGTTAGGCAGGCTTTGGTCCAGGTCTGATCTTAAGACTTCGCCGAGCTGGGGGTGGCTCTTTGTTATAGCTGTGCATATTCTACCAAAGTATAATGAAATGGTTAGGTTAATATTTCAACAGTACATTGTTTCTAAATGCAGATAAACATTAACAGTTCATGTTCCAATGCAATGGCAATTGTATTTTTCAATTTATCTCAATTTCACTTGCAACTTCTGAAGAGTACTTGAAGTTTGGGAGAGTAGAGTTTTTTTCAGAAAAAAAAGGAGGCTTTTTGGACATACAAGGTTCCCACCCAACAGCCATGATATGAACTCTGGTTTACGTTACTGTACCTCTGGTCTATCTTCCTCAGCTGTGTTGGATCACTGATGCTGGCCATGCGGACCAGAGCACTACCATTAGGGTGGTTCCAACACCACAGCTAGTAGCAGACATATACACACATCAGACAGTGACACAGTAAACATATACACACATCAGACAGTGACACAGTGGAATATTATCATATACACACATCAGACAGTGACACAGTGGAATATTATGTTTGAAAAAGTATTCCACAAAATATTTTGGAATACTGCCAAAATAACTGAGCCAACGATGCGTGACATCATGTGACGTTGGCGTGTAGATCAGTTGTTTTTTTGGCAAGTGACATTGTTTGTGCTACAGTGTATAGATTAAGTGGCTGGGGGGTAGCCCCCAGCCAGTGTAAAATACCCGGTAACCTGAGACCTCTCGTGGCTTATTGCTTAATTATATAGCGCCTTTATCCAAGGCGCTTTACATAGATTGTGCATTACATTCACCCATTCACACACACATTTATACACAGATTGCGGCGGAAGCCATGCAAGGTACCAACCAGCACATCAGGAGCAATTTTGTTATACTTAGGCTATTGAAAAATAGTGAAAATACGGCACAAATCTTTGAATATATATTCTACACAAGCCACTTAGGTCTCATCATTACTAATTAGTAGTCTCCAATAGAGGTATAGCGACTAAAAAGAAACACCAAAAAGGCATGCACAATGAAGGAAAGGAATAGCAGATTTTATTTTTTTAACTATTTTTTATCCCATGATTTTGTAACCCATTTTTCACCCCTGTGTCAATTATCTAATGTGATCCTGGGCTCTACACACCCTCACCAACCTAGTCCCCATATATGGGGGACAAGGGGAGAGCAACAGACTTGAACTTCCTTCATGCCTGAGTGTCCAAGTTGCTCCTTTACACCTGACAGGGGGGAGTTTCCCTGGTTGGACGTAGTGTGTGGAAGGAACACGTTATTCCAACCAGTTCCTTTTCCCTCCATCAGGCGCACCGGCTGGCCAGGGGGAGGCAGTTTAGAGACCAGGATTAGTGCATGTTTTCTGTGAGGGTACCTACCCTGGGGGACACGGGGAGAACATGCAGGGAGGAATAGCAGATTTAGCAATTGCTGGAGGTAAAAGAGGCCCGTTCGTTACTTACAGGGATGCGTTTATTGGTGAAGTAATTGGAGTACTGCTTTAGATCCTGATCCGCCAGGGATGCTGGGACCACACAGTACTCAGAAAGGCTACAGGGAGGGGTTGGAAAAACAATTAATTAGCCAAAAGCAGACATTACGCATGGATGTGATCGGGAACAAAATAGAAATAGTAGTGCATGGCTGTATGCTACCCTACTAGAACCCAAATATACCAATAAACCCCTGATCACAGTATGTAATGAATCCCAAATTAGGACAAGTGCCATTCTATTGAAGTAGGAGGTGAAGGAGCAGTGCATTTTATTTCACTTGGCATATCATTTTACTCCTGCCTCATGGATTTCTTATTTCAACAGGCACGCTATAGCTCAGTGTTTCTCAAACAGGGTTAACATACACCCCTACGGGTATGCAGAGGTACTACAGGGGTATGTGAGACATTGACAAACTTTGTGTGAACCTGCTTATCTGAAAAGTGAAGAGCAAAAACCTTGAGAAATAGAAAGTAATACATATTGCTAAATGTTGTAGAGTGGAAGAAGGGAGTACTTGGATTGAGAAATCAGGGAAACCACTGCTATAGCTCACTTAGTAGTAGTTTCAGTTACACAATGCTTACCGTGTACATTCAGAAACACCACATGAAAATTGTTTGAACAGTCCTATCTGATTGCATTAAACGATGTTAAACTCACATTGCCACTCACTGACACATTTTTACCCTGCTACATTACTTTACCCTGCTACATTACTTTTCTTGCCCTGTAACTGTATTTCAAACTGTTGTGCTGCCTTTGGCAATAAAAGAAGGTTTTAGCTCAAGTAAAAGTCCTGTATTCAAAATGTTACTCGAGAATAAAAGTTCAAAATACTGGCATCAAATATTATGAAAATTACCTTCATTAAAAGTACTCAAAATCATTCGAGTGGACCACAAACTGATCTGAGTCAGATATGATAAGAAGTCAGATGAGATCAGATAAGAAGTCAGAAGTGTGTCCATCATATTTCGATTACATAAGCTATAATACTCTAATACTTTTACACATGCATACCTAAACAAAAAAATAACTCTGACTTCCTCATCATGCTCGCCATTGTAATATTTATTTAAGCCACCTATATTCACTGTTGTAAACGGTTTGAAACATGTATGAGGGCTTTAACTTGAATTTACAAAGTAAGAGTTAATCCTGTGTATTGTAAATGCAGGCTAATTAGACGTTACTGAGATTGGTCTGGATTTCTACTTTAATACAGCTATTAGGACAACGCGTGGATCTCTGACTGAATGAGCAACATGCTCGCTGAGATGAACCTACGTGGGTGAGAGGACGTAGCCCTCGTTGATGGAGCACACCCTCCACTCGGCTGCGCCCGTCCTCTTGATCTCTCTATCCCACTCGGACGGGCGGTCAAAGAGGGGGGTCTGCAACCCTCCTCCTGGGACAGCACCAATGATTCGTTCCCCTAGGGACATGGGTCAGGGACATGGGTCATGCAAAGCCACGATCAATTCCCAAATAGATGAGGCACACACACACACTGCCATGAAATAAAACCATGGTTAGGAATAGAGCACCGAAGTCTGACATCAATATCGGTAGAGGGCGCAAATCCACTTGCATTTGCATTATAGTCCCCATAAGGGGATTTTAGATGGCCTCATATAAGTACTGTGTTTGAAAAATAAACATGTCATCCCGGCCGCTTCACTCATATGGATATGAAGAATCAACTGACTGAGAGAAAACGCTAATGTTACTGCTACTGAATTAGTTACATTTTTGCTAGAAGCAGACTGTATCATATATGAATGAATGAAACTTTATTGACAGCCGTAGCCAGTAGATGACAGACAACAATTAAAAACATACAAAACAGTTACAAATAAATACATTGGTTCATAAAACTCTAAAACTCTCTCGTAAAAAAAAAGAAGAAAATCTATAAGAGGCACTCGTACCAATGTTTCCACATCAAGGAGCGGTATCTAATAGTGCTAAACCTGGGATTAGTCAACATCATAATCACATTATTAAGTGACCCATCAAGTCTGCTTTTAAAGCTGAACATGAGGTTTCTCAAGAGTCGCAGAAGAGCTGACTAGCACTGCCACCCCTAGGCTTCTTCAGGAGAATCCTGAGAGCATCGTTATAAGCCACCTTTAGCTTGCGCAGACTCTATTTTTTATAGTTCACCCATAAGGGGGCTGTATACAGCGGGGTGCAGTATGCTCTAAATAGGTTCACCTTGACCTCAACTGAACAGTAGTGAAATTTCCTGGCTAACATATTGGCTTGGACATAGAGCATTCTACGCTGTCTATACATGTCAGCATCATCTTCCATCTTATATGAGTGACTGACTGTTGCAAACGATACAGAGACACCTCCCTGACAATAACGCAGAGACAGCTTGTTTATCTTTGGACCACAACGCTTATAGTAAACGATATTAAGATCACCCCATGTTATTCTCCAAAGAGAAATTACTTCCGCGAACCAGGGGAATCGAGTTACGCCAGGACTTCGGTGCTCTATTGATCACCCGGAAGGGGATCGTTTAAACTAAAGCAGTGCTTTTGTAAAGTCCTAAATGGGGTTCCTGGGGATCCCAGGGAAAAGTGTTAATATTGCATCAAAATCAGTTTAACCACGTTTACTCCATTTTATACTTGGAATACTATTTTCTTTGGAATACTTTTTTTGTTTGTTCGCAATACATATAGATTTGGGGGTCGTTCACACAACTATTGAAAAGACTATAAAAGCTGGGCATACCTGAGGAGCCGTAGTATCGTCTCCCTAAATACTCGAAACCAAACAGAAGCTGAGGGTCTGCGGGGTGGGAGTAGTGAGCGATGGCAAGGCAAACCTGAAATAAATAAAAAAAATGGGATAAGAAAATAAAAGGCTTTCAAATACAGTAAATGGAAACTTTATATATCAATAAGAAAAATATATATTTATGTAATCTCTGTATGGCTGTCCATCTATGAGTCACATAGGCCAACTTGGAAGTTTTCAGTAGGCCTATAAGATGTGTACTACTCGAGTACCTTACCCATTCTGGACGGGAACCCGTTTGCGTTTTAACTAAGCATTATTTAGCTATTGAAAAATAGCAGATCTACAAGCTCATAGCACGCCACCGAGTGGCGCGCTGCGAGCTTGTAGGTCTGCTACTTTTGAAAAACCGTGAAAATGTGGCACAAATCTTTGAATATATATTCCTTCAGAAGACTTTTTATTTATTTCGACTTCAGGCCTAAATGGGTTAACTCGTTACCATAGGCGGCGATCAGTGGCCAGTTCCAGGAGAATACATGAAAAATCCGCTTCCTGGCCGCATGACCCATCGTCCATTTTCGTGCCAGGGTCGCGGCCGTGTTCTAGCGATAGACCATTGATATGGTTAGCAGGGAGCTCTAATTAATGTTTTATTAAGCTTCCCCATCATCAGACATTCTGAGCCCTAAAACCACTAACGAGCGACCGTGTGCACAGAGGATTTTGGATGTTGGCCGTTAAGCGGGTGACGAGCGACGGAAGCTAAAATAAGGTCAAAATATTATTAATTCTGGATTAATGCTCTTTTATGAAATCTCGTGTTCTCGTCTATGGCTACCTGTGCATTTTCAAATCAATCTCGTTATCTCGTTTTTGGCATTTAAACGTGCCAAAGTTGAATATGAGTTAAGCACGTGGCTCCTTAGACTTGGTTCAACATGGAGCTCTCAGTACTTTCCGGACCCAAACCTTTCTACTCATACGGCGAGGTTGGTGGTGCCCGGTATCAAATCCATGACCTTGTGGTCCAAAGGTTTAACTAACCAAGAATAATCGTCTTCAATTCTATGGTTAGTCTGACGTGGTGGTGGTGGTGGTTGGATTTGAACGACTGTCGTTTTATTCATAAGGAGGAAAATGTGTCCATTAATCTTGCTGTATTTATGTCTGCGGCTGCGCGTATTAAATTTTTAATTTAATGTACAGCGAAAAAAAAACATAAAAAGGTTGTAAACCTTAACCCATTCTGACCTGAGATCAGATTCTAAAAATGTCTTCTACATCCTGACAGTTTTCTGAAAAAGCTATGTTTCTATGTCAGTCGATTTTTCAAAAATAGCAGACCTAAAAGCTCGTAGCGCCATGAGCTTGTAGATCTGCTATTTTTCAATAGCTAAAGCATTAGGAATAAATATCAGTTTATTGCAGCCTCCACTCTTAACCAGAGCAAACCTAGGAACAAGTGGAACCTAGAAAAGCCACTTCTAGCAGCATTTTGCTCTTGGGTTACAGGACTGAATCTTTCTGTGGCATGACTACAGAAATCACACAATGGCGTCCATTCAGTGTCAGAGCTGTGTGAATAACACAGGAGGGTCCGAGGAGGGAGGGAGAGTGGGTATGTGTGTGTGTGTGTGTGAGTGGAGTGCACGTGTAAGACACTGCTGTTCTTAACTCTGTAATTTCCTATGGCAAAATAAGCTATTATAGATTATGGCGTTGCTGCATATGTCACAAAGAAAAACAAGGCTGTTTTAGCCGGTTCACATTGTAATTACATACGTAGATGTCCTCCCCATATAGACCAGGGGAAGTGGTTAAATCTATTTTACCATTTCAATCCTCAATGCACAGGATTGACCAGGAACATTTCACATGTAATTGCTTTTACAGACAAGTGCCTATTCTGGTGGGATGAGATTGTTTTCAAGGCGGAGTCACATTGAAATGTTAATGTTAACTAAATATGCTACTCTAACCCGTTACGCACATTGTTAATGTTGGCTAACCTATACTACCCTAAACTTTACATACCGTTATGCAAGCTAAATGTACTTAGGCCTGACACACATTATCATCAGTAGTGTAATTCTGCCAAATGACTTGTGCTAGAATCAGAAGAGCGGCTGTGTTTTAGTTAGGGGTGCAACAGTAAATTGAACAAATGTATTTAATCAACCTGTATAAAGCAGGGCTCAATTGGTTAATCAGACTAATAACGTTTTTTTTTGTTTTTTTGCGTTGGCTCAGCAGGTAAGTACCGGTAAGTAAGTAAAGTTTATTTATAGAGCACCTTTCACAGACAATTACAGTCAAGTCAATAAAAGTCAAGAACTAAATCACTAATAAAGTAAGACAAAATAGAAAAAGTAGAGTAAAAAATAGAGCAATCAACATTTTACCAGGCCGGCTATGGAAAGGCCCGTTTAAAAAGGTGAGTTTTCAACAGTCCTTTGAAAATGTCCACAGAATCCACAGTTCTTAGGTGGAGTGGGAGCTCATTCCATAGCCTAGGGGCAAAACCTGCAAAGGCTCGATCGCCTTTGGTTATTCGTTTTGTCTGAGGAACAACCAGCAAAGCCTGTGATGTGGATCTCCGTGACCTTCTGGGCACATACGGCTGGAGCAGGTCAGAGAGATAAGGAGGTGCCTGGCCATGGAGGGCTCGGTGTGTAATAAACTGGGAGCCAGTGTAGGGAGGCAAGGACGGGTGTTATGTGACAGGATCTCCTGTTATATGACAGGATCTCCAGGACCTGCTCGGAGAGCTTCTGCCTCTTGGAGATCTTCCCGTACAAGTGTATAAATATTATTTAATCTCAAGCACTTCACTTCCAAATTCTCTTGCTTCAAAGACATTGGAGAACCTGTTTGCAGTGTGGATAGGGAGTGAGCTGAATGGATTTATTTGTTCCTATGGGCCGTTTTTTGTGGTGGTGATTTTTTTATCCCACGATTTTGCAACCCATTTTTTCACCCAGTGTCAATTATCTAATGTAATCCTGGGCGCTATTGGGGGGGGGGGGGGGGGGGGGGCAGCGGACTGACCTCATGCTTCCTTCTATGCATGAGGAGTCCAAGCTGCTTCTGAAAATCGTGAAAGAAAACACTGAAGAAATCCTTTCATGAACCTAGTATCGTGAAAGAAAATCGTGAAAGAAAATCGTGAAAGAAAACGCTGAAGAAAGCTTTCATGAACCTAGTATCGTGAAAAAGAATCGTGAAAGAAAACACTGAAGAAATCGTTTCATGAACCTAGTATCGTGAAAGAAAAACATGAAAGAAAGAAAATCGTGAAGAAATCGTTTCATGAACCTAGTATCGTGTACCTGACAAGGGAGAGTTTCCCCGGTCGGACGTATCACGTGGAAGGAACACGTTATTCCGAACAGTTCCTTTCCCCTCCATCAGGCGCCCTGGCTGGCCAGGGGGAGGTATAGTTTAGAGACCAGGATTACTGCATGTTTTTTGTGAGGGTACCTATCCTAGGGGACACGGGGAGGACATGCATTACATATATTGTGGTGGTGGTGAATTTAAAGCTCCCTACCCAGCCGTCACATGTTCGCAGGGGCTGGCAACATCTGCGTTTGCTTTTCTCTATGTCTATCAACCCAGCAGGGAGACCTTAATGTCCAATTTCCCAAAGTAACTCAATTAAAGAATGTGACGGTTCCTTATATTGTGTGTTTGCGAACACAGTGAGCACTAACTATGAGACCTAGCAGAACATGTCTGTCTGTATGAGACCTAGCAGAACATGTCTGTCTGTCTGTGTGTCTGTCTGTCTGTCACACTGTAACACCACCTGCCCGCCACCAGAGGGCGCGGCTGTATCACACAAAAAACACACACACACAGCTGCGTTCGCTTCCCGCGTCTTACTTGTATATGTTACTCTTAGGTTGTCTGGTTAGGTGTATAATGTGTCTTGCTCTCCTAATCATTTGTATGTTCTCTGTCCAATAGAATTGGGGAGCAGAGCTAATCATGTGATGCATAAGCTTGCAAATCAACTAGACGATGTATTTGTCGAGAACGGGACTTGAACCCACAGCGCTCTGTCAGGCTACATTGAGCCTAGGCAGTGCCCTGTCAGGCTACATTGAGCCTAGGCAGTGCCCTGTCAGGCTACATTGAGCCTAGGCAGTGCCCTGTCAGGCTACATTGAGCTAGACAGTGCCCTGTCAGGCTACATTGAGCCTATGCAGTGCCCTGTCAGGCTACATTGAGCCTAGGCAGTGCCCTGTCAGGCTACATTGAGCCTATGCAGTGCCCTGTCAGGCTACATTGAGCCTATGCAGTGCCCTGTCAGGCTACATTGAGCCTAGGCAGTGCCCTGTCAGGCTACATTGAGCCTAGGCAGTGCCCGGACTGCTACGCCAGCTGTCCAGGCCTACATGAGCAAGATTAAGGCGGTTATTGGTTCCGTTAACTGCCCGGCCCTAAATTCTAGTTACCACAAGAAGCAGCCCATGACAGACACAGCTGACTGAGACGGCATAACAAGGAAAACCCTTCACTCGCCTTCAGTCCTCCCTCAGCCAAAGAGAAAAAAGGGGGGCATTGGTGAAAACAAGTCAACCTTTTTACTAAAAGCCACTCTTCACTTTGATCTACAGGACTGTCTGAGCAGAGCTTTCCTTTGAAAAATTAAACATCTGTGACTCTAATCTGCCTCGGAGTCATGAGTCAGAGTCACAATGTGAAATGATTATGTTATACTCAAATTGTTAGGCAGCGGCAGTCGTTGCCAAGATGATCACTGAGGCAACGACATTAACATGCAGGCAGCATTACATCCACCCAACCCAACCCAGCTGAATAGGACTGCAGCAGACTCAGTGTTTAGAAGGGGCCAGAGCAATGCAGCACTGTTGGATATGATACAAACTGAAATACCTTCCTTTACCATTTCATTTAGCAATAACAAAGATACTTAATATTCCGGTCAAAGTAAAAGTAAATTGATATTCAATGTATCTTTTCTTGTATGTATATTCTTTATGCTAATTAAACCACTTAACTTAACATGAAGAACTTATGTTCAAGAATGTATTTTAATCATATAATACCAAATGAATTGATAAGATTGCAGATGCCACTCCAAGTGTACCTATTAATAAATAGGCAAAGAGGTGGATACTCATCGAGTCTCCAAGTGCAAGAGTAAAGAAGGGAAGATCTTTTATCTTTGACAAAAGGCCATCAAGAAAAGAAGAGATTTTTGAAAACAAGGACACAACGCTGATTGTATTCATTGGAAAGATAAGACAGGTGATTTCCAGTGGCAGTGAGGGTTTCTGTCAAGTGGGAGATAACCATTAACATTGTTTGCTGGCTTGCGGACAAGTCTGAAGGAACTGAATGGTCGGGAAGGAAAAGATTAGTGGGGCAAAGACCTACACCCAAAAAAACGGCCTATGCTGAGATTTGTAGGATTCAATTTACCATGAAAATCTAAACGTTTTTGTAAAAAAATAAGTCTGCCTAATGATGATGTCACTGGAAGACTGTTTGTAAACTGCCCACAGCCCTCCTATGAGACACAGACTGAGTAGAAAAAAATCGTGCCATTTCTATCATGATTATTAATGAGGACCTATTATATGAAGATAGGTCCTTTAAGTGTTAAGAAATATTTTAAAACAGGCAACAGACTAAGAACAGGAATATAAGGAAGAAGGCTCATTCCTTCATCCTGTGAGCAGCCAAAACACATGGTTTTTGAAAATCCACAGATTTTAGAAGAAGAGGCTATTATGCATTCACTGGATTCAATAGAAAACATGAAATGCTTCCATTTACAACGAATACACCACAATACAATATTATTTTTTCTTTGGGGGGGGGGGGGGGGGGGGGGAACTCCAGGTTCACTCACCTTCTTGGCACTCTCAGGCCCCGCCTCATCAAAGCAGAACCGGACAATTCTAAAGTCCTTGCAGTACAGTATGAGCTCAGTGGGACTGAACTTCAGCTTTTGGTTTGACCCCAGAACCTTCCTCTTCCCCTTGGCATCGTTCACTAGTAGGAACAACAACAGAGGAAAATAACAGAACTGAAATAATGCTGATAGACCCATGTCTGCAATAGTTAGAAGAGAACAGGAAGTATTAAGTAATATATTTGTATAGTACTCTGTACCAATATGGCAAGTTGGCAAATATTGTGTGCTTGCATTTAAACTGCCAGGGAGGGATATGTCATGAATAGTTGAATAATGGTCTGACGGTGTTATTGTTGCATTGGCAGTTCGTATTAGAACATTTATGTACAGTATTGTCTTACAATATGATCACATCAGAATAACTGCATGCATTTTTGTAAGACAAAATTAAAATGACATGTATGAAACACTGTTACATGAATGTAACAGTGTTTTTATACGTATATCATTAGTAAGTAACTGACAGACATGTTCAAAAAGTAAGTCTTTATTTTAAATAAATGAAATACAAGTTAATGCCTCAGCAAAACTTCAAGTGAAAGGTCAGCACATTATTTTATCCAGAACCAGAAAAGAAGAAGTGATCATTTCATGAAGGGTTGAAAAAAAGAAAACATTAAAACCCATTCTGGGCGGAAACCCCTTTTGGTGTTCGTAGCATTATGTTATACTTTAGCTATTGAAAAATAGCCGACCTACAAGCTCGTAGCACGCCACTCCGTGGCGCACTATGAGCTTGTAGATCTGCTATGAGCTTTGAAGATCTGAAAAATAGCAGATCTACAAGCTCATAGCGCGCCATCGAGTGGCGTGCTACGAGCTTGTAGGTCGGCTATTTTTTTAAAAACCATGAAAATGTGGCACAAATATTTGAATATAATATTCTTTCAGAAGACTTTTTATTTATTTCGACGTCAGGCCTAAATGAGTTTAAGTGCCAAGCATTGTTATAGTCTTTGTTATAACCCAGCAGGGGACTCGAACCCCACCAACCTCCCAGTCTCTGGGCGGAGACAAACCACAACGCCACTGAGCTGGTCATGCTCTCAAGCCAGACAACTATTCCGCAACTACGCTTCCTGTCATATGTTCATAATAATTTCCATTCCATCCGTTCATGTTTTTGAGGGTCGCTAGTAAGTAGCCTTGCCGAGCCATGAGGCCCATAGGGCAGGAGCCTATCTCCTGTTTCTGTAGCGTGAGGCTTGAACCCTTGATGCCGAGTGTCAAGCAGGGAGGCATTGGGTCCCATTTTTAGAGTCTTTGGTATGACCCGGCCGGGGATCGAACCCCAACCTCCCAGTCTCAGGGCAGACACTCTAACCACAAGGCCACTGAGCTGGTGAGGGCCGCTAGCCCCTCCTATTAGTGTAGATTCTTCGTCCTACACAAAGATTTAATTCCCATCGACAATGAATGGAGAATTTTACGTCATAGTGTCTGAGCAAATAGACATGTTACATCATGTGATGTACGATGATAAGAGCGCCCCTCACTTCACACAGGTGTGATTTAAAAATATATTTTAATGTCCTTTCTGCTAAGCAGCAAGCCATATGCTTCAATTAATTTGATTTACAGTAGGACAAATGTAAGCGACTGAAAAGTCAAAGCGGAAGTGGGGGAGACAGGAAATACGCTTTTAAATCTGCGCTTATGCGGCACTGTATGACGGAAGCATTTATAAATTGTATTTTAAAAGTATTTGCTCACAACAGACAAATGCATCACCCTTACAAAGAACCTTGCATTTCTGTGTTAACCACTTAATCCTTTAGTTGACCAGATTCCCAAGTGTACTATTACTACTGTTCTCTACTACAGTACACTAAATATCTGTCGAAAATGGCAGATCTACAAGCTCAGAATACATTGCAACGCATTGTGAACTTGCTATCTGGAATGTTAAGCGGCAACCCAGAATAGGGACGGTTGCGTTCATGAATCTGTGTATAACAAATCTTAAAATGATACGAGTCAGAGGCGGAATGTCTACAAATTAAGTGAAGTAACCCATTCAAATTAGATTGACCTTATGAGTGTTTTTGCCAAACCGTCTCTCGCACAGAATGACCTTTGTCTGAGGGACAGCCAGGGGGAAACAAAGCCTCATCAGTTGAACACAAAAAAAACAA
This sequence comes from Protomyctophum bolini, assembly GCF_963924005.1. NCBI lineage: Eukaryota > Metazoa > Chordata > Actinopteri > Myctophiformes > Myctophidae > Protomyctophum > Protomyctophum bolini. Next base: position 9,376,757 of record NC_137862.1, on the reverse strand, counting down.
CGTCGCTGAGGGATTAGGCTTGCTATGTCAGCACACGACAGTAATGAGATATATAAACAAGGCTAATCCTAACTAGGCCGCTCGGTCATTGTCCAACGCCTGGGCTGTGTTCTCATCCGTGGAGAGGGCATCACATCACTGACCACTGAATGGCAACCAACCAGACCTGACTGCAACAAAAAAACCTATTCAGTAGTAAGGCTGTCCCCGAACATTCAGGGTTCGAATGTTCGCTCGTTAGGGTTGGCACTCGAATCTTAATTTATGGCCTTGAACCATTCGTTTTTTTTTAAATTATTATATATTTTTATTTTTACTCAGAAATATATCTCGGCGAGAATGCGATATGCATAATAAGAGTACTATGTTCATGTTGTGTTTAAAATAATTTGAAAGTCCTGCATGACGGCAGAAGAGACTAACAGTGACACACACACACACACACACACACACACACACACACACACACACACACACACACTATGCCCACTTCACTTCAATGCGCTTCTGAGAGTACACAGGTGAAACAAATAGCAGATCTATAAGCTACAAGCTTGTACATTGTCAATTTTTGGCGGAAAGATTTAATGTAGATGGGGAAAAAATAATTACAGACTCCTGGGGGTCTCTGGTCAACAAAGTATATAGGATTCAAGTAATTGCCTGCCTACAAGTATTAGTATCATTCTCAGAGGGTTGTGGCACTGTGATTGGTAGGTCAAATATTAATTTTACGCTGAAATAGTCGTGACATAGCCTAAGATTTAGACTCTCTACGGCACATCAATCACATCACTCTCTACGAGAGTCTAAGGGGCTGTATTAATATGTCTTAAGTACCAGGTCTTATTACCTAACTTGAGTAAACTAAAGACCTGGAGACGTGATCAATGCTCTTTGGCCACTCAGAATAGCCAAATGGCATTGATCACGCCTCCAGGTCTTTAGTTTACTCAAGTTAGGTAATAAGACCTGGTACTTAAGACACGCAAAATACAGCCCTAAGCCTTCATTACCCATGGGTGTTACATTTTTTGCCCGCAGACCTATAATTGCTCTTAACATGTCCAAATGCAAAATCTAAGGCGCTTACATTACTGCCCCACTTCTCAGGTTGACTTGCGATCTGCGTTTAAAACCCGTAGATGCGTTTTGATTCACTCTGTCTCGGAATCTGTCATCCATCTTGGATCTGTCCTCCAATGGACAAAACAATATTTTTTTATTGAAAACAACGCATCTACGGGTTTTAAACACAGATCGCAAATCAACCTGAAAAGTGGGGCAGCAATGTAAGCACCTTAGATTTTTCATTTGGAGCAATTCTAGGTCCGCGGGCAAGAAATTGAACACCCATGGGTAATGAAGGCTTAGACTCTCCTCAGAATCGATAAATACATCTACGATAGTCTAAATCTTAGGTTATTCGTGACACTTGTTCATGTTTTGCCATTGATTATTTTTGACAGATTAATGTCACATTACCAAACTTTTGGACAGATTATTGTCACATTACCAAACAGTCAATTAGTGATACGACATTATATCTTTCCTAAGAGTAGTACATAACCAATGACAGTCTCTTGTTTATGGTGAATAACTGCATCAACACCTGTCAGCGACTGTTAGATAATTTGGTTAAGATTGAGTACCTGTCACCACTTGTTCCAGACAGGCCAGGGGGACGTCATGTTCTCCAAGAAGACAGTGGGCCACTTGGAACCTCTGTGGTGAACGCAAAACAAAGACAAACACCTCAGGACTTTTAAATCTGCCTCAGAATAACGCAGAACCTTCCATAACCTGAAACTTTGCTGAACCTGTGAAGTTCTGTGATTTTTTTTGTTTGTTCACGTTTAACCAGAACCACCTCTGAAGGGGGACCTAAAAGTGAAAATAGTCTAATCTACAAGTTCACAACAAGTCGCATAGCGATGCATTGTGTGCTTGTAGAGGTGCCACCTCCTGATCAGGGCCCAAATTAGGTTCTGAGAACCTTATCTGAGACGAAGACCATAAAGTAGCGTATGGAAACAGATACAGAAGCATTTAAATACGTTTCAAGATTCACGAAAGAGCCATAATTATGACAACAACAGTGACCTTCTAAAACATGAACTGTTTGTTTTGAGCAGTTCCGACTTTTACTCTTAAAAGGAAGTGCGCCAAATCGTCAGCAAAATGTTACGGAGTCAGTGATGAAGTGGGTCTTCTGCGATCAACCGGTCACACAGGTCCGAAAAACAACAAAATGATGGCTTCAAGTTGCCTTTTCACCTTTGAAGCCAGTTAAATAATTAACACTGTCAGGAGGTTAAGAGCTGCACAGGAATGTTCACAGATTAGAGCAACACTGACAGGAAGAATATTCAACATTCATTTCATGTTTAGACATTCACAAAAGCAGATTATAATGATACTAGAATGTATAAATAAAGTACCTGTTTGGATAGGGCATCGTGGGTGATAAAGGAGACCTTAAAGTTGGTGCATACAAGCTTTCCCCAGAGGTCATCGTGGCTGTTGTCTGCTCCGATGCACTTCCTCACAAAATTCACCTCATTAACCACAATCTCCCCTGGTGAAAGCAAATAAGACATCATGTGGCTAAAGCACAAGAAGCAACAGCAAAATAAAGTAGGGTATTAAACTATGTATGTGTGAGCCTGGGAAGAATGGTCTAACTTTGTAGGAGATCAAACTGATGCCACCAAAAGATAGGGGGGGAAACAAAACACTTTCAGACCTGCAGAAACAATGATGAAAACTATGAATCACTTTGTGTCATGTTTTACACTGACATCATATATAAACTAAGGCAGTTGTTAGCTGTTCAAAACAAGTGTAACTGTCCAAATAATTGGAATACCTTTTATATGAACCTATTTTCCCAGTTAACATTTCCTTTCTTTGAACATGGAACAGAAAAGAATACTACATAATAGTATAAACTTTGATCATTCTTCCAACTTGGCCATACTGTACCACCCATGACCAAAATGTGCATTTTATTTTGAAAAGAAAAAGCCAGATGCCAGAGGCATCATCATCAAGTGAGAGGACTACTGTAATAATGGGTGAAACCTAGTAAGCCTCAGGATATTGGTATGGCTGTATTTGTTTTGGAAGAACAATTCGACATTAAAAACTGGCCAAACAAGTAGACAGAGACTGTTTCGTTCCCTTAACCCATTTTGAACCCATGTTTCTGCGGTGTTTCTGCTGTCGTTTTCAAACATTTTCATGTCAAAGACCCCCAAAACAAGATGTATTTGGCCATCGACCCATTTCTGAAAATATGTTGTTCCAGAGACCCCTCAGAAGCAAAGATTTGAGTTAAAAACTCGCTCTGAAAGAATATATATTCAAAGATGTCGGGCACATTTTCACGAATTTTCAAAAATAGCAGACCTACAAGCTCAGATAAGCTTGTAGATCTGCTATTTTTCAATAGCTAAAGTATAACATAATGCTTAACACCAACAGAGGTTCCCGCCCAAAATGGGTTAAGAAGACTGTTCTATGTTTTCTTTTTTGAACAAGTCAAAACAAATAGTGATCAGTACCATCAGATGAAATACCACAGTTAAGCTTTTCTTCCTGTGTCATCCTACTGCCAAGGAGGACACCTGTGTTTATTTAATGCTAATGTTGTATAGGGTTGTGTACTGCTAAGGGCCGATTCATACTCCGTCGGTTCAGCGCTGTAGATCCTACAATGTGACGTCATTTGAGGTCCGGGGGGGAATCAGAAATAAGTCAAATCATGAATACTGCATATTGACAAGTGAAAGCTGCCATGTCCCAGTTAAAGTGCCAACTGAACTTAAAGCAGGCCTAGATGGTAAAATAATTAACCTGCCCACAGTATTAACTTTAAGAATCTACAGTGATGGCTTCATATTATCATCCACTTTGTATGATTCCGAACTTTAACCACATGACACGTCCCTATTCTGGGAGCTAACCATTCAGAGTATATAATAATATATATACAATGTATATAAGGTTTAAGTGGTTAAAGGGGTTTTCGTTCTGGTTTTCTAAATAGGCGACTACTACTGAGAGAGACGTGAGGACAGACTGGAACTCTGTTGACCAGAAAGGTGCATAGAGAGCTTAGCCAAGTCTCGAGATTTTCCTCATGCAAATAGTGTTGCTGCCAGTGACATTTTTTCCACAACCTTAGCTGACATGCTCTTCCAGAGACAGCAACAGTGGAAAAGTCTATTACAGCACCTGCCATCATAATAGAAGGGTTACAGTTCAAAGCACGGGGACGCTCACGGTCACAAGGCAGAACAATAGTCAGTGTTTAACTTTTATTTTTAACGTGTTTACTATAAATCCAGATGATGAGTAGTGTTCACAGAAAGTGGGACACTGACGTTAAAAAGGAAATTGCCTCAAAATTCTTGGGCGGGGCAAAACATTCTCTGCTGAAGAAAAACATTCCTGTGTAGACTTTTAAGCTATCCAGACATGGATTTCACTAATATATATATATATATATATATATATATATATATATATATATATATATGAGAGACAAAGTCTAGTTAGCAGGCATAGAAATAAAAAAAAAGAGAAAAACCTTCCAAAGAAGGGACTGCACACTCCAGGGAACAGAGACGGACAACTTACTGCATCAACTTATTTATTAGCACGACGTGTTTATATATATATATATATATATATATATATATATATATATATATATATATATATAATGTTAAATATTCAGCTGTGGACTAATCTGTGCCACTTGACTTGGGGGGACACAGGGGGAGTTGCAGTGTTTGTTTTGGGGTTCAGAAGGAGTAGCAGTGTACGGTTTGGGGTTCCTTGAACCGTACGGATGAAGGTTGGGCTCATTTGGGTCATGTCAACTGTCCACTATTTTTGGCTCTTTTGGGTGATGTCGACTGTCCACTATTTGTGCCTCTGCTTCTTGGCTTTGATCATCTGGAGGAGCACAACCCTGTGAACTGAGGAGGAGGTCTCTAATGGTTCACTTAGTCACAGTTGTGCAGGTTGTGGCTAAATGAGGGAGCATCTTCAGCGCCAGTTTATGTTTCCGATCTCCTAAAACCCTATGTTCCATCTAGGTCACTGAGGTCAGCCAACCAAATGCTCCTTGTCATCCCCAAGGCAAGGTGTGAGAGAAGAGGGCACCGAGCGGCGAGCCTTCAGTAATTTCTCCTGTGGAACTGTGGAACCAGCTTCCTAGCCACGTCAGGCTGGCTCCAACACTACCTGTTTTTAAAACACATCTTAAAAATAATTTCTATTCCCTGGCTTTTAAACTGTGAATAATGTGTAATAATGTGTACTGAGTGTTTGATTTTATTGTATATGTTTTTTATTACTGTATTGTATTATGTTTTATTACTGCTTTGCCTAATTGTACAGCACTTTGGTCAATTTTGTTGTTTTAAATGTGCTCTATAAATAAAATTGGATTGGATTGGAACAAAACCGTTTAGAGTGGTTAACTGAAAAGCTAGGAATTGGGATTCGTCGGTTTCTCCTAGAATAGCAAAATTGAAAGAAAAAAATATATTTTATATTTTTTTTCACCTACACTATAATGACATATCATTGATATGGACTGTATATGGAGTGATAGCCTGACAGGCTATCTCTATGTTTTATTGTTTGTTTGTGTCTTGTTTTGTATTTTGGACCTATAGTGTATGCAAATAAAGTTTATCTACTATACCAAAAACAGATTACAAGTGGTCTACTAAATATACTTCCAGATAAAATTGATTATTTTTCTTAAATTGATTATTTTGTACAATTGATTTGTTTGATTAATTTAATTAACTGCCCCTGCGTTCCCTATTCTGTGCAAAGGGCTCACCTGGAAGTAACCTGGCCTCCAACTTCTTCATAGGTGGTGTGGCGGTTTTCCTCACATCAGTCTATATATATAGAGAAAACAGATCATCAGACAAGGCAATGACAACAATGGGAAGATGTGTCAGACTCATTAGAGGGTTGAAAGACTGTAATTTTGACAGAGAGTATCGCACAAAAGATAGAGATAAAAGATTCCTGGGTTCGGAAACTGAGAAACTGTTCTGAATTTCATAGAAACTGGCTAATTAAAATGTCACTATGCGGCTGCTCATCAATGTCTAAGCTTGTAATCGAGAGACGCCACACATCACGCTTGGATTGGAAATAACCATCTATGATTGTTTTGTAGCGGTTAGGTTACATCATGTGGCACAAGGTGCCTCCATGCTGCTCTATTTACAAAGATGAAGCCAAAGATAGAAGTTATCACCAGCTGACAAGTACTCTAAAGTTAGGCTTGGGATAGCTCTGGTCCATATAGCTATAGGCTTGGAATTGCAATGACAAGCGTGGGAAATAACATTACTAATGCAAATGTATGCGTGTATCTCTCTCTCACACACACACACACACACACACACACACACACACACACACACACACACACACACACACACAATGATAGAAAGCCTCTTTAGTGAGAAACTCTGACACAATGACAATAACGTTTGTGAAAGAATTCTGCACAGGTGAGTTCCCTTTAACAGGTTAAAACTAGTGTAATTTTGATAGCCTATTCAATTCTTCTGTATAGATAAACGGCTTTCATTACTTGTGTTTCATCCAAGGTGGTTATGTTTGCATGATTACAAAAAGCAAATGCCCATAGTAGCCCCTCTCTCGGAACCCCTCCAAAATGTCAGAAACTTCAGTAGCATTGGGTTCTGCTTGTAGGGCTATGCCCATAGCTGCATGGCTGCATAATTTTATTCAACATTCATTTCTGTATAAAAAAACATAAATAAAATAAATAAATCCCTTTGAGGATCTTGCATCAGCATAATAGTCTAGCAGCTAGACTATAGCTGTAATGTATTCTTATTTTAGAGTCAATTCCTACCGAGATTCAGCAAGGAATCAACGTCAGTCATCACTTAAGTTCTAAACAATTCCTAGTAGTTTTTGGTTCTATAGCCAGCACCCCCAGTCCCCCAATCTAGTACATTTGGGTGGGACTGCGACCTTAATGAGTTCAAGAAACCAGGCGAACTTGCAATGGAAAATAATATTGCTGCAGCCAACAACACGTAACAGCACGAATACTTACATGTACAGGTGGGAGATATGATTTGAAGGTTGGTCTGGAGGGTTTCACGGGAAACATCGTTTAGTTTACGTGAATGAATCCCAAACCAGACAGCTGGATATGCTGCCAGTGGAAAACAAACAAGTAGATTTCGATAAGTCCAAAGTTATCACCAAGCTTGGCTGCAAAGATACAACTCAAGTTCAAGTACGATCTCCATTGGGGAAGTGGGACAGTGCTTATTCCATCTCGCTCCTTAAGCTCGCAAAAAACACAAAGTCAATGGTTGGAAGTCCCTTGATGTGGTGACGACTCCGAGCTGGTTTAGTTAGCAGCAAAAAAGGAAAAAAAAGTCTTCAAGCTCAACTTTAAAGATGTCAACAACCTCCCCTGTTTAAGCTGAACCAAACGGATGAACAAACATCCCAACCGCCACTTTGTTCATTAAAGCGTTGCCCCGTTGCCTACATTTTCTGTCCACCTGTTACTTTTACCCGGCGATGACTTGGCCAGTATGTGATGATTAATTCAGCTAAACACACACGAAAGGACGCTGTGTGTGGACACGACGGCCATGTTTATACGAGGAGGAGGAGGAGGAGGAGAGGAGGAGGAGGAGGAGCAGCACGGTCTGCGGATTCAGCAAGGTTACGATCATGACGCAACAATACATGTCACATCCTGTTTTAGCGTTTGAAAATGTATGAATGAACATTTCTCAACAGATTTAATTAATTTATACGAGGGAAATTATTTAGACAATTATGCAATTATCTGAAATAATTGTAACGTATTATTATTATTATTATTATTATTATTATAAATAATTATAGTAGCAGCCTAGTAGCCTAGTAGTCTTTTATTATTATTGAGAGAAAATATACAAACAGATTAGGTAGAATGTAGACCTACAGAACAATAAAAAAAAACTGACAAAAACAACAAAACAAAATCAGGATAATTATACATAAAAACAATACAATACAATTAAGACATATGAGTAAAATTTGGTACAGTTTTGGCGAATTTTTGTTTGTGTAGGAGTGGGCCTATAAACATTTAGCATATAAAATGCAAGTGGACGCATCTTCTGGAATGAATAGGTCAAATTCATATGAATAAAAATGTGGGATTCTAAAGTCATTCCAAAATGTACGGGATTTATGGCAATTAAAAAAATAGAGCACAAAATTTACATGCATGAGTTATCAATTTCTGCAAATGTAGTAGTAGTAGTATATGTTTATGGTAGTGTATAGTTACTGATATCACGGATATCTTTTCTTTTAGGCCTACAAGTCATGCTAGAGTAGCACCAGCAGTGCTAGAGTGACATCTAGCGGACTTCAGTAGTAGTGACTTTGAGTGCATCGTGCACTATTTTGGATCTATGAATGAATGAATCGTTTTATTTCGGTCATGTACATGATTATTACAGCCGCAAAAGCATTAGGACATGTTTTGGACCGAAAAAGGTGTAGGCTGAAGCCATAGCTGACTTATATAGTGCCTATACCCTTTTTGACTTACTTATCATACATTAATGCAAAATTATAACAAAGACGGACAACACAATATAGAAAATAGAAAATAAGGAAAAATAAGAATAAAAATAAACTTTTTTTTTTATTATATTTTTTTACATCCATGCATTTGGTAGAATCATAATTGGATAGAAATGGTGCAATATATTAGAGGTTTATGATGATGTTGTAATTTTAAACATTTTCTTGAATTTATCTATCATATTGCAATTTCTGTGGTCATTATCACAGCTATTCCATATTTCTGCTGCTATTACAGAATGTTAGTTCTTGCTTTTTTAATTTCAAACATCAGTAGGCCTATACCCCTTGTCTATATGTATTTCCATAATACATGCTGTTAAAAAGGCCCTTCACAACAGCATTTGGGCATGGCTGACAATGTCAGCCAGCCAGAGATATGATGTAATGAACTGTGATGTCAGCCTGACATCACAGTTCATTACATCATATCTCGAGCTTCTCAAAACCGAAGCACGTAGAGTTGCAAATTCACACAAGATCATCATGGCAAAGTTCTCTGGCTATTTAACTCGGGGCAAGCCATCAGGATGGGGTCCCCTTGCAGTTCCAGATCAGCCCTACATGTACACCTCTGATGAAGATGAGCTCTTCAGCTCTGATGATGATGAAGATGGGAAGTTCTTCAGTTCCTCATCCTCAGCGCCAAAGGGAATTCCTACAGATCTGGAGACCTCCCAACTTGCACCCCAGGTTGCGGAGGGTTTCAGCTCAGAATATTCAGCTGAAGCTGAAGTTGATTATGAGGAGGAAGATGAGTATAGCGAAGAGGAAGAGGAAGACGAGGAAGAGGTGTGGGAAACTGATTTAGTGACCAAGCTAGCTGTGTAATGTAGAATCTAACTATCAGTGCTGGGGACAGGCCCGGCGCCACGAGGGGTCAAAGTGGGTACTTGACCCCTCAACCCGACCTCCTTGACCCCTAAAAAAAAAGAAAGCACCTCAACTCTCAATAGGTCTGGTTTTCAAGAACTCTCCCAAGTAAAAAAAAAAAAAAAAGTATTTCCCAAATGTTCAGTCTAGTAGCTATCACTTTATTGAGTTTCTTCAGGTTTGTAAACGTTCCCAAAGAAAAGCACACTTGTAAAGTGAGGACCGCCCATTGTGGCTGCCGCATAACGTCACTAGTGGGGTCCTGTTGAAAGACAAACATTTAAAAACCATATTTGGCTGCGAGTGGGGTCCCGTTTTGTTGTTTTTTAGTTTTCTCCAAACATTAAAAGTCCATAGACTTTGCTGCCACATGACATCACTTCTGAAAACCAGACGTTGGAGGGGCTAGCAGGATGCACATGCAGATCCGCCACACCAAAGGTCCAACATGCGGAAATCACCTGTCGCTCCCGAACATGTGTTTCACCGTGCTTGTGGTTAGGGTTTTGGGTAGGGTGTCATCTGTATGACATCATAGTGCTGACATCATAGCCTGGACTCCATTATGGGCATACTGTATACATACAAGGAATAGAGATAGTGTAGTCATGAGATCCTCTTATGGGCATAAAAAGAACCCATGCAGACAAGCGACAAACAGAGAGAGACCGACGGACAACGGGTAAAATAGGTTATTGTATAACCGGAGGGGCATGCGTCCCCACCATAGAGTATTAAAAGGGTCCCCACACTGGGATTGTTCCAAACGTGTATTGGCATATAGTATTGAACACAGATTTCAAGAAAATCTTGGGGCGGCTGTTAAAAAGGCCCTTGTCATTGTCAATTGATGTCAGGTTACCATGGACACCTACTATTGCCGCTCAGAATCCTTGGAGGTCCGCCGCAGTCTCATGTCATGGACCTCCAATTTTGGTGGTCCATGACATGAAGCATGAGTTCAAGTCCGTTGCGTTCACCATGTCCCCCATATATGGGACTAGGTTGGCGGAGGGTGTGTAGAGCCCAGGTTCACATTAGATAATTGACACATGGGTGAAAAATGCGTTACAAAATCGTGGGATAAAAATTAAGTGCGACACATCTATAGGGCCGCAATCTGCATTCAAAGATGTTCCTAGAAGCTTTGTCAATGGTAGAAAAAACTCCGGTCGCAATGACTAAAGAATCAGGAAGTAGACAGGAAAATGACCAATGACAAAGCTTCTAGGAACATCTTTGAATGCTGATTAAGGCCCCTAGATGTGTCACAGAGACAATTATTTTTGATGGTTGTCTGAATACAAAAAAAGAAAAGAAAAAAAATCATTACAATTTTGACATATTCTTGCTTATCGCAGCTTTAACCTAAAAAGAATGGACGACAAGCTTAAGAAAGATGCTTTTATTTGTACAACGTTAAAAAGCAAATTCTGAAGCACAAAGATTTACTCTTTTAATATAAACACCTCCCTCCCTCTGAATTAAAAAAAATGGTAGCATGTGCACATTGTGCTTGGATTGCTAAATCTGTACAACCGCTGGGTCTCTCCAAAGCTGTCCTTAGGACTCCCAGTAAACATGTTATTGTACAACCGTTGGGTCTCTCCAAAAAAGTCCTTACGACTCCCAGTAAACATGTTATTGTACAACCGTTGGGTCTCTCCAAAGCTGTCCTTAGGACTCCCAGTAAACATGTTATTGTACAACCGTTGGGTTTCTCCAAAGCCGTTCTTATAAGACCCACAGTAAACATGTTATTGTACAACCGCTGGGTCCCAGTAAACGGCTTATTGTACAACTGCTGGGTCCCAGTAAACGGCTTATTGTACAACCGCTGGGTCCCAGTAAACATGTTATTGTACAACTGCTGGGTCCCAGTAAACGGCTTATTGTACAACTGCTGGGTCCCAGTAAACGGCTTATTGTACAACCGCTGGGTCCCAGTAAACATGTTATTGTACAACCGCTGGGTCCCAGTAAACGGCTTATTGTACAACCGCTGGGTCCCAGTAAACGGCTTATTGTACAACTGCTGGGTCCCAGTAAACATGTTATTGTACAAACGCTGGGTCCCAGTAAACATGTTATTGTACAACCGCTGGGTCTCTCCCAAGCAGTCCTCAGGACCCCCCGGGTAAACATCTTATTGCATAAGTCACATGTGAGCCGTGGCCGTCGGACATATCATGTTTAATTAGTTTTTACAGTAGGAGTAGTGGAACGAAAAACTAAAGATGTTTAAACCAGGAGAATAAAAACATTATTACACAGTGAACAGTAGCAGCTTTCTAAAGGAAGGCGTGGTACATTGTCCTGAAGAAGAAAATAATAATAAGAATAATCCAAAAGGAATATGTATTCAAACAGTGTCCAAACCGTCCATTGTGCTTCAGTCTAACAAAGCATATCATTCTTGTTCATGTTTCTGTGGAAGGTTAAAGGCTATACACAAAGAAAAAGAGTTTGCATCCATTGTTCCTTTCCCTTTGACATTGTTACTACCAATAGCTATTTGCACACTTTCCCCTTTTAGATAGCACTGTTTGCATAATTATGCTTGTTTACATAATTATATGTTTGCTAATATCTATTAGAACCTACATACAAAAAGGCAGTGTTTCAAATGAGACGTGTTATTAAATGCTAAATGGAAATTAATATTCACAAATATAATCGAAAAGAAATAAAAATAAAATCACACTTCCCTCACTGCTGATTACGGTATATGAACTAAATGAAATGTCCCGTTATGTTATATTATAATATACACAGCTCAGTTTCCCTTTTAATGACAAAACGGTCAACGCGTGACATTATGCACACCGTACTACGAGTAGGAGGAAGGAGGAAGTAAACGAGAGGGAACTGCGATTCGATAAATTATCAACAAAACAACGCTAGGATGGGAGGCCGGGTATGCAAATTATGAGATCAAAGCAATACACAGTTAGTCGTGTCCCTTTTCTATGAAAACTAGGGATGCACCGAATATCCCCCCCCCCCCCCCCCCCTCCCCAGCTTTTTCGTTTTCAAAGTTTCTGCTCCAAATAATTAATAATATAATACTCTTTATTTATGGTATACTCTCTCATTAAGCGGTGGAAATCTAGAGCGAAGTGGTAAAAAAATAGAATTGGAGAAGAGACTCAGTGGATATACAGTATAAAAAACAAATGTTGGAAAAGACAAGATTCAACAACTCCCCCAAATATTCAAGGACTTCTTTTTTCCATCTAGCATTATAAGTTGTTTTGAGACAAAACACAAAGAAGATGCAGACAGAGAATGCCCCCCCCCCCTCCCCCCCCTGACACTAGGTCTATACATAATTACAAACACTAGCTCAGAAAATAATGAGACAGCTGCAATGCACTCTTGGCTAAACCCCGCCCCCCAAAAGCGATTGTCCAATCAATGCCATTCAAAATAGTTTAGTAACCGTTGCTATGCTGGTCAAGCTTGTCAAAGCATATAGCTTTCAGTGTGATTTTGCGTGGCTGTGTTGTTGAACACATACACAGCTTAACGTCATGGCTGTGTTGTTGAACACATACACAGCTTAACGTCATGGCTGTGTTGTTGAACACATACACAGCTTAACGTCATGGCTGTGTTGTTGAACACATACACAGCTTAACGTCATGGCTGTGTTGTTGAACACACACACAGCTTAACGTCATGGCTGTGTTGTTGAACACATACACAGCTTAACGTCATGGCTGTGTTGTTGAACACACACACAGCTTAACGTCATGGCTGTGTTGTTGAACACATACACAGCTTAACGTCATGGCTGTGTTGTTGAACACATACACAGCTTAACGGCATGGCTGTGTTGTTGAACACATACACAGCTTAACGTCATGGCTGTGTTGTTGAACACATAGACAGCTTAACGTCATGGCTGTGTTGTTGAACACACACACACACACACACACACACACAGCTTAACGTCATGGCTGTGTTGTTGAACACACACACACACACACAGCTTAACGTCATGGCTGTGTTGTTCAACACATACACAGCTTAACGTCATGGCTGTGTTGTTGAACACACACACAGCTTAATGTCATGGCTGTGTTGTTGAACACACACACAGCTTAACGTCATGGCTGTGTTGTTGAACACACACAGCTTAACGTCATGGCTGTGTTGTTGAACACACAGCTTAACGTCATGGCTGTGTTGTTGAACACACACAGCTTAACGTCATGGCTGTGTTGTTGAACACACACACACAGCTTAATGTCATGGCTGTGTTGTTGAACACATACACAGCTTAATGTCGGGACAGTTACACGACTGACCGACCCAGGTGATGACAATAATACTACCGGTAATCACTGTAGTTTTTCATTACATGAAAACTCGACGTCAATGTTGATTGAGTTGGATACCGTTTAAGTCTTTCCTTGTATCTCTTAAGTATTTCCTTGTATCTCTAGTTTGTTGAAATAATGTCATGCACATTTTGTCCAATGCATAGCCTACTGCAGGCCTGGTTGACTAGATTTAGAAGACATGTGTCCAGTGCATAGCCTACTGCAGGCCTGGTAGACTAGATTTAGAAGACACTTTGAAGCTCTTGCTACTGAAATGATGGATTGTTTATATATGGAGAAGAAATGGCATCATTGACATGCATCTCAATTGGGTGACAGAAGGACAGCTTGCCATCAAGGAGCAGAGTGGGTGGGGCTTAGCGAAGGGTTAATTATTGTTGCAGAGAATTGTAAACGCCGGAGCACAGCGACAGCGCTCAGCAGACAGCTTTACCGTCGAGAAGAACTACACTAGACTGAACACACATTCTGCCTCGACCACACACACACCTGCACTTTCATTCATAGTTCATACTCAGTGGTTTTCAACCTTTTTCATATCATAATTGAATCGCCATTTGAGCCACGTTACCACCATCTGTGACCAGATTTGACTGAGGGGCTGACATCGCACATAAAAGCACAGACAGACTCCTCACATACTAGAGCATGTCTGAAATAAGTGTCCGAGCCGAAATAAGTGTCCGAGCTGAAATGTCAATATGAAATAAATGCTTAAACATGTAGCTAGTTGTAATGTTAGAGACCACAGAAGACATGTCAATATGAAATAAATGCTTAAACATGTAGCTAGTTGTAATGTTAGAGACCACAGAAGACATGTAAATATGAAATAAATGCTTAACATGTAGCTAGGTGTAATGTTAGAGACAACAGAAGACATGTCAATATGAAATAAATGCTTGAACATGTAGCTAGGTGTAATGTTAGAGACCACAGAAGACATGTCAATATGAATTAAATGCTTAAACATGTAGCTAGGTGTAATGTTAGAGACCACAGAAGACATGTCAATATGAAATAAATGCTTAAACATGTAGCTAGGTGTAAATATGAAATAAATGCTTAAACATGTAGCTAGGTGTAATGTTAGAGTCGACAGAAGTGAACCTTTCAAGCCCGTTTTCTCAACTCGCTGTTTTCTGCAAGACATTACTCTATAAGCCATATCTCCAAAACTGGTGGGTCAAACTAAACAACCAATATGTCAATTTGAAGCTATGATTCCCTGCTTTCATATGACATCCAATGGGCCCTCAGTCAAATCTGGACACATTTGATGAGATAAAAGGCTGATTCATTCAAAAGGCTCGAGTTTTAGGTGATAAGTAGCCTGGCCCAGTCTGTGTGGTTTCTGATCTAGAGGGGCGTGGCCCAGCCTGTGTGGTTTCTGGTCTAGAGGGGCGTGGCCCAGTCTGTGTGGTTTCTGGTCTAGAGGGCCGTGGCCCAGCCTGTGTGGTTTCTGGTCTAGAGGGGTGTGGCCCAGCCTGTGTGGTTTCTGGTCTAGAGGGGCGTGGCCCAGCCTGTGTGGTTTCTGGTCTAGAGGGGCGTGGCCCAGCCTGTGTGGTTTATGGTCTAGAGGGGCGTGGCCCAGCCTGTGTGGTTTCTGGTCTAGAGGGGCGTGGCCCAGCCTGTGTGGTTTCTGGTCTAGAGGGGCGTGGCCCAGCCTGTGTGGTTTCTGGTCTAGAGGGGCGTGGCCCAGCCTGTGTGGTTTCTGGTCTAGAGGGGCGTGGCCCAGCCTGTGTGGTTTCTGGTCTAGAGGGGCGTGGCCCAGCCTGTGTGGTTTCTGGTCTAGAGGGGCGTGGCCCAGCCTGTGTGGTTTCTGGTCTAGAGGGGCGTGGCCCAGCCTGTGTGGTTTCTGGTCGAGAGGGGCGTGGCCCAGCCTGTGTGGTTTCTGGTCTAGAGGGGCGTGGCCCAGCCTGTGTGGTTTCTGGTCTAGAGGGGCGTGGCCCAGCCTGTGTGGTTTCTGGTCTAGAGGGGCGTGGCCCAGCCTGTGTGGTTTCTGGTCTAGAGGGGCGTGGCCCAGCCTGTGTGGTTTCTGGTCTAGAGGGGCGTGGCCCAGCCTGTGTGGTTTCTGGTCTAGAGGGGCGTGGCCCAGCCTGTGTGGTTTCTGGTCTAGAGGGGCGTGGCCCAGCCTGTGTGGTTTCTGGTCTAGAGGTGCGGGTGCTGGTCGACAACAGGCGGTGGATCTTATTGGTTCACCGATTTGAGCTGGGGGTCTATTAGAGTAACGCTAACTCCGTAGACACATGTACAAAACAGAAAAAGTTAAAATAAATCACGGTAACTCCCGGCCCCATCTTGTGCCACCCCTTACCCCTTATCCTTACATCATCACCCCTAAACCCCTAAACCCCTTACCCCTAAACCTATTTGCCATTTTTACTGTTTTGAAAAAGAAAATCATTGACACGTTGCGAGCTTCTAGAACGGCCAGTTGAACCATTTTAATAGATTTTTCAAAATAGTAAAAAAAAAGGCAAATAAGTTCCGCGGTAAGGGGTGGCCCTCTATCTTTTAAAGATCTCCAAGGGTCCATTTGGTTGCCAACAACTCTCCTATCATTTAGCTGAGGACCACAGCGTACAGTATACGTACAGTATGTCAATATGGACCAGATCTAGTTGTGCTTGGCGCGGAGCCCCTTCAGGTAGCCCTTCCAGCGCTTCACCACCTCCCTGAAGACGGGCGCTCCGTCGATGCTGGCCAGCAGCTGCAGCTGGTTGATGTGCGTGGTGTGGTAGTCCCAGCGCGCCAGGTTGGGCGCGGCGCCCAGCACAAAGTGCCGCAGGTCGTAGACGCTGCCCGAGCCCGTGTCGAACAGCGGCAGCATGGCCTTGAGCGACTCCATGCCGCGCGCCAGCAGCCTCGCCGCCTCGCGGCCGGCCACCGCCGACTCCCCGCCGCCGCCCCCTGCAGTCTCCGACAGGTCGTACAGGCCAAGCAGGGAGTAGATGAACCCGTTGAGCACGAAGGAGGCCGGCGTGGTCGGATACTCCTCGTACCAGTCATACCTACAGGTATAAAGGACAGGAATAAAGGTAAGTACCAGTCATACCTGCTGGAAAGAAAACCATGAACGACATGTAGTATAGAGCGTTGCAGTCCCTCCCCCTTTCAGAACAACGAGTGGCCCAGGAAATGAATCCCAATGCATTTATTTATTTATTTAAAGACCTTTTAAGCGTCGTACGACGCCAACTCTTGTCGTGACAAATCATGACAACAAACAAACATTTTCGGGCCAAACAAAGAATTAGAGAGTAGAAAAAAACGGCAGGTTACAACACTTTTTTTGTTGTTTTTCTTCTTTGTAATTATTTGTTTGGTCCAAAATATTGTGTGTGTTGTCATGATTTGTCACGACAAGAGTTGGCTTCGTACGACGCTTAAAAGGTCTTTAAATAAATAATTTAAGAAAGCTCAGGAATTATTTGATTAGTAGATTTGACCTGCCAATCCAACCCTTTGATGCTGAGTGCCAAGCAGGGAGGCATTGGGTCCCATTTTTACAGTCTTTGGTATGACCCGACCTCCCAGTTTCAGGGCGGTCACTCTAACCACAAGGCCACTGAGCTAAACGAGGAAAGAGGAACTTATGCACACACAAGCACAATTTACAATTTACAATTTAGGCATTTAGCAGACGCTCTTAATCCAGAGCGACTTACATTAAGCAAGAACAAAAAGCATGGGGAATACATCACATAAAAACATTTATCATGAAACATGCGTAAGCTAAGAAAGTAACAGTGGAATATCTATAATGAAACTATACATATAAGCTATACATCTATACTACTATGATATACATTATGTACTATGACGTGCTATGACTACATACAATGCACTTATGCTGTTTACATAACATGCTATAAGTCTGTATCAAATGCTATCTAAGTCTACAGAATTGCTATCTAAGGGGGTGGGGTAAGTGCTATGGGCCATGAAAAGCACATGAAAAGCACAAAATGCACTATGGGCAACGCAATGCACTTTGGGCCGTAAGAAACAGGTGGATAACCTTCAGTTGTACCTGGAAGTACTACAGTACTACCTGGTACTGTAGTACTGTACCTCGTTACCTAACGTAGAGTCGTACCTGTTCATGAACACGGCCTTGACGCCGTGCTGCGCTGAGGGCTGCGTGTACGGCCCTGTGGCCTTGAGCGCCGCCTGCAGGTACACCTGGGCATGGAATAAAGAAAAAGATTAAAACATAATTACAATTTAGGCGTTTAGCAGACGCTCTTAATCCATTCCAGAGTGACTTACATTAAGCAAGAACAAAAAGCACGGCAATACATCAAATACATTTATGAAAAAGTAGCTATCATGAATCATGTGTAAACTAAAACTATATGCATATATACTATATAGTGCTACTATATATAGTGCCAAAATGTTGCTTTTGGGGGGGCCATGGAACAACATATTTTGAGATGGGGGTCCGTGGCTAAATACAGATAATTCTGGGGGTCCTTGACATGAAAAAGGTTGAGCACTACTGATGTAGAAACATAGGTTTTTCTGAATTTTTTTTAGGATTCAGAAGACTTAAAAAAAAAATCAGCCTCATAATGATGGATCCATACCTGGTCCTTGGTCAGCAGGTATGCCCTGACCAGCGTGGACATGGCCTGGCCCTGGGCCATGGCAGAGTACCAGCCGGGCTCCAGCGGGCGGAAGCCCTCGCCCAGCTTGCGGGTGACCATGATGGGCCAGCCGCCGCGCTCGTCCTGGTTCCGCACCAGCCAGTCGCTGGCGGCGAAGAAGGCCGCCATGTGGGCGGTGGTGGAGATGGTGACGTTGTCCACGCTGCCGCGCCCGCGCAGCACCACCCGCACCACCCGCCTGGGCATGATCTGAGAGGAGAGGGGAAGAACGTCCATGTTTACTACCATGATCTGAGAGGAGAGGGGGGAAGAACGATGTTTACTACCATGATCTGAGAGGAGAGGGGGGAAGAACGTCCATGTTTACTACCATGATCTGAGAGGAGAGGGGGGGAAGAACGTCCATGTTTACTACCATGATCTGAGAGGAGAGGGGGGGAAGAACGTCCATGTTTACTACCATGATCTGAGAGGAGAGTGGGGAAGAACGTCCATGTTTACTACCATGATCTGAGAGGAGAGGGGAAGAACGTCCATGTTTACTACCATGATCTGAGAGGAGAGGGGAAGAACGTGCATGTTTACTACCATGATCTGAGAGGAGAGGGGGGAAGAACGATGTTTACTACCATGATCTGAGAGGAGAGGGGGGAAGAACGTGCATGTTTACTACCATGATCTGAGAGGAGAGGGGGGAAGAACGTGCATGTTTACTACCATGATCTGAGAGGAGAGGGGAAGAACGTGCATGTTTACTACCATGATCTGAGAGGAGGAAAGCAAAAATGGGTGCTGACATCAGAGCCCAGTGTCTCTGATGTCATGGACACTGGGCTCACTTACTTCCTGGACTACATGTTGTCTCAGTGAGACAGCCCTCCCCCTATCCACGAGGAGGAGCAGTGCACCAAAGCATTATGGGAACTGTAGTCCAGGAAGGAAGTGAGCCCAGTGTCGATGACATTAGAGACACTGGGCTCACTGCTCAGATCTAAAATATCTTAAACCACATATTACACACATAAAGACCCCCAGGAAAGTGTTCTAAATCTTCTAAATGTCATTAACATATATTGTAGTACCTTGGTAGCTTTGAGCCCTAGTACCTTGGTGGCCTTAAGCCCTAGTACCTTGGTGGCCTTAAGCCCTAGCACCTTGGTGGCCTTGAGCCCTAGTACCTTGGTGGCCTTGAGCCCTAGTACCTTGGTGGCCTTACGCCCTAGTACCTTGGTGGCCTTACGCCCTAGTACCTTGGTGGCCTTACGCCCTAGTACCTTGGTGGCCTTACGCCCTAGTACCTTGGTGGCCTTACGCCCTAGTACCTTGGTGGCCTTGAGCCCTAGTACCTTGGTGGCCTTGACAGCCTTGGTGTTGGACAGCCCGATGCCCTTCCTGAGGTCGGTCAGCAGGTCGCGGGTCAGGGTGCTCCAGGCGGCGCGCGCTCCGATGCCGTAGGTGATGTCGCGGTCTCGGAAGGTGATGAGCGTGCTGCTGGTGACGTAGTGGAGGACGAACGGAGCGCCCTTCTCCGTGGTCTCCAGGACCACCGAGATGCTGCCGTTGGACGTGAACCTCAGGTCCAGACTCAGGATGAAGTCCTTGGAGTTCCCCAGGGGGAGAGAGACACCGTCGGAAGACTCTGGGAGAGAGCGAGAGAGAGAGAGGGAGAGTATCCATTCAATTTAGTTCCCCAGGGGGAGAGAGAGAGAGAGAGAGAGAGAGAGAGAGAGAGAGAGAGAGAGAGACTATGTCTCTGCCTAGAGAAGACAGACTGCGTTCACTCTGCTCTCAAGGGGAGGTGGAGACGGAGCTACACTTTGTTACAATGAGACAAAAAAATATGAAAAATATAAAGAATTTCAATCCACCATTAATAACTCATCATTTCAATATGTTCTGGGAGAACAGTCCAAATGCAGTTTTGGCAGCAAAATACGTGTGGAGTTGTCATCAACTGAGGGACAGCCGGTGGACAGAAGAGACGGGTATATATGTCTGAACAGGGTCATTAAGTTGCTTATGTTTCTGTTTGTTAATATATTTTCATTGTTACTGTATATTGCTTGTTGTTCATTATTGTTGGGATGTTTGTTGTTGTCTCTGTGTGCATAATGTTGACTTTGGTTTTGTTGTATGTATGCTTTGGCAATGTAGAACATATTTATCATGCCAATAAAGCATTTTGAAATTTAAATTGAGAGAGAGAGACCCTCTGAAGACGCATTCATTCATTTTCTGTCCACTGTTGAAGTCAAATATGAATATATTGTCATTTGTATTAACAAAAACCCTTCATTCAAAGGTGCCGTTTGGGGATATAGCAAATAAAATGTAAGTCCAAGGTAACTCTGAAAGCCTTAAGGTGGACTTCATTATCTTTGCTTACCTGTAAATTCATCTCAAGATATAAAGTGGACCACCAGATGGTGCTGTTGGCTCAGAGCGCCATGTTTTTCAAGCCACACGGCCCTATTTTGAAGTGGCACCAGCGGGTTTGGTTCAGTACAGGCACTCGTTAGAGACTTTCCTTTTCATAACGAGCGCTGAAACAGTCCCACGAGGTTGCAATGACATCACTATCTCATGTCTGACTCTCTTGTGGCATTGGGGGAGAGAGAGAGAGAGAGAGAGAGAGAGACGCTGGTCCCCCATGACATGGCAGCTCAGACCTGTCACTTCACAATGGGCTTAATTACAGTAGATTAATGTCAGAGTAGGGGGGACGGACAGACAGACAGACAGACAGACATGCTGGTACCCCATGAGATGGCAGTTCAGATCTGTCACTGCACAGCGGGCTTAATTAGATGAATGTCAGAGTAGGAGAGACGGAGAGAGAGAGAGAGAGAGAGAGAGAGAGAGAGAGAGAGAGAGAGAGAGAGAGAGAGAGAGAGAGAGAGAGGATGGGGGGTGTTGCCACCATCAGTTTCTAATTCTGTCCCCTCAGTTTAAGTCTCATGCACATGTTTTACTGTATATAAATGTATTGTTCCGTTCAGTGAGAGGACCTCAGTGGAAATAAGTCTTTGGACTTTACTGCAAAATCCTTGAATCGATGTTGTATTATGATTGCTTTTCCAACTAAATCAAATCAAATAAATAAAAATATATATTTTTCAACCTGGAGCCGAGCCTGAGAGGAATTGGAATGAGTGCAGAAGCAGATGCACATGATAGCAGCACTGTCTGTCTGTCTGTCCTCACAGTTACTAAGAGATGCACATAGCAGCACTGCATGTCTGTCTGTCCTCACAGTCACTAAGAGATGCACATAGCAGCACTGCATGTCTGTCTGTCCTCAGTCACTAAGAGATGCACATAGCAGCACTGCATGTCTGTCTGTCCTCACAGTCACTAAGAGATGCACATAGCAGCACTGCATGTCTGTCTGTCCTCAGTCACTAAGAGATGCACATAGCAGCACTGCATGTCTGTCCTCAGTCACTAAGAGATGCACATAGCAGCACTGCATGTCTGTCTGTCCTCACAGTCACTAAGAGATGCACATAGCAGCACTGCATGTCTGTCTGTCCTCACAGTCACTAGGCAGGCACACACAAGACAAAACTCCACTACACGCATGCACAATTTCGTTGACTAAAACTATGACGAAAACGGTTTGTCGACTACCTTTTTTCCACTGACAAAAACGAAATAAAGACTAAAATGGTGGGTAGGGACTAGTGGAGAAGAGATCCAGTAGAACGAAATGTCAGGGAGGGACTAGTGGTGAAGAGATCCAGTAGAACTAAATGTCAGGGAGGGACTAGTGGAGAAGAGATCCAGTAGAACTAAATGTCAGGGAGGGACTAGTGGTGAAGAGATCCAGTAGAACTAAATGTCAGGGAGGGACTAGTGGAGAACAGATCCAGTAGAACTAAATGTCAGGGAGGGACTAGTGGAGAAGAGATCCAGTAGAACAAAATGTCAGGGAGGGACTAGTGGAGTACACACACACACACACACACACACACACACAGTCACACACACACACACACACACACACACACACACACACACACACACACAGGAATCCATTCCATAAAGTGGCCACAGCTTTCAGACTGGTCTCCCCCTCCTTATGCATGTGATGTATCACCATGTGTTGTTCTTGCTTACTGTACGTCTTTCTGTATTAAGAGAGTCTGCTAAATGTCTACATTGTAATTGTCATGCGGTGAGGTACAAACTATAGGCCTTCTGGCCATGTCACCTTCCACAGGGCCTTCTGATCGAGAGACAGAGAGAGACACAGACACAGAGACAGAGAGAGAGAGGAAGGATAGATAGATAGATAGGGAGAGCGCCAGTCAGGCAGGGGCCTGTGGCAGAGAGACACAGAGACAGACAGAGAGAGAGAGAGAGAGAGAGAGAGAAGGAAGGAAGGATAGATAGATAAAGAGGGAGACGCCTGTCAGGCAGGGGCCTGTGGCAGAGAGACAGAGACAGACAGAGAGAGAGAGAGAGAGAGAGAGAGACGCCAGTCAGGCAGGGGCCTGTGGCAGAGAGACACAGAGACACTGTAGAGAGAGAGAGAGAGACAGAGAGAGAGAGAAGGAAGGATAGATAGATAGTGAGGGAGACGCCAGTCAGGCAGGGCCTGTGGCAGAGAGACACAGAGACAGACAGAGAGAGAGAGAGAAGGAAGGATGGATAGATAAAGAGGGAGACGCCAGTCAGGCAGGGGCCTGTGGTTGTGGTTGTCCATTTAATGCACTCATAAATCCATTACTCAAGCCAATCCAGAGAGTAAGTGGATTTGTACTGCGTGTGGCCCCCAGATTACTTCGTTTACTCTTGATTACTCCGATTACTCTGCCATCAATAGAATATGGGCAGGGCGTACAGACCACAACATCTCCTTTCCACTCTGAGGGAAGAGAGGGTACTGTGCATGCAAAGCATCCAGTGGCAAATCCAGTGGCAAAGTGAGTTTAACGTCGTTTTAACGCAATCAGATCAGATGGATGTATGAGCTGTCAATCAGATAGGACTTTTCTGTTTGGATGTATGGGGCTGTCAATCAGATAGGACTTTTCTGCGTGGATGTATGGGCTGTCAATCAGATAGGACTTTTCTGTTTGGATGTATGGGGCTGTCAATCAGATAGGACTTTTCTGCGTGGATGTATGGGGCTGTCAATCAGATAGGACTTTTCTGTTTGGATGTATGGGGCTGCCAATCAGATAGGACTTTTCTGTTTGGATGTATGGTATGTCAATCAGATAGGACTTTTCTGTTTGGATGTATGGTATGTCAATCAGATAGGACTTTTCTGTTTGGATGTATGGGGCTGTCAATCAGATAGGACTTTTCTGTTTGGATGTATGGGGCTGTCAATCAGATAGGACTTTTCTGTTTGGATGTATGGTATGTCAATCAGATAGGACTTTTCTGTTAGGATGTATGGGGCTGTCAATCAGATAGGACTTTTCTGTTTGGATGTATGGGGCTGTCAATCAGATAGGACTTTTCTGTTTGGATGTATGGGGCTGTCAATCAGATAGGACTTTTCTGTTTGGATGTATGGTATGTCAATCAGATAGGACTTTTCTGTTTGGATGTATGGGGCTGTCAATCAGATAGGACTTTTCTGTTTGGATGTATGGGCTGTCAATCAGATAGGACTTTTCTGTTTGGATGTATGGGGCTGTCAATCAGATAGGACTTTTCTGTTTGGATGTATGGGGCTGTCAATCAGATAGGACTTTTCTGTTTGGATGTATGGGGCTGTCAATCAGATAGGACTTTTCTGTTTGGATGTATGGGGCTGTCAATCAGATAGGACTTTTCTGTTTGGATGTATGGGGCTGTCAATCAGATAGGACTTTTCTGTTTGGATGTATGGGGCTGTCAATCAGATAGGACTTTTCTGTTTGGATGTATGGGGCTGTCAATCAGATAGGACTTTTCTGTTTGGATGTATGGGGCTAGTCAATCAGAGAGGACTTTTCTGTTTGGATGTATGGGGCTGTCAATCAGATAGGACTTTTCTGTTTGTATATAATGGGTTGATTTATATTTATATTTCCGTTTGCGTGCGTGCGTGCGTGCGTGCGTGCGTGCGTGCGTGCATGCGTGCCCACGAAGGAGCACACTGAATGCGTGTACACCTTTGGAACCCATGTGCGCCACCATGTGGTGGAGTTCAATTTGACATTTGTCTAAATTGATCTTGTGTTCACGTCTTATGTTCTTTTACTGAGTTTTACTTATTTTTATTATTCTCTTTATTTGTATTTCTATTGTTTTGCCCTATTGTTCCTTAGTTTAGTACTTAGTTTAACTACAAATCTTTCCAACCAACTTCAGTTCAACATCTGACCAGGGGGAGGCGCTGATGCTGCCTCTCCGGCCACAACTTCCTTGAGAACATGGAAGCAGCCGATTGGCTGATTAAATAAGCAATTTAAATGTTCGTTTCAAGCCGTCACTTGGACCTTCTTGTCCGCTAATAAACAAAAAATATTTTAGACCTTTATCCGACCTTTACTTTCTGGACACGATGTGCTTACGGGTCCGTTTGCTGTAAAGTGGAAACCATGCGCCGGTTATAAGACCTCCTCTCGGAGCTACAGTATGAGACTGAAACCATGCGCCGGTTATAAGACCTCCTCTCGGAGCTACAGTATGAGACTGAGGTCCCATATTGGGCTATTTAATGTCAAGCACTTTGAGCTACTTATTTGCATGAAAGGTGCTATACAAATAAAGTTTATTATTGTGCATGCGTGCATGCGCACCACAAACACACACACACACACACACACACACACACACACACACACACACACACACACACACCGTTTTTGCGTTATCCTTATAGCAATATTGTATAACTGTACCTTTGTACATTTTGCAAACTGTACATGAGTAGGTGTACTACATGTGCGTGGCTTACCTGTGGGTGCAGGCATTTCTTCAGAAATACCAAGAGCCTGAACAGTCATTTGTCTAGTGACACCTGACCCAAACCCGACCCAAACCCTAACCGCACAGGGTGATTTGTAACCCGCAGCACATGTCATACTTTTGGATAAATGTCTGCAACTCCTGAACCGTCTTTTTTTACCTGGGGCGCTGAACTGTCGCTACATGTTTTACTTAACCCATTTAGACCTGGGAACGATTATACAAATGAAATGTCTTCTAAATCCTCACAGTTTTCTAAAAATAAAAACATGTTTCTATGTCAGTCGTTCTCAAACATTTTCATGTCAAGGACCCCCAAAATTTTATGTAATTGGCCACCAACCCCCATCTGAAAATATGTTGTTCCATTGACCCCCCCAGAAGCAAATATTTGAGGTAAAAACATTCGCTCTGAAAGAATATATATTGAAAGATTTGCACCACATTTTCACGGTAAAAAAAAAAAAGCAGATAAATCTGCTATTTTTCAAGGTGTAATGGCTATTTTAGAATGCCAACTAGACTACCAAATATATATGCATTATGGTATTTCTCTGCCGTCCAGTCAAATTGAATGGACTCTCATCAATATGCTCATTCTAACTGAACTGCAGCAGCTGAGTCTCCATGCTCCATGCTATCACTATGTCAGCAAATGTGTATTTGTGTAACTATCTCATCTTTAGAACAGATCTGTATATAACCAAGTAGAATAACATCTCTGTTCTCGTCTGACAAACTCCAACAGATGTAGAACTTGCTTCCAAATCTAACATTAACTAGACTGCACCTAAAGACCTGGATGTCCGTTGAAAGGAGGTGTTGAATGACCATCTGTTACTGACTGGCTATTTTGCTGTTGTAAATGGGGATTTGCCTGTGAATAAAGGGGTGTGGATTGATTGATGGGGGAGAGAACTGGAAAAAGTCATTTTGCCATGTTGCTGTACTGGGAACCCCCGGAAAACTCTGAATAAAGAAATTATGCCTGAATCGTGATGCTGAGTCCTGCTTCTGCCTGCTTTCCTCTACTTACTATTAGTGAGATCAAAAACTGGGGTTCCAAAAACAGGGGTTCCTGCCCAGAATGGGTTAAGTAAAACATTCGGGCATCTGGTTAGGATGCCTCTATGCCCCCAGGGCAGACCAAGGACCAGATG
This sequence comes from Protomyctophum bolini, assembly GCF_963924005.1. Lineage (NCBI taxonomy): Eukaryota > Metazoa > Chordata > Actinopteri > Myctophiformes > Myctophidae > Protomyctophum > Protomyctophum bolini. Next base: position 9,350,171 of record NC_137862.1, on the reverse strand, counting down.
GATTATATCTCCACTGGGAGGAGACCCCGGGGCAGACCAAGGACCAGATGGATTATATCTCCACTGGGAGGAGACCCCGGGGCAGACCAAGGACCAGATGGATTATATCTCCACTGGGAGGAGACCCCGGGGCAGACCAAGGACCAGATGGATTATATCTCCACTGGGAGGAGACCCCGGGGCAGACCAAGGACCAGATGGATTATATCTCCACTGGGAGGAGACCCCGGGGCAGACCAAGGACCAGATGGAGGAAACGCATCGACTCCACTGGCCTTGGAACGTCTCGGGATCGCCTCAGGAGGAAGTCACGAATGTTGCTCTGGAGAGGGAAGTCTGCTGGAGCTGTTGCCCTCGTGACCCGACTACGGATAAGCGGTTGAAGATGTATGTATGTATGTATGGATGGTGGTATACCTGGGGCGCTGAACTGTCGAACCCAGGTGCCGCGGGTCTTGTCTCGCACACGGCTGAGGCTGCAGCCTTTCGGGACGTCCCAGAGCGGCGGCGACGCGTCGCGTTCCTCCGCCGTGTCGTACAGCTCCACGTGGGGCGGGCGCTCCGTCAGGTTCTTACTGTAGTGACTCAGACCGTACTGAGCGATCTGGATGGCATAGAAGTACCCCTGAGGACCCCACTGGGTGGACAGGGGCACGCCTAGAGGAACAGGATGATGAACTTTCAACCACGTGTTTGATTCAACAAGCACCTGCATACAGTCACACCATCTGCAACACTTTGACTGCAGAATAAATGAATGGCAATGACCCATTGACTGCCTACTACAATAATTGAAAGTGTCTTAACTGGCTGTATCAGTGTGGTACGGTAACATGACAGCTCAGGACTGCAACAGGTTGCAGAGGACCGTTAAAACAGCAGCTAAAATCATCGGCAGCACAGAATTACCCAGTCTCCACAACATCTACACCACTCGTTGTATGAAAAAAGCCCACAACATCATGAAAGACACCAGCCATCCCGCAAATACCCTGTTCAAACCACTCCCTTCTAAAAAACGCTACCAGAGCATCAAATCTCGCACCACCCGTCTCCGTAACAGTTTCTACCCCCAGGCAGTCAGGCTGCTGAACAGCTGACCTTGAACTGTAATGCACTGTTTTGTCACTTCACTTGCACTTTTTGTTTTTTTTGTCTTTTTCTTGCACTATAGATGTTTGTTTTTGTCCTGTGTATGTAAGACTGAGAGTGCTCAGAGCAAAATAAATTTCATTGTATTTATACTCTGTATCTATACACATGACAAATGAACCTGAACCTGAACCTACTGCACGGACCACCCATTGACCCATTGACCCATTGACTGCCTACTGCACGGACGCGGCCATTACGAGCCATAGACTAACATTGTGCCTCAGTTTCCCAGAAGCCCTAGCAAACCAGTGTGAATCATTGGTTTCCGGTTACGTCATAAGAACGCGTCGCCTATCCCACAGTGTCGGATGGAACCCCTGTAAGTCTTAAAACGTATAAAAAAAGGCGAATTAAACAATGAAAACTAAATGTCGGGAATGTCGTGATCCGCAGGGAAGCTGTTCTTTATCAATTAGGTCGGGAATGTCGTGATTAGCAGTCAAAGTGTTTTAAGGAAGCGTCATTGCATGGACAGAGAAAAAAAAAGGAGCAAGGTTATAGTGATACGTCGTCTTACTCTATAGGCATAATGCCCCCGAGCACAGTGGGGAAAACCAACGGGGTTTGGAGCGATAGAACCAGAAAATGGCTGCCACTGCTGTGCCTTGTAACAAAAACTCAATAACACACTGGTGTCATCAGTGTTAGAGTCATCACGAGCTGACCTTAGTTAACCCTTACCTTCCACTCCGCTGATGCACTTGACGCGGTCGCGGACCTCCACATTGTAGCCCTCGAAGGACATGAAGACCCCGTGAGGATGGTATGGCTCCCTCTGGGCGTAGACCTGAAATATATATACAATATATATTAATATAACACTGTGAGGATGGTATGGCTCCCTCTGGGCGTAGACCTGAAATATATATACAATATATATTAATATAACACTGTGAGGGTGGTAGGACTCCCTCTGGGCGTAGACCTGAAATATATATACAATATATATTAATATAACACTGTGAGGATGGTATGGCTCCCTCTGGGCGTAGACCTGAAATATATATACAATATATATTAATATAACACTGTGAGGATGGTATGGCTCCCTCTGGGCGTAGACCTGAAATATATATACAATATATATTAATATAACACTGTGAGGATGGTATGGCTCCCTCTGGGCGTAGACCTGAAATATATATACAATTTATATTAATATAACACTGAGGATGGTATGGCTCCCTCTGGGCGTAGACCTGAAATATATATATATACAATATATATTCATATAACACTGTGAGGATGGTATGGCTCCCTCTGGGCGTAGACCTGAAAATACAATATATATTAATATAACACTGTGAGGATGGTATGGCTCCCTCTGGGCGTAGACCTGAAATATATATACAATATATATTAATATAACACTGTGAGGATGGTATGGCTCCCTCTGGGCGTAGACCTGAAATATATATACAATATATATTAATACAACACTGTGAGGATGGTATGGCTCCCTCTGGGCGTAGACCTGAAATATATATATACAATATATATTCATATAACACTGTGAGGGTGGTAGGACTCCCTCTGGGCGTAGACCTGAAATATATATACAATATATATTCATATAACACTGAGGGTGATATGGCTCCCTCTGGGCGTAGACCTGAAATATATATACAATATATATTCATATAACACTGAGGGTGGTATGGCTCCCTCTGGGAAGAGACCTGAAATATATATTAATAACACTGTCGTGTCCAATTATGGATGGACGAGATTTATTCTCAGAATTGGAGATGTATTTATCCATTGACCATGGACACACCTTGGGGTGACCATGGACCCACCTTGGGGTGACCATGGACCGACCTTGGGGTGACCATGGACCCACCTTGGGGTGACTATGGACACACCTTGGGGTGACCTTGCACTGACCTTTGAGTAGCTGTGCTGGAACTCGAAGCGGTCATAGCCATCGTATTGGACGACCTTGCCGTACACTTCGAAGTACTTCTCCATCCAGCTGAAGGGCAGGTAGATCTCCGAGCCCTCTCGCCGACCTTTTGATCAGGGATGTGGCGAAACATCGTTAATTACAGTTTATCCAGATAAAACAATAAAATAAACACTCAAGACCGCGTGCTGCGCTGCTTCTGCCATGGAAGCAAGCGGTGGCTACTGGCTAGCGACGGAAGCTAAAATATGGATACAAATATTATTATTGATTTTCTGCATTAATGCTCTTTCATCACATCTCATGTTTTTATCACGTTCTCGTGTTTGGAAAACGAGGGTTAAATAGCTAAACACGAGATATCTCGAGGTTGGCATAGATTGTGTTAATAGCTGGCGATAAAAGCGTGTAAATAATTTTTTCCATGCCGTTGCAACATCGTTCCGCCCCCCATGGGACCCCCCGCCCCGCCCCCCATGGGACCCCCCACGCCCCGCCCCCCATGGGACCCCGTCCCGCCCCTATACCTTTGATGGTGACGTCATCGTTGATCAGGCATTCCACCTCCTCGTACTTGGCCCCTCCCCCCCCGGCTACGGGCGGGGGTTCGGGGGGCTGCGGCGGGTGCTGCTGCTGGCTGCTGACGCTGGCGTCGCCCTGCCCCTCCCTGGGGGGGCTGGGGGGGGCCACAGGCAGGATGCCGCGGGGCAGGAAGTGCAGCGAGCCGCCCTGGTTGGCGCAGCGGTTCCACAGCAGCACGGTGACCAGCGTGAACAGCGTGCAGATGAAGATCAGGGTCTTGTAGTTGACGCGTGCGGCGAGGCAGCGCATGGTGACCCACCGACCGACCCGCGGACCGACCGGACCCACCCACGGACGTCTCTCCTGGGGGAACGAAAACAACACAGTAGAGAAAAATCACACCCGTGTGCAACCGAGCGTTGCAGGCTGTGTCGATACAATTTAGGCATTTAGCAGACGCTCTTGATCCAGAGCGACTTACATTTAAGCAAAAACAAAAGCATGGCATACATCACATATATAAAAAGTTATCATAATTCATGTATAAACTAAGAACGTAACAGTGGAGTATCTGTATCTATGTCAACTATACATACTATACTATATTATATATTATACAATAGAGCACTGAAGTCCTGACGTAACTCGCTCATCCCTTCGATTCCCCTGGTTCGCGAAAGTAATTTCTCTATGGAGAATAACATGGGGCGATCTTAATATCGTCTACTATAAGCGTTGTGGTCCAAAAATAAACAAGCTGTCTCTGCGTTATTGTCAGGGAGGTGTCTCTGTATCGTTTGCAACAGTCAGTCACTCATATATGATACAGTCTGCTTCTAGCGAAAATGTAACTAATTCAGTAGCAGTAACATTAGCGTTTTCTCTCAGTCAGTTGATTCTTCATATCCATATGAGTGAAGCGGCCGGGATGACATGTTTATTTTTCAAACACAGTTCTTATATGAAGCAATCTAAAAATCCTCCTATGGCAATTTCAATGCAACTAAAAAAATACATGAACCTGGGGACTGACGCCCTCTACTGAAAGTGACGTCAGACTTCGGTGCTCTATATACATGTGTACTATAAGGTGCTATGACTACATAAAATGAAATTCTAGTGCTGTCTACGTAACGAGCTATAAGTCTGTCTAAAATACTATCCAAGTCTACATAAAGTGCTATCTAAGGGGCTAGGCTATAGGGCAAGTGCTACGGGCCAAGTGTAGCCATATGGAATGGAGTAATTAAACACATCGTTTTCTCTTTTCTTTTTCAAATTGCTAAATACAATGCACAAGCACTTAGTATTGATTAAATAGATTATTTACATTGCAAAACGATTCGATACCGAATATTTACATTGCGAAATGATACGATACAAAGTCAAACGTATTTTCGGTTTACATATCGATATACTTTAGTTTTTTTGTTAAATTCAAATCGATATTTCGATACAGTTACTGTATCGTTATATAGCTCTAGTTCCAGGTCTTAAAACGGATCATGTTGTTGTGTTCAACATGCGACCTTCAGCGGTCACTGGAGAAGTTGCTTTCTGTGTCTGTGAAACGAAAGCCTAAACTAAGACGATTCTATCAAATAATACAATAGATACGCCCAAAGTCAGACAGTGCAGCGTCTGTGACCGAGGATCGATTCGAACGGAGCATTGCTTACACACAACTTTGAAATGGTGGGATCATTTTAGATTAATGACCTGGAAATGAGACGGAAACCCAAAAGCAAGTCTTTCCATATGGTCTGTAGATTCATTTTCATAGTTCATTTTCTTCCGTAATAAAATTCAAAAAGTGAAACTTTCATATATTCTCAATTAATTGCGCATAAAGTGAAATATTTAAAAACTTTTTTTAATGTATAAATATTGATGATGATGGCATACAGCTTATGAAAATCCATCTAACAATATTAGAATATTTTCCGCAACAATAAAATCCACAAATGTCGACCGTCTGAAAAGTATTATGTATTGCAGTCAATACTTGGTCTGGGCTACTTTTTATTTTCTGTGGGGTTCAGGTCAGGCCAGTTGGCTGGTCAGTTAAGCACAGTAATACCATGGTCAGTACACCAGTAGTTTTGGCTCTGTGGGACGGCAGGTGCCAAATCGAGCTGGACAGGAAAATCAGCATCTCCAGAAAGCTTGTCAACATACTGAAGCACACAAAGTGCTCTAAAATATCCTGATAGATGGCTGTGTTGAAGTCAATGACACAAATAAACGAGGAGTCTGAGGATGCAGAGACGGAGCATGGATGGATAAGGAGTCTGGCGATGACGAGTGCTTTTTTAGACCAGTGGTTCCCAAACTTTGTTTTATGTCAAGGACCCCCAAATTGACACCGACGTCATTATGCCAGGGACCCTCACCCCTATAAGAGAAGATTTGTACAGCTCTAGCAGTGATTCTCAACCAGTTTAATTTCAAGAACCCCCAGTTTGATATGCAACAGGGCAGGCTACGGACCCCCATTTCTCTGGGGCCCCCAATTTATATTGTGAAATCAATGTAAATGTAACTCTGAGAGTGTACAAATGTCAGGTGGAGCAATTAATCTGTCTGCTGTATGGACAGAGTTGCGAGTCTTCAGTATGGTAAATTGTGCATTTATAAAGCGCTTTTATCCAAGGCGCTTTACATAGACTGTGCATTACATTCACCCATTCACACACGCATTCATACACTGATGGCAGCGGAAACCATGCAAGGCACCAACCTGCACATCGGGAGCCGTTAGGGGTTCAGTGTCTTGCTCAAGGACACTTCGACACTAACTCTGGGGGAGCCCGGGTTTGAACTGGGAACCTTGCGGTTACCATCCAGCCACTCTACCCCTGAACCACCGCCACCCCAGTGGACATCACCCGTGCCAAGTTGCTGCAGACAATGGTGGGGGCAAATGACAAACTCACTTCTTAAATCTAAAGTTGACCTGGCTCGTCTTCCTGCATGCTACTCTGCTCTGAAGAGAACCATCTCTTCTGAAGAGATCTACAAGTCCTACGCGCCGCGTTGTGGGCTTGTAGATCCATTTTCAGCATGCAAACAAGTGTAAAAAAGACTTACACTGGATCTCTTGTCCACTAGTCCCTTCCTAGCATTTTAGTCTAGTTTTTTTTTATTTGTTGACGAAATTGTCAGTATATTTAGTCTTAGTTTTAGTCACCATAGCTTAGTTTTCCTTTTGTTTCGTCAGTGGAAAAAGGTAGTCGACAAACATTTTTCGTCTTGGTTTGAATCGACAAAATGAACACTGAAGCATAGATGGATGCCAGGGTTAGCAACAATGACTCTGAGTGCTTTAGGAAGCTTACAGAGCAGGTCTGCCTTGTCTCTCTGGCATCAGCGTCAGCTCAGAGAGAGATCAATACTGCCCCCGTTGCTAATTACAACTCACAGCTTGAAGACTTGAAGACAGACACACACACACACACACACACACACACACACACACACACACACAGCAGTCCAGCCTTCGTACAAAACAGAAAGATTGCGAGGAAAATCATCCCCCCCCCCCCCCCCCGCAAGTTCATCTCAATACCTATCAGCCAACTTCTGATCAAAGAAGGTCAGCATTATTATTCACATGAATGAATTGCCCAGTGGGAGCATATCTGCCACAGTAACAGTCACGTGACTGTGATTGTAGCCTTTCTAACAAAGTCTCAAGGACGGTCGTGTCATCTCTAATGAAGGAGATTTTAGGATTCTAAAAACTGCGTCCCTATAGAGCGTCGCAGGCCCGCCCCCTTTCAGAACGACGAGTGGCCCAGGAAATGATTCTCCATTCATTTTCTCCATAGGCTTTTCAAAAAGTATTTATATAAAGACGGTTACGCCGCGGACAAAGCCAACTCGGATCGTGACAAATCATGACAACAAACACAATATTTTGTGCCGATCAAATAATTTGAAAGAAGAAAATAAAGGCAGGATACAACACTATTTGTTTTGCTTTTCTTATTACTAATTATTTGATCGGCCCAAAACATTGTAATTATTGTCATGATTTGTCACGATCCCAGTTGGCTTTGTCCGCGGCGTAACTGTCTTTAAATAAATACTTTTTGAAAAGGCTATGGAGAAAATTAATGGAGAATCATTTCCTGGGCCACTCGTCGTTCTGAAAGGGGGCGGGACTGCGACGCTCTATAGTCGGCGTAGTGTGGAGTCAGTACTGCTGTATGGGGCCGAGACAGTACAACTGCCCTGGATGGAGTCTACACAAGAATGCTACGAATGGCACTAGGCGTCACATGGACGGACCGCATCAGAAATGTGGACCTCTATGGGGACCTACCACGCGTCACGGACAAAGTCAGAGAGAGAAGGATGAGGCAGGCAGGGCACTGCGTCAGGCACCCAGAACTTGAGGCAAGTAAATTTACCCTATGGGAGCCAACCCAGGGCAAAGCCAGGAGGGGAAAGAAGCGTACCACCTAATGTAGACGTGCTGCGGCGGGACAGCTTGGCTGACAACACTGCAGAGCTCAAGAACCTGATGTTGGATAGGACAGCGATCCAGGAATCCCGAGTTGGTGTTGGCTAGACGTCACTCTAGCAGCAACTACTAGTAGGCATAGTCGACTTGTTTTTATTTTTTTCTTGCTTAACTTTACACTTGATTATATTCCCCATCACCATGATACGCCTTTTAGTACATTATGGTCCCATTTATTTATAATTATGATAAAGTAGGGTCACTAGGGTGTGCTGTGGGAGGGGAGTGGCTGATGGAGACAGCGCTTGTTTCAATGAAAGTATTGTCAAGTGAAAAAACATTTCTTGTTAGTGGTTAAATAAAATACATTAGTTCTCTTCATAACTAAGACCATGGGGGCGAGGAAACAAATGGCACTTACCCCTATTCCATTTAGCAAGAATCTGGCGACGAGCTTGACATCCTGTTGGCGACCTCAACCCAACCCTGTGCAGCTCGGAATATCCTCTGGTTGAACTGGAGCACACAGCGCATGTGAACCTAGAACAGGAACAAAGAGAACCAAGTTACTTTTAAATATATATTTTTATCCCACTATTTTGTAACCCATTTTTCACCCCTGTGTCAATCATCTACTGTGATCCTGGGCTCTACACACCCTCCGCCAACCTGGGGAGAGCAACGGACTTAACTCATGCTTCCTTCATGCTTGAGTGTCCAAGTTGCAAAACACATTAAGGTCATTTTAGACCAAAAGCCAAGAAACTGACTAGGATAATTATGATATGATATGATATAGTACTTTATTGTCAGTTCACACTGAAATTTGTCTTGCGACACAGCAGCCAAGTATGCAGAACACATATACACACATTTGACATAACACAAAGAACAAGACAATTTACATACATAAGACATGAGCAATTCCAGCCTATCCTAAAATAACTTAGTATAACTTAAAGTATAAAAATAGTGTTGATTTTTGAGAAGCAGAAAAGTCAACATTTATGTCAAACAGTTCTAGAAGACATCACAAAAAGCCAGCAACTCAAAGATAATAATTAGGTTATTTTTGTTCTCCAAATATATACAGCTAAATGTGTCGTTGTTTGAGAACACAGACGAACAAAACCAGGTAAAAAAACATCCTATTCTCATCTGAATATCTAGGACATTTACACACACACACACACACACACACACACACACACACACACACACACACACACACACACACACACACACACACACACACACACACACACACACACACACACACACACACACACACACACACACACACACACACACACACACACACACACACACACACACACACACACACACACACACACACACACACACACACACACACAAATTCTGTAAGGAGTATAATTTGTCACCTTTTATGACATGAAATGCAGCTCCAAGTGCTTTACAGAGCAATGAAGAAAGAAAGAAAGAAAGAAAGGCATAAAACATAACAAATGCAGTAATGCAATGAATAACAACAAAAAAAAATTAAAGATCAATTTAAAGCAAGGGTGTAGAAGTGGGTCTTCAGCTGTGCTTTAAAAATGTCTACAGAGGCTGCCTGTCGAAGGTACAGTGGGAGTTTGTTCCATGCCGTCGGCCCGTAGAAGCAAAAAGCTGCTTCCCCGTATTTTTTAGTTGCCATTTTTTAGGCAAAGCGAGCAGGCCAGCAGTGGAAGACCTTAGGGGGGCGGTTTGGGACATATTTAGGCAGGCAGTCATGTAGGTAGGAAGGTTTGGGACATATTTAGGCAGGCAGTCATGTAGGTAGGAAGGTGCGAGACCATTGAGAGCTTTATTAAGGTAAGAAAAAAGAAAAGTAAAATCATTTAAAAATCAATCCTAAAAACAACCGGAAGCCAATGCAGTGAAGCTAAAACCAGAGTAATATGTTTGTTCTCTCATCTTAGTTTTAGTTAAAACTATTATAGATAGATATATATATATATAATATATATGTGTGTAAAGTATAAAGTTTTCAATTAAATGCAGTGGGAGTAAAAGTGTAATATTTGCCTCTGAGATGTAGCAGAGCAGAAGTAAAAGTTTTGAAAAAAGGAAATACCCCAGTAAAGTTACTTAACTTAAGTGCAGTACTTGAGGGAATGTACTCAGTTACATTACACCACAGAGCGAGGGTAATAATCTTCAAAGTGGATTTAGAGAACAAAGAGGCATGGGAGACGTGTCGCGGCTGTCACAAGTATTCAGGAACATAGTCTGTGAATTTCAACGTTTTTCCTTTTCCTTCTCCACAGAAAAGCTTTGCATACATTTTGGCTTCGCCTCGTTCCTTGGCTGCTTGTGAACGAGTGTCCCAGAGAGGTGGTGTCCCTGATGTGGACCTCGGCCCCGAGGCTCGGGCCGAGCCGAGCCTCGGGCCGGCACAGTAGGGCCCAGTTAGGGCCGGGCCTTCATTTTCTATGGGCGGGGGAAGGAAATTGAGCGAAACTCTGCACCACTGTCGCCGTCGGCCACCATACAGTACCATAGCAGTAGAACCCCATTGACCCCACATTCTACTCTGTACCACTGTCGGCCACCATTCAGTACCATAGCAGTAGCACACCATTGACCCCACATTCTACTCTGTACCACTGTCGGCCACCATTCAGTACCATAGCAGTAGAACCCCATTGACCCCACATTCTACTCTGTACCACTGTCGGCCACCATTCAGTACCATAGCAGTAGCACACCATTGACCCCACATTCTACTCTGTACCACTGTCTGTCGGCCACCATTCAGTACCATAGCAGTAGCACACCATTGACCCCACATTCTACTCTGTACCACTGTCGGCCACCATTCAGTACCATAGCAGTAGAACCCCATTGACCCCACATTCTACTCTGTACCACTGTCGGCCACCATTCAGTACCATAGCAGTAGAACCCCATTGACCCCACATTCTACTCTGTACCACTGTCTGTCGGCCACCATTCAGTACCATAGCAGTAGAACCCCATTGACCCCACATTCTACTCTGTACCACTGTCTGTCGGCCACCATTCAGTACCATAGCAGTAGCACACCATTGACCCCACATTCTACTCTGTACCACTGTCGGCCACCATTCAGTACCATAGCAGTAGAACCCCATTGACCCCACATTCTACTCTGTACCACTGTCTGTCGGCCACCATTCAGTACCATAGCAGTAGCACACCATTGACCCCACATTCTACTCTGTACCACTGTCGGCCACCATTCAGTACCATAGCAGTAGAACCCCATTGACCCCACATTCTACTCTGTACCACTGTCTGTCGGCCACCATTCAGTACCATAGCAGTAGCACACCATTGACCCCACATTCTACTCTGTACCACTGTCTGTCGGCCACCATTCAGTACCATAGCAGTAGAACCCCATTGACCCCACATTCTACTCTGTACCACTGTCGGCCACCATTCAGTACCATAGCAGTAGCACACCATTGACCCCACATTCTACTCTGTACCACTGTCGGCCACCATTCAGTACCATAGCAGTAGAACCCCATTGACCCCACATTCTACTCTGTACCACTGTCGGCCACCATTCAGTACCATAGCAGTAGCACACCATTGACCCCACATTCTACTCTGTACCACTGTCTGTCGGCCACCATTCAGTACCATAGCAGTAGAACACCATTGACCCCACATTCTACTCTGTACCACTGTCGGCCACCATACAGTACCATAGCAGTAGAACCCCATTGACCCCACATTCTACTCTGTACCACTGTCGGCCACCATTCAGTACCATAGCAGTAGAACCCCATTGACCCCACATTCTACTCTGTACCACTGTCGGCCACCATACAGTACCATAGCAGTAGAACCCCATTGACCCCACATTCTACTCTGTACCACTGTCGGCCACCATTCAGTACCATAGCAGTAGAACCCCATTGACCCCACATTCTACTCTGTACCACTGTCGGCCACCATTCAGTACCATAGCAGTAGAACCCCATTGACCCCACATTCTACTCTGTACCACTGTCGGCCACCATTCAGTACCATAGCAGTAGAACCCCATTGACCCCACATTCTGGGGCTGAAGACAAGACCTGCAACCTCACACAACCTTCTCGGTTCTCTGAAAAATAACTCCTTATTTTGCACCAAATGCACTGATGCAAGGCACCAACCTGCACATTGGGAGCAATCAGGGGTTCAGCGTCTTGCTCAAGGACTGACTGTACACTTCCGACACGAACTCTGTGGGAGCCCACAGGGATCGAACTGGAAACCTCGCAGTTTCTCCATCCGGCTGTCCGGCTACTCTACCGCTGAGCCACTGCCTCCTCCTCGGTTCTCTGAAAAGGCCACCGACTAGTTTGGAATATTAAGCAGCAGAAAGAAGCCATTGGAAATCAAAAGGATTGTGAAAGTGGGTGGGAAGCATCAAAAAGGCGTTTGATATATCTCTGTTACTATGTGTGTGTGTGTGTGTGTGTGTGTCTCTCTCTCATATGACAGAGAGAAATAATGGAAGTACAGGGTGGGGGATTATGCCCTCAAATCAAAAGGCTTGCCAACAGGCATTGACACTAAGGGTTGCCCACCTGCAGCTAAATAACACTTTCGGGCAGGTGGAGTATGCTTTCGGGTTGCCCCGAACGGGCAGGTGCTCGTTTTAGGAGAGGGAAAGGGAACGCAACCATCTATAAACAAACACGAGATATCTGACTAAACACCTGTCCAGAGCGCTCTGTCTTCTGGTCTGTAAACTAACAGCTGTTTAACTATAATGTGCCGTTTTCACTGTTGCTACACTTACGTAGAACATGACCTGTCCTTGCCCGACATGCAAGTACCTCTGAGACCTTAGAGACGTCAAACCGTGCAACTTTAATACAATTTTAATACAATTAAACTAGTCATATTTTTGTCACCAGAAAAGTTTTACTTTTAGTCTAGTTTTAGTGGACTAAATATGTGATTTTGGTCGACAAAAAAATAAATATTGACAGGCCTTGATGGCGCCTGATCTTACACGTGGTAAAATCAGGCATGGAAATAGCCGATCTACAAGCTCACACGATAGGGCTAGCGATATGACCACACACACACACACACACACACACTCTATAGTCTGCTCAGCCTGTTCTCCTCCTATCGATTGGCTTCTGAATGTTTACTAAGGTGACCTCTAATTGGTCAATAATGTCAACTCTGCATGACATTCTAAAAGCGTGCACATTAAAGCTGCTAGAAGCAATAATATGTCAAACTTTTAATTACCTTTTTTCCAGCCAGCAAAGAGTGAAACACTCCCAGAAATAATGTAGTCTCTGTGACACATCTAGGGGCCACAATCTGCATTCAAAGATGTTCCCAGAAGCTTTGTCATTGGTTGATAAAAAAAGAAAACGTGGTCAAAATGACTAACCAATCAGGAAGTAGACAGGCAAATCGACCAATGACAAAAGCTTCTAGGAAAATCTTTGAATGCAGATTGCAGGTACAAAGACTGTACAAGATGCTATTTTAGGTACAGGGCCACAAAGAAAGAAGTGATGCAGGAGGTAGCAAGAGGCCTACTGGGGTCCCCTTTAGCTTATCGGAGCCCCAGAGGGGGGCTTGCAAAACTTCATTTGCAAGCCTAATCAAGCGTGAATGTCGCTGGAGGCATCCTGACGGAAGGGCTGCTTTATTCTAAGGACAGTAAGAAAGCTTCAGAGACTCTCTCAGTTTGAAGGAGGCCTCTGGAAGCATGACGTTGTAAAAGAAGGCCATTAAAACCATTAAGCGAGACATGCTTTTTCTGCAATGGCTTGTAAGTGTGTGTGGCTCTGACATGATGGTGTATGGGTGCCCTGCAGGGACATTATAGTGGATAGTGGTTACACATCTCAGTCATCTCACTCTGAAGACTCCTGAATGGGCCTCTCACCAGTATTACAAATGTGTATTTGTAATTAAAATATTACATGGCGAGGTTTCATGCTTGCTTCTGTAGCAAATGGGTATAGGCCAGGGTAAATGGATAACTAATGGAGGTGGGTATAGGGTAAATGGGTATTATAGATCCCTGGCTGCTACGAGAGGTGATCTGTTGTGGTGTGTCCCTGGCTGGCTGCTATGAGGTGATCTGTTTTGGTGTGTCCCTGGCTGGCTGCTATGAGGTGATCTGCTGTGGTGTGTCCCTGGCTGGCTTCTACTAGAGGTGATCTGTTGTGGTGTGTCCCTGGCTGGCTGCTACTAGAGGTGATCTGTTGTGGTGTGTCCCTGGCTGACTTCTACTAGAGGTGATCTGTTGTGGTGTGTCCCTGGCTGGCTGCTATGAGGTGATCTGTTGTGGTGTGTCCCTGGCTGGCTGCTATGAGGTGATCTGCTGTGGTGTGTCCCTGGCTGGCTTCTACTAGAGGTGATCTGTTGTGGTGTGTCCCTGGCTGGCTGCTACTAGAGGTGATCTGTTGTGGTGTGTCCCTGGCTGACTTCTACTAGAGGTGATCTGTTGTGGTGTGTCCCTGGCTGGCTGGTATGAGGTGATCTGTTGTGGTGTGTCCCTGGCTGGCTGCTATGAGGTGATCTGTTTTGGTGTGTCCCTGGCTGGCTGCTATGAGGTGATCTGCTGTGGTGTGTCCCTGGCTGGCTTCTACTAGAGGTGATCTGTTGTGGTGTGTCCCTGGCTGGCTGCTACTAGAGGTGATCTGTTGTGGTGTGTCCCTGGCTGACTTCTACTAGAGGTGATCTGTTGTGGTGTGTCCCTGGCTGGCTGCTATGAGGTGATCTGTTGTGGTGTGTCCCTGGCTGGCTGCTATGAGGTGATCTGCTGTGGTGTGTCCCTGGCTGGCTTCTACTAGAGGTGATCTGTTGTGGTGTGTCCCTGGCTGGCTGCTACTAGAGGTGATCTGTTGTGGTGTGTCCCTGGCTGACTTCTACTAGAGGTGATCTGTTGTGGTGTGTCCCTGGCTGGCTGCTATGAGGTGATCTGTTGTGGTGTGTCCCTGGCTGGCTGCTATGAGGTGATCTGTTGTGGTGTGTCCCTGGCTGGCTGCTATGAGGTGATCTGTTGTGGTGTGTCCCTGGCTGGCTGCTACTAGAGGTGATCTGTTGTGGTGTGTCCCTGGCTGACTTCTACTAGAGGTGATCTGTTGTGGCGTGCCCCTGGCTGGCTGCTACGAAAGGAATTCAGGACATGGGAGAATCACTAGCCTACAGTCAGATCAGATGTTCTCAGTCTCTAGTCGGCTCTAACTGACTCTAGGGAAATCTAGGGATTTTACAATATTGAAATTATCTGCCTAGGGCCATATCCAATTAATTGCATGGTGAAATCATTATTCCTGTTAATACAAATGACCTTGCTTTGTCGACAAAAAAAAACAAGACTAAAATGTTAGGGAGGGACTAGTGGAGAAGAGATCCAGTAGAACTAAAAAGACAATTATTTCACGTTTGGCTGCACTCTGAATTTTTGGCATGCGGCCAAGTGTAAAATCAGGCATTCCTACACCATCAAGGCCCGCCGAAATGCTGTTGTCGACTAAATCAACTGTAGGTTGACTAAAATCTTATTTTCTTAGGATATTTCATTGACTAAAACTTTTCAGCTAAAACAAATGTATTCAGAAAGACTGACTAAAAGTCTCCAAATGAAGACTGCCTGTCACCGTAGCAGCTAGTGAGCTCTCTATTCAGCAGCTTCCATAACTGGAGCAGAGGGATAAAGAGTTTCATAATTCTGTTTGTCTTCCAATCCAGGCCAACTGTGGCTGCTCTTTTGTTATCGGGTGGGTGGGGGGGGGCATTTAACACATTTAGACCTGAGGACGATTCTACAAATGCCTTCTAAATCCTGACAGGTTACTGAAAAACCTTATGTTTCTGTATCAGTGGTGCTCAATATTTAATGTCAAGGACCCCAAAAATTATATGTAATATGCCTCCGCCCCCCCCCCTCCCAAAAAACATTCACTCTGTACTATATTCAATGATTTGAGGCACATTTTCACGATTTTTTGGTGCCGTGCTATGAGCAGCCTGTGCTGCTGGTTACAAATCACCTGTGCTGCGGGTTACAAATCACCCGTTCTGTGGGTTACAAATCACCTGTGCTGCGGGTTACAAATCACCCGTTCTGTGGGTTACAAATGACCCGCGCTGCAGGTTACAAATCACCCGTGCTGCTGGTTACAAATGACCCGCGCTGCGGGTTACAAATCACCCGTGCTGCGGGTTACAAATCACCTGTGCTGAGACGGTTCGGTTCAAAGTTTAAATCACGGTTCATACAGGAGTATTCAACCGTGCAGGACCAGTGGTGTCATGCTCGTAGAACGCAGTACCACGCCGTGGTACCAGTATTTTTTTTGTCGTGCACGCGCAGGGACGGAACGAAACGGTGCATGTGCGTGCCGTGCACGCTAGAACGCGTCCCCCCCTAGATTCAAGAGAAGACGCACCTAATCAACATCGCGTCAACAGACTTTCCAAGACGCACAAAGTGCAGTGCAGTGGTCTAGGTTTACTGGCGCCCACCCTTCTATTTTCACGGCATGTCGTGTCAAGTACCGTGCCACTGCCTACTACTTTGCATGACAACAGGAGAGCTTTAAGCGTTTACCTGAGCGCACGGTAAGCATGCACACTTACAGCAGTAGGCTATGTCTCAGAAGAATGAGAAGAATGCCTCAGAACAGAATCAGATACATTCGTCCAAAGCAAACTTTTTAGTTTCGCTAGTGTGCAGTAAATATGTTTGTCTGACTATTTTAAGTCTACTTTTGTGTCTAAAACTCTCGTACACTGTATAACAATAGGCTTAGGCTATATCAGCTGTTCTGTGTTCTGCGATGCGCACACGCACGAGTGCACGTGGCGTCACTAAAATGCTGTGGTACCAGTAAACAAAATAAAAATAAACACCATGACACCACTGTGCAGGACCAACCGTACGTTCAGTTTAAAACCCAAAAGCGCTGCACCCCTGGGCCCGACCACAGTAGCAACAGCCAACACACAAGCAATTTATAGCCATTTCTACAGTTCTATGGCGATAAAGAGGGGAAAAGAACTGCCACGAAGTCATCATTTTGTCAAAAGACAATCACAATAACCTTGTTGAGAGACGTCACAAGTCATTATGTACAGCCTGGGCCAGGCAGGCGCAAAAAGATGAAAGGTGTCGTTAGGTTAGGAAAGCCATCAGCTGACATGCTTTAGGTTTGGGCTCGCGTAGCCAGCCTTCATCTGCCTTGGCAAAGGCATATGGACCCAGGCGGGTCCGATTACGTCTGGCCCCTCTCAATTGTGGGAGGACTTCACGGTCCGCAAGGCTCGGTTAGGTTAGAGCCGTCAGCTGGCATGCTTCACAGAGAACCTGGGTGGGTGCACCACCTGCACCCTGCTTAGAGACAGACAACTATCCAGGCTCTAAATGCCGATAGGAGGAGGTAACTTGTCACCTGACTCACTTGTATTAATTATTTATACAACTGTTCTGGAAAAGTTATGAATTATAATGTTTCACTGCCTTGAACTGCCATCCTGTTTTAATGTTCTATGTGTACTGTGTGCCTTTTTACTGTGTTTGTGTTTCATGTTACCTGCCTGTGTTATGCCTTGCTGTAAACCAAATCGCCCCACGGGGACAAACAAATAAATTAACCTGAACCAATCAGCACCCTGCTTTAGAGACAGACAACCAATCAGCACCCTGCTTTAGAGACAGACAACCAATCATCACCCTGCTTTAGAGACAGAGAACCAATCAGCACCCTGCTTTAGAGACAGACAACCAATCAGCACCCTGCTTTAGAGACAGAGAACCAATCAGCACCCTGCTTTAGAGACAGAGAACCAATCAGCACCCTGCTTTAGAGACAGACAACCAATCAACACCCTGCTCTAGAGACAGACAACCAATCAGCACCCTGCTCTAGAGACAGACAACCAATCAGCACCCTGCTCTAGAGACAGACAACCAATCAGCACCCTGCTCTAGAGACAGACAACCAATCAGCATTCAGCACCCTGCTTTAGAGACAGACAACCAATCAGCACCCTGCTCTAGAGACAGACAACCAATCAGCATTCAGCACCCTGCTTTAGAGACAGACAACCAATCAGCACCCTGCTCTAGAGACAGACAACCAATCAGCACCCTGCTCTAGAGACAGACAACCAATCAGCATTCAGCACCCTGCTTTAGAGACAGACAACCAATCAGCACCCTGCTCTAGAGACAGACAACCAATCAGCACCCTGCTCTAGAGACAGACAACCAATCAGCACCCTGCTCTAGAGACAGACAACCAATCAGCACCCTGCTCTAGAGACAGACAACCAATCAGCACCCTGCTTTAGAGACAGACCACCAATCAGCATTCAGCACCCTGCTTTAGAGACAGACAACCAATCAGCATTCAGCACCCTGCTTTAGAGACAGACAACCAATCGGCACCCTGCTTTAGAGACAGACAACCAATCAGCACCCTGCTCTAGAGACAGACAACCAATCAGCACCCTGCTTTAGAGACAGACAACCAATCAGCATTCAGCACCCTGCTTTAGAGACAGACAACCAATCGGCACCCTGCTTTAGAGACAGACAACCAATCAGCACCCTGCTTTAGAGACACATAGTGTTTCAAGTGCCACAGACAACGACCATAGATTTAGAAGCAGCCTAGTGATTAAGCCACAAGACAGAGCATCTCGCTGTCAGAGGTTCATTCTTGTTGAGACAGGCACACACAGAGACCAAGCAAAACGTGTGTGTGTGTGTGTGTGTGTGTGTGTGTGTGTGTGTGTGTGTGTGTGTGTGTGTGTGTGTGTGTGTCTAGTGTCTACATGTCCACCGCCTGTGCACGACACTTGGAACCTCATCACAGAGACAACCTGCCCTGGGCAGCACAACAAACGTAAACAATCTGTGGTGTGTGTGTGTGTGTGTGTGTGTGTGTGTGTGTTCCATTCATAGAAAGCATGTCTGACACAGCCTCACAAAATGCTTATCTGCTTTCCTGCAATCTGAACCAGGACACCAAGCTTTATAACCAATTAGCCAACATAATAATAATAATAATAATAATAATAATAAACTTTATTATAGCACCTTTCATGATATGAAATGCAGCTCAATGTGCTTTACAAAGCAATAAAGGAAAAAAAGAAAAGCAAGGGCATAAAAAAACATTAATATAATGTTATTATAATATGTTGTTATTATTGCCCAAGCCTTTAGAGAGATAACCAGTTAGCGTAGCTAACATTAGCCAGCAAATACATACATGTCACTAAGCAACTATACAGTGTAACAACGTTAGCATGTGTAGCTAACGTTGAGTGTTGACTGAATTCACAGACAATACAGCTGTGAAGTTCCACACAGAACAACAACATGACATG
This sequence comes from Protomyctophum bolini, assembly GCF_963924005.1. NCBI lineage: Eukaryota > Metazoa > Chordata > Actinopteri > Myctophiformes > Myctophidae > Protomyctophum > Protomyctophum bolini. The sequence goes on along the minus strand of NC_137862.1, from coordinate 9,330,735 downwards.
CTGCAATATTACCGTCTTATAAAACTGCTATGGGTGTTCTTTATGTTTAGAACCAGAGGAGGTTGGTGGGAATGCATCACATCCATGGAGCTATAGCTACTACGAATCCATACTTAGCAGCTGTTGTTGTTTGTTGCAGCCTGACTGACAATCACGTCGTTTTCAGGTGAACTAAGTGTCGACGTAATGCGTGTCTACACTTTTCTCAGCTGGGAAACACATGCGTTTATATTTATAGGTCTATATTATATTGATTTTTAACTACACAAAGTGAAGGAGCGAGCGTTTAGAATCAGAGAAGACAGGACGGTTCGGTCATGGCGGAAACTTCGACATGTTTTTGCACTCTCCTATTTACACTTATTTATATATATACACAAACGTTCATATTCCAAATGGTAAGATCTCACCCCAGAGACACGGATGTTACAATCCTCCTGGGTGTGTAGAACTAGGATATTGCTCAATAAAAGGGATTTTGATCACATCAGGGGACATATTCCCCATAGTTACGATGTAATCAGGATGCAGTACTGTACTGTACCGATAGGAACGCGTAGTTGAAAGCGTATGACAGAAATGGCCACCGCTGTGATTAAAATGCGTTTTTATTGAACAACACGGACGCTCCGGGTACTTCTACCCACCCGAGGACCCGTGTAACATCCATGGCTCTGTGGGCGAGCACTTTATATTTGAAACGTGAACGTTTAATATGTAGATTTAAAGGGTTTACAAATGGAGAGAAAGTTGCAAAAAATACCAGACTGGAGTTCCGCCACGACGCTTGATCTATCTATGGTGGCTCCGAGGAAGGAGGAGGAGGAGGAGGACGGTCACGGTATCTCTTGTGTCTTACCTTCCAGAGAACTGAGTGAGGTCCAGCCGGTCAGTCAGGGTGGAATAATAATCCACAGCGTGGAGGATCCACGGAGGATATGTTGTTGTTGTTTATATGTCTGTCTCTGTTGTTTGTTCTGCTCTGCTCTCCTGCTAACACGGCTGCCACAACACTGGAGGCGGGGCTAGTAGGAACAGCACTGAGGCGAGCACAGTGTTGCCAGATTGTGTGAGAGAAATAAGCAACCAGGACAGGTGACTATTTACAAGCAACTTTACAGGAAGAAATAAACATGCCCAACGTCGCTTATAATCGGCGGACATGGCAACACTTCTTCTCAAGGGAAGGAACCTGTGCTACCGCGAGACAGTACGAGGTTTGTGAGTTGTCCAATGGAAATAAGGATAACGGTCCAATGAAATCCAAGGAAAACGCTAGTGGGCGCTGAAAGCATTATGAATTAAAGAGATTATGAATAACTGTGGACCCTCTTGTAAACAAGTGTAATGCTTTATAGTTTATGGTGTCGTCCACTCACAGTTTTTGTATTGAGTTGTGCTGGAAATGTCTGTAATTCTGCAAACTGCTAATAAATACACGTGTAAAATAGCCTACAAGAAGCTAAAGCTGCAAAGCTTCAAACAGGGCATTAACACACACACACACACACACACACACACACACACACACACACACACACACACACACACACACACACACACACACACACACACACACACACACACACACACACACACACACACACAGTTTTCAGAAGATTATTTTTAATACATTTGAAAACTTTAAATGAGACATTCTGCGTGAGTATAGCCTACTTTCTTACTTTTGGTACTTTAAGTAGGCTATATTTTGATGCCGATACTTTTCTTTTTGAATTCCAGACTTTTACGTGACAGAGTATTTATATATTGCAGTACTACTTTAATTATAAGTAAAACATGTGCACCTGTTTTTTCCACCACTGAGTAACAAGTTGATGAATTGAAAATGGTGGACCCAATTGTAAACAAGTGTGTTTATGTATGGTGTCAGCTGTTTTTTTTATTGAGTTGTGCTTGAAATGAAATGTACTGTAATTCTGCAAAAATATAGGCCCACTTCAATCAATCTTCAAACAACAATAAATGTTTCATTGTAGAATTGATTTCCAAATATTGCTGTTACTTTGTTTGACGGAGTTATAATAAATATTCCTATCTTGATTTGATATCTTGCCAGTTTGTCATTCACTCACCGTGGTGTTGAAGCGCCACCCTGTGGCCAGTGAGTGTTACCACTATGGTGAGTGACGTCCGGAAGTAATCTCTTCTATCTATTTACAGTCAGACCATGGGGTCATATGCATGCATGCATATATATATGTCTACAGTAGCCTAGTTCTAGCAGCAATAAGCTACACTTTGGGGAATCAGAATTAATCAATATCATGCAGGGTGTGAGAAAACGTCAAGGCAATGATCTCCAGACCGCTTCAACAAAAAGGTTTGTAAAGAACTTATCGTCATTCATACTATAAATACTATAAGGCGAAGCAGTGCAAGCGATTTACTTTACTCATTGGTCCTGTGTTGGGTTAGATTTACATCAATCAATCAATCTATAGCCACCCTTCCTATAGTTTTACCTTTTACTAGGTTTCATATCCCGTTACTTATTACCACTGTCTGACATAATGTCTGTCTGTGTCTCGTGATGCCACTTCCACATATCAGACCAGCAGAGCATTAAGGTTGTTTACAGTTTATTATGATCATAATAATACTAATAGGTTCAGTTTGTTATGATCATAGACTTATAATAATATCTCATGATCATAAAGGTTATGATATAGTTATAGGTTATGAGCATATAGTTATAAATATAGGTTATGATCATAGTTATATAGGTTATGAGCATAGAGTTATATGATAAGGATCGTTTAATAGAGATGATTGATCTAAACCTCTGTAATGACTAGTGATTATAATATCTTGGCCATTGGTAGTTTTGTTTATCTAAATAAATCTACAAAACTACTGTAATTTATATTGTTTCTAACATACTGTAGAGCAGCTTTGGTTCAACTTTGACCCCTCTGTCCAGTATCACTACATGTGAGTGAGCAGCACAAACAGACAGAGGGGTCAAAGTTGAATAGATTTAATGACTGACCCCCACCCAATAAGGGAGGGGGGTGGGGGGGTTGGGACCAAGAACAGAGCCGAGCTGACTCTCATCAACTAGGTTTTACTTAACTTTAAGTATCATTTCAATGTGGTTAAATGTCACTAGCCACAGTGTCATTACTGCCGGTGCGACTATACTTTGTATCAGAATTGCAGATGATCCTTAACTATTTCTATGTGTTTCTATGTATTACCGTGTGTATAAATCACTCTGGATTAAGAGCGTGTCTGATGAATGCCAAAATTAGCAAATTGCTAAATTGTGTCCGTGTGTGTGCGTAACGCGTGCATGTATGTGTGTGTGTGTGTGTGTGTGTGTGTGTGTGTGTATGTGTGTGCATGTGTGCATGTGTGTGTCCTCAGCCGACCCGTGTCTTTGGCGCCAGCTGCTGGACAAAGACCCAGCGGGTTCCATCTGGACCTGTGGCTCTGGTTCACTCTACAGAACTGGATCCTGGACTTCGGAAGGCCTATTGCAATGGTAAGGGTTAATGCATGGGCATGCTTCAGTGGAAGAATGTTTGCAGTACATTATTATTATATTTGTATAACGCCTAATACAATATTTAAATGGGTATTTATTACATGATCTGATGAGCTCGTCACTACAAGCGCCACTCGCTTGTAGGTCTGCTATTTTAGAAAACCGAAGAACGACTGACATAGAAACATAGCTTTTTCTGAAAACTGTCAGGATATATAGAAGACATTTTTAGAATCTGATCTCAGTTCAAAATGGGTTAAGTGAAAGGTAATGATGATACAGTGTGACTGTCTGTCTCTAAATGTAGAATCCCCTGATATCGTTAAGTGTTTAGTGGGTTTTCTTATTGTTATTGTTCTGTGATGTGACAGATTGCACTTCCTGTGGAATGGTTTCCACTCAACAAGCCCAGTGCTGGAGATTACTTCCACATGGCTTACAATGTCATCACACCCTTCCTCATGCTGAAGGTATGTTTGTTTCATAAACAACGTCATCAAACACTGTTCCTAAAGTTTAAATACTAACATTATTACCAAAATAGACTAGTGTAAGAAACATTAAAGGTCCACTTCACCACGCCCGGCAGCACAGTTTAATGCAATGTATTTGTATTTTTTGTTGAATTACTCATGGCAAAGTTGTAAAAGTCAACAGTATGTATGTCCATAAAATAAGCAAGCAGCACGCGCAGACAATACACTAGTTTACAATACACGCATGCACGCGCACGCACATACACCCCCTAAAATCATACATTGAACACAAGGAAATCATCTCAATCGTTACTGTGTGTGTGTGTGTGTGTGTGTGTGTGTGTGTGTGTGTGTGTGTGTGTGCGTGCGTGCGTTCTAGCTGATAGAGCGCAGCCCCGCCTCCCGTGCCCCGCCCCGCTCCGTGGTCATTCTGTGTATCGTTACCATGGTGATGGGAGCGAGCATCCACCTGGTGGGAGACTCCATCAACCACCGGCTCGTCCTGAGTGGCTACCAGCTCCACCTGTCTGTCAGGGACAACCCAATCATCAGAGACCTCAAACCCGCCTCACTGGTAAGGCTTCGTTAACAAATGGATATAAATTACAGACACACACTGGGACTACATGTCACGCATGGCAACGAGGGCACTCAAAAGTGTAATTCAAAGGACAAGATTCTTGGGCAGAATTTTGTTAAGAATAGGACTCTCAGGACATTAGCTGGAGCCCTCATAATGCCCATGTTTTACTATGATTGTATGTCCTGTTTCTCTAACATCTCAATGGCACAGAAAACTAAGCAAACAACAAAGTAATTCCACTTCTGCTAGGCCTGGTACCAATGCCCCACCTATATGCAGAGCATCCTGATTTTTTGGAACATCTTCAAACATATGGGACACTTTATTAGAAGAACAGACAAACAAAAAAACGCTACAACCTCAGTAATCAACCAGTTAAATTAGGGTATTTTATGATGCGTCTCATTAGGGATTGCATTAACAGCTGCAGTACACCCTCCCGTCGCTGCAGGTGTGACAGGTCAACCCTGAGTGAGTGGTGTGATATATATTTTTATACATAAAATAATGTAATAATTTAATCCATGACACTAATGAACAACAATAATGTCCAAGTCGGACATGTGGTTGGACTGTAAAGCATAAATGCACAACTTGAGCAATAGGTGGCACTGTTGGCACATGAAAAAGAGAGAACCTTTGCTTGCCTGCCACTGGTGCCATTGCTACATAACCTGTCTGTAAATATCAAGTGGGATTGTGGATCTGCTGTTTGTCAGTGGGGAAAAAAACAACTTTAAAATTACAGTAGAGGACCAGGAGGCAAGCTCATAGAACTTGTAGGTCTGCTATTTTAGAAAAATCGTGAAAATGTGGCGCAAATCTTTGAATATTATATTCTTTCAAGTCCCGACTTACGTCCCAGTAGCTACCCACGATCAGTCCCACTAGGGAAAGATCAGGGCCACACAATCCGCCGCTCCCAAACTACTCTGCCGGGACTGGGAGGTCTGGCGTGTGGAAGGACTAGGGCTAGGCTCTGTGGGTTGACTCCTGCCCGGGCCCCTCCTACGTCTCACCAGGACTAGGCTCTGTGGGTTGAATCCTGCCCGGGCCCCTCCTACGTCTCACCAAGACTAGGCTCTGTGGGTTGACTCCTGCCCGGGGCCCTCCTACGTCTCACCAGGACTAGGCTCTGTGGGTTGACTCCTGCCCGGGGCCCTCCTACGTCTCACCAGGACTAGGCTCTGTGGGTTGACTCCTGTCCGGGCCCCTCCTACGTCTCACCAGGTCCACTCTTGCTCTCACCAGGTGCAGCCAGGACCTGTGCGAGTGTGCGTTGCACCAGACACTTCATTCAGGAGTGGCGGATTCTTGATACATGCTGATGTATTGAATACAGCATGAATACCTTCACGTGTACTTACTGTATGTGTGTTGTTGAACATCATGAATGAGTCAGGCGCTGCGTTAACACATAACCTTTCCTCTTCTCAGATCGACTCATTTGAGCTTCTGTATTTTTACGATGAACAACTGGGACATTTAATGTGGTAGGTGATCATTGTGGGGCGTTCACACCTGGGTCTTTTTTATCACTTTCTTTTTTATCATAGAGGCAGAGAATATCTGCAATCTACTGTAATCTAGAGAGTAACTGTAATCTACTGTAATCTATTACAGGTACATTCCATTCTTCATCATCCTGTTCATCTACTTCACCGGCTGCTGCTGCAGCCATGCCAACGAGGAAAGCAAGATCCCCTTCTCTGGTTGGCTGATACTGGGACCCAGCGCCCTCTACTATTGGTCAGTTTGTTACACATGCATTTACACATTGCTTCGTTAAAACAAAAAGGTAAAATCACTATATTGTGATTGTAATCATCGCTATAGAATGTTTTCTCAGTAACAGGAGTCTCCCTGTTTCTCCAACTCTTTAATAAATGTTTTCTCAGTAACAGGAGTCTCCCTGTTTCTCCAACTTTTTAACCCATATACTGCCTCCTGCTGGAAAAATTGGCAAAGTTTGCAGGATTGGCCCGTTTTGAACAAAAAGCCTCAAATCATGAACGCAGCGTGCAATTTACGTGAAATATTTCACAGACTTTCCTACTAGGCTGAGGAATATATCCCACCCTTTTCACATTGGCCTATTATAGCGACACCAGGAGGCCCCAACCTGACCTGCCCTGGTGGAGAGCTGTGCCCCTAAGGGGCACTTTATCTAGTTTACACTCTTCCAGTCAGTGGTACTTACTTTACTTTACTTACTAAAAGTATCAATACTGGTGACAGAAGGACACATCTTTCATGTGATTGACAGGTACCTGATGTCTCCATAATGATTGACAGGTACCTGGTGTCTCCATACTGATTGACAGGTACCTGGTGTTTCTTATGATTGACAGGTACCTGGCGACAGAAGGACAGATCTTCGAGCTCTTCCTCCTCACCTACGTGGCCATGGTCGTCACGGCGATGCGACAGAGGCGTCGAGGCCTGAGCCCGGACAGCAACGGGCGCTTCCTGCTGTGCTCGTTCAGCGTCACCGTGGCGCTGGTGGCGGCGTGGGTGGCGTTCCTCTGGAACGACCCGGTTCTACGCAGGAAGTACCCTGGGATCATCTACGTCCCGGAACCATGGGCCTATTACACGCTACACGTCAAGGACAGCTAGACCCATGGGCCTTTTACATGCTACACGTCAAGGACAGCTAGAACCATGGGCCTTTCACACGCTACACGTCAAGGACAGCTAGACCCATGGGCCTTTCACACGCTACACGTCAAGGACAGCTAGAACCATGGGCCTTTCACACGCTACACGTCAAGGACAGCTAGACCCATGGGCCTATTACACGCTACACATCAAGGACAGCTAGACCCATGGGTTTTCGAACCCGCAGCACACTGCCAGATTGGATTACCAGCCAAGGTGCCTGGACCGCTGATCCACGGCCCAGGCCTGATTTAATGGATTAAATAACCCCGGTCGTTCGGGGTGTTAAGTAATGGAGTGCAGCCAGCCTGCTCTCCCAGCATTTTCTGTTCAAATAATACAATTTGATGTGTATTATAATGGGCGAGGTTATTTCAATCGGTGACCGTGCACGTGTGTGACGGTGTGTAAGTGTGTGTGTGTGTGTGCATACGTGAATAATATGTGTGTATGTGTCTGTGTGTGTATACGTGATCGTGGCATTGCGCTCCACCAGCTATTCAATCACAGCTACTGTATTTGTAATAAAATGAAAATAATTATGTTTGGTGTTCTTTGGGTTTTACAGGCGACTTATGCAATATGCATAGTAGATAACCTCCAGTCTAGGGTTAGGGGAAAGCACAAAGGAATACTTATTAATATTTATTTATTACTAAACAAAACTGAAAAGGTTTACAGTGACTGATTATTATGGTGACATAATAATCCCCCCATGCATGGGGTGAGTAATCCATAGGGGGGGGGGGAAGTATTTTTGGGGTGAACTATCCCTTTAAGGGGAAAGAAAGGGAAAGGATAACAATGATGGCATATCTGGTATCTTTGTTTCCGCAGCAACAAGCTATTAGATTACGTACGTCGTAAAGGGCCTAGGTAAGGTAGGTAGGGAAGGTAGGTAGTGGACTTTGGAACCTACACAGAGCACGCATCTTCCAGGAAGGGATCGCAAACTTCTGCCTCAAAGAATAATGGTAAGAACACAATAATGTATGTATTTGGCTCAAGTCTCTTTATAAATCTAAAAAACAGTCAAGGTTTTGTAAGCCTATCATTTCACGTGACGATAGTTTTGTTTGATTGATTTGAATAGGCGAGGCAGAAATGTAAACAGTATCTACAGAGTACAGTCAAGCACTTACTTAAGCACAGGATATCAGCTAAATTCTAATAATCATACAAAAAAAAGAAAATATGTAGGTTACAAGTTGTGGGGGGAAAGAAGGGGGTTATAAAGAATACCAAACGAGTCGCCCCTTTACCAACTCGCCCTGGGCGTACAGCCGGCGGAACTGCTGTTTAAATTATGCTTAAACGGTTAAACCTAACGTTATTCAAAAATCAAGAGGCGAGATGGTTTAGGGGCGACTGTACCTGATACCGTTATAAAGGGGTAGTAAAAAGGAAGGCGGGGGATAGACATAGCCTGGCTAAAGCCAGACCGAATCAGCCGTTGGCACAATTATTTTTGCCTGACAGTGTGATTTGAGTCTGGCTTATTAGCCAGGCTAGGGCAGACAGTCACTTGACTAAGGGAGGAGCGATCATAGGTGGATTAACATGATAAATAATAATAGGTGACTCCTCTTAACATGATAAATAATAAGTGACTCCTCTTAACATGATAAATAATAAGTGACTCCTCTTAACATGATAAATAATAGGTGATTCCTCTTAACATGATAAATAATAATAGGTGACTCCTCTTAACATGATAAATAATATGTGACTCCTCTTAACATGATAAATAATAGGTGACTCCTCTTAACATGATAAATAATAAGTGACTCCTCTTAACATGATAAATAATAGGTGATTCCTCTTAACATGATAAATAATAATAGGTGACTCCTCTTAACATGATAAATAATATGTGACTCCTCTTAACATGATAAATAATAAGTGACTCCTCTCCACAGGCCAAGTTTTTCACGCCAGGTCAAATCAATGGTAAGTTGGTGTTTGTTTTTTAAACCATGAACAGTGAGTTTTAGTCACCTGAGAAGAAGAACATGAATTATGGGAACATAATATATGATGTCATGTCCGTGTGGTACGTTATAGATCACAAGCTTTAATTGGCCATATTCTTATGTCACCATAATAATCAGTCACTGAGAAGCCCAGACGTTTTGTTCATTCATCCCAGATGTAAAGTAAAATAATAAAAAGGTCAATCTTGTCACTCTGAATGTGACCCACTACTTTTATAAATGCAATTCTGTCATCAATCACTACTTTCTATAAAAAGTAACATAATATAAAAGTAAAATAAATAACATCCTCAAGAAATATTGAAATTCATGATTTCCATTTTCCTCTCCTATGCACTCCCTGCGGGCCACGTATAGTCGGTCACACCACTTAGAAAGAAAAACTACAACACAGTTATAATCATAACGGACGATTGGAATCCTTTCTCACTGTGGTTCCAACCCGGAGGATGCCTTTCCTCTCCTTCCACAGAGCGGTGGGATCTCATCCCAGCCTGTATCCTGTTTACATTCATCACATGTACAGTACAGTACAGTAGTGGTTCACAGCAATAAACAGGAAGCATGCACTCCATGCTGTGCTGTGTGTGGATATAGCAGTAGCACAGGTCACTTGTTCAATGAGTGCATCATGCATACTGCCAATCCAATCCACTCTATTTATAAAGCACATTTCACAACTCAGGGTTTACACACACACAGCTAGGCCTGCAGTTTATACTCCTTGAGGAAGTATAAACCTTTATGAGATCACAGAGATACTGAGGTGCCAGAAAGACCGTTCAGTGATATTAAAGACAAACAATAACATCTTAAAATCAACTCCAACACGAGCCAGTGAAGAGAGGCCAGAACAGGTGTAATATGGACACGCCTGCGGGATCTATAATAAAACACACACACACACACACACACACACACACACACACACACAGCATCCTGCAAGGGTAATGCGACGCTTGCCTTATTTTTCATCCCCGCAGAATTCAAGGAATGTTTCTCCTTGTACGACAAGAACCAGAAGGGAAAGGTCCCCACCTCGGACCTGATCACCGTGATGCGCTGCCTCGGAACCAGCCCCACCTTCAGCGAGATCGAGAGACACCTGCAGGTCCATAAGATAGGTACTGTACCAGGTCCATAATATAATGATGTCATGTCAGTGTGGTACGTTATGGATATAGATCACAAGCTTTAATGTAAAGTAAAATAATAACCTCGAGTCATGGCTACAGAAACAGGAGATATAGGCTCCTGCCCTATGGGCCTCATGGCTACAGAAACAGGAGATAGGCTCCTGCCCTATGGGCCTATATGGGCCTCATGGCTCGGCAAGGCTTAATAACTTACTAATCCAAGGCGCTTTACATAAATTACATTCATCCATTCACACACCTTTACATAGATTGTACGTGATTGGGTGAATTTCACATACTGTACCTTTACATAGATTTTGTGTATTCTGGATTGTAACATTCTGCAGATAAGACGGGCGCGCTGGACTTCTCCACCTTCCTGACCATCATGCACCGTCAGATGCAGCAGGAAGACCCCAAGACGGAGATCCTGGAGGCCCTGAGGATGAGCGACAAGCAGAAGAAAGGCTACATCCAGGCAGCCGAGCTACGCACCAAACTCACCCAGCTGGGCGAGAAGCTCACCCACAAAGAAGGTTAGAGCTAAACGCACCAAACTCACCCAGCTGGGCGAGAAGCTCACCCACAAAGAAGGTTGGAGATTCTCTCCATGATCCTGAAAGTGTGGAGAACAATTACAGTGTTGATTCTTCAGAGCAATTTTGTTTTATTTCATTTTGTCGACTAAAATGTTTGTTTTGGCGGATTGATGGGATCCTATAAGGGTCGATTTTACACTTGGTTGCATGCTGAAAATAGCAGATCTACAAGCTTATTTAGTTGTTTATATTCTATAACTTAGCCATTGAGTTCTCACAGATATTACAGGCTATTATTATACGACCTTATACGACCTATAACCCCCCCCCCCCCTGTGCCCCCCCCTGCTGGGAGAGCCCTTGAACCACCGCCGCCACCATGGGACAAGTAGGCCTATTAACCCATTCTGACCTGAGATCAGATTCTAAAAATGTCTTCTACATCCTGACAGTTTTCTGAAACTGTTTCTATGTCTGTCGTTCTTCGATTTTTCAAAAATAGCAGACCTACAAGCTCGTAGCGCGCCACTCGGTGGCGCGCTATGAGCTTGTAGATCTGCTATTTTTCAATAGCTAAAGCATGACATGCTAAAGTTAAAGTTCAAGCTTTATTTGTCTCCCGAGGAAGAAATTTGCCTTAGACAAAGGACCCGCATGCAAGCGTAGCCCTTATGCCCTGCATGTCACCGCAGAGCAGCCCTAGCTAGGCCAGAGAACCCCTGTTACTGAACCAAACCATGGTAATTATTACCTTCACCCACCTTATGCTTGACGTAATATTGTGATGTGGCAATAAAGCTCGACTCTTTCTTTGTTTCTATTAGTGGACGACCTGTTCCGAGAGGCCAACGTCAAACCAAACGGCACGGTGAACTATGAAGAGTTTACCAGGATGGTGACGCTGCCGCCCGTCGACTACTGAGTGTCAGCGCCAAGCTCCTTTTTATTGTTTTATTTAATAAATCAGTGCTATTCAAACCTTTACGTCTGTGTGTGTGTGCACGAGTGTTCGTGCGCGTGTGTGTGGGGCGGGGGGTGTTATAAATCAGTGCTATAGAGCGTCGCAGACACAGGCGAACGACGAGTGGCCCAGGAAATGATTCTCCATTCATTTTCTCCATAGGCTTTTCAAAAAGTATTTATATAAAGACGGTTACGCCGCGGACAAAGCCAACTCGGATCATGACAAATCATGACAACAAACACAATATTTTGTGCCGATCAAATAATTTGAAAGAAGAGAATAAAGGCAGGATACAACACCATTTAGTTTTGTTTTTCATCTTACTAATTATTTGATCGGCCCAAAACATTGTAATTATTGTCATGATTTGTCACGATCTGAGTTGGCTTTGTCCGCGGCGTAACCGTCTTTAATTAAATACTTTTTGAAAAGCCTATAGAGAAAATGAATGGAGAATCTGTACAATCATGTGTCAGCAGGAAATCTTGATGTCAAATTAGTAAATGTTATCGCAGTATTTTAAAACGATAGATTGTGCTTTCAAAGAAAACACAATCTTTTCTATAGAGCGTCGCAGTCCCGCCACTTTCAGGAGGACGAGGGCACCAGGTAGATAATTTCCCGTTCATTTTCCCCACAGACGTTTCAAAAAGTATTTATTTAAAGACCTTTAAAGCCTCAGTCAAAGCCAAACGTGGATGGTGACAAATCATGACAATAAACAAAAATATTTGGGCCCGGACAAAAACATTGATGAAAAACGTGCATATAATTTTTTAAATATTCCTAAAAAACCCTGAAAGGAAGTTGGGAACTTCTCCTTTGTTCCACCCATTCCTAAGACATGTGAGAATGGTCCAGTGAATAATAAAATAAAATAAATGTGTATGGGATTTCTTCCTCTACGACACTATCACTAAACACGGGTGAAATTCACCCCCAACACCTGCCTGTAGGAAAGATCAGGGACATCAGCAACATTATGAAAATTGCAAAAATATAATCGTCTAGGGTTAAGGGACTTGAAAACACTGAACAGCACAGCTGCCACTTTGAGTCAGGTTCTGACGCCATGGAGCGCTTTTATTATGAAAATCCCTGCTGTACGAACGTACAACTCTGAACTGCAGCCTAAACTGCAGTATACGTGTACGTATTTGCATTAGTAAATATCACTCATTCTAATGCATACATGAATGAATAAAGTCAACACGATAATAATAATAATAATGCGAATAATTCTAGTCATTTAGGAATCGTAATCCTCTATAACAAAGACATTGGAAATAATGACAGTCATACAAAATATAAAACATGATTCATATTTCAGGCTTACTGTTCGTGTTCCACTTTACATTATTGAGAGCAGACGTTACGCCATCTACCAAACAACCACCAGAGGTCACCAACATGTCCGTACACAGAAAAATGTGTCTGTTCCGTGGCAAAGACTTGGTGGCAAATGTTTGAATTTCTTTTTTACGCACCATTATAATGTTCTTATTTTGATCTCTAGGTTTTCTTCAGAATACTGATTTACGTACGACAGTATAGCCTATGTATGGCACGTCGGGAGTCCAACTAGTGGTTACTGGTACTATAGTGGTACTAGTCGTTCTCAAATGTTTTGCAAGGACCCCCTTAATCCTGCAAGTCGATGTTTGAACGAATAGTTTATTTCGGTACTTACATTTTTACATTTTTAAAGACAGTTGTGTTATAAGGTCAGGTTTAGCACCGAAAAGGTGTAGGCTGAAGCCAAAGCTTATTATGCGTACGCTTTTTAAGAGTAACATTAGTTACTGACAAAACAGTAACAGTAATGTGGTTCCATTCGTACTCTGAGATACAGACCTGTTATGGTCATTCAGGGCCAACTCTTTCATGAGTTCTGGTGATATTATTGTCTACTCATTGTGTATGTCGGTGGGGCAGCGGTGGCCGAACGGTTAGCGGAGCGGTCTTGATACCGGAAGGTCGCCAGTTCGCTTCCCCGGACCGGCACGTTAAAATTACCACCGCTGAAGTGCCCTTGAGCAAGGCATTGGACCCCTACCATGAAATGTTCTATGAGCAGGGTGTGGCTGTAAACAAGTCCTTGGCTTAGTCCATTTCCCTGGGTAAACAAAGAACTTTGCTTTGTATTGGTGATATTATTGTGTATGTGTCAGTGACAACAATGTCCACCACAGACCAGCATGGTGATGACCCCTGGTAAGCAGTTTATTTTTCCTTTTCCTTATTATAATTATTTTCCCATTTAGAATAAATGAAGTGGCAAAAAATATTCAATGACATGCTATTCTTCAAGTAGATAAGGCAATACCCGTCCCAAATAGTATGTTTGAAGCCTGTTTGGCTAATTAGCACCATATTATCGTTGCAGCATCAGTTTCACATTTGCATTTTCCTTGTGATATATAATATAAAAAAAGTCAAGATGTTACGATGGTGAGGCAATGCTTGAGCCTTCCTGACACAGCCCTGCGAGGTTGTTAAACAAAATCCTAAGCAATTAAAACTATTATTGTTATAAAAACAAAGTATTCATAAATGATACATATAGCACAGGTTTTGTACCATGTTCGGGGGGAAAACACACAACGTACATTAATTTAGCTTTCAGCTTACGCAAACAAATATACCGTTGAATGTAATGCTGCAATCAAAGGAGTGCATTGTACACATCGCGTGGTTGAGCTTCATCTGTAGCTAATATTAAAAACAATATGTCGGCCGCAATGAGATCAAAAGTCACTATTCTCCGGAATAGTCTATACGCCGGACGGATTTGACAAAAAGAAGGATTTGGACTAGTATTTTTCAGAGAAAACAGGCAGGAAATAAATCATAATGAGTGGATTCCAATGGGGTGCGTGCACATTTCTCCTTGTGCCTGGAGGGACATATCAACCTGCCTAGCAACCGGGGCGCAGTTAGAGGTATGTGTTTGGCTTCTGCTGATATAAAGCGATAACCCGCAGCGCCGCGGGCTCAGCTATCAAAGGATGATTATGATGACCCGCGGTGCCGCGGGTCATGGCGACAAGGGGGTTAAATGTAGACCTATTATTAACCCACAATACACTGTAGGCCTATATATTTATTTTTCCCTATTTGCTTGTATAATGGGGAAACTTTAGCGGTGTCATAATTATGCATTTACCTTCCAAACGCTATTTCTGTCATTTCATGAATTCATGAATCACTGTTATATGTAACTATTTTGACTGTTTCAGTCAGAACATGTGACACCTACTGTACTTTACAGTAGACCGTCACCATCGATATGCTTCCAAGGTCGGTCATTCCTATCGTTTCAAGCTGTGACAGTCAGCGTCAATCGTCGTTGTTAGCGAGGTGAGAAAACTGTCATACGGCTATACTACCTGCAGGGCGGCGCCCTGGATATAGCTCTACCGTCAGCTCACCCCTGGTCCCGTGTGACCAGGCTGTTGCCTCCCACAACGTTCAAATGCTTCCGTCGTACAGTCTGGAGCAATGGAAGCTCTGATCATGAGTGAAATATAAATGCTTCCGTCATACAGTCTGGAGCAACGGAAGCTCTGATCATGAGTGAAATATAAATGCTTCCGTCGTACAGTCTGGAGCAACGGAAGCTCTGATCATGAGTGAAATATAAATGCTTGCGTCGTACAGTCTGGAGCAACGGAAGTTCTGATCATGAGTGAAATATAAATGCTTGCGCCGTACAGTCTGGAGCAACGGAAGCTCTGATCATGAGTGAAATATAAATGCTTCCGTCATACAGTCTGGAGCAACGGAAGCTCTGATCATGAGTGAAATATAAATGCTTCCGTCATACAGTCTGGAGCAACGGAAGCTCTGATCACGAGTAAAATAAGTCGCGCAAATCTATCCTAATATAAATCAAAATCATCTAAGAATCTATAGCTTGCTGCTTTTCAGAAATGCATATTAAAAAATAATATGTAAAGGTATTTTAAAATATATTTTCCTGAACGGAAATGCCAGGTTTCTTGCTCGGATTTCGGGAGGCATCGCATTGGGAATAGCACGTGGAATAGTCGTCTGGCTACGCGAGACTACCGCATGCTAAATTAGTAAGATAGTCATACATACCGCGTCCCTTTAATGCAACTCTACGAGGAGTTACATTTCTCTGAAAACAAATACAATTCCACAGGTTTATCTACAGAGAAAGTGCAAAACTAAAATGTGTCATTGTGTCACAATCATTCCCATATAGTTTTCTTTCTGTTGTTTTTACACAAGGACCCAATAGAATAAATATGTCTGCCGTACACAAGCAGAAACATTTAACACTTATGAGTTCTTCAGAATAAAGGCCGCTAGAGTGCCAAGCAGATGAGGCACTCTGAAAAGCCCAGCCTTCCATTCCCCCCCCAAAAAACCGGGAGGTCTAATCTTCCATTACTACGTCGCGCTACCTTGATCTCTCTTTTAGAAGCGTTAATATTCCAAAACGAGATGCTTGGTGACGTCAGACGTTTAGGACAGAACATCTGCGTTCTGTTCAAAACCACGGAGAGGGACGTAGATTCAGAGATATGAGCAACATTTGTCGGCCCGTAAACAAGGAAGTGAACGGCGCATGCACAAAACATGTCCAGGAGCTCTGTGCAAGACGTTGCCTAGCGCAACGGGAGCTGTCAAAAAAATGACCAAAATACATGTATACATGTCCGAGGCACATCCCGGCTTGATTAGTGAAGACATCATAGGTGTTAAATATATATGTCTGCCGTTCAGAATAAGTTCCCCACATACAGAGTTTAAATGGCAGAGAGTTGAACCATTCATGAGCAGCAGGGGCGGAAACTCCGTGGGTTCAGAGGCGCGACTGAACCCCCTGGCATTTTGGCAAAGACGTGACTGAACCCACTGTTTATCATTGATCATGTTGAAATGTTGCTGAAACAATTTAATGTGTTCTTCGTTGTGAACTGAAACACTGTGTTCATTAACAAACTGTAAATAAGGTACCAACCGAAAAAAAATAACTCTTTTTTTTTTCACCGCTGGGGGGGGGGGGGGGGGGCGTGGCTGCATGAACCCCCTGCCGTTATAAGAACTTTCCGCCACTGATGAGCAGAATCAATGTATGAAATGAATGAACCATTGTAAGCACTTTGAGTAGGCACGTAGTGCATAGAAAAGCGCCATAAAAATGCAATTCATTATTACTCACAGTAGAAGCTTCAATACTGCAATGTAGAAATACCGGTACTCTGTTACAAGTAAAATGTAAAAAGTACAAAGGTATTATTGGCATCAATATGTACATAAAGTACCAACAATAGAAGGTACTCATTCTGCAGAACGTCCCGTTTCAGGTTTTCAAATGTACAAAAATTATCCTTTGAAAATAGCAGATCTACAAGCTCACAATGCGTCGCACCGCCGCAGGCATGAGGTGGTTTAATGTGTGTTTTGAAATTAATAATCTAAATCTACAAAGTAACTAAAGTTTTCGAATAAATATAGTGGAGCGACCTCTACAGAGTGCCGTGAGGTACGCGACCTCTACAGAGTTTGCGTTGGATGTGGATTGATGCGCTGTTCACCTGTTAATCTGACTCCGGCCAGATGGGGGCGGTATTAACACTTTTGTCGTTTGCGGGGGGCGGGGGGGTTGTTTCCGCTTTCCTGCTATCGCAGCTAGCATACAGACAACGCCGATATGATTGACAGACGGTCCCATCCAATCAGTAGCCTGGGCTACGGAGATCCCAGATGGAAGTAGGTTGTGAAGCCGAGTGTCTCTTCCATCTGGGAGGTGGAGTCAGGTTAGTTCACTGTCACCTCAGTGGCGGCCATGGGGGCGAGCGGTGCGCGCGATGCCATGGGAACGCTGGGCGCCATGGGAACGCTGGGCACCCTGGGAACGCTGGCCCCTGTGGGAACGCCGGGCGCCACAGGTCTTGCAGCACTGCGCTCGCAGGGTGGGGGCGTGGCAGCGGCCCAGCCACCGCAGAGTCTGGCAGAACCGCTGCGTCAGTCTGTCACGCACACACCCTGATAGAGAGAGAGAGAGAGACATAGACAATTAATTATAATGAGAGAGAGAGAGAGAGTCAACCCTAGACTCCCTCCAGGGTTGAGGTCACCTGGATCCTACTCCATACTCAGACAAATCTGAGAAATGTATTCACAGATTTGACATTATTCTGATAATATTCCCAGACTCCATCTGGACGACGGATAGACGACCCAAAATGTATAAACCAGAAAGCACAGAGCAATTGATTCCATTGTGGGTGTTTTAAACATCTGGTTTGGGTCTAATATCACAAACTATTTATTAATACAAAGGTATGTTGGAACAATATTGATCGTGTAACTTTACACCTCAACAGGAACTCATGCTACTCTTCGTATTTGAGTGGCCAGGACTAATGGTGCACACACACACACACACACACACACACACACACACACACACACACACACACACACACACACACACACACACATCGGGAGCAATTAGGGGTTGAGAGTCTTGCTCAAGGACACTTGGACACTAACTCTGGGAGAGCCTGGGATCGAACTGGTTCACATTATGGCTGCTCTACCGACCAGGCGACCACTCTACCCGCTGGGTCACAGGAGTCTGAAGTCTATTCATACTAAGACATGTACTAGATAAAATAACTGAAATACTGTTATCTTAAATTGTTGTTTGAGGTCGGTTCCTTCTTTTAAAAAAAAGACTACCTTGGAAGAGAAAAGCAAGAGAGGCAGGTTGCCAGGTTGGGGAACAGCCCAGTCCTTCCGGCAGTGTGTTCAGCGTGGGTGAATAGTTGAACGCTGTGAATGGAAGAGGCTGTAGGCAGCTAATGGATTCCACTCACAACACAGCAGGTATGTCTAGGACGGTCTGTGGGCTTTGATCTCAACACAGCAGGTCTGTGCAGGTCTCTGGGCTTCTATCTCAAAGTATGATTTTGTTAAGAGGGAGTACGGATGAGGACCCAAATGCAGGAGACAGCAGGCAGAGCAATAAACTTAGAAAGGATTTATTAAATAATCTGAGGTTCTTCCATAAACAGGGCAAAGAAGGCGGGAAACATCACAGAAAGCATACAGGAACTCACACAACAGGGAACTACGAAACAACAAGCACACAATGCAAGGACTTAAATAGACACAGGATAGCTGATAGGGCACAGGTGGAACCAAAATACAATCAACACTAGGATAGGCTGAGGCTGGGGGACTAAAAGGACACAGGTGGAAACACTGACAAATTACAAGGTAGGTTCGACAAGGTAACTAACAGTAACTGGAAGACAGGAAACACTAAGAACAATACTACAAAATAAGATCCACAAAACAGTCAAAGTTCACGGTGACAGATTTCCAGAGAACCCCTAACGGTTTCCTCTTAAGAATAAGTTGAGGAATCCGCATACTACTCAAGTACAAAAAAAAGCAAAAAAACTACCTAGTGCAAAAGAGGGGAAGAACATCCCCTCAAACCCTTCGACCCCTACGCCAGTGGCGTCAACTCCGTGGGTTCAGAGGCGCAAATGAACCCACTGCAGGCATTTTGGCAAAATATATCAATATGCAGTATATGCACCCACTGTAAGGATAGCTGTAAGGAGAAACACTTTCCTCTTACTTTAAATGGTAGGCCTACGTCAATAAGCGACCGCCACAAAGCGACTGCTTTACTGTTTATCATTGATCATGCTGAAAACTTTTTTTTCCACCGCTGGGGGGGGGGGGGGGGGGGGGCGTGGCTGCATGAACCCACTGCCGTTATAAGAACCTTCCGCCACTGCTGTCTGCCCTGAGGACTGTGATTGACAGAGGGACAAAGGATGACTGTCGGACCAACAATAGTGTCGGAACTAAAGCCTCTGTACCCTATATTGTAGGCTAATATTATATACTGCTGTGAATATTGTCCATAGCTAAGAACTGAAAGCTTCTTTATAAAGGTTTTTATTGAGACATAACGCTGACAGCCAATGTTATGAAGTTCTGTACAATTGTACATTGACCTTGTGTGACTTTTAACGACTTTCAAACGTGTGTGACGTGACTCGATACAGACACATAATTAGTCCCGTCCCCATGACACCAGAGGAGGGTCCAGATGTCAACAGCTGCAATTCAATACACAGCACTTCCTGTGTGTGCACGGGCGCGCGCACACACACACACACACACACACACACACACACACACACACACACACACACACACACACACACACACACACACACACACACACACACACACACACACACACACACACACACACACACACACACACACACACACACACACACACACACACACACACACACAATCTTTGACCCACTCACCCACTAACCCCATATCCATCCTGCCCCCCAACCCAGCAAACAACAGATTGGGCAGTGGGACATGGGAACCAGAGACTGATGTCCCATCCCACTCCCACAGAAAACAAATCCCATCCCGTCCCAATCCCTGCAGGCCAGAGGGAAAAATAACTCCTGTCCCGCCCCCACTCCTGGTAGAATTACTACCGATCCCATCCCACTCAAAACGACTCCCACTCCTGTCCTGCTAAGGCCAGTCAAAACGACTCCCACTCCCTGTCCGGCTAAGGCCAGTCAAAACGACTCCCCCTCCAGTCAGAACAGTGTTGGCTCACTGAAAGATGACTACAGAAATGGACACATCTGACCCTTTGGTTAGCAGGATCAGGCCGTTTACTGCTAACTAACGCTGCAAATGATCAACTATTGATGTCATTCCCGCTCCTGTTGACTTTTCATTCCCGTCCCGTCCCAAGCATGGGATCAATACAAACTCTTAATTAATCCCATCCCGCGGGAATCCCGCGACCCGTGGCTAGAGTTCTACCAGATGACCAACAACATACCCATGGGTATAACCGGGAGCAACAGATATCCTGTGATCTTTGCATCTGCACCATAATTATGACTAAAATAAATAAAAACATTTCTGTCAAACCAACACTGTTGCCACGCCTAGATAAAAAGAATGCCACGCCTAGATAAAAAGAATGCCACGCCTACATAAAAAGAATGCCACGCCATTCCACTTTCCAAGTCCAATTCTGCTGACCCTATAACGCGTGTCGTTCTCTACAAACAAAACATTTAGATGAAGTGTCCTCAAAATAAAATACACATAGTTTAAACAGATTTGACTCACCAGTGGGGGCACTGTCGCACTCGTGCAGGTGACACTCCTGCGTGCTCTCGGGTGAGGGCTCGTGGTCACACTTGGCCTGGTCCACCTCTTCTTCTGACTCCGCCTCTTCTTCTGACTCCGCCTCCTTGGTGTCGACACATTTGATGAGCCGTCGCTGCACGCCAACGCCACAGGAAGCAGAACACTGCAAGGGGGAATGGTTTGATTAACACTACACAGGAAGTAGAACACTGCATGGGGGGATGGTTTGATTAACACACCACAGGAAGTAGAACACTGCATGGGGGAATGGTTTGATTAACACACCACAGGAAGTAGAACACTGCATGGGGGAAGAGGCGTAACATCAGAAAACAAATAGTGTATATGGGGACTAGGTTGGTGGAGGGTGTGTAGAGCCCAGGATCACATTAGCTGATTGACACAGGGGTGAAAAATGGGTTACAAAATCGTGGGATAAAAAAATATATATATATTTTTTAGAAAACAAATAGTGGGGTGGCCAAAAAATATAAGTTACCTTAGCCCCATTTTTAAAATAACGAAAAGAGTTGATCTACGAGTTCTCAACGTGACAAATCTATCTATTGTCAGTATTGAGCAAGATGTTAACATAAATTCCTTGATAAAGTCATAGAAGAACAATTGATTTACTCCAATGGTTTTTATTGAAGGCTCAAACAGGTCAGCTTGTTTCTACAAACAACAGGTCCAACACTCCCTTCTCAAAATCTCTTACAGACTCCTTCACATCACGCCAAGTAAAATATGAATTATATTCACCAGCAAAATAATAAGTTATAATACAAGTAAAATGCATTGTGGGATGGTTTGCAGTCAACAGGGACAGTTTGACCTTATTTGGGGAGAGTTCTGGCTGGAGGCCTGACTGCCTTTTTTTGCTTTTTCTGGATTATTGAACAGTTGAGTATAATACAGTGAGCTTCTCTTAATACAACTGACAATAACACAAGAGGTCAAATGTTTATTTAACAAAAAAGCATTACTTCATTATTTTAAGCCTTAGTCAATTTAAGTGTTAAGTATTCTGAGGCATCCGTGGAATCCCTGATATATGAGTTATACCAGACATACAAACAGGTAGTTTCGAGGGAGCAATCTGATTGGTTGAAATAGCTCTCTAACCGTGCTTCAAACGAGCATCACACCGCACACCTAATCAAAACAGCTGTGCTGGGCAGTCCCCACAGGCAGTGGCTACTAGCTAAGCTAGGTGTTTACACCAGGGGGGCAGTCAGACAGATATTTTGTGAAGCCACTAAGGAAATGAAAGTTCATATAATGGCCTGTTGTGGCGCTGTCATTGGGCTCAAAAAACCCCATGGCCCCATAGAAGTCCATGTATTTGGGCCCAACTTCACCTAGACTGTATTACCTTAATAAACATGGTCATGAATACTTTTTGCTTCCAGTCACTAGTTTAAAGTCTCATTTCTAATGTCATAATATTCTTTTTGGAAAATGATGGTCCCATTTATAAAAGAAATTACCATAAAGTCGCGCATGTTCTGAGGGGCGTGGCTACCGTTACAGTCTATGAACGTGATCCCCCACCCACTCGAGTCAAAATAAAAACCAATGAAGAAGAAGGGGGGAAGTCCCGCCTCGTTGTCTGGGCCAGCCAATGGGCCAGCTGGGCCCAAACGGATCTAGAAAGATGGCGACTTCCATTGCAAGGACTGACAGGCTTCATTTTACGTTCATGTTAGACCCGCGGAACGCTTTGTCCATATTTTTTACAGTCTATGGTTTACACAGGACATTTTCGCTCCGACATTAAAAAAAAATATTTTTTTAATCAAATATCTTAGTTATAATGAAACTATAGTTGACGTGTTTTTTATTTTTAGGGAAACAGCTGTATAATCGCAATATTACACTCGAGGATGTGTCCATAGGCCTAATGCTTTGATTCTGCCCTGCGTTAATGCAGGATAGAAACAAAGCATTAGAGCTAGGGACCAGAGCTAACATTAGGCCTATATTGATGTGCTTATTGCCTCACTATTAGTATTATTGCACTGTGTATTGTGTTCTTACAGCCGGGCCAGGCTGAGCTGTGCTGTGCCAACTGCTGCTAAGACCTATATGCCTATTCTTTATTGTGTTCTATTGTGTTCGGGGACGGTCCTGTGATCTGCACAGGGGCAGTGTGTAGGCCCTGTAGGTTATGTGTACCGTATGTGTACCGTATGTGTGTGTGTGTGTGTGTGTGTGTGTGTGTGTGTGTGTGTGTGCGTGTGCGTGCGTGCGTGCGTGGGTGCGTGTACCTGTCCCCAGGATCCAGTCATCCACTGCTCACAGGGTTGGACGTTGCAGGGTTGAATCCTGCCCGGCAACACGTCACTGTCACACCCATCTTCCTCAGGACATGTGACCATACGCTGCTGCTCCCCGCCTCCACACACTTCAGAGCACTGCCACACACACACACACACACACACACACACACAGACACGCACAGACACAGACAGACACACGCACAGACACACACACACACACACACACAGACACAGACACAGACAGACAGATACAGACACAGACAGACACAAACGTTTGTTTCTTTGAACCCTGTGCAAACACATTCTGTCTCAAAGTGATTCTCAGGTATACATTATCGTCTAGCATGAGTGTTCAGAGATCCAATCTGAACCATCCCAGTTGATCCAATCTGAACCATCCCAGTTGATCCAATCTGAACCATCCCAGTTGATCGGGGCCGCTCTGATCATTTCCAAACATGTTTGATATTTATCTTGAATCTGGACTGCTGTGGGGGACCGTGTGAAGTGAGGGGCGCTCTTTCATCGTACATCATCCATTCATTGTCAATGTAAATTTAATGTTTGCGTTATTAGGACACTAGCCGATTTGGCCCAATGGCTAATTTGGCCCTCTGCAAATGCCAACAGCCCGCTGATCACACGCACACACGCATGCACGCACGCACGCACGCACACATGCACGCACGTGCGTTTGCATTGCACACAGGTCCAGGACCATGTGTACCAGACCAGTACTCACTGGTCCACCGGTCCCTAGGACCAGGTGTACCAGACCAGGGTTACGGTTCGGTACTCACCGGTCCCCAGGACGAAGCGTACCAGTCCAGACAGGGCTGCGGGTTGCAGGACACCCGGGTCGGAGGCCGAGGGGAGATGGCCTGGCAGTGGAACGGGCGAAGAGGCCTCTGGTCGCGCAGGTCAAAACAACTGACCTCCCGCCAGGACAGCCCGCCGGACCCACAGTTCTTAGAGCACTGCAGGTGGAAAGAAAAGCATGGATTAAAGTTATCAGTCATTTGGATTCCATAGAAGCCTTCTGTGAAAGCATGCTGGGCACCAAAAGGGCTCTTTTGGACTCACCTTGGTCCACTCCCTATGTTCTACTAGGACTCACCTTGGTCCACTCCCCTATGTTCTACTAGGACTCACCTTGGTCCACTCCTCTATGTTCTACTAGGACTCACCTTGGTCCACTCCCCTATGTTCTACTAGGACTCACCTTGGTCCACTCCCCTATGTTCTACTAGGACTCACCATGGTCCACTCCCCTATGTTCTACTAGGACTCACCTTGGTCCACTCCTCTATGTTCTACTAGGACTCACCTTGGTCCACTCCCCTATGTTCTACTAGGACTCACCTTGGTCCACTCCCCTATGTTCTACTAGGACTCACCTTGGTCCACTCCTCTATGTTCTACTAGGACTCACCTTGGTCCACTCCTCTATGTTCTACTAGGACTCACCTTGGTCCACTCCTCTATGTTCTACTAGGACTCACCTTGGTCCACTCCTCTATGTTCTACT
This sequence comes from Protomyctophum bolini, assembly GCF_963924005.1. Taxonomy (NCBI): domain Eukaryota; kingdom Metazoa; phylum Chordata; class Actinopteri; order Myctophiformes; family Myctophidae; genus Protomyctophum; species Protomyctophum bolini. The sequence continues at coordinate 9,305,857 of NC_137862.1, read as the reverse complement.
AGGACTCACCTTGGTCCACTCCCCTATGTTCTACTAGGACTCACCCCTATGTTCTACTAGGACTCACCTTGGTCCACTCCCCTATGTTCTACTAGGACTCACCTTGGTCCACTCCCCTATGTTCTACTAGGACTCACCTTGGTCCACTCCCCTATGTTCTACTAGGACTCACCTTGGTCCACTCCCCTATGTTCTACTAGGACTCACCATGGTCCACTCCTCTATGTTCTACTAGGACTCACCTTGGTCCACTCCCCTATGTTCTACTAGGACTCACCTTGGTCCACTCCCCTATGTTCTACTAGGACTCACCTTGGTCCACTCCCCTATGTTCTACTAGGACTCACCATGGTCCACTCCCCTATGTTCTACTAGGACTCACCTTGGTCCACTCCCCTATGTTCTACTAGGACTCACCTTGGTCCACTCCCCTATGTTCTACTAGGACTCACCTTGGTCCACTCCCCTATGTTCTACTAGGACTCACCTTGGTCCACTCCCCTATGTTCTACTAGGACTCACCATGGTCCACTCCCCTATGTTCTACTAGGACTCACCTTGGTCCACTCCCCTATGTTCTACTAGGACTCACCTTGGTCCACTCCCCTATGTTCTACTAGGACTCACCTTGGTCCACTCCCCTATGTTCTACTAGGACTCACCTTGGTCCACTCCCCTATGTTCTACTAGGACTCACCATGGTCCACTCCTCTATGTTCTACTAGGACTCGCCTTGGTCCACTCCTCTATGTTCTACTAGGACTCACCTTGGTCCACTCCCCTATGTTCTACTAGGACTCACCTTGGTCCACTCCCCTATGTTCTACTAGGACTCACCATGGTCCACTCCCCTATGTTCTACTAGGACTCACCTTGGTCCACTCCCCTATGTTCTACTAGGACTCACCATGGTCCACTCCTCTATGTTCTACTAGGACTCACCATGGTCCACTCCCCTCTGTTCTACTAGGACTCACCATGGTCCACTCCCCTATGTTCTACTAGGACTCACCTTGGTCCACTCCTCTATGTTCTGTTCTACTAGGACTCACCTTGGTCCACTCCTCTATGTTCTACTAGGACTCACCTTGGTCCACTCCCCTATGTTCTACTAGGACTCACCTTGGTCCACTCCCCTATGTTCTACTAGGACTCACCTTGGTCCACTCCTCTATGTTCTACTAGGACTCACCTTGGTCCACTCCCCTATGTTCTACTAGGACTCACCTTGGTCCACTCCCCTATGTTCTACTAGGACTCACCTTGGTCCACTCCTCTATGTTCTATTAAAACTCACCTTGGTCCACTCCCCTATGTTCTACTAGGACTCACCTTGGTCCACTCCCCTATGTTCTACTAGGACTCACCTTGGTCCACTCCCCTCTGTTCTACTAGGACTCACCATGGTCCACTCCCCTATGTTCTACTAGGACTCACCTTGGTCCACTCCTCTATGTTCTGTTCTACTAGGACTCACCTTGGTCCACTCCTCTATGTTCTACTAGGACTCACCTTGGTCCACTCCCCTATGTTCTACTAGGACTCACCTTGGTCCACTCCCCTATGTTCTACTAGGACTCACCTTGGTCCACTCCTCTATGTTCTACTAGGACTCACCTTGGTCCACTCCCCTATGTTCTACTAGGACTCACCTTGGTCCACTCCCCTATGTTCTACTAGGACTCACCTTGGTCCACTCCTCTATGTTCTACTAGGACTCACCTTGGTCCACTCCTCTATGTTCTACTAGGACTCACCTTGGTCCACTCCTCTATGTTCTACTAGGACTCACCTTGGTCCACTCCCCTATGTTCTACTAGGACTCACCTTGGTCCACTCCCCTATGTTCTACTAGGACTCACCTTGGTCCACTCCCCTATGTTCTACTAGGACTCACCTTGGTCCACTCCTCTATGTTCTACTAGGACTCACCTTGGTCCACTCCTCTATGTTCTACTAGGACTCACCTTGGTCCACTCCTCTATGTTCTACTAGGACTCACCATGGTCCACTCCCCTATGTTCTACTAGGACTCACCATGGTCCACTCCTCTATGTTCTACTAGGACTCACCTTGGTCCACTCCCCTATGTTCTACTAGGACTCACCTTGGTCCACTCCCCTATGTTCTACTAGGACTCACCTTGGTCCACTCCCCTATGTTCTACTAGGACTCACCTTGGTCCACTCCCCTATGTTCTACTAGGACTCACCTTGGTCCACTCCCCTATGTTCTACTAGGACTCACCTTGGTCCACTCCCCTATGTTCTACTAGGACTCACCTTGGTCCACTCCCCTATGTTCTACTAGGACTCACCTTGGTCCACTCCTCTATGTTCTACTAGGACTCACCATGGTCCACTCCCCTCTGTTCTACTAGGACTCACCTTGGTCCACTCCTCTATGTTCTACTAGGACTCACCTTGGTCCACTCCCCTATGTTCTACTAGGACTCACCTTGGTCCACTCCCCTATGTTCTACTAGGACTCACCTTGGTCCACTCCCCTATGTTCTACTAGGACTCACCTTGGTCCACTCCCCTATGTTCTACTAGGACTCACCTTGGTCCACTCCTCTATGTTCTACTAGGACTCACCTTGGTCCACTCCTCTATGTTCTACTAGGACTCACCTTGGTCCACTCCTCTATGTTCTACTAGGACTCACCTTGGTCCACTCCCCTATGTTCTACTAGGACTCACCTTGGTCCACTCCTCTATGTTCTACTAGGACTCACCTTGGTCCACTCCTCTATGTTCTACTAGGACTCACCTTGGTCCACTCCCCTATGTTCTACTAGGACTCACCTTGGTCCACTCCCCTATGTTCTACTAGGACTCACCATGGTCCACTCCTCTATGTTCTACTAGGACTCACCTTGGTCCACTCCCCTATGTTCTACTAGGACTCACCTTGGTCCACTCCCCTATGTTCTACTAGGACTCACCTTGGTCCACTCCCCTATGTTCTACTAGGACTCACCTTGGTCCACTCCCCTATGTTCCAGCTGGAACATGGCCGCAGGTAGCAGCGTCGGGCCGGCACGGGCCTCTTGGTGACGTCGCAGTCACGGTCCGATCCAGTGCTGCAGGTCAGAACCCTCCAGGTGGCGCCCAGCCCGCAGCTAGTGGAGCACTGTGGACGAGAAGAACCTTGAGTCCATGAAACAGTCCACACGTACAGAACCATGAGTCCATGACCACAAGCACAGAAGTGAGACCGATGGTTCTGTGCTTGTGAGCCATACTGTGTCAGTCATATGTACACAGATTATACAGCAGGCCCGTTTCGAGGAAGCAATCCGATTGGTTGAAGTAGCCATCTAGCCAATCAGCTGTGCTAAGTGTCACTCCTCTCCCAGAGAGGGTTGCTAGGCTAGCAATTTTCTAGGGCCATATTCGGTCGTATCTGTCATTTCAAAAAAAGAAAAAATAAGATATATTTTTTTAGCTAATATATATAATAAGGGTAAATGTTGTATAATGGCGATATTACACTTGAGGGTTGTGCTTTGCCATCATTAATGACACTTCTGCACTGCTTATGGAACTTGCTAATCGGCTCCTTCCTGCAGCAATATTGCTGAAATGTGTCAGTCAGATATACCACATAGGAACGTCAGATATACTGTGTCAGCATGCTGTAATAAAACCATATAGGAACGTCAGATATACCGTGTCAGCATGCTGTAACAAGACCACATACAGTAGGAACGTTAATGTCTGTTGAGACTCTAACTGAACTTGTCTTTGTTCCTCCACCACCGTAGGAGGACAACCGTTACCATCATGTGTGGGATGCGTGCGATGCGAGAACTCACTGCGCTCCAGTTGCCGATGAGCCAGTGGGCATCTGGGGTGGACGAGGCTGCTGCTGGGGCTGTGGGTGATGTTGGCACCAGGACTGCTGCTGGGGCTGTGGCTGATGTTGGCACCAGGACTGCTGCTGGGGCTGGGGCTGATGTTGGCACCAGGACAGCTGCTGGGGCTGATGTTGGCACCAGGACTGACCACAGAGCAGTAGTAGGACTGAGTAGTGTGGAGGATGCTGGGCCTTGGGTTAGGTTTAGGGTGGAGGCTACTTGGGTAGTAGGCGGATGTGTTGCGACTAGGCCGGCGCCAACGGGCCGCACATCAGCCAGGGATATGGGAGGAGGAAGCCGGTCGTTTTCTGTGACGCCACCACCCCCTCCGGATCTCGCCATTGGAGGAACGATAATGGCGTTGTAGTCGACGTCCGAGAAGAAGGGGGTTTGCTGGGTCGAGACGGACGGCGTGGCTAGCTGTGGTCGTGTTGTTGGAAGCGGCTGGGATGTCGTTAGGCTGAGAAACAACTCTTCCTCCGCGTGTGTGGGTGGTAATGCGTGTGTTCCACTTACCGATGAGGTCTCTCGTTTCCCTGAGATTGGCTCTAAAGGCACGGGGGTGATCCTGTCTTCCTGATGGGAGAAATGATAGGATGTTATCTTGGGCGTGGAATTGCCTTGTTGTTGCGCGTCGGCGATCGCGTCCGCGTTAAAATGCAGCAGTTTAAAGTCACTCTGCGTCGTCGATGATGTGGTTTCAGATTGTAAAGTGGTTTCTACAGAGGGGGAAGATGCTTCTGTCGTTTCAGATTGTAAAGTGGTTTCTACAGAGGGGGAAGCTGCTTCTGTCGTTTCAGATTGTAAAGTGGTTTCTACAGAGGGGGAAGATGCTTCTGTCGTTTCAGATTGTAAAGTGGTTTCTACAGAGGGGGAAGATGCTTCTGTCGTTTCAGATTGTAAAGTGGTTTCTACAGAGGGGGAAGCTGCTTCTGTCGTTTCAGATTGTAAAGTGGTTTCTACAGAGGGGGAAGATGCTTCCGTTGTACTCTCTGCTAGTCGATAAACCTCCTCCGTCACATCAGCGCTGAACGTGGTCGGTAGGATGTCGATCTGACTACGGGCTGGACTCCCCCTAGTGGTAGAACTGTATTCTACCTCGACAATAACGTCTTCCTCTTCAGAATAATCCTCTCGGTCTCTCCGCACTCCAGTGACCGTGGTTGGCTCGTGCGTCGTCGACACCAGACTAGGCAGCGTGTGAATCTCAGGATGCCCCTTTTTCCATTTCTCTGCATATCGACGACTTGGAGAAACGGAAGGCGGCGGAACAGTCGATACGGGCAAAAAATAGTCCTCGGGGAGAAAAACGTTTTCCGATTCTTCCGGAGAGGATTCGTTTGGAGACGGTTCGTCGTCGTCGTCTTCGTCGACGACGACATTGTCCGGACTCGGATGCCGCCGATCGTCGACGTCCGAAGTGTACGCGTCATGAAGCACGGACGTCGCGTGGATCGGTGAGGTAGTCGGCGTGGGGACCGTCTGCTTTTCCCCGGAACCGTTTGGGACTTTGGGATCGTGCGGACGGTCTTCACCACCGTCCTCGTTCCCAGCGTCAAAGTCGTAAGACAGCTCCTCCTCGTGGAACTTTATGAAATTATAGTCGTAATAAAAGTCGTCCACGGGAACATTCTTGTCGCCGGAACGATCCAGACTCTGTTCGATGTGATTGTTCTGGTCAAGATCTGCCTCCGCGACGACGACGTTAAGGTCGCCGCGACCCCTGGGCTGAGCTCTGGTCGTGCCGGTACCGGTACCGTGGTGGAGTCTGGGCCGAGGCGGCCCGGCCGCGTCGGGTATGGAGTTGATCTCGTTGAAGGTTTCCGGCTCGCTGGACCAGCCGCTTCCTCCCGAAGACTCGGGGCTCTCCTCGAAGACGACGTCCGTGACCAGCGGACACTCCCGGAGGCTGCACGGCGCCACAGAGACGGGTCTCTTTTTGGGATCGCAGTCGGCGGCCGCGTTCCTCCTGGAGCAGGACACGTTCCTCTCCTGTAGGCCTCGTCCGCACGTCAGCGAGCACTGGGAGGAGACAGAGGACAGCGATATGAACACATTGTGGAATTCTGTCCACTAAACCTAGGACCAAAAATGGCCGTCGAGTACCCTTTTTTTGAGTGGTGCAACCACTCCCTTACGGAGCTATGTGTGTGGGTGGGTGGGTGGCTGGCTGGCTGGGTATGAGCACGAAAACAGCATGGTTGTTTTTCACCACCTGTGTGCAACCTAACACACACACAAACACACACACACACGCAGATATTAACTGTAACATTTCTCAACCGTTTTGGACGCGGGGCGGCACGCCGGAACCGGCCCGGCCTCCTGGGCGCGTTCCTGGGGGTCTGTAACTCCGCCAAGGGCAGGGGACAGGGGACAAGACAGGGGACAGGGCAGGGGACAGAGGACAGGGGACAGGGCAGGGGACAGAGGACAGTGGACAGGACAGTGGACAGGACAGGGGACTCACCTTTGTCCAGTGTCCTGTGCTCCAGGGGGCGGGGCAGGGGACGTGCGTGTTGCAGGACGTCAGCGCCTCAGGTTTGGACGTGATGTGTTTGCACTGGGCGAGCTGCAGCGCCGTCTGCTCCTCCGCGCTCACCGCCCGGATGCACAGCACCGTCCGCTTGGTCAGACCGGAACTCCCACAGCTGGACGAACACTTCTGCCACTCGCCCGCCCACCACCTGGAGAGAGAGAGAGAGAGAGATAGAGAGAGAGAGAGAGAGAGAGAGAGAGAGAGAGAGAGAGAGAGTTAGAATTTAGTTTGATTAATACAAAACAGCATTTCGAGGAATACACAAGAAAGTCTTGAGACTTCTGTTTTAAAACCTCATATTGGTTGGTTTCCAGGTGGGGGTGGGGCTTGTGTGCATGCTGTGTGATGTGATTGTAATCATGCATTCAGTATATATATATATATATATATATATATATATATATATATATACCGTATATATATATATATATATATATACTGAATGCATGATAGGGAATAGCAGTAGTGGCCATTTTGAAAATGTGTTAAAGCCTGAAGAATAAAGGAACTAGAATTCACGTGTGCTTAGAGGTGTGTGTGTGTGTGTGTGTGTGTGTGTGTGTGTGTGTGTGTGTGTATGTGTGTACGTGTGTGCGTGCATATGAGTGAAGTGGAATGACCTAAAGGATTTTGTAAACAAATCCTTTCCCGGGGGTCAAGGATGTCAGAGGTCAAACTCACACAGCCGGACAGAGCTCTTTGTTACAGACGGTCTGCTTATCGTCCGGCCGGGTCAAAAGGTCACAGTGGTCCTCGTCCACTATCCCAGACATTCTCTCCACGCAGTGAACTATCTGACGCTTGACCCCTGAGAGAGAGAGAGAGATACATAGAGAGAGAGAGAGAGAGAGAGAGAGAGAGAGAGAGAGAGAGAGAGAGAGAGAGAGAGATGGAGAGACATGGAGAGAGACAGAGCGAGAGAGAGCGAGAGACGATTTTAAGAAACCCAATGTTATTCTCCATAGATAAAAACTCCCACGAACTACAGGATGAACAGGTGAACTAGGGGATGAACAGGTGAACTAGGGGATGAACAGGTGAACTAGGGGATGAAATGATAGAACAAAACAAAAGCAACGTTCTCCTACCTGCTCCACAGGTGGCGCTGCATTCTGTCCACGAGCCGTACTTCCAGGAGAAGTGTGAGACGGGGAGGAGGTCGTCCTCCGAGACGGGTCGTCTGACCGTGTATTCATAACGCACTCCTGGGTTGGTCTCCTGGAACAGCAGCTGGAACACAGAACAGAACGGTTACTCCTGGGTTGGTCTCCTGGAACAGCAGCTGGAACACAGAACAGAACGGTTACTCCTGGGTTGGTCTCCTGGAACACAGAACAGAACAGTGATACTCCTGAATCCTGGGGTTGGTCTCCTGGAAGAGGAGCTGGAGCATCATCTCTATGGGGTGATCAGCCAATCACAAGCCAATGTTTGTGTTCACACAGACCCGTAAAGCTGGACATATAGGAGGGGCTAGCGCCTCCAAAATGGGGGCAGAGGTTCTGCTCTGACCGCTGGGCGCAGGGCAGGAGCCCTGGGGGTGGGGCAGAAGGTCAGTGACTCCTATACCTGGATCCACAGTGGTTCCATGGTGGGCCCGGGCGAGGTCAGGTTCTCCAGGTGTCCGGTCCGTTCGTAGGTGAACACGGTCCCGGCCGCCTTGTACTCGCCGTTCCATTGGATGGTCCAGGCTCCGTTCAGGAAGTACTGGTCCGGGTTGTCGCTGCGCAGGGCCAGGAAGTTCCCCGCCTCGGACACCTCCTCGATGCGGATGTCACGCGCTCCCTCCGGAATCAGCCCGATGTCCACGTAACCTTATGGGGGGAAAACCATGTTAACACCATGGAAATGCGCCTGCATTTTTCATAATAATGGCGCTATAGGGCCAAGCAGATTGGGCAGATTTTTATTCTGAAAAGCCCCGCCTTCCATTACCACCCAAAACCGACTTCAAAATACTACTTTTTTTCTCCAAAAGCAAGGTACGTAGCAAATAGCTAAACCTAATAATTAAATATTGCAAATGTTCTTTCACAGAGAGGCTGAGATTTGAAAGTTTGTAGCGGTCTACAGTACTTGCACGCTCTGTTTGCGCACTAGTAGGCCATTTATGGCCTACTAGTGTGCAACAAGCATGCAAGTAGGCACTCGACAGAGTTCAGTTCTAGTTTAGTCCTAGTTTTAGGCATCATAGCTTCGTTTTTATTTAGTTTTTTCGCCTAGCTGTGAAAACAGGTAGACGTCGACGAACATTCTTCGCCATAGTTCTACGGAATCGAACATTACAGACCAGAGGAATCGAACGCTGCAGCATACATTACAGACCAGAGGAATCGAACGCTGCAGCATACATTACAGACCAGAGGAATCGAACGCTGCAGCATACATTACAGACCAGAGGAATCGAACGCTGCAGCATACATTACAGACCAGAGGAATGGAACGCTGCAGCATACATTACAGACCAGAGGAATGGAACGCTGCAGCATACATTACAGACCAGAGGAATGGAACGCTGCAGCATACATTACAGACCAGAGGAATGGAACGCTGCAGCATACATTACAGACCAGAGGAATGGAACGCTGCAGCATACATTACAGACCAGAGGAATGGAACGCTGCAGCATACATTACAGACCAGAGGAATCGAACGCTGCAGCATACATTACAGACCAGAGGAATCGAACGCTGCAGCATACATTACAGACCAGAGGAATCGAACGCTGCAGCATACATTACAGACCAGAGGAATCGAACGCTGCAGCATACATTACAGACCAGAGGAATGGAACGCTGCAGCATACATTACAGACCAGAGGAATCGAACGCTGCAGCATACATTACAGACCAGAGGAATGGAACGCTGCAGCATACATTACAGACCAGAGGAATGGAACGCTGCAGCATACATTACAGACCAGAGGAATGGAACGCTGCAGCATACATTACAGACCAGAGGAATGGAACGCTGCAGCATACATTACAGACCAGAGGAATCGAACGCTGCAGCATACATTACAGACCAGAGGAATCGAACGCTGCAGCATACATTACAGACCAGAGGTGAACGTTACGTACCGAGGCCCTCGCTGGCGTTGTAGGTTTTCTTCACCGTTTCACACGTAGAGCCGTTCCCGTGACACACCCCGCAGCGGTCTTCTGTCGCGTTAGAACCAATCACGTAGTCACAGCCCACGACCTGAAAGACACACAGCCAATCACATTGTCACAACCCGCCATCCTGCAAGACACACAATAGCAAATATACTGTACATTATTATGTAGTAAATCAGTGGTTCTCAACCCTCTCTCACATCAAGGTCCATTATTTATTCTCCATCTGAGCCACAGAACCACCGTTTGATGACATTTAGCCTCTCAGACCCATCTGAGCCACGGAACCACCATTTGATGACATTTAGCCTCTCAGACCCATCTGAGCCACGGAACCACCGTTTGATGACATTTAGCCTCTCAGACCCATCTGAGCCACGGAACCACCATTTGATGACATTTAGCCTCTCAGACCCATTTGAGGCACACGCGCGCGCGCGCGCGCGCGCGCGCGCGCACGCACGCACGCACGCACGCACGCACGCACGCACGCACACACACACACACACACACACACACACACACACACACACACACACACACACACACACACACACACACACACACACACACACACACACACACACACACACACACACACACACACACACACACACACACACACACACAATCCATCATTTAGCTGCATGGGGACCACCTGGAACCCCCTCAAGGACCACTGGTGGTCCCTGGACCACTGGTCGAGAACCACTGATCTAGTGAATCCACAGAGGGCGCTCAGACATTCTGGCAAATAAATAAATCCAGCTGAAGGTTAAATACTGCCCACAGTGCAAGCACAGTAAATCCTAAATGAAACAATTCATGTAATCTCTGTCAGCGTTTAGCCTCAACGTGGCTGCTAGCTGTAAAAAGGTTCTATTGGACCCAAAGCAACACATTATGCCGTGATAAGGGATTGACCCGCTCACGGTTTCCACGGCCATGGCTGTCGAGCATCTGAATTGAACTGGAGTCAACGGGCTCTATGTGCACTAGGGGTGTCAAAAACATCCATCCAAATTAGATTCCCGTTATGAACGATTCAAAATCGATTCATAATTTCCCTTTTTTAGATTTTTTCTTCTGGTTACAGTTACAGGAGTTTTCACTACATGGTGTTTGTGATATAAAATCTAAGCTCATCCTAATCACAGAAACATCATGTCTTCAGTCATTTTCAAGTTACTGTAGTATAGTCACTTCAGTTGGCTGGAGTAGATTGTGATGAAATCCTATGTATTGAATCGAGAATCATTTTGAATAGAGAATCATTTTAAATCTGGAAATAAAACACTTGAAATGTACTGCAATTCTGCAAACTGTTAATCAATCAATCAAAACTAGTATCTTACAGATATCTATCAGACAGTACTAGTACCTTACAGATGCCATCGATGCAGATCTCTCGACTAGAGCTGCCTTCGTAGCATGGCGTTCCATCGGACACGGCGTCCAGCATCTTCTCTGAGAAGTTCTCCTTCACCGGACGACAGTGGAGTTCACAGGAGTTCACTGAGAGAGAGAGAGAGAGAGAGAGAGAGACTATGTTAGCCTGGTATCTCTCTCTCATGTTCCATGCATACATACATGCATCACCTCTGTTGACCGCCACCCACATGTGGAGCCTGCCCTTATAAGGCATGGAGTTGAAGTGACCTCTCACCTCTTGTTGAACTTGACCTCTCACCTCCGTTGTTGACCTCTCACCTCTGTTGACCTCTCACCTGTGTTGACCTCTCACCTCTATTGTTGACCTCTCACCTGTGTTGACCTCTCACCTCTGTTGTTGACGGCCACCCAGGTGTTGAGCCTTCCCTTATAAGGCATAGAGTTGAAGTGACCTCTCACCTCTGTTGTTGACGGCCACCCAGGTGTGCAGCCTGCCCTTATAAGGCATGGAGTTGAAGTGACCTCTCACCTCTGTTGTTAACGGCCACCCAGGTGTGCAGCCTGCCCTTATAAGGCAGTGAGTTGAAGTGAGCACACTGCAGGTCTCTGAAGCTGGGTCGTTCCAGGACGCACGGCGTTCCGTTGCACACCTTGAACCTCCGCCGCTCTCCCAGACAGTAGCGCCCCCCGTGGGCAGGACTGGAGGAAATGAGCAATATATTTATTAAGGGTTGGCGATGAATTTGATCTGCTTTTTAGGTACGGAGATCAAGGGCATCCGAATCCCCCGAAGCAGTATCAGTGTGTGCAGCATCAAGTAAGCAGCAGGATGAGCAGTGCAAACTTCCAGTGAGTGTGTGTGATTGGATGAAGTGAATCATGTGCCTAAGAACGTGATGCTGAGGCGACCCAAATAACGGCTGGCAGCAACTGCACTGATTGAACTTGCTTTGCGCATGTCTTTGCTTTGTCTGTGACAGGTATAATGCTCAGTATTATTACAAGTAAGATGCGCGAACGCAGCTCGTAAATTGCAACAACAATTAGAATAATGAATAAGTTTTTTACGACAGTTCTGCCCAGGTTACATAGTTAGTAATGGCTCACTGGAGTTCGCAATCGTTAATCTCTCCTTGAGTAGTGTTTAGGACAGTAGAAACCAAATCAAATATAAATAGCTGAATACAGTTCAAATACAGTACTTTTGTAACAGAAGGAAGGCAACTGACCTTTTCACTTTTGGAAAATGATATTGAAGAAAACAGTTAACCGGTTAATGTGTGTAGCGTCACTTTAAAAGCATAATTTGGTTACCCGGGCAGCGCTGGTAACTTGGCAGGTATCTCTACACTTTTAGACCGACATGTTTGTGCCAGCGTGGGCGATTAGATTTATTTCTTGATCTTGCGTTGGTTGTTTAAACATGACGGCATGGGCCGCTATGCTCGATAACAGGCTTGATAAGCCCAAAGCTAATTGATACCAGGTACTCAATCAATACGCTTGCTATCGGGTTATTTCGGGTATTGGGTTTCGAGCTCCATCCCTGAATGCTACTGAACATATGCTGGGTCTACACAGTCCCTGTGGGTGTTCTGGACTCTGGGACTTACACTGGGTCTACACAGTCCCTGTGGGTCTGGACTCTGGTACTTACACTGGGTCTACACAGTCCCTGTGGGTCTGGACTCTGGGACTTACACAGGGTCTACACAGTCCCTGTGGGTCTGGACTCTGGGACTTACACTGGGTCTACACAGTCCCTGTGGGTCTGGACTCTGGTACTTACACTGGGTCTACACAGTCCCTGTGGGTCTGGACTCTGGTACTTACAATGGGTCTACACAGTCCCTGTGGGTCTGGACTCTGGTACTTACACTGGGTCTACACAGTCCCTGTGGGTCTGGACTCTGGTACTTACAATGGGTCTACACAGTCCCTGTGGGTCTGGACTCTGGTACTTACACTGGGTCTACACAGTCCCTGTGGGTCTGGACTCTGGTACTTACACTGGGTCTACACAGTCTCGCTGGGCGTTCTGGACTCCGGTACCACAGCTTCTGGAGCACGCCGACCACTGGCTCCACGCCACCCAGCCGCCGTGCACGCTCTGAGGGCGACGGCCGACTGACACGCACGCACCGCCATAACACCACTGGTAAGAAACACACACACGAAACGTAGAATTAACAACGACGCACACATGTCTGTTCTAACAAAGATCAATGTAATTAACAGTCAGAAAAAGAAAAGAAAACCTGTGACATTCTTCTGTGTGTGTGTGTGTGTGTGTGTGTGTGTGAGAGAGAGAGCCTTAACCTAAAAAAAAATTGAGGTTAGGGTATTATTTATATACCACATTCTTATTTTCTTACTTTATCTTCCCCACAGTGGGTCAGTGTGTTAATTACTTTATCCTCCCCACAGTGGGTCAGTGTGTTAATTACTTTATCCCAGAGTAATCTAGTAAGAGAGTGGCGACACGCTTTGATCTCGCCGCAAAGCGGGGTGCAGTGGGCTATAGTTCCAAACATTGGAACTATCCCATTGAGACAGTGGGGTGCCCCACAGTGTGTTACTTCCTTTATCCTCCCCACAGTGTGTTACTTCCTTTATCCACCCCACAGTGTGTTACTTCCTTTATCCTCCCCACAGTGTGTTACTTCCTTTATCCTCCCCACAGTGTGTTACTTCCTTTATCCTCCCCACAGTGTGTTACTTACTCTATCCTCCCCACAGTGGGTTCCGTCCACGGCCCCGTCCAGTTTGGAGTGGCAGGTCTTCCCCACCGTGCACCACAACGTACTGCAGATGTTCTGTAAAGGACAATTATAATAAATATATTAACACCACCATAGAGTACTGTATAATGTTCTGTAAGGACAATTATAATATATTAATATTACGTACGTTGAAATATATTGGCCGAGAGCCAGGTCACTTGAGGCTATGGGGTTGTTTGTCGCTGGCCCTGGGAGGGATGGGATTTAACTTGCCAACTTGCTACTGGACTAGCAGATAGTGGCTTTGGTCTAGTCACTCTAGTGGTTAAGATGTTGGACTAGTTAGTGTAGCAGAGTGGCTTTGGTCTAGTCACTCTAGTGGTTAAGATGTTGGACAAATCCCGGGCGTCACATTAGCATGGGATATTTGTAAGGGCTAAATATGATTAAAAAAACATTATGGATTTGTATTGAATATCTATGTCTTTAACTATATCTTAGTTACAATGAAATTGTACCGGTGGACACCCTGTCCCCAGTGAGATGCTCTGAATTATCCGTCTCGCACCCCTATCAAACAGGCCAGGGAAATCAAGGACTATTTAAAGAGGACGGGAAGCGAAGACCGCACGGTGGACTCCATGTTGCTCCCTGGAAGGAAAGAAACATGCGCAGTTGAGACCAGGAAGTTAATGACTCGGGGCTGGTGAGTCGTGACTGACTCACCATAGCGACTTCCACCATTTCAACAAAATAAGCACAAACAAACCACTTCACATGTACGATGTTGATGTAACCAGGAGATTTGGTGGGATATATATTTTTATGAGAGCTCATAATACAGAGCTATGACTGTATTATTATAACCGTACGATTCTGGTGACTGCATTCCTTATAGGACCACTTCACCACTTTTCAACCTATCTTCATATAATAGGTCCTAGACTCCTCACTAATAATACTCTGTGTACTCTGTCTGTGTCTCATAGGAGGGCTGTGGGCAGTTCGGAAACCCGTCCACCAGTGACATCATCGTTAGGCAGATTTTTTTTTAACTAAACCTTTTTTCACTAAAAAGTTTAGATTTGTGAGAACTTTTCAGGACTAGAAAGCCTGCAGTTTCTATTAGCTTGGATTCCCCATTGATGATGTCACTGGTGGACGGGTTTGTAAACTGCCCACAGCCCTCCTATGAGACACAAGACTGAGTAGAAAATAATTGTGCCATTTAATCATGATTATTAGTGAGGACCTATTATAATGAAAATAGGTTGAAAAGTGGTGAAGTGGTCCTTTAACGTCGGGTACACCGAGAGGAGTCAGACAGGAGAGACCACCGTCTCGTGTGCATCCTGTGGTTTGTGTCAGCGCCGGTGGGCTCTGCTCGTAAAGCCCCGAACACATGGCAGCAGCAGCCCAGTGTGTGTGTGTGTGTGTGTGTGTGTGTGTGTGTGTGTGCGTGCGTGTGTGTTTGAACACATTGCAGCAGCAGCAGCAGCAGCCAGTGGAGTTTATAGACAATCACACATAAACTATGTTTGTTATAGACCGCTATGTGTGTGGTCTCTCCTCTCTCTCACGGTCATCACGTTGTGTTTGGTCCTTTCAGAACGGCCTGTGGGTTACCGCATCATTTCAACACTTTTACACTGTTGTTGTTGTATGTTTTTTTTTGTGGCTTTTGCCTATATTTGTTTATGGTTTAACTGCTTATGACGTAACGTTCCGCCAGAAGGAATCAAACTGGCAACTGCTTCTGGCGTAATACTGTCTGAAAAGCTTTATTATTGATATCAAACCGGATCGCTGATTTCTATTTTGTAATAATTGTTTTGGCTTGGCCTTTCCTTCTTTAGCGATCCTAGACCGGGTTGATCCTGCCGTCCACCTCCCATTATACAGGCTGACTCAAAGCTCCTAATCTACGGAGCTCTCCATGGTTTGGATAAAACGTGCAATGTTCGGAGGTCTTTGCTGATTATCCGGTGGTTTAGATGGAAACATTGGCGCTTTCTAGAGCAAGGATGGCATCAATTTAGCTCGCTAGCATTGATGCTATTTATTTAGCATTAAGATGGACGCTCCAAACCGGATGTCAGTCCCAGTGTGTGCCGCATTGAAATAGCCTCGGCAGTCTGCGGTTGGCTCTGCGTCCAGCAGGTGGCAGCATATGGGTTAATTAAGGGTTAAAGGATCTTACGTCGACGTCGTCGCAGAGCACAGAGCCAGATCCGTACTGCAGGCGACACTGGTGAGCGGCGCTATAGATCGCCCCCGGAGGCAGCGAGCGGTACTGCAGGGAGAGGAGGTCCTTCACTGGCACGTCATCCAGACACCAGCCCCAACCGCGACTGTACACACACACACACACACACACACACACACACACACACACACACACACACACACACACACACACACACACACACACACACACACACACACACACACACACACACACACACACACACACACACACACACACAGTTATTTAATATCCTTTATTTATTACTAAGGATACACATGGCACCTCCTCAGACAAACTGCCCAGAACAGCCGAAACAGAGCTCAGTATTTGTTTGGCTTTGCTTTTTGTCATGCCAGCTATAGTTACGCCACTCGTAGTCCGTTTATGTACATGGCCCAGGTTTATGTACACGGCCCAGGCTTCCAAATATCATTATGACGAATCTACAACGATACCCGAGGTCTGTTATGATTCCAAGTAATGGTTGGCACTTAGAATGTTTATCTTTGAATGCCTGTTCCATGTATACAGATCAATGACACAGCCCACCTCCAGAATCAGGACCTATCCTTGTGGCTGGTGTCAACAAAAACAACATTTGGAATGCTAGCAAAGACATCACATTTACAACTAAACCGCACGGCACGCGCGGACGCACGCATGGACACACGCACGCACGGCACGCACACACGCACGGACGCACGCATGCATGCACGGACGCACGCATGCTCGCACGCATGCACGCACGGGCACAAAAACATCATCTTTGCCTCAGCTTTGGTAAGCTACTCACACCCAATATGTTCAAGGGTTGTTCTCTAAAACGAAATAATCAGACTTGTCTGATTATGATCAAAGGAAAACTTATTTCAAGTGCCTACGATGGATCTCACATGTACTCTGAAAAGGGCTGTGCACAGGTGTTAATATAAGCCTCCCTGCTCCGTGTAATTTGTAACAATATGGTAGCAGTCAAAATGATTAATACTGATCCATTCACACACATTCATACACCTTTACATAGATTGTGCATTACATTCACCCATTCACACACACATTCATACAGCTTTACATTAGATTGTGCATTACATTCACCCATCCACACACACATTCACACACACCTTTACATAGATTGTGCATTACATTCACCCATTCACACAAACATTCATACAGCTTTACATTAGATTGTGCATTACATTCACCCATCCACACACACATTTACATTGATTGTGCATTACATTCACCCATTCACACACACATTCACACACCTTTACATAGATTGTGAATTACATTCACCCATTCACACACCTTTACATAGATTGTGAATTACATTCACCCATTCACACACCTTTACATAGATTGTGAATTACATTCACCCATTCACACACCTTTACATATAGATTGTGAATTACATTCACCCATCCACACACACATTCAGATGGCGGAAGAAACCATGCAAGCCAGATATCTGTGGCAATACACACACTAAACTAAGTGATAAGAGGCACAGACAGATGCCTGAGCACAGAAGCGCAAACGTACTGTGCTCAGCTGGACTGCCGAAGACCAGTGCTACAAATGACTCAGCCTGCGTGGCGTGGTGTGTGTGTGTGTGTGTGTGTGTGTGTGTGTGTGCGTGCGTGTGTGCGCGTGTGTGTGTGTGTGTGTGTGTGTGTGCACGGTGTTAAGCACTCCCACAGGACTGTGTAAGTGTTTCACTCGGAGGTCACACTGCTACAGGGCAGTCATAAAGTGGTCCTCGAAATTAAATGGATTCCAGGTGTGGGAGGTCAGAGGTCAGAACATTTTGGGGGGATACATGATGTTCTGTTGGTGATGGGGGATGAAAACCATTATAGTAAACTACTGTATACATGTATGTATATTACAGTGAATCTTACTAAACTGTATATGTATACACACAACATGATTTGTGCAAATGCTTGACAACGTCACCCAAATGTGTTCCCTCACCAGTCAGCCAATCAGACACTTCCAAGTAGGCACTCGACAGAGTGCAGTTCTAGTTTATATTTTGGTATGATAAGTCTTCCAATTCAGTAGCTTAATAGCAGTTATTATCGGCAGTTACAACCTACTGTATATAAGGCAAAGTTTTCCAAATGTCATTATTCTTTAAGTAGCTAGGGGGTTTTCATGATTCTGAACCCATTCCAAGCATTAGTTTTGCACGACAAACACTCCTTGGGCTAAATTCGGCCATTTGTGCCCAAATGTGATGATCATGACCTCATCACCCCCCAAACTAATCCTATTTGAACCGGGGACCCCCCAAACTAATCCTATTTGAACCGGGGACCCCCCAAACTAATCCTTTTTGAACCCGGGACCCCCCAAACTAATCCTATTTGAACCCGGGACCCCCCAAACTAATCCTATTTGAACCCGGGACCCCCCAAACTAATCCTATTTGAAACGGGGACCCCCTAAACTAATCCTATTTGAACCCGGGACCCCCCAAACTAATCCTATTTGAACCCGGGACCCCCCAAAATAAACCCAGCACACGGTGGTATACTCACTCCAGGAACCTGGTGATGTACTGGCGACTGCAGCGGGACCATGTGGGCGTGGCGTATCCGTACAGCAGCTGTGGAGACATGACGTACGGCCTCTTCCCCACCGGCTCACAGTCGTTACCGACACCGTCATGTTGGATCCCAAAGCTGTGACAGAGAGGTACAAGTACAACACAGTCGTTACCGACACCGTCATGTTGGATCCCAAAGCTGTGACAGAGAGGCACAAGTACAACACAGTCGTTACCGACACAGTCATGTTGGATCCCAAAGCTGTGACAGAGAGGTACAGTACAAGTACAACACAGTCGTTACCGACACAGTCATGTTGGATCCCTGCAAAGCTACGACAGAGAGGTACAAGTACAACACAGTCGTTACCGACACAGTCATGTTGGATCCCTGCAAAGCTGTGACAGAGAGGTACATGTACAACACTGAACACATACTGTACGGTCATGTTGGATCCCAAAGCTGCGACAGAGAGGTACAAGAACAACACAGTACTGTACAGTCATGTTGGATCCCAAAGCTGCGACAGAGAGGTACAAGAACAACACAGTACTGTACAGTCATGTTGGATCCCAACGCTGTGACAGAGAGGTACAAGAACAACACAGTACTGTACGGTCATGTTGGATCCCAACGCTGTGACAGAGAGGTACAAGAACAACACAGTACTGTACGGTCATGTTGGATCCCAAAGCTGTGACAGAGAGTACAACACAGTCGTTACCGACACCGCCATGTTGGATCCCAAAACCATAGACCTATAAACGTAGGCTCTGGGGACCGTGTCAAAATTTAAGTCCCCGGACAAGACGCTCTGTGATTGGCCAGTAGTCACTCGAGTGACAGCGAGAGACATGGAGGAGTCGCATGAGTGACGTCACTCGGGCAGCGACGCAGCGTGCCTTCCCCATACGGCACTTCCCCTTGACTTCCTGCCTTGACTGACGTCGCTCCAATGAACGGCAGCGGCCAGTGAGGGGCGCTAGCCCCTCCTATATATGGCTTTAATGTTCGTTTTTCAACGATGTTCGTTTAAGAACACGTCATGGACAATAAAGAGAAATGTAATGTTTGTTTCGAGGACTTAAACAAACATTAGCACCCGTTGCTTAAACTGTTGTAATTGATGTTGTAAGATGATAAGATCGCCCTTCACTTCACACGGGTGTGATTTTTTAATATCTATGCCCAAAACTACAACAGAGACCAAGGTACAAGTACAACACAGTCGTTACCGATACAGCTGTGACAGAGAAGAACAGAGAAGTACAACATCTGTGCAACACACATGTTGCACAGATGTACCATTCCAACTCTTCTTCAAAAGGACCCCAACATTACACAGATGTACCATTCCAACTCTTCATCAAAAGGACCCCAACATTACACAGATGTACCGTTCCAACTCTTCTTCAACGCTTTCCTGACGTTTTCCTGAAGGTTTTCTGAAAGTGCAAACACTGCAGGTTTTATTCACTGATTAGCCTAATGCTACTGCTACTGCTTTGCTACTGAAAAGACGTGTCCAGCAGAAGAACTATTGCATGCTTAAAATAGCCGATCTACAAGCTATGTTTGCAACCAAACATAGAATGGCTTGTCTTTTAGTTGGACTGGATCTCTGCTCCACTAGTCCCTCCCTGATAGTCGGGTTTCCATTTGCTTCCAATTGTCAATATATTTAGTCTTATATTTAGTCTTAGATTTAGTCGTCTTAGATTTAGTCGACAAACATAACTTTTTCGTCATAGTTTTAGATTTAATTTTATAATGTATAAAATGGGGTTGGATCAGGTTGAAACCTTGTCCACATGTGGACCTCATAGATGACCTCATACTGTAGATCTACATCAGTGTTGATTTGGTCGACTAAAACTATGATGAAAGATGTCCGTCAACTACCTTTCTTCTTTGAGGAAAACAAAATAAAAACAAAATAAAAAACAAAGCTATGATGACTAAAAGTATGACTAAATATATTCTATTAGACTTCGCATTAAGACCAACATCTTTGTCTTGGAATTTAGCAAGTATTACTGTAACATAGGTGTCGTTTTTCTCAAAGTCAATATACTCAACAAGTCCTCTGATACCGTTGACTAATCCATCAGATACCATTACATTAGTAGTCAACATCACTTGTGCACCAATTGCTATACTGAGTGTTGTTGGTAAACCTCCTGTTTGTGATAGTTTACTTTTTGTGCAATCCAGATCAAATAACCGTGTGTCTTTATCTTTTCTACTATCTTCTGCCTTTATATGAAAAATAGTAATAGTAAATAGTAAGTGATGACGTAAGAGATATGGTCATCTGTGTAGTCTGGTCCCAGCAGACCAGGCACAGATTTACAAATTACAAATCACATTACAACTACATACAGAGTATGTAGTTGTAATTTGATTAGCAGTACACCGTGGTTACTTGGTTCCAAAAAGTGAAGCCAAGTTTTTTTCAACCGTAAGTCTGTGCCCGGTTTGCTGGGACCAGTTACAACATTACGTCATCGTTGAGAACTGGGACCAGAGTACATGGTGTGTGTATATGTATGACTAGCTCTCAGTGATGACGTAAGAGATATGGTCATCTGTGTAGTCTGTTCCCAGCAGACCAGGCACAGATTTACAAATTACAAATCACATTACAACTACATACAGAGTATGTAGTTGTAATTTGATTAGCAGTATACTGTGGTTACTT
Source organism: Protomyctophum bolini (assembly GCF_963924005.1). Lineage (NCBI taxonomy): Eukaryota > Metazoa > Chordata > Actinopteri > Myctophiformes > Myctophidae > Protomyctophum > Protomyctophum bolini. The sequence continues at coordinate 9,284,724 of NC_137862.1, read as the reverse complement.
GGTTCCAAAAAGTGAAGCCAAGTTTTTTTCAACCGTAAGTCTGTGCCTGGTTTGCTGGGACCAGTTACAACATTACGTCATCCTTGAGAGAGTACATGGTGTGTATATGACGTAATGTTGTAACTTGTAACTTGTAACTTGTAACTTGTAACATTACGTCATATACACACCATGTACTCTCTCAAGGATGACGTAATGTTGTAACTGGTCCCAGCAAACCAGGCACAGACTTACGGTTGAAGAAAACTTGGCTTCACTTCGAAGAGACCAAGCGAAATGATTACTTGCGCGCTCTGCTTGCGCAAGTAACTAGAACTGCACTCTGCCGAGTGCATACTTGCTTGTTGCACACTAGTAGGCCATAAATGGCCAACTAGTGCGCAAGCAGAGCGCGCAAGTACTTTCGACCGCTGTAAACTGTCACATCTCAGTATCTCTGTGAAGGAACGTTTGAAATGTATAATCATTAGGTGTAACTATTTGCTACCTATACCTACTTTTTTACAGAAAAATAAATCATTGATATGTGATGCATATTTGTGTATGCAAATCTGAGCCTGGTTTGCTGGGACCAGATTACACATTACGTCATCGTTGAGAGCTGGGACCAGAGTACATGGTGTGTATATGTATGACTAGCTCTCAGTGATGACGTAAGAGAAATGGTCATCTGTGTAATCTGGTCCCAGCAAACCAGGCACAGATTTACAAATTACAAATTTCAAATTACAACTACATATAGAGTATGTAGTTGTAATTTGATTAGCAGTATACTGTGGTTACTTGGTGCCAGAAAGTGACAGCGTCAACCATTTTTTTGTGTATGCAAATCTGTGCCTGGTTTGCTGGGACCAGATTACACATTACGTCATCGTTGAGAGCTGGGACCAGAGTACATGGTGTGTATATGTATGACTAGCTCTCAGTGATGACGTAAGAGAAATGGTCATCTGTGTAATCTGGTCCCAGCAAACCAGGCACAGATTTACTTACACAGAAAAGTGGTTAACGCTGTCACGTTGAAGAGACCGAGTGAAAAAGTAATGATAGGAATGGAACTAGTGGAGAAGAGATCCAATAGAACCAAAAGACAAGTCATTTTATGTTTGGTTGCGCTTTGAAAATAGCAGATCTACAGGCTTGCAGTTGTGAGCTTGTAGATCTGCTATTTTCAGCATGCAACCAAGCGTAAAATCAGGCATTTATGACGCCATCAAGCAAAGGCTAAAATACATTTCAGTCGACTAAATCAACTGTAGATTTAATCGACTAAAATATGACAAAAACTGAATGAAATCTCATTCAAAAGACAAACTAAATCTAAAATGTCTGTCAAAATGAACACTGTTCCCCACGGCCTGTCACTATGGCTACAGTCGTCATAATGACATCATGACGGTCCATCATAGCCACTCCCACCCATAGCAACTTTTATACACACATATCCCAGAAACTGTCCTCGCGTGGGACAGACAGACAGACAGATAGATAGGCAGGCAGGCAGGCAGGCAGACAGGCAGGCAGACAGACAGACATAGCACCAGCAGTTCATAAATCCTGTGAGTTCACCGGAGGTCATGACATCACTGGAGGCAATGACATGTCAGGCACGAGAAGGAAATAAACCCTTGAGGCGCTGCTGTAAGTTCACGAAGGCTATGAAGCGTCAGCTATTATCTCATACAGTCAACGTTTCTACCCATGTGTGTCCTGGTAGCCCATTTGTGTGTTTATATCTTTTATTATATATTGATATAATACAAAGCCCTGTGTCTGCTAGTCTGTGTTTAACCAACTGTCGATTGTATTAACATGATACTGTATGCTTGGAATCGCTGTCTTTTGCCAGAAGATATTAGGCGGACTGCAACAACCTGGAAACTAACTGCACACACTGGACTGTAAAGAGGCCAACACTCAGTAGCAGCACATTTTAGTGAACAGCCTATAGTCAGGGTTACCAACCAGAACCTGTCCGGAGCCGTAGAGGGGATTATTCTGAAACATGGCCGCTAAAGAAGTCACTATTGAGATGAGGAAGCGCACACCGAAGCCACGTTTCTCTTCCAAGCCAGCAGGGGTCTCTGTCTCCAGGACTACCACCACAGGGGTCTCTGCCTCCAGGACCACCACCAGCGAATACTTGGGTTCCTCCCTGAAGGCACGACCGATGACTAACGACGATAACGATGAAGAGGACTTCGATGAGGTCTCCACTAACGAGGAAGACAAGGAGGAGAGTGAGGAGGATGCTTGGGAGGAGGTGGAGGAGCTGCCTGGAGCTCTGGCTCCAGTAGAGCCCGTTCCGTCATCTCATCCCGTGGAGATCGAGATCGAGACTCCGGACATCGTGCACAGGAGACAGAGACGGGAGAAGAGGAAGGCGGAGTTCGAGGCGTACCTGAGAAGGGCGGCGAATCGCTACAGCAAAGACCTGCTGGTGGACACGCACAAGACGCACCTGCTGTGCCTGATAGCCAACGGGATGTTCCGGAACCGCCTCTGCAGCGAGCCAGAACTACTGGCCGTCGCTATGTCTCTGCTGCCGGCCCGCTTCTGTGACACGGACAAAGAAAGCGTGGACGAGCACTTCCTCTCCGGACTGCTCCGATGGTTCCTCGCCACCTTCACCCTGAACCCCGGCCTCCCCTGTGAGGAGGACCCCAGGGGCGGGCTGGAGAGACGGCTGGCCAGCCTGTCCGCCAGGGACCACCAGGAGATGACGCATCTGTTCCTGTTGGTTCTGAGGTCTCTGCGGCTCTCCTGCCGATTGGTTCTCTCCCTGCAGCCCATTTCACTCAAAGCGCCAAAGGGCGAAGGGGCGAGATCCTCCAGACCAACACCCACTGGGGGCAAAGGGGCGAGATCCTCCAGACCAACACCCACTGGGGGCGAAGGGGCGAGATCCTCCAGACCAACACCCACTGGGGGCAAAGGGGCTAGATCCTCCAGTGGCCCCTCGGGACAGAGCCACCCTCCTGGGCAGAACGCCTCCAAAGACAGCCTGCCGTCTGGACCCAGGGTCATCCCTGGCACCAAAAGATGTGCTGCCACTGGCGGGAACCCCGAGGGAGAGAGGTGGGGGAAGAAAGCCAAGGGAGGGAACATGGAAGAGGAAGAAGACGGCAGGCGTGTGACGACAGGCGGACAGAAACCCAAGAAGAGGAAGAACAACGTGACACGCCGCAGCGTCGCGCCAGAGGAGGACGGGCTTAGCGAGGGGGAGGAGTTTCAGGTGACCGGCGAAGAGAGCGAGGAGGAAGAGGGCCGGGCTAAATCAAAGAGGAAGTCGGGCGGGGGAAAGAGTAAAGCCGGGACAACGCGCAACGCAGCGCCAAAGAGCAAGGGTGGAGGAGGTATGAGACGGAAGAGTGGAGGAGGTAGGAGACAGGAGGCAGAGAATGACGAAGAGTATGACAGCGATCGCGAGGAGGAAGATGAGAGAGTTGAGAGGAGTAAAAGAGCCTGGATAAAGAACGGGTCGCCGGGCGGCGCAGCAGACGAGTGGCTGGAGGTCCACGTCCCCACGGCGTCCTCCTGGGTGTGCGTGGACGTGCAGCACGGCGTGGGCCGGCCACACCTCTGCTCCCAGAATGCCACGGCGCCGCTCACCTACGTGCTTTCCGTGGACGAGGACGGGCGCTTGAAGGATCTGGGCAGGAAGTACGACCTCGCCTGGATGACCACGTCTTCCCGGAAGAGGCGGGTTGAGGACGGCTGGTGGGAGGAGACTCTGGAGCCGCCAGGTGGGGACGGGGACGACGACGACGAGAGGAACAGACGCGAGGACGCCGAGCTCAGCGCCGCAATGCTGGACAGGCCTCTTCCCGCGTCCGTGGCAGACTACAAGAAGCACCCGCTGTACGCCCTGGAGAGACACCTGCTGAAGTACCAGGCCCTCTACCCCCGCACGGCCGCCGTGCTCGGCTACTGCAGGGGGGAGCCGGTGTACTCGCGGGACTGCGTGCAGGCTCTGCACTCCAGAGACGCCTGGATGAAGGAGGCGCGCGCCGTCCGGGCGGGAGAGGAGCCGTACAAGATGGTAAAGGGATCTTCCAACCGTTCCCGTAAGGCCAGGACGGCGTCGGAGCAGCAGGAGGAAAAGAAGGACCTGCCTCTGTACGGAGACTGGCAGACGGAAGACTACCAACCTCCCGTAGCGCTGGACGGGAAGGTTCCCCGCAACGACTACGGTAACGTCTACCTGTTCAAGCCGCGCATGCTGCCGCTGGGCTGCGTTCACCTGCGGCTGCCCGGCTTGCACCGCGTCGCCAGGAAACTGGACCTGGACACGGCGCCGGCCGTCACAGGCTTCGACTTCCATGGAGGATACTCGCACGCCGTGACCGACGGCTACGTGGTCTGCGAGGAGCACGAGGAGGTGCTTAGAGCGGCCTGGCTGGAGGAGCAGGAGATACAGAGACGGAGGGAGATAGAGAAGCAACGGAAGAGGGCGCTCTGCAACTGGACTCTCCTGGTCAGAGGCCTTCTGGTCAGAGAGAGACTCAGGCGGAGATATGGTGACCAGAAGAACCAGCTGCCTGGGGGGCAAGGAGCCTCCGGTCAGACTCACACCCGAGGCGGAGAGGGGGCAGACGGGCTGACGTTGGATGACGATGACGAGGGAGAAAGTGGAGGTCCCGGAACCAAGACGGCGGCAGAGACTCTGGCCATGTCCTGGCCTCAGAACAGACAGGACCAACGAGACAGGAACGCAGATGTACCGACGAAGAAACCGAGCAGACGAGAGGAGAGAGGGCAGCAGAAACACCTCTGCCCCTTTGAGAGAGAAGAGAGGGCAGCAGACACACCTCTGCCCCTTTGAGAGAGAAGAGAGGGCAGCAGACACACCTCTGCCCCTTTAAGAGAGAAGAGAGGGCAGCAGACACACCTCTGCCCCTTTGAGAGAGAAGAGAGGGAAATAAAACACCTCTGTCCCTTTGAGAGAGAAGAGAGGGAAATAAAACACCTCTGCCCCTTTGATAAAGTGTGATGTTGGGTCAGTATAGGCAGCAGCTTGTGTTCAGATGCTCACCAGACTCCAGTTAATCCTGACATGTCCTACATGATGTTTATTATGGGACAACATGGCAAAAACATAAACAGCACCTTAAAAACTGGGAAGCTAGTCCATTGAGTAAGGGCGGGGATAATTAAAACCCATTTACTGCCATGGACCACTTTGACCACTTTTTTTAAACCACCGTCTGGATGGCTCTCCGGTTCCTAGGCAATCAATAAACAGGAAATGACCTTCACTTCAATGTTAACCCAATTTTTAAAACCTGTTTGAGTCGGATTCTGTTCCCAGATTGTGTTTTAGATCAAAACAAGCCTTATTTACAGCTCATAAGTAACAATAAGTTGCTGGTCGTGGTTACAACATATACATTTCGAGTGAATTATAAAACAAATCGTAGCTAACACAGCCCATGAGTTGTTGGTCTTCAAAATAAAAGCTGTCTCTGAAAAGACTTGGCAACAGAAGAAGAACAGCTAGGGGGCAAAATGAATGTGTCAGTAAATGAGTTGAGCCTTGTGGTCAAGTGGTTCTTACAAAACTATTGGAAAACATTTTTCCAACACAAAAAAAATCTTTCCACAGTTGTCAGGCAGTTGTGTTCATAAAGATAGCTTCATGAAGGCCGAAACGGTGCTATGTTTCCATATTAAAAGTTTTTTTCACTGCATTTGAAGACAGTGGGCCCGATTCATTAAGCTGTTTACACCCATATTTTGGGTGTAAAGGAATTTTCTAAACTTCCCACGTTAGTGGTCTGATTCAGTAATCCTTTTTTGTCTGTGAATTTTGCGTTGGGAGGGCCGCTCTTTCTCAAGTCTGCTCGGATGCAGCCTTACATGGGACCTAAACGTGCTGTATAATGCCTTATTCTAGACTACCAACTAACGTGGGAAGTTTGGAAACAGCTTAGTGAATCATTGTGCGGGTGTTTGTTCTTTTTCATTATGTTGGGCACTTAACCCTCTCCTACGCACCTGTAGATGTGCAATTTTAAGCCTTGCTTTTTATTGACAGTTGTCAGGCAAAAAGGACGATTACAAATAACTCCTTAATACTTCCCGAAATTAATTCTGCTGTTAGTTTAGTCAAAACAAATAGATTGAGGTGAACATGGACCAGTTCTTACTTGTGTCCCAGTTCGTGTGCGACGGTGAAGGCCAGCGGCAGTCCCGTGTCCTCACTGATGCTACAGCTCCGGTGGGGCTGACACATCCCTGCCACGTGGGACAGTCCCAGCGTCTCACACGGTGTGTTGATGGACGCACAGATGTCCTTTCTGAGAACGAGAGGGTAGGGTTAGGTTGAAGCCAGGACAGATGTCCTTTCTGTCAATGAGAGGGAGAGCTAGAGCAGGTGGTTGAAACGCTAGCTAGAGCTATTGGCTAGCATGTTGATGTTTACCTGGTGGAGCGAATGGCTAACATGTTGTTAGTAGAGCTAATGGCTAGCATGTTGTTGGTAGAGCGGCTTGCCAAGCTTCATTATCTCCCGGGTTGCAACGAAACTAGCAGCAGTGGTGGAGTTTGAAGATGCGATCCACTTTTTAAAAGATTGTTTGCTCTCTTCTACTTTCTTCAGCAGTTCTGCAACAGCACTCTCTCATTCCCAGCTGGGTGGACAGCTGCAAATTTAGCATGCTTTCCCTGGAAATGTCTCACTGCAGATTAAACATACAGGCAGTCAATCTGCATTGGCTGTGAAGGCAAAAGCGTCTGTCCGCGAACTGTTAAATCCTCTGTTTTCATCGGCTATCTTTCTTTTTCTCCCTGTAGAAGCCATAGCGTAGCAGGCAGCAGCCTCTCACACCCACCGGTTTGTTTATAATAGACACCTGGCTGGCACGGTGCCGAGTGTGTCGCATGCTACATATGACGCAATTGTTAGTTTGTGTTGAAACTTAATATTTATTCTACACATTTTTACAAAATTGGAAAACTTAAGAGTGTATGTCACGTTTGGCCTCCTACAGAAACCAAATTATTATACATATTTTTTTGGAATGCTACAGGGAGCCACTAGGGGTGTGCTCTAGAACCGCAAGCGGCTCTAGAGTCGCCTGTTGCAGACCCCTGAGCTAATGGCTAGCATGTTGTTGTTTACCTGGTGAGCAGAACAGCTACATCGTGGTGGATGGGGTGCTCGTCTCCCTTCATGTTGAGACGTTTCTGCCACTTACAGAAACTGTTCAAGCTGTTGTCAGCGTGGTGCGTGATCTTCAGATCCTCCTGATGACACACACAACATATCATGTCAGCGGGGTGTGTGATAATATCACTGATATTCAGAACATCATATCAAACACACAATAGGATAATACCAACAAGACATGGCTGTAGTCTACAACTATTCACACATTAGTTTGAGGTATATTTCACTTTCAAAAAACCTTTTGGTCATTTTATGGTCTACTCAGGCTGACATGACAGCCCAAGACAGTTTTAAAGTTGCTCAATTGCTCATTATTTACATTTTAAATCCCATTTTAGCTGCCCCACCCACTTCCTATACAAACTCATTGTAACTTCAAACTTTTAACCGTGTTAGATTCATCGACTGTCCTTTTTTCTGGTGACTTTTCTGGACAGAAAAACAGACAAACCACTGACACGTTGTGGACACGTTGTGGAAGGCTTGACGCCGAAACGCGGCCATGTTTTGCCTTTTTGTCCGTGCTGCACAATGCAATAAATAAATGTACCTTGAATCTTTTACAGTGATTATTCGTGAGCCATGCACCCGGTAATCTGCATTTTTGGACTGAGAGTGCTTGTTTTTCATTTCGTTTTTCATTTCAGGATGAGCCTGGGGCTCATCCTGCAGTCAGCAGGTTGTAGTAAGTCCTTTAGTATTTGTAACAACAGCCTAGCCATCTTGACGTTTCGGTCGTTAGACCTTCATCAGAACTAGTGTTCTTGTAAAAGGAAAACATTAAACCCAAAGCCATGCCCTTGCTAAACGAGTACCCAGTGGCCATGAAAAGGAAGAGACAGTTCAGATCATAGTTAATGCGCTATACAGGAAATCTCAATGTTGCTATCTTCATCTTTTACACCATATAACTTTATATCACACCTATATCTCATAGGTAACATGTCAACAGTCTGAGAATCTGAGCCACACACGACAACAACAACAAACAATTAAATAAAATCTAGTCACCTCGTCTTTCTCCAGTATGACGAGACGGACCACTGCGATGTTGATCGCATTTCCAATACTGGCATCGCGAAATAGCCCCGACACCTGTTAACACACATGACAGAATAATACTACTGACACCTGTATGACATAATTAATACCTGTAACACACATGACATAATAATACTAGTGACACCTGTATGACATAATTAATACCTGTAACACACATGACAGAATAATACTACCGACACCTGTATGACATAATTAATACCTGTAACACACATGACATAATAATACTAGTGACACCTGTATGACATAATTAATACCTGTAACACACATGACATAATAATACTAGTGACACCTGTATGACATCATTAATACCTGTATGTAACACACATGACATAATAATACTAGTGACACCTGTATGACATCATTAATACCTGTTGACACACATGACAGAATAATACTACTGACACCTGTATGACATAATTAATACCTGTAACACACATGACATAATAATACTACTGACACCTGTATGACATAATTAATACCTGTAACACACATGACATAATAATACTAGTGACACCTGTATGACATCATTAATACCTGTATGTAACACACATGACATAATAATACTACTGACACCTGTATGACATCATTAATACCTGTATGTAACACACATGACATAATAATACTACTGACACCTGTATGACATAATTAATACCTGTAACACACATGACATAATAATACTAGTGACACCTGTATGATATAATTAATACCTGTATGTAACACACATGACATAATAATACTACTGACACCTGTATGACATAATTAATACCTGTAACACACATGACAGAATAATACTACTGACACCTGTATGACATAATTAATACCTGTAACACACATGACATAATTAATACCTGTAACACACATGACATAATAATACTACTGACACCTGTATGACATAATTAATACCTGTAACACACATGACATAATAATACTAGTGACACCTGTATGACATAATTAATACCTGTAACACACATGACAGAATAATACTACCGACACCTGTATGACATAATTAATACCTGTAACACACATGACATAATAATACTAGTGACACCTGTATGACATAATTAATACCTGTAACACACATGACATAATAATACTAGTGACACCTGTATGACATCATTAATACCTGTATGTAACACACATGACATAATAATACTACTGACACCTGTATGACATCATTAATACTGATACCTGTAACACACATGACATAATACTGAAACTGGGGGTGGGAGGGGGATGTCGTTATTAATCCCATGGGATGTTTTGGTAATGTGACAAAGACAACAACAGCTCCATTAATTTAAGTCTCCATGGGGTGAGTCATTGATAGGGGCAAAAAGTCATTTTGTGGTTGAACTTTTAAGTCTGAACTGAATTGTGTAAACAATTAATCTACATTATGTTACACATTACTCAAGTACTGTACTCCAGCATAATGCATGCTTAAAGTCAGCCTCTGATTGGGCAACACAGCAGCGGGGGCGGGACAGCCAGACTGTACAGGAAGTAAATAAACCCAACGCGTGTGACCGAGAGTCTTCGGCTCCGGCACGGATACATGCGCACGCCACACGTGCATGTGTGTGTGTGTGTGTGTGTGTGTTTAAGTGTGAGTGTGTGTGCGTTGCTCCCTCTGAAAGGGACAGATTTATAGCTTCATAGCCTTCCAGATGTGGAGCGACGGGCGGTCGTCGCTCCAAGTTCCCGCTCTGATATTTTTATAAACCCACTCCCCGCTTTCATTTTTATAAACCCACTTTCTAAACGCTCTCTAAACCGTATTCATGATACTTCTGTACATCCCGACAGGCCCAATGGTTCCGAGGTAGGTTTTTCTAAGACAGAAGATCCTAATAAATGTACTGTATATACAGTAGGCCTACAGAGACCAGACTTTTCAGAGATATTACAGAACCGCCCCCCGGCTGTCATGCGTTACATAGACCTGACAAACGTAATTATTACAATCGCTATTACGAATGTGATTTTGTTAGACACTCTTATCATCATACAATCATCATACATCAGCACATGACGGCTAATCACCTGTGGCGTCCTCAAATTTCTGTCCTCACTCTTTATCCTCACATTGTTCAGCCAATCAGATCATCGCTATGGGGTGCTCAGCCAATCAAATCATCGCTGCGGGGTGCTCAGCCAATCAAATCATCGCAATGGGGTACACAACCCCCCCCCTCTTCTTATGTTGTGCTGCTGTAATCTGATCCTAGGTCAGCCTATCATCATACGACACAGAAGAACGTCATGCTTTCCTCTGTGAGAGAGGAATGCTTGGGGTCAAAGGTGAAGACCCACCGGCCTACGTTGCTGGCCTGGGGTCAGTTCTAAGTACTGGTCTGGGGTCAACCGCTTCACATCATAAAGAGTTGCAGCTTGGCAGAGAGCGCAGCATGCAAGCGCAGAGAGTCCAAGCAGACCTGCTCTATACCTCCTGAGCCACAGCCGCCCTAATCATGATTTACCACCCGACTATAGACGCATTTCACACCGATAAGAGCCTGTAAGCGCACAGCAGGTCGGGGGCAAAAGAAAGCGATTGCATTAGATGCAATGTAAGAGTCACAGCACTGACGTGTTAAACATACATGCCATGAAACGTTCCTCTCCGTTGAGGGTGGATGTTTATACTGTGATCTCTCTCTCTTGAAACATAGAGCTTGGTTTATGTTGTGTCAACATGTGTGTAAACAAAATTCTCAAAGCATTTCTCTCCCAATAAACTCCACCTCCAGTCACGGAGGGAGCGCTCCCTATGATCACGGGCTGCTTGATGGCGCAGCTGTAGCCCCTCACGGGCCGCCATGCTAAAAGGTGTTGCGCACAGAGAACGGCAGACCTCCAAGCGCACAGACCTCCAAGCGCACAGCAGCCGCGACGCCATGTAAGCTTGAATGTCAGCAGTTCTCGGTGAGCAATACTGTTGACGGGGTGAAGTATATATTATCGGCACCACCGTTGCCACTGCAGGTGGCCACCACTCCCGAATGACTACCTGTCAGTGGGGAGTGTTGGCTGATGAATGCATATCAACATCCTAATACAACCTAATACTGGGGGGTCAAATTATGACAGGCAATTCCTGCTGTCAAAATATGACCCCCCAGTCAAAAAACACGTTGTTTGAAATAGACACTCATGCTGTCCAAGGTGTGATTTGGGGTCCTGGATGGATACAAAATTAATATCTTAATATATATATATATATATATATATATATATATATATATATATATATCTTAATATCTTAAAACCAAAATGTTGAATTGTGGGGGTTTGAGCTCACATGCCCTTTTGATGGGGGGGGGGGGGGGGGAGTAGGACTAATGCCCATTCTGGGCGGGAACACCTCTTGGTGTTTTAAAGCATTATATTATACTTTAACTATTGAAAAATAGCAGATCTACAACTATGAGCTTCTAAATGGGTTATGAGGTCTATGAGGTCTAAATGGGTTAAAATGTTGCATTGTGTACTGTCCTCAGAGCATGTCCAATTAACTCTACAATGTGTCAATTCAATTTCAAAACTACTTTGAAGGTTTATCAAGAGCAACAATCACAGATACTATTCATTCCTCTTACGTCTGACCCAGTCCTTTCAAATGCAATGAAGTTCATAAAATGCAATGAATTAACGGCCCTTTCTTTCCAAAGTTCAGCTAATGCCGGCAACATTTTATATTAGCAAACAATTCTTTCAATCTTCTCAAACCCACAGTTATGCATAATACGTTCCATAAACAATACCATACAGTGACTCATGGGACATGAAAGAAAAGCTTAATTCATTCAACAATACATTTCTTCTTACCACTTCAATGTCCTCGCGGTCAAACGCCATTCAGTTTTCTTTTCCACATGACACGGTCTACTCTACAGCCACAATGCAGATGGAACATCTCTGGCACGTAGTCGTAGCATGAAGGAGCTCATTCATGGATGCCTGTGGGCCACTGACCTGATGCAGACCACGGCCCACCATTGAGTTAATGGCAGGATGGCAACTAGCCGCAATTTGCCATCGACAGCCCATACATCCAAACAGAAAGGTCCCGTCTGATTGTATCAACCCGTTTTGAACTGAGGTCGATAAAAAGAAAGGCTTCAAAATCCTATTTTATTCCCTGAAAAACCCATGTTTCTATGTCAATGGTGCTCAACCTTTTTCATGTCAAGGACCCCCAGAATTATCTCTATTGGGCCACGGACCCCATCTCAAAATATGTAGTTCCAGGGACCCCCCCCCCCCCCAGAAGCCAATATTCAATGATTTCCGACACATTTTAACGACTTTTCAAAAATAGCAGATCTACAAGCTCATAGCTCGCCGCCGAGTGGCGCGCTATGAGCTTGTAGATCTGCTATTTTTCAATAGCTAAAGCATGACATAAAGCTTAAAACACCAACAAGGGTTCCCGCCCAAAATGGGTTAAACAAAGTAAAACTCAACAACATCGCAGCTGTACGAAAAGCTTGAATCATCCTTTTTCTATCTACAAAGTGTTTGTTTCATAGAGATCCACCGTAGACATGTTATGAGCTTACTCTCTGCCAATAAATTCCTTGCAGGCGATTAAAATTGTTCAGTAAAGCATTATGTGGCAATTCAGAACAGGTGTCTACTCATGGGTTGGGTGATATTCAACAAGCACTCCCAAACTCCAATTACATTAATTAACCAAATTGGTTTAATTTAACCAATTAAACTCTGATTAGTGAGGACAAATTACAGTATATGAAGATAGGTTGGAAAGGGGTGAAGTCGTCCTTTAATTACAAAGCTCCGCTCCCAAGCTGGAGCTATACTTTGCCGTGAAGGCCTAGAGGGTTTTGTTGGTCTTTCTGCTGCCAACTCGCCGAACTCACTGACAAACGTGTACCGTTTAATGCCACAGACGAAAAACAGTTCAAGTCTACACTATTGATCCATAATGTATAAATGATAGATACGGGTTCAGGACAACGAGGCCTTTTCGTGGAGCGGTCAGAATGAAATTTGGACTTAGACTGTTTTTCGTCTGTGGTACTCAATTGTAAAACAATTCTCAGGATATTCTTTTCAGGACTAAAGCTATATCACAACCAGGAGAGGAATGGAAGCTGAAGGGGAGAGTAGTCAAACAAACATCCACGTTTCCTTTTTTACAGACGTCATTTTCATGGACAAAGTCATAAATCTGGCCCTATCCGACCCACTGGAAAAGTGGCAGCGAACTCACATTCCAAATCACATTGAGTTTTAACCTCTTAAACCCCAGGGGGGTCCAGGAGGGAAAATAAAAAATATCAGAGTTGGAACCTGAGACCTTGACCAGCCCCATTTAGCCGCTGAGAGCTGTTCATGAGGTGGACAGCCGCTACCCCCAGGTTGGCAGAGGAAGTGTAGCGCCCAGGGTTACATTATATAATTGACACTGGGTGAAAATTGTGGGATTAAAAAAACAAACAAAAAAACTGATGAGCTTGTTGCCTGGGACGATGACACCCTTCATCATTGTTCACACATCGTGTATGACAAAGAAATGCTTTCCCTCACGGAGAGCCGTAAGACACATTTTTCCTTCCAATTGTTCTAAACTCAAAGACTTTGCCAAAACAGAACGCTCAAAGGATACGGAACAGAATGGCCGCTTCCTCCACGTATTATTGTCTCAGTGTCGAGTGAGTTCAACTATAACCTTCATTATGATGACTGCATTTCCCTTCCTTAAATCCTGTCCTTGAGCCACATGTCAGCAGCTGTGCGTGGCCGCTGGCCAGACACGCTCGCTGGTGTTTTCACTCGCTAAGTGCTAACAGAGCCGCGCAGCGCGGCAGCTTCCCCCGAGAGGAGCTGTTGTCTTTTGGAACAAGAAACAAGAGAGGGGCAACGAGGGAACATGATGATGTCACTGTGCTACCGTACCAAACATGACCTCACATAGCTTAGTATTGTACCAAACATGACCTCATATAGCATAAAACATGACCTCATATAGTCTAGTATTGTATAAAACATGACCTCATATAGCATAAAACATGACCTCATATAGCCTAGTATTGTACCAAACATGACCTCATATAGTCTAGTATTGTATAAAACATGACCTCATATAGCCTAGTATTGTATAAAACATGACCTCATATAGCCTAGTATTGTATAAAACATGACCTCATATAGCCTAGTATTGTACCAAACATGACCTCATATAGTCTAGTATTGTATAAAACATGACCTCATATAGCCTAGTATTGTATAAAACATGACCTCATATAGCCTAGTATTGTACCAAACATGACCTCATATAGTCTAGTATTGTATAAAATATGGCCTCATATAGTCTAGTATTGTATAAAACATGACCTCATATAGCCTAGTATTGTATAAAACATGACCTCATATAGCCTAGTATTGTATAAAACATGACCTCATATAGCATCTCGAACCATCTCTAAATATAAGAGCAGCAGCTTAGCGGACTTGTGGTTAGAGTGTCCGCCCCGAGACTTGGATGTCGCGGTTCGATCCCCGGCCGGGTCATAATGAAGGGCCCAGTGCCTCCCCGCTTGGCACTCTAGCATCACGGGTTGGATTTGGGGCGTTAGATCAACTACAAATGATTCCCGAGCGTGGCACGGCTGTGGCTCACCGCTCCAAGAGATGGGGGTCAAATGTGGAGAACAAATCTATGTATGTGACAAATAGTAACTTTTAACTTTAAAAAAACTGTCTGAGCTCATGTAGCCGCCAGACAATGTTTTGGATTAAGGCTGTATATAATTAATTACAGTATGGGCAATCAGAGTTTTTTCTGAATTGTGTGAAACTTGACTTTATTGTCATGCAGAAACCCACCATGACCTCTTCAAATGTTGTGCATACATGCCAGAGATACAATAACATGTGTGCGCCTTTTTCAGGAAAAAATAATAATCAAATCAATTAATTATACAGATCAATTAACTCAAGGCCAACCAGATAAATTAATCAACTAAATCAAATAGATGGAGGAACATGGTATTAAAAAAATTAATTAATTCATCTCTAGGCAGAGACCGCCAGGCAGACCAAGGATGAGATGGAGGAATTATATTTCCTGCTTGGAGAGGGAAGTCTGGAGTGCTGTTGCCCCCGTGACCCGACTGTGCGTGTGTGTGTGTGTGTGTGTGTGTGTGTGTGTGTGTGTGTGTGTGGCACTTACAATGTTCATGACAGCCAGCGCGTAACTCTCCACCGCCTCGCTCCCCCCGTGGTATTCCACCATCTTGGGGTCGACCACCACCAGAGTCTCCACCCACTTCTCCTTGCTGACGGAGCGTTGGCGAATCCTCCTCCTCCGGCCTCGCCCCCTCCTCCGTTCCCAGCCCTCCCGTTGGCTGTCGGGATCCTCTGCCCGCCCCCTCCTCCGTTCCCAGCCCTCCCGTTGGCTGTCGGGATCCTCGGACGGTCCGTGTGGATCTGCAGAAGAGATGATACACAACGTTGGTCTGTTGTTGTGGAGGTTCTGTCGCGCTCCAGAGGCCACATTACACGCGTTACAATACAATTCATTATTTTAAGCATTTAGCAGACGCTCTTAATCCAGAGCAATTTGCAGTAAGCAAGAACAACACAAGGTAATACATCAAATACGTCAAATCTAGCCTGGATCCAGCCCAAAGACCCCACCCACTCTCTGAGTGGACTGCATCTCTTGGTCTGATGTTGTGCTGTGAACCTATAATTTATTCGGTACAAAAATGTATTATCCAATGAGAATCGGTGGTGGGTCTAACGAACAACCAATCAGCGCCGAGGCCCATTTCAGCGTCATCACAGCGCAACAGACAGAGGAAGGAGGGAAAAACAACAACAATGGCTACCATTGGTTGAGGGAAATTCTAATCCCCTCCCCCTTGAAATCGCTCAGACAGGAGACAATGTCAGACTGAAGCTTCAAGAAAGCTACAGTCTGATAATCAGGCTACATCAAATCATCATCAAGAATAATAAGCCAACAAGCTACTGTAACAACAGTAGAATATATGTACAGTGAACCTATGAGTATACACTATAGAATGCTATGTCTACCTAATATGCTAAATTACATTATTTAGCCTTTGCTAAATGTACACCTGTAAGGTCGTCGAGGCCATAGTCAAGTGAAAGTGCTACGGGCTAAGATGGAGTCTGAAGAGGTGGGTTTTCAGACTACGGAGTGAGTTTGCAGTTCTGATTGCAATGGGGAGTTCATAGTTTTGGAGCCAGAAGGGAGAAGAGTCTGGGACGTGTGGAGCGTTGTCCCAGCTGTTTTAGCCCCCTGTGTTGGCTGATCTGAGCGAACGCTGAGCACTAACTGGGAGCCATTGGAGGGAGAGGAGTAGTTGGGAGTAATGTGAGCATTTCTCCACCACCTACACTGGCTCCCCGACTCCTCAAACAATGACTTCACTACAAAGTTCTGCTCACCACCTACAAAGCACTCTTTATAGCACTATGTTGGCGGGCCTTGACGGCGTTGACATACCCAATTAATACTCAGCTGTGTGCCAAAACAGCAGCTCTACAAGCTTGTAGATCGGCAATTTTCTGAGAGTGACAACTTCCTCCACACAATTTTCATTTTATTTCTACTGTATCTCTTTTCCACTAGTCATTTTAGTTCTACTGTAGCTCTTCTCCACTAGTCATTTTAGTTCTACTGTATCTCTTCTCCACTAGTAATTCATAGTTGAAGTCATCATAGATTAGTTTTTGTCAGTGAAAAAAAAGGTAGTTGACGAAAAAAAAAGTGTCAGTCTGAACTCCGATGCCTGGTTCCATTGAAAAACACACAACACAGCCGGTAAAGGAAAGAAACACTGTCCGTGACAATAACCAATCCTTACAGTTTATGTACACATGCATATATTTATTTTCATTTTGTATTAGAAATAAGAATTACGACTTGTCCTGGTGGGAGTCGATTTGTGTTGATGAAGTTGACTTGGTTAATGCCCTTGGTAAATGTGTGTGTGTGTGTGTGTGTGTGTGTGTGTGTGTGTGTGTGTGTGTGTGTGTGTTGGTATGGTTGGGGGTTTACCTTTGACTCCACAGGTACTGTTCTGTCTCCCTGAGGTCTGTGCAGTGGTCTGTGTCCCTGAGGTGGTCTCTGAGGTGGTCTGTGCCCCTGAGGTGGTCTCTGAGGTGGACTGTCTCTGTGAGGGGGGCGCGTGGGGCTGTGAGGTGGTCTGTCTGCCCGAGGGCTGTGCATGGCGGCTGTAGATGACGTGGGCCTGAGGTTAGGGGGGGTGGGCGACATGGAACAATATTCATTTTCATGTTGGTTCATTCTAAAACGGTTAGTCCCAATACTTGATTCTGATTGGCTGGTTACCGTCACGTGACCGCTGTAAATTTCACTGATAATCCACACCTTCAATCACTTTATATCATTCCCAGCTGATCCTGCAGCTCTGTAGCTGAACTGGGGAAGGGGAGCGCTTGATTGCCTTACACACACATGCCGTGCGGGCGTGTAAGCACCGCCCGCACTCATATGACTGTGAATGTGTGGCTCCAGGTGGCCCCATAAAGACATCAAGCACTATTCTCCCGTCACATAGCCTACTTGCCGAGCAAAACAAGGAAGTGTGTGGCTCGCTCTGGTGGGCGCAAAGCATAGCTACTTTTGTGAATTTGATAGTTTTATGAGGTTAATATTGCTATGTTTGTAACCGTTTTAGAAAAGCAATAAGCCACCCGAGGCTACGCTTCGGTCTACCTACACCTCCCAGCCATTGTAAAATACCTGGTAACCTGAGACCTCTTGTGGCTTATTGCTTTATTGTGGTATATAACTGGAAATCAAAGCATGTGCATTCACTGTACCACAAATATACACGATATCTCTGAAAAGGCATATCATGGAGAGACTAGGGATGCATTGATTCTTTTTTTTTTGTTGAGTGGTGCAACCATAGGGTTTAGGGAAGGGGTTCTCAACCCGAGGGTCGTGACCCCTCGGGGGGGTCCCCAAATTATTCTCATCATACCTGAGGTGACGGGGACTCATCACTGGACGGCTCCAATGGACGGATGAAGAACTCTTCAGCAGCGACTCTGAACAGTCCTGTCTACAGAATATGGAATCAGATACAGTACAGTAATTACAGTAATAACACCCAGTACAGTAATACTTCTAACTTAAAGTAAAGTGCTGTACTACACACACGTATATCTATTCTACGTCCGAGCATAGACATGGTAACGCCCCGCCTGCCTCTGATACAAGTATGATATAATACAAGAGAATGACAGTAACTTTTATGTTTTGTAGAAGAGGCAAACTAATATATTGTTTATGCCGTTTATTACTACATGTATACATGTGTAAACTTGAAACATTATTGTACTGTAAAAAGGTCTCTTTCCCCTTGATCTTTATCTTTTTTAGTATCATAGTATTAGTTTACTATAATTGGATTAATACACGATAATCAACACTAACACTTTAATTTAGAACACACCCAAATCAAATCATACAAATACGTGTTCAATCAATCATTCAATCAAAGCAAACGGCATAAACAATATTAGTTACTGTCGCGTGGAGGACGAACTAGGCCTGCTTTGTGTTTGGCTGTTCGGTGAGTTTGTTCCACAGCTCCAAATGGAATGATTCTCTATTACATAACACGTTTTGTAAGTTATGGAATCAGACTGATTCCACTGCCAATCTCTCAGTCAAACCATGTAAAAAACAAAACATGTTGCCAACAATAACATATAATCCTCCCGTTTCAAATCCCTCTTGAAAACTCACTTTTATAAAGCTGCTTTTGTCGCTTAAATGTTGTAACCCATTATGTCCTACTGTATTTCTGCATAGTGCTTGTTTTATCCTCTGTATCAAATCATTACTTATTCAAATCAAATCAAATTATTTATATAGCACGTTATAAACACAACCAAAGTTGACCAAAGTGCTAAAAGTTCAAACAGATTACATCAAGCATAAGAACATAGCATATAGAACCAATGTAGGACATGGATAATACTGTACAGGAGTGCCTAAAAAGGTTCAAATCAGTTCAAATTAAAAGCCAGGGAAAAAAGGGTTTTGAAAATGTTAATGGTTTGAGCAGCTCTAATATGGGGGGGGGGGGTTGTTCCAGAGCTCAGGGGCTGCCACCGCAAAAGCGCGGTCACCTCTTGTTCTGAGTGTTGGGGTTGTTGGCACGGTCAGCAGTGACTGGTCCGCAGACCTCAGAGCTCTGGTGGGGGTGTGTCTCTGTATGAGTTCGGCCATATATGGGGGGGGGGGGGCAGGCCGTTGAGGGATTTAAAGGTGAATAAAATAAGCAATTATTGTTGTTTATGGTTTTTATTCACTTTGAAGCACTCAGTAACTTTGTTTTTCGAAAGGTGCTATATAAACAAGAATTGATGGCATCAATTAATTACCAGCTGCTGCCTTATATCTGCAGAATTGTGCTATGAAATGTAAATATCTGTATTTGTGTGTGTGTGTCTGTCTCTCTGTAACTGTGAGAGTGGACAACTATGTTGTTGCTTGCTGTCCCATTGGCTGAGAGTTCGGCTAGAGGCAAAAAGTGTGTGGTTGCCTAGAGACGAGGCAGCCAATCAGGACGATAGGTGGTCAGTACAGCCAATGGGAAACACAGGTCTCAACTACAGCAAGTGGGCGTGAAAGCACCACAGAGAGAACGTTGATCAGCTGTGCTTTAATACACAGCAGCAGCTGGTAAAAAATATAAATAAACCTATAATATAGGTTTATTATTATTATGTTACTAAATTAGGTTGATCACTTTGTCCAATACTCACCAGTCCCTCACACACTGTGCAGTTCTCACTACTGCACTCACTGTGTCTATGTGTGTGTGTGTGTGTGTGTGTGTGTGTGTGTGTGTGTGTGTGTGTGTGTGTGTGTGTGTGTGCGCGCGCACTCACCAGTCCCTCACAGGTGCTGATGGCCGCTCTGCCTCGCATGGAGGAGTGTTGGTCCAACACTTCACCCAGGAAGTGACACCGGGACGACCCAGAGCTGTTGGTTTGATTTGATTCATGTATTGATTAGAACCAGGGCTGATAGTTTGATTTGATTCATTTATCAGATCCCCATTTCCTTTTTTACGGTACAGTGACAGCGTGTGAGATGAAACCAAATGGACCTTTAAAACGGCTCCATTTGGTTTCATGTTACGCTCTCTAGAGTTTGTGTTAACTTTTAACCATCTGCATTACTTCATTTACAAGAAGTCTACACAATTAGAGAATGTAAAAGAATTATACCAACATCAATACAGCATGAAATTGTGGAAAGAAATCGTATCCAACGACAATAACATATGCTAAGTCTTAAAGGGTCTGAGAGGCAAAAGAATGTCATCAAATGGTGGTCCGTGGCTAAAATGCAGAATAAACTAGATAAAGTGCCCCTCGGAGCACAGGTCTCCGCCAGGTCAGGTTGTGACCTCCTGGTGGCGCTATTAGCTGTACACAGACGGACGGACGGACAGACAGAGTGCAAAACATACTCTCTCCCCATGCCTTCGGCCTGGTGGAGAAAACAAAACATACTCTCTCCGCCAAGCCTTCGGCCTGGTGGAGACAATAAAACATACTCTCTCCCCATGCCTTCGGCCTGGTGGAGACAATAAAACATACTCTCTCCCCATGCCTTCGGCCTGGTGGAGAAAACAAAACATACTCTCTCCGCATGCCTTCGGCCTGGTGGAGACAACAAAACATACTCTCTCCCCATGCCTTCGGCCTGGTGGAGACAACTAAACATACTCTCTCCCCATGCCTTCGGCCTGGTGGAGACAACTAAACATACTCTCTCCCCATGCCTTCGGCCTGGTGGAGACAACTAAACATACTCTCTCCCCATGCCTTCGGCCTGGTGGGGACAACTAAACATACTCTCTCCCCATGCCTTCGGCCTGGTGGAGACAATAAAACATACTCTCTCCCCATGCCTTCGGCCTGGTGGAGACAACTAAACATACTCTCTCCCCATGCCTTCGGCCTGGTGGAGACAACAAAACATACTCTCTCCCCATGCCTTCGGCCTGGTGGAGACAACTAAACATACTCTCTCCCCATGCCTTCGGCCTGGTGGAGACAACTAAACATACTCTCCCCATGCCTTCGGCCTGGTGGAGACAACTAAACATACTCTCTCCCCATGCCTTCGGCCTGGTGGAGACAACTAAACATACTCTTTCCCCATGCCTTCGGCCTGGTGGAGACAACTAAACATACTCTCTCCCCATGCCTTCGGCCTGGTGGAGACAACTAAACATACTCTCTCCCCATGCCTTCGGCCTGGTGGAGACAACAAAACATACTCTCTCCCCATGCCTTCGGCCTGGTGGAGACAACTAAACATACTCTCTCCCCATGCCTTCGGCCTGGTGGAGACAACTAAACATACTCTCTCCCCATGCCTTCGGCCTGGTGGAGACAATAAAACATACTCTCTCCCCATGCCTTCGGCCTGGTGGAGACAACTAAACATACTCTCTCCCCATGCCTTCGGCCTGGTGGAGACAAATAAACATACTCTCTCCCCATGCCTTCGACCTGGTGGAGACATAACGGGCGTTTGATGTGAAAAGGGTGGAAAACCACTGTAAACTCGGGAGAATGGAGTATAATTTGAACTTGCTCTTACTTTCTCTTGATCCTAACCCTGTCCAGACCCCCTCTCCTCCTCTCGGTAACGAAGCCCGGCGCCAGCAGGCTGGGGTTGAGGCTGAGGTTAAAGCGCAGATCCTGAGCGCCGTGGCTCATCTGGTAGAAGACCCTCTCCTCGGCCGGCCCGTCGGAGGACGCGTCCCGCCGCCGCACGCGGCTGGCGCGGTGGGACAGGAAGTGGGACAGGAAATGGCCTTTGGCATCGACCCTGGCGGGGTGAACCACCTCGTACTGAAGCAGCTCTCGCAGAAAGCTCTCTGAGAGAGAGAGAGGAGAACACAGACATGGTGTGAGGCGTGTGGTTCCCAGCTCTCTGAGAGAGAGAGAGGAGAACACAGACATGGTATGAGGCGTGTGGTTCCCAGCTCTCTGAGAGAGAGAGAGGAGAACACAGACATGGTGTGAGGCGTGTGGTTCCCAGCTCTCTGAGAGAGAGAGAGGAGAACACAGACATGGTGTGAGGCGTGTGGTTCCCAGCTCTCTGAGAGAGAGAGGAGAACACAGACATGGTGTGAGGCGTGTGGTTCCCAGCTCTCTGAGAGAGAGAGAGGAGAACACAGACATGGTGTGAGGCGTGTGGTTCCCAGCTCTCTGAGAGAGAGAGAGGAGAACACAGACATGGTGTGAGGCGTGTGGTTCCCAGCTCTCTGAGAGAGAGAGGAGAACACAGACATGGTGTGAGGCGTGTGGTTCCCAATGTGGGTTCCGGGGAACCTGCAGGGGTCCTTGAGGGAGTTCCAGGGGGTCCCCAGGAAATGAAAAAGTTGGGTTTGTAAGCCTATTTTTCCATTCCTTATTTATTCTGTAGCTACAATTGGTTTTAATCGAAAAATTTGTGTATTCTCTCTGTGTTCATGTCAAGGCGTGCGTTTGTCCATAACGTGTTCAAATATGTCCATCTATTTGCCAGAAGAATCGCTGTGTTTACTTATTTACCGTATATCCATAATAATGCATCTTTCCCTTAAGAAACCTGCACCATCCACAAGTTTCACTCATATAGATTAATGTATTTGCTAAATACTTACTGTATCGATTTCAAATCATTGAATCGTATCGTCATAATGAACCAATATCGTCCATGTATCGTATTTTGTTTTCAATGTAAAAAAAAACAACTCTGTGAAGAATAGGCTATATGGTGGAAGACAGAATTAATACTACAGTGTATATACAAATGAAATAGCATAAAAAAAACTAAAGTTTTAAAATAACTCAAAAATAACTTTCAAATGTAGTGGAGTATATTTGCCTCTGAGATGTAGTGGAGTAAAAGTAGGCAGAAAGGCAGAAAGAAAGAAAGATCAAGACTCAAATGTGTACTTCACTACACTACAGTCGAGTAAATACTTAGTTACTTTCCAAAACTGCTTTGTCTCCAACGTGCAGCGAGCTGCCTACCTACCTACCGCACGGCACAGTTGTCCAATATATAAATAAAATAAACAAACACCCTGCTAGCGCAGATGAATGATCTGTGTGAGGAAGACACTTGTTGTTTAATTGTATATTATGCAGATATAGTTTATTATGTGTACCTGAGTCGTGTGGCAGTCCTCCCAGCGCCGTGCCGCTGCTGTCCACACAGCCCGACAACAACACCGCGATGGAAAAGTGAACGAGAGCAAACCCTGGAAGAAGATGATGATGAAAGAAGCCGCAGTTCAAGTAGTAACCCATCATGTAAGAATTTAAGAGCCTCCAGGCTCCCACGTCTTCAGCGCGTTCTCATTTTAAATGCATTATTCCGTCTAGATCTGGAGTGCAGAGAGAGAGAGAGATCAGAGACACCCTTTTGTTGTTCGGCTGCTGCAGCCTGCAGGCATCGATCGAGGCTACGAATACATTTAAAACGTTTTTTTTTAGAAGAACCTCAATAATAAACAGTTCCAACAACACCACACTGCTGTAGTTTTAGGCATTTAGCATGGTCGATCATTCCTAGGATGATAGTGTGTTGACAAGGTTCCTCCATCAGCCTGTCTGTAGCCTCGGAGACCGAGGCGTTGCATGCAGAATGCTCAGCTCAGTGACAGCTCTCCAAACTTTTCTTCTTTCTTTCCAAACAACACTTTCTGTTGAGCCTCCCCCTCTCTCTCCTCTCCTCTACTGGGCTGGGGCTTAAAGGGGAATGACACTCGACTCAACTCCACTCGCATTGTTCCAAACTATTCCACCACTAGAAGAATTGGGGCTTTTGTTCAGTAGCTGACTGCAGCTCCATGTCGACCAAACCAACACGTGCGGCATGTGTGCGCGCCCTCTGGTGGGAGAATGAAGACATTGGCCACATTTTCAAATGGGATAGTTCAACGAATGGATTCAGCTGTTGTTTAATGCTAATAGAAATTAAATTAATTGAGATAGAAAAGGTAAAGTCGTAACAGCAGGATAGTAAATATTAGGCCTATATGGTCCGAGGGGTTATATTAGGACTTGTGTTTTCGTTTTAAATTCCCATTCTCTACATATACTGTGAATACAATTTTAAATAAATCAATCAGTCAATCCTTCATTTTCTTGCAGCTGATCATGCTTTTAATTTATGCACTCTCACACAGTCTAAACAGTAATGTATAATTATCTTGTTGTCTTCATATAATTATGAATTATGACTGACACACGACTCGAGTAGTCTAACCAAACAAAACCAACTACCAAGCCACACACACACACACACACACACACACACACACACACACACACACACACACACACACACACACACACACACACACACACAGTCAATCAAACCGATTTAAATCATTCTGAAAATTTAAGGCAACAGTGATACTCAACCTCAGGCCCGCGGGCCACATCAGGCCCGCGGGACCATTATGACTGGCCCACCAATGAAAATCTAAAAAAAAGAAGAAAAAAAAATCTGGAAAATGAAATAAAAATAAATAAATCTGAATGAAGTTGCGGAAATGGTGGAAATGGAAATTGCGGAAATTGAGGAAATTGAGGAAATTGCGGAAATGGAAATTGCGGAAATTGCGGAAATGGTAATTGCGGAAATTGCGGAAATTGCTCTTCACTTATAGCTATCTATTTTCAGGTAGATTGTTTTATTTTACTCAGTCAGCCATATCACTACTCATTTTTTTTCATGAAAAAGGTCATAGCTGGGTAATCTATTTTCAGGCAAATTGTGTTTATTGTATTTTATTTTACTCAGCCATAACAATTTATTTTCTGTTAACCAACTTGCTGGCGGCAGGCAGGCAGACAGCTACTCATAGACAGGCAGACAGACAGACAGCTACTCATGGAGAATTGGACAGGCAGGCAGACAGACAGCTACTCATGGAGAATTGGACAGGCAGGCAGACAGCTACTCATGGACAATTGGACAGGCAGGAAGGCAGACAGCTACTCATAGACAGACAGACAGCTACTCAGACAATTGGGCAGGCAGGCAGACAGCTACTCATAGACAGACAGACAGCTACTCATGGACAATTGGACAGGCAGGAAGGCAGACAGCTACTCATAGACAGGCAGACAGACAGCTACTCATGGACAATTAGGCAGGCAGGCAGACAGCTACTCATAGACAATTAGGCAGGCAGGCAGACAGCTACTCATGGAAATGTAAATACTCCAGTAAAGTAAACAATAGCTCAGTACTTTTAGTACATTTAGAATACCCATTCTGCATGGGGATAGCCTACATTTTGTAATTGAGCCTAAAAGTAACTTGTTTATTTGATTAATTCAGCAATCTTTTATTATTATAGGGCCTTTCCTCAAAACACCTGTATCAGTAAAAGACATTTTATCACTTTCACACTTGAACTTTATATCAGGATATTTCTCTAATATTGGTTTGTGACAGTAATCACAATGATAAATTGGTAAATTGGTTTGTATTAGAAACTCACCAGCATAACCAATGCATTCCAGGAAAATAAAAACCAAATCAAATGCATAGATATACAAATTAGTTGTTTAATTCAATGTGTTGCAAACCTTTCACTGCTCATTAAATAGATGTTTTGACATTCATGGTTAACACCAGGTGGTGTTTAGCTGAAATACAGACATTTTGTCCAAATGTGGACTTTACAGTATCCAATTACCTTCTTCTTTAAAGGGATATTTCACATAATAATAATAATAATAGTATTATCGACTCAGGCTTATATGTGAACACCCCAGACAGTTTTTAAGCAGCTAATGGAGTTTTAAATGATATGGGTTTGTATAGGAAAGGGGGGGGGGGGGGGGGGGGGGGGCTGTATAGGAAAGGGGCGGGTGCTAAAATGAATATCAAATAATCTAAATACTTAAGTGAGCAACTTAAACCCTGCCTGGCGTCACATAAACATTTTTTTAAAAGTGAAATATCCCTTTAAGTCTTAAACAATATTACCCAACCCACACACAAGACTGAAGGACATTGTATGCATCGTTGCAGACCCTTTTAAAAGGCTATTTGTTGTAATGCAACATAATGTCCAAAGACAGACAGACAGACTGCTGCGTGGAAACAAACATAATAATATTATATTTGACATGGTATAAAAAGGTATTGACTATTTACAAAATTCAAGTTCATTTCACTACAAAATAAAAGTGCATGAATTTTTCTTTTTCTTTTAATCGCCCATATATTTTCCCAGGATGAAGGATGACGAGAAACGTCGTAAAGAGGATGTGTGTACAATACATGTTGGTCCTTTGGAACGTTCCGGAAACAGCCGACATAATTATACATAAGGAAAACAATTCTGTTTTTCTGGTGATTTTGGTCCATTCTGGATTTTTCATCTTTGTGTTGTGCTGTGTGTTTCATCTCCTGGTGAAAATTATAATTGTTTTTTCTTTTTTTTTTGCAATAAAACAAAAGTATGGTGGCTTTTAGAAAGTCTGGGTGGAACAGCATCCTTTGAGGTTTTTCTTTTTAATAAATTTTAAAATGATCCACAACTAGAATAAATACACATTAAGAATAAACACAAAGTGCTCTACCCACTACTACTCTGTCGTAGTAAAAAAAGTGTCATACATATTCTGTAGAAAACCTGGAGACTTGACATTCAGTAAGTGATCAAAAATAAGAACATTATGATGGTGTGTAAAAAAAAAAAGAAAAAATTGCCACGGAGACCAAGTCTTTGCCGTGGTCTGTAAGGACACATTGATGACCTCTGACCTCTGTACAGACACATTGATGACCTCTGACCCCTGTACAGACACACTGATGACCCCTGACCCATGACCCCTGTATGACCCCTGCGGTGGGAGAGATCCCGTGCGGGTCTTGCTTCAGCAGTCGTTCGGTCTACGCTGTGCAACGCACACAAACAAAACACGTGTCTCATCATTGTCCTGTCCTTGGGGGATGGGGGGCATGTGTTTGGTTAGACTTACTAACAGACAGTGATACAGTCATGAGTCCGACACCCTACTCAAAACCCCTAACCGCACTCGGAAGCCACGGGTGATTTTTAACCCACCACGGGTTAATTTTTAACTCATGACTCTCTGTTTGTTCTGTTGGTATGTCTAACCAACGGATGCAACCCTGAACGCAGCAATGAGACAAGGCTGCTGTCTCTTCAAACCCACGTGACCTCCATTGAAAATTAATTGCAGCTGTCTTCTCGTCAGTTGTCGTCCTCTCAGGACAATCATGACATGAGACACATGTTTTGTCTGTGTGAGTGAGGTGGAGCTGGTGAAAGGGATAAGCGAGAGGTTGAATGGTCCCTGAGTGTTGGGTCTTCTGTGGAGAGGAGTGTTGGGTCTCCTGGACTGGGGAGAGGAGTGTTGGGTCTCCTGGGGAGAGGAGTGTTGGGTCTCCTGAGGAGAGGAGTGTTGGGTCTCCTGGGGAGAGGAGTGTTGGGTCTCCTGAGGAGAGGAGTGTTGGGTCTCCTGAGGAGAGGAGTGTTGGGTCTCCTGGGGAGAGGAGTGTTGGGTCTCCTGAGGAGAGGAGTGTTGGGTCTCCTGGGGAGAGGAGTGTTGGGTCTCCTGAGGAGAGGAGTTTTGGGTCTCCTGAGGAGAGGAGTGTTGGGTCTTCTGGGGGGAGGAGTGTTGGGTCTCCTGAGGAGAGGAGTGTTGGGTCTCCTGGGGAGAGGAGTGTTGGGTCTCCTGGGGGGAGAGGAGTGTTGGGTCTCCTGGGGAGAGGAGTGTTGGGTCTCTGGCCTGAGGAGAGGAGTGTTGGGTCTCTGGCCTGAGGAGAGGAGTGTTGGGTCTCTGGCCTGAGGAGAGGAGTGTTGGGTCTCCTGAGGAGAGGAGTGTTGGGTCTCCTGGGGAGAGGAGTGTTGGGTCTCCTGGGGAGAGGAGTGTTGGGTCTCCTGGGGAGAGGAGTGTTGGGTCTCCTGAGGAGAGGAGTGTTGGGTCTCCTGGGGAGAGGAGTGTTGGGTCTCCTGGGGAGAGGAGTGTTGGGTCTCTGGCCTGAGGAGAGGAGTGTTGGGTCTCCTGAGGAGAGGAGTGTTGGGTCTCCTGGGGAGAGGAGTGTTGGGTCTCCTGAGGAGAGGAGTGTTGGGTCTCCTGGAGAGAGGAGTGTTGGGTCTCTGGCCTGAGGAGAGGATTGTTGGGTCTCCTGAGGAGAGGAGTGTTGGGTCTCCTGGGGAGAGGAGTGTTGGGTCTCCTGAGGAGAGGAGTGTTGGGTCTCCTGGAGAGAGGAGTGTTGGGTCTCTGGCCTGAGGAGAGGAGTGTTGGGTCTCCTGGCCTGGAGAGAAGAGTGTTGGGTCTCCTGGAGAGAAGGCACGGTGGTCTCCTGGAGAGAAGGTACGGTGGTCTCCTGGGGACGTGCGTTACCGTTCCTCCGCCTCCTGCTCGTCCTCCTCATCCTCGTCTTTCCTCTTCTGCCTCTGAAAGAAGCCAAGCTGGGCATCAAATACAGAGAGCATTTAGATCAGCGGTGCCCAAATGGTAGCGGTGCCCAAAAAGTACAGAAACAGCACAGCACAGCACAGTACAGCACAGGGCGGCAAGACTAACTGTTCAGGAGGAGAAAAACGTGTTTTTTTAATCCAAAATTAGTTCATAGCACAGGCAGACTCCTCACATACTAGAGCATGTCTGAAATAAATGTCAGAGCTGAAATCGAGAAATGTAAATATCATCATATCATCATACTATAATTCAATCAATGTCTGTCTGAATGTGTGTCTTGTCTGTGTGTCACTGTAACTGCCGTAGCTCCTCACTGCCTGCACCAATCACTCCCACTTTTCACACAGGCATTGACCATAATAATATGGAGGTCTTAACGAAGCCCATTTTTCCATTTAACAAATTACAAGTTAGAAATTAATAATTACTTTATTAGTGAATTAAAACGCCGACTTAAACACGCAACCTCGCACCCTCACACACCTCCGCCCCTTAGCGACACCTGCATCACAGGCCACCGTTCTCACTGTCACGGGTAAGGACTAGTATAAATAAATGCTTAAACATGTAGCTAGGTGTAATGTTAGAGTCCACAGATGTGAACCTTTCAAGCCTGTTTTCTGACAAGACATTACTCTATAAGCCAGTGGCCACATCTCCAAAACTGGTGGGTCAAACTGAACAACCAATATGAAAATCAAACTGTCTCATGTTGTTTCAGTGCATTATGAGGACATGCAGTGCGGGATGTGTCCAGTAACATGTTGTTTCAGTGCATTATGAGGACATGCAGTGCGGGATGTGTCCAGTACCTGCCACAGTGCCAGGATGAGCAGGAACAGCAGTAAAAGTCCTCCCAGCGTGCTGACGATGATAATCCAGGTGGAGATCCTGTAATCTCCCTCCTTCCTGATCTCCAGGATTATCTGCCAGGAACATAAACAAGAGAGTGAGTGATCAACCTAATTCATTGGTTCAATTGGCACAAAGCGAGATACACATTATGATTATGAATGCATGAATATTACAATCAGAAGCCATCATTTACACACACTAATTAGGATATTTCAATCCCCCCCCCCCCCCCCCCGTTAATCTTATGTTTATTTTATTTTATTTCAAGTCAAGTTTATTTGTATAGCACATATTCACACGACAAGCGAGGACTATGGCCAACAATGACTACCTCTTAATGCTGCATTCACACGGGCAGGTGCAAAGATACAGTCTACCATTCATTGTCAATGGAAGCACAGTGACATGACGATGCAAACATACAGTCTACCATTCATTGTCAATGGAAGCACAGCGACATGACGATGCAAACATACAGTCTACCATTCATTGTCAATGGAAGCCAGTGACATGACGATGCAAACATACAGTCTACCATTCATTGTCAATGGAAGCACAGCGACATGAAGATGCAAACATACAGTCTACCATTCATTGTCAATGGAAGCCAGCGACATGAAGATGCAAACATACAGTCTACCATTCATTGTCAATGGAAGACAGCAACATGAAGATACAAAGATAGTCTACCATTCATTGTCAATGGAAGCACAGCGACATGAAGATGCAAACATACAGTCTACCATTCATTGGCAATGGAAGCACAGCGACATGAAGATGCAAAGATACAGTCTACCATTCATTGTCAATGGAAGCCAGCGACATGAAGATGCAAACATACAGTCTACCATTCATTGGCAATGGAAGCACAGCGACATGAAGATGCAAAGATACAGTCTACCATTCATTGTCAATGGAAGCACAGCGACATGAAGATACAAAGATACAGTCTACCATTCATTGTCAATGGAAGCACAGCGACATGACGATGCAAACATACAGTCTACCATTCATTGTCAATGGAAGCACAGTGACATGAAGATACAAAGATACAGTCTACCATTCATTGTCAATGGAAGCACAGCGACATGAAGATACAAAGATACAGTCTACCATTCATTGTCAATGGAAGCACAGCGACATGACGATGCAAACATACAGTCTACCATTCATTGTCAATGGAAGCACAGCGACATGAAGATACAAAGATACAGTCTACCATTCATTGTCAATGGAAGCACAGCGACATGAAGATACAAAGATACAGTCTACCATTCATTGTCAATAGAAGCCAATAACAAGGCAAGCTGGTTTCAACTTCAGCTACAAAGATGCAAAGCTACAAGTGTAGCTTAATTAGCTTTGCATCTTTGTGTCTTTTGCATCTCTGCCAGTGTGAACTGTGTGAAACAAATGAAGGCCATGTGGTAGTAGTGCACAGCGGCCAGTAGATGGCAGCACAGAGCCGTGTGTTCCACTGTGATGTAACATGCAGTGCTGCTGGTCCTTTGGGTCCCTCAGCACCGCTTGCATTGTTTTATCTTGGGCTTCGGGTTCTTGGAAACGCCCCCCAGCCACTGCGTTAGTTTTACTGAGGTTAGGGTTAGGTTTAGGTATAGTTTACTGAGGTTAGGTTTAGGTATAGTTTTACTGAGGTTAAGGTTTCTGGCCATGATAGCCCATAGGCTCACACACACACACATTTTGGCCATTTGAAAATAGCAGATGTACAACAAGTAGATCTGTTATTTTCAAAAGATTGTTATACAACATGAACATTCTGCATCAGTACTATAGTACGATAATGAGTAATGAGTAATGAGTTCCGGACTTTCACTTTGTAACAGAGTATTGATACTCTTACTTAAAGTAAAACATTTATCAGTGCAGAAGACCGGTATAGATCAAAATATGTTGGTTTAATAACGTTTTCCTTCTTTTTAACTATTAAGTGTGCCCGGATCTCCGCTTTTTTCTATAGATGTTTTATCCCGATTGATCCCAGGAGCACCTTTTTACTATTCTTTCGCCAACCCCGCCTCGGGTATGTTCAGTTTGGGCACTGACCCAGTGGGAATCGAACCCAGGACCTTCTTCTAGCTGTGAGGCGACAACACTGCCAACTGTGCCACCATGTCCCCCCTTTTTACTATTTTTATATTTCGTATACCTGCACGTATTCCTTTGAGCACCTAGTTGCTTCCTTGCCTTTAACTTCTTTCCATCACTGGCCGTTAGTGTGGATATACTCACATGTCTGACCGGCCTCTCTTCATGTAGAAACAATACTCACATGTCTGACCGGCCTCTCTTCATGTACAAAACAATACTCACATGTCTGACCGGCCTCTCTTCATGTAGAAACAATACTCACATGTCTGACCGGCCTCTCTTCATGTACAAACAATACTCACATGTCTGACCGGCCTCTCTTCATGTACAAACAATACTCACATGTCTGACCGGCCTCTCTTCATGTAGAAACATGGGGCTGGATGAAGGCAGCTCCAACCACGCACTGGTCACCAGCTCCAGGATCTTAAACTTGAGCTGCGAGAACAACCAACAACAAACACAATTATCAACTCTTTCCGTGCCGCGCGTGCGCACAGCATAGTTGCAATCAAAGCCTCAGAGCACCCGATTGGCTCATATCAATCTGTCTAATCATTAATCAAAGCCTCATTGGATCATATCAATCTGTCTAATCATTAATCAAAGCCTCATTGGATCATATCAATCTGTCTAATCATTAATCAAAGCCTCATTGGATCATATCAATCTGTCTAATCATTAATCAAAGCCTCATTGGATCGTATCAATCTGTCTAATCATTAATCAAAGCCTCATTGGATCGTATCAATCTGTCTAATCAAAGCCTCAGAGCAGCTGCTCTAAACAAACACACAGCTAAACGATGCTCTCGAGAATGTTTTTTGAAAACATTTGAAGTGAGAAATAGATGATGCAGAGCCAACAATGGATTCCATTTGATCAACACTGCGCTCTGCGGGGCCAACTGGAATACTTTAATTACCATAAGCTGACCATAAGGAAATGCTTAGTTTTGGGTCATTCATTTATGTATTAAGTAGGCGTGTAATAAGCAGGATAACGAATGGCTGTCTTACTGATACACAACTCATCTGAAGGATTAGGAAAACCGATGCTGTGTGTTTGTACACCTCATGGACATATAGTTTCAGTGTCCTTTTTCAAACCCTCAAACGTTGAGGCTCCATATCTCAGTGGTTAGATCACTGATCAGCAGTTTGTTCACAACACCCAGTCTTACTTAAATGTCCTTATATGGTTCACAGCTGTTCAACTGTAAATACTTTCTGTAGAATCTTCCCTCCAAGCATAGGTGGTATTTAATGTCAAGCCCTTTACGGCTACTTTTAATGGTCTTTGTCATCTTAAAAAAATCAGTTCACTAAACTATCTAGCTTACTTTAATTTGATTATCTATAGTCAACTTAATTACTAATAATTAAGTCCGTCCATCCATCTATCCATCTATCTGTACTCACTGCGTGCAGAGCGTCTATCCATCCATCCATCTATCTGTACTCACTGCGTGCAGAGCGTCCATCCATCTATCCATCTATCCATCTATCTGTACTCATTGCGTGCAGAGCGTCCATCCATCTATCCATCTATCCATCTATCTGTACTCACTGCGTGCAGAGCGTCTATCCATCTATCCATCCATCCATCTATCTGTACTCACTGCGTGCAGAGCGTCTATCCATCTATCCATCTATCTGTACTCACTGCGTGCAGAGCGTCTATCCATCCATCCATCTATCTGTACTCACTGCGTGCAGAGCGTCCATCCATCTATCCATCTATCTGTACTCACTGCGTGCAGAGCGTCTATCCATCTATCCATCTATCTGTACTCACTGCGTGCAGAGCGTCCATCCATCTATCCATCTATCCATCTATCTGTACTCACTGCGTGCAGAGCGTCTATCCATCTATCTGTACTCACTGCGTGCAGAGCGTCTATCCATCTATCCATCTATCTGTACTCACTGCGTGCAGAGCGTCCATCCATCTATCTGTACTCACTGCGTGCAGAGCGTCTATCCATCTATCCATCTATCTGTACTCACTGCGTGCAGAGCGTCCATCCATCTATCCATCTATCCATCTATCTGTACTCACTGCGTGCAGAGCGTCTATCCATCTATCCATCTATCCATCTATCTGTACTCACTGCGTGCAGAGCGTCTATCCATCCATCCATCCATCCATCTATCTGTACTCACTGCGTGCAGAGCGTCTATCCATCCATCCATCTATCCATCTATCTGTACTCACTGCGTGCAGAGCGTCTATCCATCTATCTGTACTCACTGCGTGCAGAGCGTCTATCCATCCATCCATCTATCCATCTATCTGTACTCACTGCGTGCAGAGCGTCCATCCATCTATCCATCTATCTGTACTCACTGCGTGCAGAGCGTCTATCCGCAGGGTGCCTGTGATCTTGACACCGACTGTTCTGTACGAGGCCAGGTTGATGTTGCACTGGATCGGCAGCGTCAGCGTGTTGGATCGGTTCTGATGCGGAGAGAGACCAGGTCACAAACATCAGGAGAGAGACCAGGTCACAGACATCAAGAGAGAGACCAGGAGAGAGACCAGGAGAAAGACCAGGTCACAAACATCAGGAGAGAGACCAGGAGAAAGACCAGGTCACAAACATAAGGAGAGAGACCAGGAGAGAGACCAGGAGAAAGACCAGGAGAAAGACCAGGTCACAAACATCAGGATTAAGTGTGTGTGTGTGCGCGCTCGTGCGTGCGTTGAATTGGTCTGTGAGGTTTACCAGTCGGGGGAAACGAGAGAGGTCTTCGGGCGATGCCCTGCTCTCCGCCACGTGTTGAGGTGGGATGCAGTGAGTGCCGTCTGTCTGGGAGGAGGAGGAGGAGAAGGAGGAGGAGGAGGAGGAGGAAGAGGAAGAGGAGGAGGTGGAGGAGGAGGAGGAGGAGGAAGAGGAGGAGGAGGAAGAGGAGGAGGAGGTGGAGGAGGAGGAGAAGGAGGAGGAAGAGGAAGAGAGGGAGGAGGAGGGGGAGGACACACATGGAAATACTTTACTGATCATGCTCTCACAGTGGTATTTGTTTTGTATATGTATGTATTTGTTTTATTTTTTATCCCCCGAGACCTTTTGGCTGTGATGCGACAGTGCTACCGACTGCACCACACCATTTATGTGGAATGCTAATTACATAAAAATATACCAGTGCAAGATTATATCAAACATTATATCTCATGCTCACCTGGTCAATATAGAAGTCTGATATCTGCAGTAGTCTGTTTCCATTTGTCGTCATTTCAGGGATTTCAATGTTTAGCTGCAGATCATTTACTGGGAAGAATCCAAGGTTCTGGATCTGAGGAATAAAAAGGGGGGAATTTAGTTTTTCCGTTTTGAAAGTGAGTGTCGTTGCACCCTAGGGTGCCGCGATGCAAGTCCAGCGCTGTCTCAGAATGCTTTGATAATGTTTGGAATTCATCAAATATCACTTCAGTTTAAGCTGCACTTAGACCCTCTATGCTGGACCACCAAACCTCCAAACCGCCAAAACTAGCCGATCTACAAGCTCTATTGGTTTCCTCTGCCATCGGTGTATGATTGTGTGTGTGAATGGGTGAGTGTAATGCACAATCTATGTTAAAGGTGTAGCCCCCATACCCCCTTTGGATAGAGGACTCTGGTACATTACATACAAAATCCGTTAGGAATGTGAATCACGTCTGTCCGTGTTTGCTGTGATCTGTACGTGTGCATGTAGGAATTAAAAGTAGCAGAAGGACATCGGAGTGCTGGCTTTTTCTTTCTAACGGCCGGGCTACACTGGAGACGTGACGGAACCGCACCGCGGGCGGAGAGGAGCGGTGGCTGCACCGACAATTCGTCTGTCTCACGGAGAGTTCGGTTTTAACAGTTTTTTGTACCTCTGAAGGCGAGGAAAAATAGAGCTCGGTGTAGCCGGAATCTCCCGGATTCCATTGATTATAGTGGCAGAGACGCGTACCGCTGCGGCCTCGCACAGACTCCGCTCTGCGATCAAGTCTGCACCAATTACCGTCCCCAGTGTAGCCAGGCCCTTACTTCGTAAGCCGTGCAAGCCGCTAAACTGCACAATTTACAGACTGAGGTATAATATACAGACTTAAAGTGATGCGGTAGATAGCTATAATATATAAATAATAGTTATAAACCGTAGGTCTCACCTGGAAAGAAAGGTTGAACGGTGGGCCAATGACGCCAGGTGTTTCCAGTGACAGCTCTGATTTAATGTCATAGCGAGTTGGAATGGAATCCCTTTAAAGACAAATAAACAACTCTGATTTAATGACATACCGAGTTGGACCGGAATGGAATCCCTTTAAAGAGAAACACGACAAAGATATTCGAAAGGCAACAGGTGGCTGTGGCTGTGAAAGGTGTATTGTGACAAATGTCATGTTTATATGAAAAACATATGTTGAACCCTAAACTTTTTATTTAGTTCTCCCAACATTCCCGTTACAGTAGTCATGCAGTATTCAGCATTTTTCAAATTACAAATTCCTTTATCACAGAGATAAAGGTTTTCAAAAACCACTGACCACACAAGCTAATATTCTTCTGACTACACATAAGGCATGTCCTAGTATATGAGCCAATAGGGGAAGGGCATCAACATCACGTGATTCTTTGTTTGACCCCGCAAAAACTCTGACGTGTGTCTCTTAAAGAATGTGATTATTATGGAATATTATTATCGAGGAAAGCTTAGAATATTTGGCAGTATCGGATTCATTCTTCATGCAATTACCTGCATTATAATACTATACTGTGATGAAAAACAAACCAAAAAACCAACACATTTTGTCGGACCGAAATAACCGCATACATGTGTCTCAAAGAATACTGCAAGAGTACAAAGTCTGAGAGGATTTGTGTTAAAAAGCCCAACCTTGTGAAGAGTATGTCAGCCTCGTACTTCAGAGAGTAATAAATGTCGTTGAAGTTGTCCTCTGAATGCATCTCCTCTCCGTCGCTGTTGACACAACGAGATGAAGTATTTCAACAATTCTAACCTTATCATATCAGGCTTGAACTGATGAACAACAAGCCAAATAAATGACAAGAGGACATAATTATACCACCACAAAAGAGTGTTCAGTCAGGACAACTCATGAATGGATGGAATATACTCTATATTTATTTCATATAAAATGAGCAACATATACGTATAGTATGGTTTGGCGATGAATCTTTAGGTACTCAGATCAAGCGCATCAGTCCCAACCAATCCACCCTCACATGACCTACTGACCTCTTGACCTCCAGGACGACCCTCAGGTGTTCTAGGAACACTGAACGGCTGAACTCAAACTCCAGGCGGAACGAGACCTGTTGGAAGAGGAGGAAGAGAAGGAAGAGGAGGAAGTGGAGGAAGAGAAGAAGGAAGTGAAGAGAAGAAGGAAGTGAAGTGAAGAGAAGGGTAGGAAGAGAAGGAATAGAAGGACAACAATGAACGTCATTCACTGATTCACTCATTCTGATTCAATTTACAATGTAGGCATTTAGCAGGCGCTCTTAATCCAGAGCGATTTACAGTAAGCAAGAACAATAATAATAATAATCTTTATTTATAGAGCACCTTTCAGACACAAGTGTAGTTCAAAGTGCTTTACATACAAGTAAAAATAAATTCACATAAATGCAAATAATAATAATAATTGAGGGTAAACAAAACAGGGATACAGTGTAGGGATGCTAGTACTATAATGTGGTCCCTTTTCCTGGTGTTAGTTACACTGCGTTTTGGATTAATATATCAAATACATAAAAATACTAGTCATCAAGGATCATAACAAGCAAGATAACCTACCATACCTAAAATCTGTCTAACAGTGTTGTCTACACATGCTATCTAAATTCCATAATGTTTAGCCTTTACATACGCCTGCACAATCCTCTATCATTTTAATGAAGTCCTGATGAGAGACATCTGGCCACAGAGGAATGTGAAAACATCCCTCTCTAGACTCACTTCTAACACAACACAGATTATGGCATCAATAACCACGTCCTTTTCCATGTTCTGTTTTTTACTCAACGTGTATCATATCAGACGAGGAAGGTTTTGTTGTCTTGGTTTTCTGTTATGAGAAAAGGAACAAGGGGGGGCATGCTTGAGGAGAGAGGGTTGGATTTCCTTTTCTCTCGTACGCACACGCGCACGCGCACGCGCACGCACACACACACACACACACACACACACACACACACACACACACACACACACACACACACACACACACACGTGTGTGGTGTGGGTTTGGAAGTGCTCAATGTCAAAGGGCTAGGGCAGATTCTTGTGCCGGCAGCTCATAGTTGAACATGGAAAATCTAGACTTCGCTTCCTCATCAGAGCCAATTTCCTCAACCAGCCACCCACGCACGCACGCACGCATGCACGCACGCACGCACACACACACACACACACACTACAATACCTAACGCACAAACAAACCAAAGAATTATGGTTTTCAGAAATGGTACCCCTCAGCAATACCGTTTCAGAACAACAACAACAGCTAACGTCAGTGTTCAATGGCTATACTTCCACACAGCTTTAAAATTCCCTTTGGAGCACGTCCAGAATGTTCCGTATGGATCATTTAAAGTCCAGAACCACATCCACTGCTTCAGCTGCTGCTGCTGCTGGGGAAATACAGACATCTCGTTTTGTTGTCAAGGAGATGATTGTTATTTGTGCTAATTGCATGGTTGGGTTATATGGCTATAGGCATATACATTGCAAATGGAGTCACTGCAATGTTCATGTACAGTACAATGTTATGCTCAATGATACCCCCTGATTTTCTGTTCCACTGATAAATATTGTATTGTGAAAATAGCTGATCTACAAACTAAAGAGCTTGTTGGTCGTCTATTTTCAATATGTTATAATTTGACAATTTGGCCAATGTTTGACCAGTCACCAGTTATATGCTATAGTTTGTTTATTACACTTTACATTACATTTCCTTCCTTCCTTCCTCCCTCCCTCCGTCCCTCCCCTTCCTTCCTTCCTTCCTTCCTTCCCTCCCTCCCTCCCTCCCTCCCTCCCTCCCTCCCTCCCTCCCTCCCTCCCTCCCTCCCTCCCTTTCCTTCCTTCCTTCCTTCCTTCCTTCCTTCCTTCCTTCCTTCCCTTTCCTTCCTTCCTTCCTTCCTTCCCTCCCTCCCTCCCTTCCTTCCTTTTTCCTGGTGTTCTAGTGGTTAGGATTCGGCGCTCTTACCGCCGCGGCCCGGGTTCGATTCCCGGTCAGGGAACTAAGATTTGGGGCAGCGGTGGCCGAACGGTTTGCGGAGCGGTCTTGATAACGGAAGGTCGCTAGCTCGTATCCCCGGACCGGCACGTTAAAATTACCACCGTTGAAGTGCCCTTGAGCAAGGCATTGAACCCCTACCATGAAATGTTCTATGAGCAGGGCCTGGCTGTAAACAAGTTCTTGAGCTTAGTCCAGTTACCCTGGGTAAACATGGTAACTTTGCTTTGCTTTGCCGGCCTTCCTGCCTGTCATCAGGGGACCACCGGCCAAAATCATGCGTGGACGGACGCCGGGGAGTCTGCGGACCCCCTGAGGCCCCCGACCCACAGGTTGAGAACCCCATGTTCTCTCATCATGTCACACTTGGTCATAAAAAGGAAGCGGTCTTAAGTTTTAAGAGCACTTTAAGGGACTTTTAAGGGCACTTACATACCGTAAGTGCTCGATGAAAAAGAAAAAGGGGGATTACAGGGAATGGAGTCCCAGCTGTGTGTCCTGGCCTGCTTATGGCCTGAATGGCATGCACTGTAATGCAACTAATGCTGAGTCATGCACTGTAATGCAACTAATGCTGAGTCATGCCTTCACGGATCAAAAGGCAATCAAGAGGTTTTATGATGGAGTCGCTTAGGGTTTAGGCTGTGAGAACAAAGAGGACGGGTCCATACAATCATTTGGGGAATGTTTTTCAATCCTGAATTCATGTGGCAATAATAGCTTAATAACATGTTAATGAGCAGTCTATTCTAAACAGTGATTCACACTAATTCACACTTTCTTTACCGACCATCCAAAACAGCAACGCATCTTCTACAAGACACTTTTGCTGTCGTTGAAAATACGTTAATCTGGTCGAGTGCAGACGCTATGATTGGTTGGTTAACCTCATAAAGAGCTATGATTGATGGGTTAACTGTTAACATAAAGGTCCATCATTGGTTGGTTAATTAACTCACCTGAGCCTCATAAAGGACTGTGACTGGTTGGTTCGTTAACTCACCTGTGCCGTGGCTCTCATAAAGCTCTGTGATTGGCTGGTTAATTAGCTCAC
Source organism: Protomyctophum bolini (assembly GCF_963924005.1). Classification (NCBI taxonomy): domain Eukaryota; kingdom Metazoa; phylum Chordata; class Actinopteri; order Myctophiformes; family Myctophidae; genus Protomyctophum; species Protomyctophum bolini. The sequence goes on along the minus strand of NC_137862.1, from coordinate 9,244,705 downwards.
CTGTGCCTTGGTTCTCATGAAGGGGGCGCTGACGTTGCACATCTTCTCGTTCCTCAGCCTGTCGTCAGAGCGACACTCTATTCTGATGTCTGACTTGTCCTGAAGGGGGGGCAATAACACACTGAGAACATATTGGACCCTCAGTCTGATCAAATAAAGTTGATTGAATACCACGCTGAGAACAATACCATACTATGGATTACTAATGGATTGAGAACAAAAACAGACTCACTGATTTCAGTCCATACCTTGACTATGAGGCTAGAGAAGCGGAGGTTGGGCGTGTAGGTGACGTTGAGGCGCGCTCCGTAGGCGTTCTCTCCTCTGTTCTCCAGTCGCACGTCCACCACCATCCTCCTCCTGTTCTCCTCCAGAACCCGCTGGGACCCGTCGGACCCCTCCGGACCCTGTTCGGACCCCTCGGCCCCTCCTTCGCTCAGACGCCGGCAGAATGCACCGCGGGAGCGCACGTCCTGTCCACAGAACTGACTGGGAGAGAAAGAGGGACAACAGTGAGTGTGTGACTGTTTGTGACTGTGCGTGCGTGCGTGGCTTTACAGTGATAGGTCAGTAATGCTGTGCGGTGATTGGTTACCTCCGTGTCAGCAGGTCAGTGTTGCTGTGCAGTGATAGGTCAGGAATGCAGCGGTCGTCCTCGTCACAGCCATTCCAGAAGGGCAGCTAAAGCAACACACACAACATGCTGGCGTGTCATTGGTCAAGAAATGCAACACACACAACATGCTGGCGTGTCATTGGTCAAGAAATGCAACACACACAACATGCTGGCATGTCATTGTCAGGGCGACTGTGGCTCGAGAGGTAGAGCAGGTCGTCCAATGATCCATGGGTCGGCGGTTCGAATCCCGGCTCCTCCTCCTGTCCACATGTCAAAGTGTCCTTGGGCAAGACACTGATGTGCTGGTTGGTGCCTTGCATGGCTTCCGCCGCAATCGGTGTATGAATGGGTGAATGTAATGCACCATCTATGTAAAGTGCCTTGGATAAAGGCGCTATATAAATGCACCATTTACCATTTATTGGTCAATAAATACAACACATGCACACAATATGCTGGCATTTCATTGATCAATAAAAACAGGCGTGCGTGACAGAGAGAAAAATAAAACCCTATGCTATTTTCTCAGACTCTCATTCCCAGACTCAGGCTCGAAAATCAAATTAGGAAGAAGCACAGACTTCAAGATCAAAATAAATTCGGAATTCATAGCAGCAAAATCATCAGTGAAATACCTGGGTTGTATTTTAGAGGGTAACTTAGACGGCCGAAATATGGCCAGCAAGGTGCTAAACAAGGTCTCCGGACTGACTAAGTTTCTAGCTCGAACAGCAAGATACATGGATAGGGAGACATAATTAGTGGTGGCCAACTCCCTTATCCTGTGCCACTTTGATTTTGCGTGTACATCGTGGTTCGAGGGCTTGATTAAGTCTTTTAAAACAAAGCTACAGTCAGCTCAAAATAGACTGATGAGGGTTATACTAGGGATGGAACCCAGAACCCATATAGGAAGGAACCAGTTCAGAGAGCTGAACTGGCTCCCAGTAGAATCAAAGGTTACAATGGCTAGACTTAACATGGTCCATAAAATTAAATACGGAGAGGTCCCAGAAGTTTTAAGAACATGTTTCAGGCAGGTAAACGAGGTACACAAACATTTCACCAGAGCCAGTATTGCAGATGTGGTGCTCCCTGCTTTTAAAAGTAAAGTGGACAAAGGCTCATTCATTTATATAGGAGCCACACAGTGGAATAGCCTGGAATCCAGTGTTAAACTGACCTCCAATTTGAGGACATTTAAACAGAAGACTAAAAAATGGCTACTGGAAAAGGTTCCCCTATAAAGGGTCATCTTAGAGGGATGGATAGGGATGTAATTGTTGTGTTGTGTATGTAATGTATATGTACTGTTATGTATTTGTGATGTATTTTAAAGTATTGTTCAGTGTGAGAGGACCCCAGTGGAAATAAGTCTTTGGACTTTACTGTGTAATCCTTGAATCGCTGATTATAATGTTGTATTATGATTGCTTTTCTAAATAAATCAAATCAAATCAAAGTGACAACTTCAATGAATTGAAGAGGAGGTATGTCAATCTTTGTCCTCATGACAGTGTGTGTGTGCGTGCATGCATGCATGTGTGTGTGCGTGCGTGTGTGCATGCATGCATACCTCAGTGCTGAAGGCGGTGGGCCAGCTGTCGTCCAGCATCGGTCCATTCTCAGCGTCCTGCACCCCCACTTGGACCGAAAACACGATGGGACGCACGTAGTCTGTGGTCTCCTGTAGGGGGCGGCGTTGTGCATGATTAATCATTATCATGATTAAATAACCTATTATTTAATAGATTAAATAACCTAAAATAAATGATTTCTTAGGGGTACCAAACACATTTTGGGTGGGGGGGGGGGGGGGTATATTTATAGAATACAATATCTGGGTGCACATCTGTGAGAATTCAATGGCTAAGTTATAGAACAACTAAATATGCAAGACAAGTACTTATTTTCATCATTTTGGAGCGTACTGTAGCCAATCAGCATGTGAGTCATGTCTATGTCAATCATGTAATGTTGCAAAACTGTTCATTTACAAAGCAAGAATGAAATGAAAAATATAAATGAGTATGAAGTTATAATTGACAAAACATATATATATTTATTAATTCTTTGCCCCATCATGAACTCACTATGACGTGGAAATAGACGTGTTCACAGATCTCCTCCCCAGGGCACAGAGTCTCTACTCACTATGACATGGAAGTAGACGTGTTCACAGATCTCCTCCCCAGGGTACAGAGTCTCTACTCACTATGACATGGAAGTAGACGTGTTCACAGATCTCCTCCCCAGGGTACAGAGTCTCTACTCACTATGACATGGAAGTAGACGTGCTCACAGATCTCCTCCCCGGGGTACAGAGTCTCTACTCACTATGACATGGAAGTAGACGGGTTCACAGATCTCCTCCCCAGGGTACAGAGTCTCTACTCACTATGACATGGAGGTAGACGTGTTCACAGATCTCCTCCCCAGGGTACAGAGTCTCTACTCACTATGACATGGAAGTAGACGTGCTCACAGATCTCCTCCCCGGGGTACAGAGTCTCTACTCACTATGACATGGAAGTAGACGTGTTCACAGATCTCCTCCCCAGGGTACAGAGTCTCTACTCACTATGACATGGAAGTAGACGTGCTCACAGATCTCCTCCCCGGGGTACAGAGTCTCTACTCACTATGACATGGAAGTAGACGGGTTCACAGATCTCCTCCCCGAGGTACAGAGTCTCTACTCACTATGACATGGAAGTAGACATGTTCACAGATCTCCTCCCCAGGGCACAGAGTCTCTACTCACTATGACATGGAAGTAGACGTGTTCACAGATCTCCTCCCCAGGGTACAGAGTCTCTACTCACTATGACATGGAAGTAGACGTGCTCACAGATCTCCTCCCCGGGGTACAGAGTCTCTACTCACTATGACATGGAAGTAGACGGGTTCACAGATCTCCTCCCCAGGGTACAGAGTCTCTACTCACTATGACATGGAAGTACACGTGTTCACAGATCTCCTCCCCAGGGTACAGAGTCTCTACTCACTATGACATGGGAGTAGACGTGTTCACAGATCTCCTCCCCAGGGTACAGAGTCTCTACTCACTATGACATGGAAGTAGACGTGTTCACAGATCTCCTCCCCAGGGTACAGAGTCTCTACTCACTATGACATGGAAGTAGACGTGCTCACAGATCTCCTCCCCGGGGTACAGAGTCTCTACTCACTATGACATGGAAGTAGACGGGTTCACAGATCTCCTCCCCGAGGTACAGAGTCTCTACTCACTATGACATGGAAGTAGACATGTTCACAGATCTCCTCCCCAGGGCACAGAGTCTCTACTCACTATGACATGGAAGTAGACGTGTTCACAGATCTCCTCCCCAGGGTACAGAGTCTCTACTCACTATGACATGGAAGTAGACGTGCTCACAGATCTCCTCCCCGGGGTACAGAGTCTCTACTCACTATGACATGGAAGTAGACGGGTTCACAGATCTCCTCCCCAGGGTACAGAGTCTCTACTCACTATGACATGGAAGTACACGTGTTCACAGATCTCCTCCCCAGGGTACAGAGTCTCTACTCACTATGACATGGGAGTAGACGTGTTCACAGATCTCCTCCCCAGGGTACAGAGTCTCTACTCACTATGACATGGAAGTACAGTAGACGTGTTCACAGATCTCCTCCCCAGGGTACAGAGTCTCTACTCACTATGACATGGGAGTAGGCGTGTTCACAGATCTCCTCCCCCAGGGTACAGAGTCTCTACTCACTATGACGTGGAAGTAGACATGTTCACAGATCTCCTCCCCAGGGTACAGAGTCTCTACTCACTATGACATGGAAGTAGACATGTTCACAGATCTCCTCCCCAGGGTACAGAGTCTCTACTCACTATGACATGGAAGTAGACGTGTTCACAGATCTCCTCCCCAGGGTACAGAGTCTCTACTCACTATGACATGGAAGTAGACGTGTTCACAGGTCTCCTCCCCAGGGTACAGAGTCTCTACTCACTATGACATGGAAGTAGACATGTTCACAGATCTCCTCCCCAGGGTACAGAGTCTCTACTCACTATGACGTGGAAGTAGACGTGTTCACAGATCTCCTCCCCAGGGTACAGAGTCTCTACTCACTATGACATGGAAGTAGACGTGTTCACAGATCTCCTCCCCAGGGTACAGAGTCTCTACTCACTATGACATGGAAGTAGATGTGTTCACAGATCTCCTCCCCAGGGTACAGAGTCCGGTTCTGAAGCAGGAGTTTCTCAGGGTTGTCCATGACGGCTCGAGGGTTGAAGCGACGCTCCCCCGTCGACATGTTGAATCTGATCGCTATAGTGGGACAGTAGAGGCATGACATCACTATAGTGGACAGTAGAGGCATGACATCATCGCTATAGTGGACAGTAGAGACATGACATCAATGACACCATGTAGGCATTTATCAGACACTCTTAATCCAGAGCAACACATGGTAATACACCAACAACCTATCATCAGTATCAAAGTCAAAGTCAATGTCTTGACTTGGAGGTTGGGAATCGAACCCCAACCTCCCAGTTTCAGGGCGGACAATGCCGGACATTCTAACCACAAGGCCACTGAGCTGGTATACGTATATAACAGTATCTGTACATTGAAACTATAAACAATAGAATGCTATAAAGCTAGATCCATAATGACCTGCCATCTGTCTACATCATTTGCAATTGTGGTCTCGTGGATAGTCCATATTTGCAATATTCTATGTCAATAATAATTATACATTTTGGTCACTGTGTCTATTCGACTGCTAAGGAGATTTTGTGTGGAGAAACATTGTCTAGTCAGAGCTCGGTCTGAGGGTCTTCCTTCACTATAGAGCTTCTCAGCCAAGTACCCTGTATACAGAATTCAATTGTTCTAACCCTTTGATTAATAATTAATTATTATTATTATTATTAACCCTTTGAAGCTCACTTCAGGTGTGAAACAGAACACACAGTGAGACAGCGATCTGTCAGAAATGTGTTGATCTGTATGTAAAGTCTGTTTACATACATACATACATACATACATACATATACTGTTTACATACAAACATACTGTTTACGTATACATACTGTTTATATACATACATACAGTCTGTTTGATGTGAAAGTATATTTTGTCTCGTTACTGCAATGTTAACCTAGTCTCTAGCAGGCTGGCCGCTGAGGTGGTCAGCGTTGCTGTGTGTTCCTGTGGGCCACCCATGGCCGCGGGAAGCTCTCTGTGTTTGTTTTCAATGAATACAACTCCGATGAGACCGTCAGCTCATCTCTCTGCCTGCGTTTCTTCATCTGATGCTTTGATGACACGGTTTTCACTACTCTACAAGTTTGCTTTAGAGAACATTATTCTCCTCTATGGTTTAGTTAGTTGTGTGAAAAGATATGACACAATCTAAATGACATTATGTTAGCCTGCAAGGTTCGTTGAGGATCACAATCTGTAAAGATCCTATTATTCAGTCAATGTGTTGTTCATTTGTAAACATTCTGTGCATGTGCAATGGATTCCAGACTTATTGACTATTGGCTGTGTGTGGTAACAGCCTGTTTGGCATTATACTGCATTTTATAATACTCTGGAAATATGACAAGAAATGTGTAACAAACAGGAATCTGCCAGCGATTACTGTGTCACTTCAAACGGCTCTAGCCGTGAAGTCAGCATTATTTAGTTATGTGATCTGTGTAGATCTGTGATTGAATTAAGTATCTGAAAGAATGAAGTTCCATATGTTGTGTAGACGGAGAAATGTGTTCCGTACAAAAACAGACCTTTTATCAGCCATATCAACCGACATCTCTCTGGTCCTACTGGATGTTCTAAATGAGAAACTCTGGTCCTACTGGATGTTCTAAATGAGAAACTCTGGTCCTACTGGATGTTCTAAATGAGAAACTCTGGTCCTACTGGATGTTCTAAATGAGAAACTCTGGTCCTACTGGATGTTCTAAATGAGAAACTCTGGTCCTACTGGATGTTCTAAATGAGAAACTCTGGTCCTACTGGATGTTCTAAATGAGAAACTCTGGTCCTCTGGATGTTCTAAATGAGAAACTCTGGTCCTACTGGATGTTCTAAATGAGAAACTCTGGTCCTACTGGATGTTCTAAATGAGAAACTCTGGTCCTCTGGATGTTCTAAATGAGAAACTCTGGTCCTACTGGATGTTCTAAATGAGAAACTCTGGTCCTCTGGATGTTCTAAATGTGTTTATTTAGAGAGAGTGTGTGATGAACTGCTCTCGATTGTCCTCGTTGCACCTCAAATAGCTAATGATGTGCCTGGGCCATGGCTCAGCGGTCCATAGCTAATGATGTCATCCCAAAGCCACTGAGACTGCAGACAGAAAGCAGAACTTCTGCAGAACAGCATGTAGGGTCATCTCAACTCACACACAGCACTAGTGCACATCTGCCGCACATTACAACAGCCAGACACGAATGACAGCGAGAGGAAAATCTAATGAATGTGTTCCACAGTTTACAACCAGATAAGCCCCCTTAGTACTGTCTGTCTGTCTGTCTCTGTCTCCAGGTGTCCTCTCACCGTGTCTGTCTGTCTGTTTGTGTCTGCTTGCATGTCTGTCTGTGGATTTGATAGAGACAGAGCAGGGTCAAAAGGTGAACACACCCCTGCACATCGTTTTTGTGTTCCTTGATAGTGTGACAGATAAATCCCTCTTTGATCTCTTAATCTCTTGATCTCTTGATCTCTTATCCCCAGACAGTGAAGTGAAACGTAAGCCTATTTATTGTCTAATGTTTTAAAACTATAACTGCCATTGTATGTGTATGTGTATGTGTGGGATGAGTTTGTTTGAAATTTGGTAGATTATCGTAACCATTTTCTTAGCAATAACCTTTTATACCGTTGGAAAGTCAGTTTATTTCCCTTTAAAGTGCTGACCCCATTTGTAAGGAGCTTGCATTTATGGGATGAAACATATTTTAGTCATCTGAAATGTTTTAGTTGACTAGACTAAGATTTTAGCCGACTGAATCTATAGTTGATTTAGCCAACTAAAATGTATTTTGGTTCGACCTATAGGAGCTTGTGTGAGGTTGGAGTAGCCTGGGGTCCACCTATGCTTTCTATGGCATTATGGCATAGGCAGCTCCCGGCAGGATCCGCCGGGAGAAACTAGATGCAGCTGCGCGACATGAGAATAATGAATTAGAGCGACAGAGAGAGAGGAGTGTGTGTACGTGTGTACGTGTGTGCGCGCGTGTGCGTAAATTTAACAAAGACGATCAGAAATCAGCAGAGAGTGATCGACGTTTGCGCTAGTCTATGCCGAATTGAAGTGGACTCGGTCCCAGACTTTTTTTTCCCTCCCTGGAAATAAAAACGCCTGGGTTTCACGAGGCTAGGTTGGAGTGACACATAATTATGTACACACAAAATGACTTTGATCTCTTCTCTATTGTACTATTGTACTGTACTGTCAGGAACTACACCTCACGAAATCCGAGTAAGGAAGCTGACCTTCACGAAAATATATTTAAAAAATATCTTCACATTTTATTTTTCAATTTCCATTTCTGCTAATCAGCAAGCTATATACTTAGATGATTTTAATGTATTATTAGGATAAATTTGTATCACTTACTCATGATTAGGCATGTAATGATATATCGTATATCGATATATATATATCGATATTAATCCCGACTATATGAATCGATTCATTGAAATAAAAAAATCGGGGGGCTAGTGTGTGATGTGAAATGTGAGCTTTAGTCATATTCCATCATATTCAAGTGCTTTTTGAGAGAAATTATAGTCACTTTCAGTAGTAGAGCACTGTAGAGGGGAGCTGTGTGTGTCTGTGACTGTAGAGGGGAGCTGTGTGTGTCTGTCACTGTAGAGGGGAGCTGTGTGTGTCTGTGACTGTAGAGGGGAGCTGTGTGTGTCTGTGCCCAGGTGATGATGGTCGTTGAAGGCAATTATGTTTCTGCACTGTCAAAAGTAATGCTTACACATGTATAATATAATTTATAATATAGTATAGTATGTATAGTTTACATAGACACTCCATTGTTATGTTCTTAGTTTATAAATGATTCATGATAACTACTTTTTATATATGTGATTTATGACATGCTTTTGTTATTGCTTAATCGCTCTGGATTAAGAGCGTCTGTTAAATGCCTAACTTGTAAATTGTAAGCCTTTGTGCGTGTGGCCCGGTGTCTTTGGTTAGCCAACCTATTTCCTGTGAGGATAGGATGGCGGTCTTGGTGGTGACATTACCTATTTCCTGCGTAGGAGGAATTGCGGTCTTGGCGGTGGCGTTGAGGCACACGATGGCTGACATACACGTGACGTCTTTCCCACCTCGTCGACAGTCCTTCACGAACATGTTGATCTTGTCCGGCTCGAAGCGGACGTTGGCGTGGATCCGCACGACACTGCGTGACCTGAGCATGAAAACACAGTTCAAAGAATAAACCTTTTCCAAGTAATAATATAAGTAATCGTTATTTTAGCTTTTTTTTGTCTCTTCTGGAGGTTATTTTCCAAAACAATAATTAAAAATAAATGAAAAAAGTAATTAAAAAAACACAGACCCCTCACCTATTAGATTCTAATAGGTGAGGGGCTGTGCTTTTTTAATTATTTTTATTTTTTTTCTTCTAATAATTAGAAGGACAATATCAGTCACCAGCAAAAAAGTATGGGTGTTTTCGATGAATCTATCATGGTCTGAATCGAGCAACTTAAAAACTGTCTGGGGTGTTCACATCTTCACAAAAGCCTGAGTTGACTATGAAATGAGCAAAATTTTAAAAATGTAAAGTATAATAACTGTTTAACGGTAAAACACCCACCAGAGGAGAACGGCTGCACCCAGCGAACCCACCGCCAGGTCCACCAACCCGTCGTCATCCATGTCCATGTTGCCATGGATGCTACGGCCAAAGTACTGCAGGCCTGGAGCCAGGTCCACTGCTGCTATCCTCTGAGGAGACATGAAGACATAGAGACATGAAGACGCATAGATACATGAAGACCAGGTCCACTGCTGCTATTCTCTGAGGAGACATGAAGACATAGAGACATGAAGACATAGAGACACATAGAGACATGAAGACCAGGTCCACTGCTGCTATTCTCTGAGGAGACATGAAGACATAGAGACATGAAGACATAGAGACACATAGAGACATGAAGACCAGGTCCACTGCTGCTATCCTCTGAGGAGACATAGAGACACATAGAGAGACATAGAGAGACATAGAGACATGAAGAAATAGACACATAGAGACACATAGAGACATGAAGACCAGGTCCACTGCTGCTATTCTCTTTCAGGCTTCCTTTGTATCCTACTCGTCTCTTTGAAAATGCTTCTGATTGTGTGGGGGGTGGCGGGGGGGACGATGAGGACGACGACACACCAAACGGCTGTGAAAAGTTGACTCGTCCGTTCACTGACTGATTTATAAATGGTTTCGAGTCAGTGTCACTTCCATGTTGCGTAGCACTGTCCAATCTTTGGTGTCTTTACCGTTCATGTATGCTCTGTCTGTGGGCAGCAGCAGCTGTAGGCTATTTTGTCACGATCGTGCTAATGAAACCAAACGCTACACAGTACAGGATTATTATTTCATGTCAAAACGAAAAGATGATGTTATCCAGGTAAAGTAGTGGCCTAATGCCTAATGTGTCACTCTGCATGTTTAACTAAGTTTATGTCCAAAGCAATTTATGAAAAAGACATAAGCCTAACCCTTTTAGTATTCGGTTGTGTAGTTTTACCCGTTTATATTTTTGTAGTATTCGGTTGTGTAGTTTTACCTGTTTATATTTGCGTAGTATTGTGTTATTTTACCTGTTTATATTTGCATTCGGTTGTGTAGTTTTACCTGTTTATATTTGCGTAGTATTGTGTAGTTTTACCTGTTTATATTTGCATTCGGTTGTGTAGTTTTACCTGTTTATATTTGCGTAGTATTGTGTAGTTTTACCTGTTTATATTTGCGTAGTATTCGGTTGTGCTGGCTGAAGAACACGTAGATGGCCCCTCTGTGTTCGTCCTCTAGGGGCGCTCCGACCAGCAGGTCGTTGAACCCGTCTCCGTTCAGGTCGGGAACCGGGGCGAGGGCCGAACCGAAGCGTGCGTTCTGCCCGCCGTTATGGATCTCTAGCGCCCCCTCCAGGATGAACCGGTTCTGAGGAGAGAGAGAGAAGGGCAAAGAGTTTGGTTTATTGTCAGTGGAGAGATGTTTTTGGTGAAGAGATTTGAAGAAAGGAGGGAATCAAGCGTAGAGCCCTGTGGGACACCGGATTGAAGTGGTCATGGTGTGAAGGTGAACTCTGCCCTTCCTTAAAGCTAAATTAGTTTTTTTTTGTTTTTGCCCCATTCGAGCAGTTTCTGTTTAGTTATTTTGAACATTATTTTGACTCTAGTTTGCAGTAGCCACTCTTTGTGTGGTTATGGTGAGGTCACATGGAAAGTATCCCGTGAAATGTGCACGAAAATTAACCATCTGGAAAAGAATGAGAGGGCAAAGGTATGACTCGTCCGGACGGTATTCTAATGAAAGAGAGAAGTGAGCCCCGTCATTATTAGCCATGCATATCAACCACTCTACTCTCCTCTCGCTGTCCCAATACTGCACAATTTATGACTCCGTCAGCAGACGAAACGTGAGCTCACTTGTTTTTTCAGTTGAATATAATATTCGGAAAGGGAGTTGATTTAAGGAAGTACTAGAGACTCTGCTTCTCAGCTACCGGACGGAGGTGGTGCCGCGGCACTGTATGTGTGACAAAGAGAGAGAGAGAGGGAGAGAGAGAGGGAGAGAGAGGGAGAGAGAGAGAGGGAGAGAGAGGGAGAGGGAGAGAGAGGGACAGAGAGAGAGAGAGACTGAGAGAGAGAGAGAGACAGAGAGAGAGCGCGCAGCCAGGACTTAATTTGAAACATATGGTTGGAGGAACATTGCTGACCATACATATATACCATAACTAGATGTATTTACAGGTATTTTACTAAGTCCAGAAAGAAATGACTGGTTATATCAGAGTGGTGATTGAGGCTCAAACCATTAGGAATAACTTTGAGGGACATAGACAATATGATATTAAATATTAAAAGCCGTTTTAAAATGCATGTTATTTGACCTTTAAAGCAAAAGGAAAGTTTGACATTTTTGCCTGCCATAGGATGTTAATAGTAGGGTCACAAGAAACCCCCATAAAAAAAAAGCCCAATACTTTCAGGCGGTCAGCAAGTGAATTCATGAATGTATGTATATAGACAATATTTTAGGCCAATAAAAAAGACTATATACCAAATTTCCCACCCCTCCACCTCGGCTGCCAGACTAGTTGTTTTGTTTTGCTATCAGGCTTAAAGGGGAACTTCAACACTTCTGAGGTCATTTTAACATAATTATACTCCTCTTTGTGCATCCCAGACAGTTTTTAAGTTGTTCGATTCAATATAGCCTTGATCAGACACGCCCCCCTCCGACAGTATATAGCAATATGACCTCCGATGGCCAAGCAGTTCATTAATACTCTCACTCTCAACAAATCGTCCTGAATCTAGAAGCCTCTCGCATAGCCAGATAGAACTAATGACTATCCTATATGACTGGCTATGTTGGCTAAAGATTATACAATCATGGTTGTGATAATCTTTGGCAAAAACAGCCTATTGTATAGTCAGCTGTAGTCTGAAAACCCACATCTTCAGACTCCATCTTAGTCCGTAGCACTATCTATTCAGTGTTTTAGCCGTGACGTGAGCGCCCCCTCCAGAGATACTTCCGGGTCCTACTTTTTTGTCGCTTTTGTGTCTCCATAGAGTTACAGTATACCGTGACGCTCCGTCGGACTAAATCTGAGACGAAAACAACCACAAAAGTCTAATTTTACCGCTTTCCTCGCAACAACACAGCTGCTGCTCTCCCAAATCTGGCTGTGACAGTCCGTCTGCCCCACACGGAATACTATATCACCATTTTATTACATTGTGTCAAATAAATCATCATTCAATTTCAATTTTAGAGTTTTTTATTGAGCATAGAATAGGGTTATAGACAGGAAGTAATGTAGTACATATGTCATGCTTCTTTTTCTATTTTTACATACAAATACAGAGAACAGACAGGGAACAGGACAGTTCTGGTAGTACATGGACAGAGTTGTTTTTAAGTTGGTTTGGTCACAAAACTGACACTGAGACAAAACAAAAATTAGACTAAACGAAACGGAACAAGAGACAGGACGAGTAACGACCCCCCACCCTCCCACTTGGAACTTTGACGCCTTTTTATATACATTTATTTCAATAGGGTAATTAGTAGTAATAGCCAGCAGGGATATATGAGAAGTAGAAAAGAGAGAAAAATAGACGGAAGTATAAGGAGTGGGGTTGGTGTGCGGAGTAGGAGGGGAACAACATGGTTTATAACCATTGGTCTATGGGACGATCAGCAGACTTGAGAGATTCTCCAGATAGGTTATTGTCGGACCCCAGGAGGAGGTGAATCCTCCTGGAGAGCAACGTAGATCGAATTTAATTTTTTCGAGATTCAGGAATAGCATGGTATCTTTCAGCCAATGGTCTGGTTTAGGGGGGAGTGGGGATTTCCATTCTAGGAGGATTCTCCTTCGAGCGAGTAGTGATAGAAAGGCTATACAGTTATGAACCTTTTTGTTACACTTAATATTTTTTGGAAGTACACCAAAGATTGCCACTTCAGGACAGGGGAGTAAGGATATACTAAACATTTCTGATAAGGATCGAAATATAACAGTCCAATATTGTGTTAATTGGGAGCATGACCAGAACATGTGTGTTAAGTTAGCTGGGGATATGTGGCATCTATCACACTTGTCGTCAACACTGGTATACATTCTAGCTAGTTTAGCTTTGCAGTAGTGAGAGCGGTGCAGAACTTTAAGTTGGATTAGGTTTAGCCTGGCACATGAGGTACTACTATTTACCTGAGTGAGGGCGTTACTCCACGTCTCATCTGTTATGGTTTCACCTAGTTCCCCTTCCCAGCCTGATTTGGTTGTATTAAGAGAAGTGGTCCTTAAATTAGAGATAATGTTATAAATATAAGACAGAAGGCCTTTTTTTTGCAACGGGGCATCTAAGATGGATTCAGTTCCAGATTTGGGAGAGATGTTAGGAAAAGAAGGATTATGTGACTGGGCGAAGTGGCGGATCTGGAAATATCTAAACAAATGAGAGTTAGGTAGATTGAATTTAGATGATAGTTGCCTGAAGTTAGCAAAAATGTCGTTGACGTAGAGATCCTCCAGTCTAACGAGTCCTGATCTAGACCATAGAGAGTAAGTTGGGTCTGACAGTGCGGGGGTGAACAGGTGGTTATTACGTATCGGGCTATAGGGAGAAAGTTCTCTGAGGTTGAAAGAGGATCTGAATTGGGACCATATTTTCAAGGTGTTCCTAACAATAGGGTTGGAGGTATAGCGGTTCTGGGAAATGGGTAGGTTGGATGTGATAAGAGCCAATAAAGATGTGCCCAAGCATGAACTGGCTTCGTTTTGGCACCAGTCCAAATCAGGATTGTGAACCCAACTGACCAACTTGGATATATTAGCAGCCCAGTAATAGTACTTAAAGTTGGGAAGGGCGAGTCCCCCGTCAGGTCTGGATCTTTGTAGGGTTTCTTTCTTAATTCTCTGAGATTTATCTCCCCATATAAATGATAACATGAGTTTGTCCAGATTACGGAAAAAATACACAGGTATAAATATTGGCAATGCTTGAAACAAGTACACAAAACGGGGTAGAACATTCATCTTTATACTATTCACTCTTCCCGCCAAGGATATATTCATGGTCTTCCATCTCTCTAGGTCCTGTTTAAGTTTGTCAACAAGAGGTAGTAAATTATCCGTAAACAGGGAGTTTGTAGTCTTACGGATGTGAATTCCAAGATAGCGGAAACCTATTTCTGTTACTCGAAAGGGTAGGGAATCGTTGGGTATTTGACGAGCCAGGCAATTCACTGGGAAGCACTCACTTTTATTAAAGTTTAACTTATATCCTGAAAAAGAGCCAAATCTGTTCAGGAGTTCGATGATCTTTGGGACATTACAAACTGGATCAGATAGGTATAGCAGTAGATCATCAGCGTATAGCGAAAGTTTATATTCTGTTCCCCATCTCTGAATGCCTTGTATAAAGGCTGGTGATTTGAGTGCGATTGAAAGGGGCTCAATTGCGAGTGCGAAGAGTAGGGGACTTGCGGGGCAGCCCTGTCTACAGCCTCTTGAGAGAGTGAACATCTGGGATTTCGTCCCGTTTGTGACCACTGAGGCCTTAGGCGATGAATAAAGGAGTGAAATCAACGATATGAAGATGGGACCAAAGCCAAAGTTCTTGAGGATCTCTAGTAGGTAGCCCCACTCCACCCTATCAAATGCCTTCTCCGCGTCCAGGGAGACCACGACCTCCGGGGTCACCAAGGATGCGGGGGAGTGAATGACATTGAGGAGGCGGCGGATATTAGAAGCGGAGTGGCGGTCCCTGATGAAGCCTGTTTGGTCGGTTGAAATGATGTCTGGGACCACTATCTCTAACCGTGATGTTAAGGTTTTTGCGAGGATTTTATAGTCTGTATTTAGGAGCGAAATGGGGCGATATGAGTTACAGTTCAATGGGTCTTTGTCTGGTTTCAAAATGAGGGAGATTGATGCTTCTGTGAGTGTTTGTGGAAGGGACCCCTGGTTCAGAGAGTCAACAGTCATGTCTAGTAGAAGTGGAGCCAATTTATTGGAAAATAGTTTATAGAATTCAATTGGGTAACCGTCTGGGCCAGGGGATTTACCATTTTGCATTTCTGAAATAGAGTCTATTATCTCACTCAATTGTAATGGTTGTTCTATAGATTCACGCTTTGTGGGATGAAGAATCGGAAACCGGAGATCCCCAAGAAAGTTCAGCATGTCTGTATTGTCCGCTGGAGATTCAGAAGAGTATAAATTAGAGTAAAAGTTTTTAAATGTGTCATTAATCTCTAAAGGAATAACTGTACATGCGTTGGATGGTGTCTTAATTTGTGAGATGTTTCTTGATGCAATCTCCTTCTTAAGTTGGTGTGCTAATAAGCGACTGGCTTTCTCTCCGTGTTCGTAGATAAGACCTCGTGAGCGCAGTAAAAGTTTCTCTGTTTCCTCTGTAGTGAGTAAGTTATACTGCATTTGTGCATTTAACCTGTCTTTGTAAAGCTCAGGTGAGGGAGAGGCTGAATATTCGTTGTCAAGTTTTGTGATACGTTCCAATAAGTGGTTCTGTTGTTGTCTTTTTAGTTTATTATGCTTTGAACAATAAGATATTATTTCGCCTCTTATTACAGCTTTCAAGGTTTCCCATAATAAAGATGGGGATACAGAATCTGATTTATTATTTAAAATAAAATCATCAATTTGATTTGAAATGAATGAGCAAAAGTTGGGATCGTTTAAAAGTAGAGGACTTAGTCTCCAAGGAGGACATGGCTTATGCAAATTTGAGAAGTTTAAGTCAAGCAGTAAGGGGGCATGGTCTGAAATAACAATTGCCGAGTATTCAGTATTCTTGACTGAGGGTAGGAGGAGTTTATCAATAAAGAAGTAATCAATCCTAGTAAACGATTTGTGGACATTAGAAAAAAAGGAAAAACTTTTTTTATTTGGGAATTGGAATCGCCATGGGTCAACGCAACCCATTAAGTTCATAAATGCTGATATTGTTTTAGCCATTTTAGTGAGGGGTCTTCTCTTTGAACTAGATCTATCGAGAGACTGGTTGATTGTACAATTTAAGTCGCCACCGAGGATCAAACGATAGGAGTTCAAATCAGGTAATAACGAGATTACCTTATTCATAAAGGCCTCGTCATCCCAGTTGGGTGCATATATGTTAACTAGAAGTACCGGGGTGTTACAAAGACATCCTGAGACCATAACAAAGCGGCCAAAGGGGTCAGTAATAATATCTTTTGGGGTAAATTGGATCTTTTTGTGGATTAGAATGGCAGTGCCCCTTGTCTTTGAATCAAAGTTGGAGTGATAAATTTGACCAACCCAGTGTGCTTTTAATCTATTATGATCTTTCTTGGTCAGGTGTGTCTCTTGTAAGAAAGCTATCTCAGTTTGAAGGTGCTTCAAGTGTGAGAGAATGCGTCCCCTTTTAACTGGTCCATTCATGCCCCCTGTGTTCCAACTAGTGAATCTCAAGGTATCCCCTCCCACTCGCACACCTCTGTTTGGTATATTAGCCATATACTAGATTGGTAGAGGATGGGTAAGCTGGTTTTGGGCATAAAGAAAGATAGAAAGAAGAAAAAGATAGAAAAGAGAGGTGCTTAGAGAAGTCATGTTTTGTATTCAAAGTAGGCCATATCGATACTGCTATATATACCAAATGGTGAAGTGTAGGGTCAAAGTTCCCCCCCCCAAAAACGTAAAACATATACCCAGACAGACATAACATAAACAAACTAAACAACACTAAACCTGACATAACTAAAAACATCCCTATTCCTAAGCCTGTCTTCTCCACTAAGACTAGCTGCAGGACCCTAAATAAATCATCATTAATGCAAACTAGATTCAACATACTCAACCCTGCACACATTCTAAATATGCCCCCGAAATATTGTACTGAGCAAATTGACTGTTACCACCTTCAATAATAATGATAATAATAGTCTTTATTGTCTCCACATCATATATTTTCTTTGTCATGGACACTTGCACAGAACATTAATAATTCTACTCAAGTTGGAAGCATTAAGACCCATTTTAACCCTTAATGGATTTCTTTCAGAAAAATAACGCCATTGTAAAAAGATTAACGCGTTTAGATATTGTATTTACAATGAGAAGCGGACGGGAGCTGGTGCCACTTGGACTTGTAGGACTACAAAATGACCCGGACGTAACGTAGGACTACAAAATGACCCGGACATAACACCGGACTACAAAATGACGTCGGACCTAAATACAGAATAGCCTCGACGATCTCACAGATGTATGCAAAGGCTCAACTTATGTAACTTAGATAGCATTGTGTAGACACTCTACAGTGTCTACTGCGAGACGTTATGATCCTAGATGACTATTTCTAAGTTGATGTATCACCATGTGTTGTTCTTGAATGTGGCCTTGTGCGTACGACCCAATTCCAACCGTCTGAAACGCAGCATATATACCACTGTGTGTGACGATGCATATGAAACGGATAGCCCACCCCCAAAATGTCCATTACTCATTTTTGTCACATTCCTAAAGCCAAAACCTTCATGATCAGCAGTGGATCTCTATGGAGACACAAAGAGTCTCCCTTGTGTCTCTCCATATAGGGAACGCAGTCTCTGCACAGCCGGTTGTCAAATGCATTGGTTCAGCAATGCGACGAAAACAAAGAAATATCCATGAATTCTTCTGATTGTGTGGGGGGTGGCGGGGGGGACGATGAGGACGACGACACACCAAACGGCTGTGAAAAGTTGACTCGTCCGACTTCTTGAAGTCTTCATGAATTCCATAGAAAATAAGCCATTATAATACTATAATTTCCACTCTTTAACTATAAGACTTTCACAGAGGCTTTATTTATTCCCTACCAAATGTCTTAATGCTGGAAAATGACTTTTGAAGCTAGTGAATATTTTCCTGCTGACTTCATCGAACACATCTATTATGAAGTGAAGTGTGCGTTCTGGCGTCGGCCGACCGGTTTCCCATTTCAATCTGCTCTGTGTTCAATCAGTCTGTCTGCAACACTTCAATGTGTTAACCCATTTGGACCTGAAGACCATTCTACAAATGTTCTAAATCCTGACCGTTTTCTGAAAAACCTCATGTTTCTATGTCAGTGCAGGTGTTCAACCTTTTTCATGTCAAACACACCCAGAATTAACTACATTTGGCCCCATCACCCCCATCTGAAAATATGTTGTTCCAGGGACTCCCCCTCCAGAAGCAAAGATTTCAGTTAAAAACATTTGCTCTGGGAGAATATATCTTTAAGGATTTGCAGCACATTTTCATGATTTTTCAGAAAATAGCAGACCTACAAGCTCATAGCGCTATGAGCTTGTAGATCTGCTATTTTTCAATAGCTAAAAGTATAACATAATGCTTTAAAACACCCAAAAGGGGGTTCCCGTCCAGAGCGTGTTAATTGTGAAAGTGGAATGCGAGGATGGCGTCCGTCTGCAGGGTGGTTGTTATTGGTGTGTGTGTGTGACAGAATGCAGGGACTGTGTTTGGATCCGTCTGGACGGAATATATCTGGATCCTGGAGCTGCGAGACTGCAGTGTTAGCACAGGTGCAGAGTTTCAGACCCTAATTTATTGTCTGGCATAAATAGTAGGTATACTGTACTGCTACAGTATTATTTGGCCGTGTGCGTGGTCGCGTTAGAGCCCAGGATGACATTTTTATTTATTTCCAGCGGTATATGGGATTAAAACAGTTATTAATTCCGGGATTGATACGGTTTGAAAAGTCAACGGGAGTTTGGGTGCGATATCAATTTTCCATTCCATCTTCAACCGCTTATCCGTACTCGGGTCACGGGGATAACATTGATTAGCCTCGTTATATTTACCACAGATTAACTGTTCCCATAATTATCGTTTGAATTACAACAAGAACACAACATCCATTGCCTTTCCTAATGACTAATTAGAACAATTAAAACAAAGCTAAAATGCATTCTAGAGTCATTCTAGAAGGGACGGGAAAGTACACTCCCGTGTCAGTCTCTGAGTCTAGAGCATGTGAGTGTGTGTGTGTCCGTGTGTGCGGGCGTGCATGCATGCATATGTGCATACGTGTGTGTGTGCGTGTGCGTGTGCGTGCGTGCAGACAATGTAGGCAAGCAGGAGAAGGGCGGGGCACCAGTGTTTGTGAGGTACTGCTGGCCTTGGAAAATAAATATAGAGAGATAACGAAAAAGGCTGTAGCGTTTATTTTAGAAATCACACCCGTGTGAAGTGAGGGGCGCTCTTATCATTCTTATCCACATTAGAGCTGGGATACCCGACGAAAACCCGACGGGTCCTGTCGGGACCTAGAGTAGCCTATATGTTAAGGTGGTGCACTGCATTGAATGCAAGCAGCAGCACCGCTTGTTGTTGCAAGCTTCCAACGCGCTGCAAGCAGCAGCAGCAAACGTAGCCCCATGTGAACCTCAGTCCCTACGTTTAATTCTGTAGGTCAGGAGCTACAGAATGAGCGTAGGGACTGAGGTTACATATGGGGCGCAGCTGGAAGAACCACTGAAGAAAGGAGGACGGCGTTAGCCTAGGTTGAACTCACCCACGGACCACGGTGGATGTGATCCTCCATGACATGTAAACCGCAATGGTTGGATTAATATAAATAGTTTGATTTATTAGCTGTTACTAGTGAAGAGTTGAATATGAGTAAATAACTCGATCCTGCCCATGGACCATGGGAAATTAGGCTGGCGCTGATTGTTGGATTGAATAGCACTTTATTAAGAGTTTGCAACTTTGCACAAACAGTCCCGAAGTAGACTACAGCTGCCCTTTCCACACTGTGTGGATTCAATATTGCCAATGCAGAATTGCCGATGTCAAATCAATCATCAATGCTGGTAAGACTGCACAAGTGTTTGTGTGTGTTTGTGTGTGTGTCGTGTGTGTGTGTATGTGTGTGTGTGTGTGTGTGTGTGTGTGTGTGTGTGTGTGTGTGTGTGTTGTGAGCGTGTGTGTGTGTGTGTGTGTGTGTGTGTGTGTGTGTGTGTGTGTGTGTTGTGAGCGTGTGCGACGTGTTATACTATCAGCATAGCAGTAGGCTATAGATATAAAATGGTCCCATTTCATTTCATGGTAATTTATAATATATAAAGTCGGCCCGATCCCAGCTCTAATCCACATGCGTCATCATGACATCATCTCATTCCGGCCAATCACAATTTGCGTCCTCACTTTTGTCTTTGTGTTTACACAGACCCTCAAAGCTGGACGTAGGAGGGCCCCCTCAAAAAAGGAAACCAACGTTCGCCTTCAGGCACGCACACGCACACACACACGCACACCACACACACACAGACACACGCACACACACGCACGCACACACACACACGCACACACGCACAAACACACACACACACACACACACACACACACACACACACACACAGTCCATACTCACCAGCTCCGTCACCCTGTAGATGTACACCTTGCCTTTCTCCAGTCCTCCGCTGAAGAACATGGGCGCTGCCACCAGCAGGTTGTCTGTCACCCCGTCCCCGTCCAGGTCCATGGGGGCGATCTCACTGCCGTAGTAAGAGCCGATCTAACACAGACATTATATTACACACACGGTTAGTCACATGTTTTCACAATATTTAGATTTAGTCTTAACCCATTCTGACCTGAGATCAGATTCATATGAGGTTTCCACTGGACACACACTGGTCTGATGAACCCATTCTGACCTGAGATCAGATTCTAAAAAATGTCAGTCGTTCTTCGATTTTTCAAAAATAGCAGACCTACAAGCTCATAGCGCGCCACTCGGTGGCGCGCTATGAGCTTGTAGATCTGCTATTTTTCAATAGCTAAAGCATGACATGATGCTAACACCAAAATGGGTTCCCGTTCAGAATGGGTTAAGTCTTTTGAATAAGACGTCATTCCCTATTTAGTCTTCTGAAAAACCTTAGTTGACTTTTTAGTCTTTGGTCTTAAAGTCAACTAAATTAACACTGAGCTGAACTACAAGCTCGACGTGTTGTGAGCTTGTAGATCTGCTGTTTTTTGCAAAAAGCGGCCTTTTAGGGAATTTCAGATCCCTTCCTCTCCAACATCGTCTGCTCTAGTGTTGTAGTACTCCAGTCCTTCACTCGACTCGTATCGAGTCCGGGTCTCGAGTCCACATTTTCATTTACTTGTCTCGTCTCGGTCTCGGTCTTCATTTGACTTGGACTTGACTCTGTCTCGGACCGTTAAGGGAAAGGCGTCATTAGGCGTCCTGTAGGCACTGAGTGAGATCTATCTCTTTTCCTCCCTGGTCGACTGGGTATAATTCCAACGCCGTGGCGGTGGGCCTATAATGTTTGTTATCAGCCAGTTGAAATTCCAAGGCCAGACTTAACACATACTATTGTTGTTTACAACATCCTGGAATCCTTGGCATTTCCTCCACATGCATATAGAGGCCTGAATGACTGATGACCCTGAATAACACACCAGGAGCTCCGGGTCATGTGTGATGTCAGTGGAGGAAAAAGTGAAGTAAAAAAATCAATACTGACAGTTTTCTGAAAAAGCTATGTTTGTTTCTATGTCAGTCGTAATTTCAAATGGCCCGAAATGTATAGGGTTGAAGTGGTTAATGTTTTCTAATCAAAATTACAATCGCCAAAGTAACAACCAGTAACTAAAGTTTTCAAATAATTGTAGTGAAGTAAAAGTACAAATTTTGGCTCCGAGATGCAGTGGAGTAGAAGTAAAAGTACTGGAAATTGGAAATACTCAAAATTGTACTTAAGTACAGTACTTAACCAGCTCAGTGGCCTTGTGGTTAGAGTGTCCGCCCTGAGACTGGGAGGTCGGGGTTCGATCCCCGGCCGGGTCATACCAAAGACTGTAAAAATGGGACCCAGGATGGGTCCCTGCTTGACACTCAGCATCAAGGGTTGGATTGGGGGTAAGTCCCTGTGACATACTAGCGTCATGTCCAGGGGGTGTACTTGTACATCAAGCTGCCAAGCCCTATGGGCTCGGCAAGGCTACTTACTTACTTACAGTTCCTTAAGTAAAAGTACTTAGTTAATTTCCACCACTGAGTACATGTAATTAGTTACTTTCCACCAGTAGTGGCTGTGGCTGCAGGCCCGTCTAGACAGCAGGAGATACAGACTGACTGACTCTCTGAGAGAGAGAGAGAGAGAGAGAGAGAGAGAGAGAGAGAGAGAGAGAGAGAGAGAGAGAGAGAGAGAGAGAGAGAGAGAGAGAGAGAGAGAGAGACACACAGACTGACTGACTCTCTCAGAGAGAGAGAGAGAGAGAGAGCTCTCTGCTGGGAAAGCCTGTCACTGGATTCCAGATTGGAAACATCTGTGCTAGATTAGGAGACCATCCTTTGTCACAGAGTGCCAGAGAAACATTTGTTTGCAAGGAAGTTAACATCTGTTGTCGTGCAGATATCGCCGGCCGGATTAAATGAGTGTTGAAGATCACTGTGACATGTGTCCCTGCGTGTGAACTGTCCCCTTGCCAGTGGCTGATATTGTCATTCTATAATACGTGAAGAGACCGTGTAATTTTCAATTACTTTAATATTTTTGGGATGTTTTTTGTTATGGATCTTCATTTTCCTAAAACATAACAGAGGAAAATGTCAGTCACCAGAACCAAGGACGGACGTTTCGATGAATCCACCTTTAAATAGCTGAGTAGACGATGAAAATAATCACATTGTTTTTTTTTTTTAAGTGAACTATCCCTTTAAAGGGTAAGACCACTTTTTTTGAGGTTTGGGTTGTGTAGTTACTTTGCCATGATGCTACTCCAAATGTGGACAAGAAATAAAAAAATACTGCTCCAGTGATTAGAAATTGACAATTCAAAATATGCTCCTCATTGACTTGCATTGTAGCTCAAACAGCTCTCAAAGGCACTCTTTTAGTACGTATACAAACACAAACAAAGTTGATTCAGACAATATAGAGCATCACCAAAACTCATGCAGTTTTATTTTTTCATAAAAATGTTAGATTCCTGTTGATTTTACTATTTGAAGATCTGGATCCGGATCCACGGATCCAGTCCGGGTTTTCTTCCCAATAAAATGGACAAATCAACAGGAAGATAACATTTTTATGAAAAAATAAAACTACATGAGTTTTGGTGATGCTCTATATTGTCTGAATCAACATTGTTTCTGTTTGTTTACATACTAAAAGAGTGACTTTGAGAGCTGTTTTAGCTACAATGTAAGTCAATGAGGAGCATATTTTGAATTATCAATTTCTAATCACTGGAGCAGTTATTTCTTATTTCTTGTCCACATTTGGAGTTGCATCATGGCAAAGTAACTACACAACCCAAACCTCAAAAAAAGTGGTCTTACCCTTTAACATTGATCTCGACCGGTAGAAGGAAGGCACTGGAGAAGACTCCGACAATGACGTGACATGGAAATGTTGTCCTTTTTACTGACGCAGATTTTATAGATCACGGGCGTAGGCATGACGTCACGGTCTATGACTTGCCTGAACTGAACTGCGGCCGAAGTGTGCGCTCACAACTCACTCCGAATTGTAATAATAGATGTATTGCTGCTGTGTTGTTTTGTCATGTTGTGTAGTGTTTAGTTTTATTTTTTTTATTTTTGGACTGCAATTTAAATAATCCAAGAGGCTTTCTTGTGTTTTGATCATCGGTGATGCTGACTCGTATGTCGGAAAGTTGCTCTGTGCTCTTTTTTATTTATCACCTAAATCAATCAATCAATCAATCAATCAATAAATCCTTGCCTTACCTGCAGGCCTTTGAGGGAGTGCAGGATGGTGAGGTTGCCCGTGTTCTTCAGGGTGAAGATGATGACCTTGCCAGTGTGGTTGAAGCGTGGCGCGCCAGCCACCAGAAGGCGACCGTTCCTGGCTGACACCACCGACGTGACGGTGTAGCCTGGTGACGCAAACACCATATGTTACGCAAACACCATATGTTACACAAACACCATATGTTACGCAAACACCATATGTTACACAAACACCATATGTTACACAAACACCACATGTTACACAAACACCATATGTTACACAAACACCATATGTTACACAAACACCACACGTTACACAAACACCATATGTTACACAAACACCATATGTTACACAAACACCACGCGTTACACAAACACCATATGTTACGCAAACACCATATGTTACACAAACACCATATGTTACACATACACCACATGTTACACAAACACCATATGTTACACAAACACCACACGTTACACAAACACAAACACCATATGTTACACAAACACCATATGTTAAACAAACACCACGCGTTACACAAACACAAACACCATATGTTACACAAACACCATATGTTACACAAACACCATATGTTACGCAAACACCACACGTTACACAAACACCACGCGTTACACAAACACCACGCGTTACACAAACACAAACACCATATGGTACAGTATGAGTGAAAAACCAGCATGTGAGAAAATACAACAGCACACACACATCCCTTACTTACAGTCCAAGTCAAGACCAAGTCCAAGGAAGAGTCGAGACCAGATTATTAGTATTTCTTCTCATTTGATAGTATAGAGAAAGAGTGTGGTGGTGCTCCTCCCTCTAACTCCACCCACATTTGGCCAAGTACGGAGCCATGTTGTTTGTTGCGTCACTCTGTAGTCATTAGCTTGTGCTTCTAGTCGAGCAAGTGCTGAACTCGGGCTGTGTACACGATCTTCCATCTATCTACTATCTTTGTTGAGCAAGCAACTACTTTGACTTTATACCATCTTCCATCTCTCTACTATCTTTGACGTCTCTGTTTAGAAGATATGGTACGCCAGTGCAGTGTTGTCAGTGTTCCGATGACGGGATTAAGATGTTTGGAAGCAACACCAAGGAGATGCGGAGTTAACAAAGAAACGTCGTATGGCTTGGGTTTCAGCTGTTAGACGAAACAACATCACTTTCTGCAACATTCCCAGACACATGTTTGTGTGTTCACGGCATTTTCAGACTGGTAAGTTAGAATCCGAACGCTAATGCTGCACACTGTTGTTTACATCGAGCCATTGTTTACCCTACGCCTGGGGTTAGTGGGCTAGCCGAGGGTTCATGAGACATCTCGGGTCCCGTTTACTTACTCAGCATGACTAATAATTTCATAATAATAAGCAGTACTCGAGATAACTCTTTAGTTATTCATGTAGTCAAAATAAAATGAAACGTTATCTCAGCGTCATTGTTCGGTTGTTGTTGTTGTCGTCGTGGTGTTTTGCACATGTTTTGCTGGTGCCTGGTTCCATCCATGCGTTTCAGTTTATCTCTACATGGAATGTCTACTCTGCTACGCATTGCCCGATCCATCCTAGATTCCTAGCTGTCAATGTTGTAGCTGGTCGCTAGCTGTAGCTTGCTGTAGCCTCAGGGTAAGCTAAAGTAAACAAACAACATGGCGGCCGGAACAAGTCCTTATAAGGCAGGCTCTGCCCATTTATCTTTCCCTATACTGTAAAGTGTAAAACACTGTGAGAGTTACTCACCCAGGTAAGCACCATGGTTCTTCAGCTCTTCGGGGAACTCCTGCGCATACGAGGACTTGGGAGGGATGACTTTCCCCTGGCGGGTCTCCTTCAGCACCGCTCCGTTCCAGTCGTAGGCCCCCACGGCACCCACTATGATACCATCCTGTAAACATTGGCACATGGAGGGGAGGGTGATCACTGGTACACATGGCAGTTTTTTTCCCCCCTTTAAAATTCACAACAAGTTTAGTTAAGTTAAATTAAGTCCCCTCACACCTATACTTCATGTCACAAAGGTTGCCGACCCCAGCTATAAAACACCCACGGCACCCACTACGATACCATCCTGTAAAACACCCACGGCACCCACTACGATACCATCCTGTAAAACACCCACGGCACCCACTACGATACCATCCTGTAAAACACCCACGGCACCCACTACGATACCATCCTGTAAAACACCCACGGCACCCACTACGATACCATCCTGTAAAACACCCACGGCACCCACTACGATACCATCCTGTAAAACACCCACGGCACCCACTACGATACCATCCTGTAAAACACCCACGGCACCCACTACGATACCATCCTGTAAAACACCCACGGCACCCACTACGATACCATCCTGTAAAACACCCACGGCACCCACTACGATACCATCCTGTAAAACACCCACGGCACCCACTACGATACCATCCTGTAAAACACCCACGGCACCCACTACGATACCATCCTGTAAAACACCCACGGCACCCACTACGATACCATCCTGTAAAACACCCACGGCACCCACTACGATACCATCCTGTAAAACACCCACGGCACCCACTACGATACCATCCTGTAAAACACCCACGGCACCCACTACGATACCATCCTGCATGAATACAATCACACCTGTGTGAAGTGAGGGGCGCTCTTATCATCGTACATCATCATACGTCATCTCATTCCGGCCAATAACAAATTGTGGAGAATAGATCCAGTAGAACTAAATGTCAGGGAGGGACTAGTGGAGAAGAGATACAGTTCCTGGATCCATTCCATTGACAATGAATGGAGAACTTTACGTCATATGTAGACGAGCAAATCAGTATTTTTGTTAAATTCACATTGACAATAAATGGAGAATTTACGTCATAATGTGTCTGAGAAAATCGTCATGATGATGTACAATGATAAGAGCGCCCCTCACTTCATACGGGTGTGATTTTCCTTTTTTTAAACAAACCATTATTCAACGAAAAGAAAGACCAGAAAATGTAAGTTACTTCATCAAACTGAGAGGAACTAGAACTTTGACTTCAGAGTACCTTGAGTCTATGACACAGTAATGATAGGGTTCCTTCTATGACTTAATGAGCTGCCTTCCCTCCATACACGCTATATGCAGACAACATATTTTCCAAAGGTTAGGGAGGACATGTTGTTGGGGTGCATTTTGCAATTCCGTACTGAGAAATGGAATTGTCTGCTCACCAACCAACACTCAAACTCCGTCAGTTTCTGATCTTATATAGCCTTTGTGGTTATATCTGTTTTGGTGAAAACGGTCGCTATGGCAATTTTGAATAAAGTCTGAAGACTAGATCTATCTTAATTGTTTTTATGTAGGGACATTGCTGTCCTACCATGATGTGCTCTGGCTCGACTGGGAAGTCAAGGAAAAACACTGCAGATATGTGGTCACGATATGTGTGTTGGCATCCTGCATGCTCGTCAGCGAACTGCCAAATAAATCAGTTAGGCCACAGACGTAACATGAACTAGATAAAGTGCCCCTCGGGGCACAGGTCTCCACCAGGGCTGGTCAGATTGTGGCCTCCTGGTGGCGCTATAATAGGCCAATGTGAAAGGGGTGCCATTTCTTCTTACACCTTGGATGGCAATTGGATGATTTGAGACATTTTGTTCCACCTGTTGGTGGCGCCAGAACAGGCCAATGTGAAAAGGGTGGGATATATTCCTTAGCCTAGTAGGAAAGTCTGTGAAAGATTTCACGTAAATTGCACGCTGCGTTCATGACTTGAGGGTTTTTGTTCAAAACGGGCCAATCCTGCAAACTTTGAAAGCCAATGTTAGCCAATTAGGATGGAATATGAAATATCTGACACATCCGTCTTGAACACATGACTATAGAGATACTGTGTAACGATTTTATTTTGACAGAATCTGGATGAGTAATATCAACAAATGTGTTTAACATTTAACAACTATATTTCAATAATAAGGGACATGACGGGATGGATGAAAATAAAGGACCCCAAAGGAAACAAGCGCTTTTCTGGGTATCTCAATCAGTTTAGACGACGGGTACGATTACATAGCCCTACTACAGAATATCAAGACAACAATATCAAGTGTTTTTTATATACATGACAGACAGTTTGAAGGTAGAGGGTACAGTAAGGGAAGCAAGTGACTCAGAAGAGGAAAAAGCCAAAGTACTTGCGAGCGACGTCAGGATGTGTATGACATCAGCAGCATTCTGAACTGGCATGCTTGAAGTTCGACAAAACCATCTGGGCTCCCAGGGCCTGTTTTTCTCCTCAAAAAGACCCAGCATTACTTCCAATAATGTATCCTACTTTCAACACTCAGGTTGCCTTTATTGAGCACATAGTGCTATCCCTGGAATCCAAGAGAATTTCCAACCACTGCTAGCTGTCGCCCAGCTGCGACTATAAGCTCTATATTTACTTATGGTCTGAAGGGGATATATTTATGATTCTCCCTTGGCTACTTCAGTTAAAACATTCAGTCATTCTGCAAACATCAAGTTAGGTGGAGGCAAAAAAAATTGTTACCTATGTATATACAGTAGGTAACCAACCAGACCACGTATAGTGCACTGCAAAATCTTTAACATTTTTAATTATTGAAAAAAAAAAGAAAAAAAAAAAGGGATCCGCAAGGCTGTCAAGAGTTAAACTAACAGTCAGGATTGTACAGTATGGACTGGTTTCAGTCCTCCAGCTGTGTCAGTCTGAACGCCAACACACCTGCTGCTATCTGCGCTCACAGAGAGCCAAAGAAACTCAAAAAACAAACTAGAACGGAAAGCAATCCTGTCTTTTTAAAGGACTGCCGTCTCAACCTGGTCTCAGCCTTTCACCAAATGATGTCTCCCGTAGGATTTATAGTGGTGAATTATTTCCCGTTCTGGTGTTGTGTGGCTGAAGTGGAAAAGGGACCGTCTCTGGCTGTCAGAGGCCTCTAAATCAGGATGACCTAAAGCCTCAGGGGCCACACAGCAGGGGGCCTCAGGGGCCACGCAGCAGGGGGCCTCAGGGGCCACGCAGCAGGGGGCCTCAGGGGCCACACAGCAGGGGGTCTCAGGGGCCACACAGCAGGGGGCAACACCATGTGAGCTTGTAGATCTGCTGTTTTCGGCATGTGGTGCTGCGCGCAACCAAGTATAAGTCCGAGGAAAGTGCGTGTGCTTCTGCACGGCTTAACTCTACGACGTGTGTGTGTGTGTGTGACTATGTGTGACTGTGTGTGTGTGCGTGTGTGTGCGTGCGTGCGTGCGTGTGTGTGTGTCTGTGTGTGTGTTACCTCTACAATGTGTGAGGAGAAGCCAGCCTGAGACATCTGGAGGCCAAACGCTGTCCCATTCTTATTGGTCCCTGGGTGAACAACAAAAATTCTCATTAGTTCCTGGGTAAACAAGAACCATTCTTATTGGTCAATAGGTAAACAAATGAAAAAATAAAAAATGAGAAAAAGGGCGCACACTCGTAGCCACGATGCTGTATATTTATTATTATCCAACGTATATTATTATTCCTCTTCTTCAGGGAATGAAGAAGACCTCCTGGATAAATATACAGCATCATGGCTACGTGTGCGGCCTTTTTCTCTTTTTTACTTATATTTACTGCCTTAGGCCAGCACCTCACCAACACTGGTGTGCGCCCTTTCCTGTTTTGTCTACCAATAGGTAAACAAAAACATCAAATATGAAGTTGGCGGCACCTGAAAAACTCGCTACATGGTTTTTACATGACTGAGGGGCCAAGCCGGAAGGGCCTATAGAGCGTCGCAGCGTCTTTTTTATAAATACTTTTTGAAAAGCCTACGGAGAAAATGAATGGAGAATCATTTCCTGGGCCACTCGTAGTTCTGAAAGGGGGCGGGACTGCGACGCTCTATAACCCTATATGTTACAGCTGCTGTTCTAAATCCTTTATGAAAAGAAATCACACTCACGTGTGAAGTGAGGGGCGCTCTGATCATCATACATAACATTTCATGCTCAGCCAATCAAATCTAACCTGACTCCGAATCATCACTATATGGGGTAGTACCATAGACTGTAAAAAATATGGACAAAGCGTTCCGCGGGTCTAACGTGAACGTAAAATGAAGCCTGTCAGTCCTTGCAATGGAAGTCGCCATCTTTCTAGATCCGTTTTGGCCCAGTTCAGGCCAGCTGGCCCATTGGCTGGCCCAGACAACGAGGCGGGACTTCCCCCTTCTTCTTCGTTGGTTTTTATTTTGACTCGAGTGGGTGGGGGATCCCGTTCATAGACTGTAACGGTAGCCACGCCCCTCAGAACATGCGCGACTTTATGGTCATTTTTTTAATAAATGGGACCATCATTTTCCAATAAGAATATTATGACATTAGAAATGAGACTTTAAACTAGTGACTGGAAGCAAAAAGTATTCATGACCATGTTTATTAAGGTAATACAGTCTAGGTGAAGTTGGGCCAAAATACATGGACTTCTATGGGGCTATGGGTTTTTCTGGGTCCAGTGACAGCGCCACAACAGGCCATTATATGAACTTTCATTTCCTTAGTGGCTTCACAAAATATCCGTCTGACTGCCCCCTGGGTAGTACACACAAACACACAAAGCTGGGAATAGGAGGGGCTACATATATAGCAGGCACTTTGAACAGGCATAACTCATGCCTTGTTTGGCCAAAAGCCATGGTAACCTGTTCACTTAAATTACTTCATCCACAGCGGTATAGGTTATATAAATATACGAATCAGTGTGCATTTGGGGTCATAGGTCAAATGACCTAGGTCATAGGTCAAACCTTCAAGACTGAAGATGCGTTCCCCGAGCGCGTCCACGATGTCCTTCAGAGCAGACTCGTCCGTCACGTTGAAGAAGTGTTTGTCGTCCGGGTCGCTGGCGATGTACTTGATCTCGTTGAGGAAGGCCTCGGGGTTGATGCCTCGTCGGTTGTAGTAGCCAAGAACCTACGGAGATTAGTTCAGAACGTTTTAGGGTTGATGGTGGTCGTAGTAGCCAAGAACCTACGGAGATGTGATACTAGGATAATTATACTCACAGCGATGGCGTAGTAGCGTGATGCTGGGATAATTATACTCACAGCGATGGCGTAGTAGCGTGATGCTGGGATAATTATACTCACAGCGATGGCGTAGTAGCGTGATGCTAGGATAATTATACTCACAGCGATGGCGTAGTAGCGTGATGCTAGGATAATTATACTCACAGCGATGGCGTAGTAGCGTGATGCTGGGATAATTATACTCACAGCGATGGCGTAGCGCGTGATGCTGGGATAATTATACTCACAGCGATGGCGTAGCGCGTGATGCTGGGATAATTATACTCACAGCGATGGCGTAGTAGCGTGATGCTGGGATAATTATACTCACAGCGATGGCGTAGTAGCGTGATGCTGGGATAATTATACTCACAGCGATGGCGTAGTAGCGTGATGCTAGGATAATTATACTCACAGCGATGGCGTAGTAGCGTGATGCTAGGATAATTATACTCACAGCGATGGCGTAGTAGCGTGATGCTAGGATAATTATACTCACAGCGATGGCGTAGTAGCGTGATGCTAGGATAATTATACTCACAGCGATGGCGTAGTGCGTGATGCTAGGATAATTATACTCACAGCGATGGCGTAGCGCGTGATGCCTTCCTTCTCGCTGTCCTCGATGGCCTGCTGCAGGTCCGGGCTGTCATGTGACTCTCCGTCCGTTATCACGATCATCACCTTCTTGGCACCTCGCCGACCGCCTTGCTTGAAGCCCTCGGAGCTGTAGTTTAATAACACGCGCAGTTGCATTATTATGAACCCCTCGGAGCTGTAGTTTAAAGGAGAATTCCATACTAAAAGGCTTTCTTACCTTTCTTTGTAGTTGTTACGTCCCCATCAAAGAGGTCCAGGTGTTATTTTGTGCAAAAGCTCCTTATTGGCTATTTCCCCTACCATAAGCCCATAAATGTTGTGCTAATTCGATTATTTCCATCGCTCAAAATTAAAAGAAAATTGTATATATCCTCTCTTCATAATGTAAATAATAACCCAGGCGGCACACTTTACTACTTATTTCGATGGAAATAAGCGAATTAGCACAACACCCCATACATCCCATTCAATCTAATGCAATTCATTGAGGGCTTATGGTAGGGGAAATAGCCAATAAGGAGCTTTTGCACAAAATAACACCTGGACCTCTTTGATGGGGA
Organism: Protomyctophum bolini; assembly: GCF_963924005.1. NCBI lineage: Eukaryota > Metazoa > Chordata > Actinopteri > Myctophiformes > Myctophidae > Protomyctophum > Protomyctophum bolini. Next base: position 9,212,341 of record NC_137862.1, on the reverse strand, counting down.
CGTAACAAATACGAAGAAAGGTAAGAAAGCCTTTTTAGTATGGAATTCTCCTTTAATAACACGCGTAGTTGCATTATTATGAACCCCTCTGAGCTGTGGCAAAATGTGTAGTTTATTTCCCACGATTTTTGTTACCCATTTTGTAATCCTGGACGATACACTTCCTATGCCATATAGGAAGAGCAACGGAATTACCTCATGCTTCCTACTATGCATGAGGAGTTCAAGTCAATACTTGGTCTGGGCTACTTTTGAACAAATTATTTCATCAATGGGGCGTGGCATGGAGGCGATCAGCCTTTGTCACTGTTGAAGTGTTATGGAAGCCCAGGTTTGCTTTCATAACAGCCGTAAATGCATTTGTATTGTTGAATCTCATGTCTCACACCTTCCTCATGACAATACCTAGATTCTCTGTGAGGTTCAGGTCAGGCCAGTTGGCAGGTCAGTTAAGCACAGTAATACCATGGTCAGTACATCAGTTACTAGTAGTTTTAACACAGTAATACCATGGTCAGTACATCAGTTACTAGTAGTTTTAACACAGTAATACCATGGTCAGTACATCAGTTACTAGTAGTTTTAACACAGTAATACCATGGTCAGTACATCAGTTACTAGTAGTTTTAACACAGTAATACCATGGTCAGTACATCAGTTACTAGTAGTTTTAACACAGTAATACCATGGTCAGTACACCAGTTACTAGTAGTTTTGGCTCTGAGGGCAGGTGACAAATCGAGCTGGAAAGGACAAGCATCTCCATGAAGCTTGTCAACATACTGAAGCACAATGTACTCTAAAAAGATGGCTGTGTTGAAACCATTCACCATTGTTAAGATTTCACTGTCAGTGGATCAACACCAGTGGATAACATGGCTGTGTTTTGTGTATCAACATAACCATCTATTATGATATTTTACAGCACTGTGTGCCTCCGTACATTGACAAGCTTTATGTTGATGCTGATCTTCCTTTTCAGGCAGCACTTGGCACCTGCCCACAGAGCTAAAACTACTAGTAACTAGTACTGACCATGGTATTACTGTGCTTAACTGACCACCCAACTGGCCTGACCTGAACCCCACAGAATAGGTTGTATTGTCAAGAGGAAGGTGTGAGACATGAGACTCAACAATATAAATTAATTTATGGCTGTTATCAAAGCAAACCTGGGCTTCCATAACACCTCAACAGTGATCACCTCCATGCCACGCCCCATTGATGAAATAATTTGTTCAAAAGTAGCCCAGACCAAGTATTGACTGCATACATTGATATACTTTTCAGATTTCTCGTTTAAAATTTAGATTTTCGATCAGGTTACGAGTGATGACTAAATGCCTAAATTGTAAATGGAATGGAACCCTGCAGGACCTGTGAGGTCGACAGTGCTACCGACTGCGCAACCGTGCCCCCAAGGGGGCGCCACCATGTCCCCTACTGTGCAACATTAATGCAGATATGTTGCATAGAATGCTGTACCATGCGACGTTAATGCAGATATGATATTATTAGTGTGTAATAATGATATTAGTACCGTGCGATGTTAATGCAGATCTGATATTAATAGTGTGTAATAATGATATTAGTACCGTGCGATGTTAATGCAGATCTGATATTAATAGTGTGTAATAATGATATTAGTACCATGCGATGTTAATGCAGATCTGATATTAATAGTGTGTAATAATGATATTAGTACCGTGCGGTGTTAATGCAGATCTGATATTAATAGTGTGTAATAATGATATTAGTACCATGCGATGTTAATGCAGATCTGATATTAATAGTGTGTAATAATGATATTAGTACCGTGCGACGTTAATGCAGATCTGATATTAATAGTGTGTAGTAATGATATTAGTACCATGCAATGTTAATGCAGATCTGATATTAATAGTGTGTAATAATGATATTAGTACCGTGCGATGTTAATGCAGATCTGATATTAATAGTGTGTAATAATGATATTAGTACCGTGCGACGTTAATGCAGATCTGATATTAATAGCGTGTAGTAATGATATTAGTACCATGCAATGTTAATGCAGATCTGATATTAATAGTGTGTAATAATGATATTAGTACCGTGCGGTGTTAATGCAGATATGATATTAATAGTGTGTAATAATGATATTAGTACCGTGCAGTGTTAATGCAGATCTGATATTAATAGTGTGTAATAATGATATTAGTACCGTGCGGTGTTAATGCAGATATGATATTAATAGTGTGTAGTAATGATATTAGTACCGTGCGATGTTAATGCAGATCTGATATTAATAGTGTGTAATAATGATATTAGTACCGTGCGATGTTAATGCCCAGAGCCGTGTTGGTCTCCTCTCCTCCTCTCTGCTCGATGCTGCGTGCTCTCTTCACCACTTCTTCCACCGACTTGTAATCACTGAGTTGGAACTCATGGACCACCTTCTCCCCGTACTGGACCACCCCGACCTGAAGACACACAACGATGGAACCGTTCAATAATACAACCATCTGCTTCTTTACTTTTTTATCCCACAATTTTGTAACCCATTTTTCACCCCTGTGTCGACAGCTCCGCCAACCTGGAGAGAGCAACGGACTTGAACTCATGCTTCCTTCATGCCTGAGTGTCCAAGTTGCTCCTTTACACGTGACAGGGGGGAGTTTCCCTGGTTGGACGTAGCACGTGGAAGGAACACGTTATTCCAACCGATTCCAACTCCGATCAGAACCCCTCATGACCATAGGTGAGAATAGGAACACTTCATGACCATATATAGAGTAGGAACACTTCATGACCATATATAGAGTAGGAACACTTCATGACCATACAGTATATAGAGTAGGAACACTTCATGACCATACAGTATATAGAGTAGGAACACTTCATGACCATACAGTATATAGAGTAGGAACACTTCATGACCATACAGTATATAGAGTAGGAACACTTCATGACCATAGGTGATAGTAGGAACACTTCATGACCATATATAGAGTAGGAACACTTCATGACCATACAGTATATAGAGTAGGAACACTTCATGACCATAGGTGATAGTAGGAAGGAACCTTGCTCGGTAGACAGAGAGCTCTGTTTTCATCACAACAGTGCGTTACAGCGACTGCAATAGCGCCCCCTGCTGCTCCGATTCCCCGGCTGATCTCCTGCTCTGTCCTCCTTTCACTCATGAACAAGACTCTGCTATACTTAAACTTCTAATGTCTCGTTCCCAACCCGGATAATAATATCCTCATTAGAAAATGTACATTGTCAAGCTCCATAGTAAGCACGCACGCACGCACGCACGCACACACGCACGCGCACACACACACACACACACACACACACACACACACACACACACACGCACACACACACACGCACACACACACACACACACACACACACACACACACACACACACACACACACACACACAGCTCTGCATCTGACCCGGTCCAATGAGTGAACATCTTTACACACACACCTGTATCTGACCTGGTCCGATGTAGAACTTCTGCAGAATGTTGATGAGAAAAGCCTGGATTTCATTCCAAGGATAGATGGAGTTGGAACCGTCCAGGACGATCATGATGTCCATGTAGGTCTCACACCCTGAGGAGAAACATGTCTTCATCACATTATGGTCTCACACCCTGAGGAGAAACATGTCTTCATCACATTAGGTCTCACACCCTGAGGAGAAACATGTCTTCATCACATATGGTCTCACACCCTGAGGAGAAACATGTCTTCATCACATTATGGTCTCACACCCTGAGGAGAAACATGTCTTCATCACATTAGGTCTCACACCCTTAGGAGAAACATGTCTTCATCACATTATGGTCTCACACCCTGAGGAGAAACATGTCTTCATCACATTATGGTCTCACACCCTGAGGAGAAACATGTCTTCATCACATTATGGTCTCACACCCTGAGGAGAAACATGTCTTCATCACATTATGGTCTCACACCCTGAGGAGAAACATGTCTTCATCACATTATGGTCTCACACCCTTAGGAGAAACATGTCTTCATCACATTAGGTCTCACACCCTGAGGAGAAACATGTCTTCATCACATTATGGTCTCACACCCTTAGGAGAAACATGTCTTCATCACATTATGGTCTCACACCCTGAGGAGAAACATGTCTTCATCACATTATGGTCTCACACCCTGAGGAGAAACATGTCTTCATCACATTATGGTCTCACACCCTGAGGAGAAACATGTCTTCATCACATTATGGTCTCACACCCTTAGGAGAAACATGTCTTCATCACATTATGGTCTCACACCCTGAGGAGAAACATGTCTTCATCACATTATGGTCTCACACCCTGAGGAGAAACATGTCTTCATCACATTATGGTCTCACACCCTGAGGAGAAACATGTCTTCATCACATTATGGTCTCACACCCTGAGGAGAAACATGTCTTCATCACATTATGGTCTCACACCCTGAGGAGAAACATGTCTTCATCACATTATGGTCTCACACCCTGAGGAGAAACATGTCTTCATCACATTATGGTCTCACACCCTGAGGAGAAACATGTCTTCATCACATTCTTTACAAATAAATAACTCTTTCCAACAATTTAAATGAGCACTGAGGATCTTATTGTTGTTATTGTTTGCATGTGAAAAGAGACAGAAATTAGGAAATTAATAATTCCACAAGTCTAACTTAAGATGGAGTGCCATGATTTTTCCCCACCTAAAAGGTTCTATGGGAGACTTAAACCTTACTATGAAAGGTTCTATGGGAGACTTTAACCTTACTCTGAAAGATTCTATGGAGAACTTAAACCTTACTATGAAAGATTCTATGGAGAACTTAAAGCTTACTCTGAAAGGCTGGAGCAATGGTCCTGGAGAACTTAAAGCTGGCGTTGACTCTGGAACAGATCCCCGTGCTGTAGTATGAGCTGCCACACTCGTATGACCAGAGAGGCCCACAGGCCTGAAACATAGAACAAGTATTTATACTCACATGAAGTATTTCTTTTATACTCAGTCATACGACTATAGTGAAGTTTTTTTTTTTTTTTTTTTGCGACGCTAGATTGTTTAAATGGGTTGTTGAATCTAGAGTTATATCTGATCGTATTAAACAACGTAAAACTATTTTACAGCTGTACGGAAAGCTTGAATTATCCTCATTCTGTATTTCATAAAAGTCCACCTGATGTTATTATGAGACACTGTCTGTCAATACATTCCATACAGCTGCAGTGTTGGTGAGTTTAACGTAGTTTAACCCATTCTGACCTGAGATCAGATTCATACGAGGTTTCCTCTGGACACACACTGGTCTGATGAACCCATTCTGACCTGAGATCAGATTCAAAAAATTTCAGCCGTTCTTCGATTTTTCAAAAATAGCAGACCTACAAGCTCGTAGCGCGCCACTCGGTGGCGCGCTATGAGCTTGTAGATCTGCTATTTTTCAATAGCTAAAGCATAACATGATGCCAAAACCAAAATGGGTTCCCGTTCAGAATGGGTTAACACATAAGCAGATACTGTACTTTTCTATTTAGATGAATGGGCTGTCAATGGAGCTGTTGCAACTCTAGATTCAACCCATTATAGATAAAACAATCTAGTGTTGTAAATTGCAGCCAAGCCCACATGCCTGGCTGAAACACAAAACACAATTATTTATACCAGAAAGCATTAAACATTATATATGTCTACATGGTGGCCATTCAACTCTTACAGTATGTCAAATGTCTACCGTGTGAATATTATGATCAGTGTCCAACAGTATACTTATACTAGTGTACAGTAACTGTATATCTGTGTATTCCCCAATTCTAAACATATACTGTACTGTAAGTTCACAATCAAAAACAATGAACTTCCAATTTCATCAAAATTTCATTTCATTTCGTCTTTTGAACACACCATTTCGTATTAGTCCTATTTAGTCATCTGACATCATTTAGTCTTAGCCTAGTCTTATAGTCGACTAAATATCAAAAGCTTAGTCTTTTGGTCATTTTGTCTTAGTGTAGTCAACAAAATCCACACTGACCACAAAGCTGTTGTCTTTGGGGTTGGAGGTCAGCGTCATTCCCAGCCTCATCTTGTCCTTTCGCTCAGAGACGTTGGTGAGAGATATCCTTCCTTGGAGAAAACATCATCTTTTAGTGAAAAGGTGACAGCACTGAATGTGCAATACTGTATGTCTGGCAGAATAGTGTATACTGTATAGCCTATATGCGCACAGCAGACATTTTGGAAATAAGTATTCCTACTTCACAGGTGTTACCTATGATACTGTACCAATTATGATACCATTTACTGTGCAGTGGTTCTCAAAAAAGAAATCAAGGACCCCCATAACGTACGGGTGCAGGCTTTAGTTCCGACATACTATTGATCCGAAACCTCAATGCTAACCTAAGCCTAACCGCAAGCACGGGAGCAGCGCATGTCGGAACCATCGCTTTTTCGCATCGCATCGCATGTCCCCCCGCTTCGGATCTTCGGTGTGTCGGAAAAGCGTGCGCACCCCATAACGTACACACCCATTTGGAACCCACTCAGGGACCACTGGGGTAGCAGAGTGTTTCCAGTGAGCCAACATGCACAGTATCAGTATACCAGAGTGGCTCAGAGCCCTCAGCCTCAAAAGGCTAATATCTCCCTGGATCCATAGGGATGTCTCTATGGGGATGTCCCTATGGGGGGACATAGGGACATAGCCAGTAAGTACTGTACAGTAAGTACATTTTTATTTATAAAGCACTTATCAAAACAACAGTTACAAAGTGCTGTACAGTGGTCAACAAGGTAAAACACTATCAATTTAAAACACAAGATTAATAAAAAAAGAGAAAAAGGGCCGCACACAGGTAGCCACAATGCTGTATATTTATTATTATCCAACGTTTCGACCTACTGTAGGTCTTCTTCAGGGAAATGTTTCCCTAAAACAAAGCTAATAATAATACATATACAGCATCGTGGCTATATACATGGCCTTTTTCTAATTTTTACTTATTTACTGCCTTTTAAACACAAGATTAATAACATTAATAACACGACGAGAAGAAAAGCTAAATAAAAAAGACAACAAACATTGGCCTGTACAAAAAGGTCAGGTATAGACAAATAACAGCTCAAAATACAAACGAAATAAATATGTTTTCAGCAACTTCTTAAAAATGTCAACAGACTCTGCATTCTTTATAGAAAGGGGGGAGGGCATTCCACAGCTACGGAAAATGCCCGGTCGCCCTCAGTTACCCGTTTAGTCGCCGGAATCTTCAGTAGGCCCTTATTGTCTGAAGACCGGAGTGATCTTCAGTAGGCCCTTATTGTCTGAAGAAAGCACGAATAGGGATGTCCCTTTTTCTGAAATACCTATGTTTCTGTATCAAAGTAATGTTTCTGAAGCAAAGATTTGAGTTAAAAACGTTTGCTCTGAAAGAATATAATTGAAAGATGTGTCTTTCAATTTTTTTCACGATTAAAAAAAAAATAGCAGATCTACAAGCTCGAGCGCGGCACAATTCTATTCAGATTCCCTGAATAGATAGAGTTCCTCTGTTGGGACACAGAAACCCTTCAGGAAACGATCAGGAAAGCGTTGAAGAAGAGTTGGAATGGCTGTAAAATATCTGTGCAATTTTTGGGGTCCTTTTGACGTGGAACAAGTTTGAGAACCACTGATGTAGATATTTTGGACCCAAAACAATCAACATCCTGTCAGCACACATTCCTGCAATGGAGAACACATTTGGGGGGGTTTGGGGTATAGGAGAGAGAAACGTTGCCACCTGGGACCTCCAGATCATCCAACCAGAGGTTTATGTCTGCATCCTTAAGCTCTCTAAACCGCGTATGGTTCACACAACTCAACGTGTCTAGCCCATTTTGGGCAGGAAACCCTTTTGGTGTTAGCATTATGTCATGCTTTAGCTATTGAAAAATAGCAGATCTACAAGCTCACAGCGCGCCACCGAGTGGCGCGCTACGAGCTCGTAGGTCTGCTATTTTTGAAAAATCGAAGAACGACTGACACAGAAACATAGCTTTTTCAGAAAACTGTCAGGATGTAGAAAACATTTTTAGAATCGTCGCCAGGTCTAAATGGGCTAGTATCATTTAACCACACGCTACATGTGTGTCCCATGTGCTGCGACGTCTGGCGGGGCACAGCAACACATATACTGTATGTGGAACACAAATGTTACTCTGTGGAAAAACACAGTAGTAAAACCTGGAATGAAGGAATAGTAATGGTGGCCACATTTCTCCTTTTATATGATGCTGCCACACAATGACACACATGGCTTAGAAAGCTGCAAACACACACACACACACACACACACACACACACACACACACACACACACACACACACACACACACACACACACACACACACAGGGGGGCACGGTCACAGGCACGCACGCACATATGCATGCACACTCACATGCATACAGAGATTACAGTGATTTTACAATGACTCTTTTCATGTATGTTTAAAACATTTGGGAGATTTCTTGGCCCCCCCATCATGTATTAGGAGGGTAGTGTGAGTCACCAGAAAAAAAGGATGGCCGTTTTCAATGAATGTTGCATGGTTAAAATGGAGTTCGAAATTACAATGGGTTTTGTATATGAAGGGGGCGTGGCAGCCACAATTAATATCAAATATCTAAATACTGAATTGAGCAACGTTCACATGAGCCTCAATAGACGATGCAATGACCGTACCTAGATGAAATGACTCTTTAAGATGTCCACATGAGCCTCAGTAGACGATGCAATGACCGTACCTAGATGAAATGACTCTTTAAGATGTCCACATGAGCCTCAGTAGACATACAAAGACAAGACCGTACCTATAGATTAAATGACTCTTTAAGACAGTGACACCATAATAATGCCGTACCTAGGTTGAGCTTGGAGCAGCCGGTGACACTCGTTCGTTTTCCCAGCGGACATTTATAGATGTCTCCCGTTTGGTGTGGGCCGTTCATCTCGTAGGGAGCTCCCACCAACAGCCTGGGGACAAATGGAATGCAAACGTCAATGGACACATCCTGTAATGTCATTCATGTCGAATGTCATGTTTTTATGTTCTGCGTGGACCCCAGGAAGATCAGCTGCTGCTATGCACCAGCTAATGGGGATCCTAATAAAACTCTAAAACTCTAAAACATCTATAAATGCACCACGTCTCTGTGTGCGTATACGTCTGTAATCCACTAAACTCCAGAACCGTTCGCCTCAACGACTCGCCTTAACGACTCGCCTTAACGACTTCAAAAACCCGCGTTCCACACCGCCACAGGGGGTGCAGTGCCTGGCCTTGAGTCAGACCGATACACGATTGTCCTCACCTGCCATTTTGATTACTTAACCAGTCCACCTTTCACAGCACTCTTGAGGAAGGCAGACAGACAGACAGATACAGAGATCTCCATATGGGCACAAAAGGGACACAGACAGGTTAAAATGGGTGCTATATGACAACGGCTATTGCATTACTAGGTTCCCAACTTGCATCGTTCCCAAGTAGGCCGGTGACCGACGGGCACACGTCTAGTTAGACTAAAGACATCAGATATTACGAAACATGCACGTCACTTGCTTTTAGCCAAAGTTTATATTACCATATGAAAGCAATTATGCTGCGCATCTTTGACTTAAACAATGTGTACACACTTTGGAATATATACGTTAAACATGGTGGCAGTTTAGCCTATACTGTGATTGGATTGCTGTGATGTAATGCGGATTATGGATGCACCATGTACTTATGATTGTTTATAGGATGTTGTGTACTGTTGTTTTGTCTGTTTTTGTCTGCCTTTTATTTTTTCAACTTTTACTGATCCTGTATTTAACCCATTCTGAACGGGAACCCATTTTGGTGTTGGCATCATGTTATGCTTTAGCTATTGAAAAATAGCAGATCTACAAGCTCATAGCGCGCCACCGAGTGGCGCGCTACGAGCTTGTAGGTCTGCTATTTTTGAAAAATCGAAGAACGACTGACATTTTTAGAATCTGATCTCAGGTCAGAACGGGTTAATCAGACCAGTGTGTTTCCAGTGGAAACCTCGTATGAATCTGATCTCAGGTCAGAATGGGTTAAGGTTTGTTTGTCTTGTTTTTTGTCTCATTTTTCTTTGGGGTGAAAATTCAATGTATTTTCTCCGACACGCAGACCAAGACTAAACTAACCTGGGCTGGAAGAGTGGAAAGTCCATGGGGTGCTCACACACTCACACAACAAACACACGCACATGCAGTGTGCACGCACACACGCACGCACGCCGAGCGCTGTCAGAGAGACTGCTTTAGATCTGTTTGAAAATCCGTTTGAAAATAGCCGAGCTACAAGCTCACAATGCGTCGCGATCCGACAGATTGTGAGCTTATAGATTTGCAATTTTTAAAACATTTGTATGTATTTCAAAACTTGAAATGGTACATTCTGCATAATGAGTACTACTTTTACCTTTGGTATGTTAAGTACATTTCGACACTACTTTTACTCAGGTATATACATTTTGAATTCAGGACTTTTATACTTGTAACAGAGTATTTTCTGCATTGCAATATTGATACTTTAAGTAGCCTGAATAATTTGAGTACTTTTTCCACCACTGGCATTGAGAGATTCTTGGCGAATGATGTTGTGCACCGCTTGGGGAGATAGACTTCAGGACATGTCCTGTGTGTGTGTGTGTGTGTGTGTGTGTGTGCCCTGTGAGGCACAGCTCAGAGCATGCAGGTCTCATAAATGTCAGAGAGAGCTTTTCAGTGACTATTTAAAATAGTTCAGTGACTATAGTAAAATAGCGTGCAATTCTTTCTTTCCTCGATCAGGACCAAAGTCAGGAGATAAAGACCAAAGAAAGCAGTAACTCATTTCAGAGATAAGAGAGTCTTTGTAATTCTACAGCGGAACAAAGAGATGTCATGTCATGTGCCCAAAACACCATTACTGTACTGTACTGTAATGTACTGTACTGTACTGTACTGTACTGTACTTTCCGTCTGACATTAAACTGAAGCCTACAGCCTTTCTTCCGTCCCTCGGGGGGAGATGTCTAAGAAAGGCCTACATACGTTTAGAGGCTTTGGGGCAAAATAATCCTCATGTGATGTTTTATAGAAATGTATATGTTTAGGCTTTGGGGCAATATAATAACCCATGTGACGATGTCCTTGACGTGTGTCAACAAAAAGATTCATAGCTTCTTGTGAACAATGTACCTCACAAATACATGGCCTTGAGATTTAGCTCATGGCTGAAAACAATGAATGCGTGAAGCACCATGTGGTAAAACACATTCCTCTACATTTATCTGTATGAACAGTTCTTTCAGTGATGCCATCCGTCAAAGTCAAACCCATCAGGGGTGGGAAAAAGCACAACATGTGTTACTCTAGGGCTCCGAGACATGGACACTTTCAAAGAAACTAGAGAAACGGTTGGATGGCACTTACACCCGCCTTCTAATGAGAGCGCAAAATCTGTCTTGGAAAAGCCACCCATCGACTAATCTAATATATACGGCAACCTTCCCCGTGTTTCTTCACTAGTCCGGTCCAGAAGAACACAGTTTGCCGGCCACTGCTACAGGGCTGACAATGAGGTTATATCTTCCCTTCTTCTCTGGAGTCCTGCCTCAAAGCAGACCAGAGGTAGAAAACTGTCGTCCCCTGATGTCATCGCTATACGCTATAGGGACACAGGCATCAGTAAGCAGGAACCGGGGGTGGCAATGAAGGCCCGGGAAGTCTGGCGTGATATTGTGAAATCCACGATTTCGACGCGGTCGAAAAATAGACTGTATACAAGGATCTCCCAGCTAATGAGACATATAGCCTATGCCTTAAAACATATACTTGCCCTATAAAATTAAAAACCACCTTATGATATATATTTTTTTTTTCTTTATTATTATTATTTTTTTTTTTTGCATCTTAAGGATGCAGACATAAACCTCTGGTTGGATGATCTGCATCTTAGAAATAGTTCTTCACTGCCGTTTGGCAAAAGAACTACGGCACGGTTAAACCAGAACTGCAATATTTGGCGGAATAAGAATAAGAAGAACATACAATAAGGGACCATAGGCCCTTCAGGCTTGGTCCCTTAATGATAATAATGAGTCACTTTTATATAGCACTTTTCCAAGTAGCCAAAGTCGATTTACGTAAGCCTACGGGAAAGGAATGTTATGGTGGGTTAAGGGGAGACATTTTAACTGGACACAGAGGTCACCTACTGTATAATGTTATGGTGGGTTGGGGAGACATTTTAACTGGACACACAGAGGTCACCTATAATGTCATGCCGGGTTAACTGGACACAGAGGTCACCTATAATGTCATGGTGGGTTGGGGAGACATTTTATCTGGACACAGAGGTCACCTATAATGTCATGGTGGGTTGGGGAGACATTTTATCTGGACACAGAGGTCACCTATAATGTCATGGTGGGTTGGGGAGACATTTTATCTGGACACAGAGGTCACTTATAATGTCATGGCGGGTTGGGGAGACATTTTATCTGGACACAGAGGTCACCTATAATGTTATGGCGGGTTGGGGAGACATTTTATCTGGACACAGAGGTCACCTATAATGTTATGGCGGGTTGGGGAGACATTTTATCTGGACACAGAGGTCACCTATAATGTTATGGCGGGTTGGGGAGACATCCTGACTGGTCACAGAGGTCATCTAGGAATAGAAGTATGTGTTTTCATCTCAGTGAAAAGCAGAAGGAACATCTGTCTCAGTTGTCCACGCGGCTATATATCCCTTAGAGGATATCTACACACTTGACACCACATTGTAACTAAACTCCACAACCTCCCAGACTTTCTGAGTCAACCTCAGACACCTTTTCAAAACACTAGAGTTTCAAAACACGTCAAATTATTACTCCCTGTGTTACCATGAGGTAATCTAAGACTGGGTAGAGTTAGGGAACATTAAATGGGGTGTGCAGTCGTGCATGATACTACTATGATACAACCGCCTGTTTTAAAAGTACTGTAATAGATAGAAGTATATACTGCATTACTTCATGCAGGACACCTTTGTCATCTGTGACATCAACAACTGACTGCAGTGATATTGATGAATTCAATGAATTGAATTGATATTATTTAGGGGTGTCAAAACAAATCGAATTAAAATTGCGATTCTCATTATGAACGATTCAAAATCTATTCATATTTTCCAAAGATCCTTTATTTGATTTATTTTTCCCAGGAGCATGCAGCGCATGTTCGAGTGTTAGTCCGACCGTTGTTCCCGCATGTCGGACCTACGCTCCATCAACACCATGTCGGACTAACGCTCCGTCAACACCAGAGTCGGAAAAGAAGCTGTTAAAACAGTAACAGTAATCTATGAGTGACACAAATGTAAACAAGCTGTGATGGATGTGATCCTCAAAGAGCCACACAGTCAACTCTCTCACACACACACTCTGGGAAGCATTTCCACCTCACACGCCATATTCTATACCAGCAGTATCACTTCAGTTACTGCTGTCCAGTCTAGTGGCACCAGGAGAAGCTGGAGCTAAAGGTTCACCTCAGGACACTGATCGATGAGTTAGTGTCGAAGTGTCCTTGAGCAAGACTCTGAACCCCTAATTGCTCCTGGTGTGCTGCTTGGAGCCTTGCATGGTTTCCTCTGCCATGCAAGGCACGGTATGAATGTGTGTGAATGGGTGAATGTAATGCACAATCTATGTAAAGCACCTTGGATAAAGACGCTATATAAATGCACCATTTACCATGAGATAAATTAATGAATTAATGAATGGGAGCCATTGTTGCCTGTCTGTCACTCTGGCCGTCTGCCCTCCCTGAGTGAGAACGTCACTCAGGGACAACTCATTAAGCGTCTGATTGTGTTCCAGAACTTATTAAGGGTCATTAAGAGATGCTAGTTATGTCATTGGGCATCGACGGGCGGCAGACATGGTGGTGATGATGAATTGTGAGTCCGGACGGACAGTTAATACTTCCATGGTTACACCAGAGAATACATGGTTTTGTCCCAGGCAGGCATTAATGCGGTAATGTTTTCCACATTTGGTCAGAGGAGATGTGTAATATACCGTGAAACCACATCCCCAAGTCCCAAAAAAAGAGCCTCTGTCCACTCACTCCTGCTTCAATAACACACTCGCTCCTTATACATTTCATAGAGTGACAGGTTAGCAGGTTAAATGTTGTTGCTGTGTGAAGGTTATCCTGTTGACTAAAGACATTATCTTCGAGGAAGCAATCTGATTGGTTGAAACAGCTTTCTAGCCGTGCTTAAACCACAATAATGGTACGGCTAATCAAAACAAAGAATCCAGCCGTGCTTTTCTCTCAGAGCGCAGCAGACTCGGTGGATATGCTAGCTAGTTTCTTGGGACAGTTGTGGTCGTAGTGACTACATCTGTCATTCAGCCATTCGTTTTAAGGGTAACTGTTGTATAATTGCAATATTACACTCGAGGATTTCTTTACCTTTCGGAACAGCAGGCGTGCATTAATGACGATAAAGAACACCCTCTCGTGTAATATTGCTTAAATAAATTAGCGAGTTCTGGTCTCAAACTCGCACTGTGAACAAAAAAAAAGAGAAAAAAAAGTACTCACAATTTTTACTTAAGTAAAAGTATCAACAGCACTCTGTTACAAGTACAAGTCCGGAATTCTAAATTGACTTGACTGAAGTACAAAAGTATTGGTATGTAAAAGATGGAATGCCGTGACCATTTCCCAATGTCAGAAACACATGTAAAATAAATTGGTAACTGGCACATTCCAGACTCCAGACTCTATATAGCATTCAGGAGGTGTAGTTCCAGACTCTATATAACATTCAGGAGGTGTAGTTCCAGACTCTATATAACATTCAGGAGGTGTAGTTCCAGACTCTATATATAACATTCAGTAGCTGTAGTTCCAGACTCTATATAACATTCAGGAGGTGTAGTTCCAGACTCTATATATAACATTCAGTAGCTGTAGTTCCAGACTTTATATAACATTCAGTAGGTGTAGTTCCAGACTCTATATAACATTCAGGAGGTGTAGTTCCAGACTCTATATATAACATTCAGTAGGTGTAGTTCCAGACTCTATATATAACATTCAGTAGGTGTAGTTCCAGACTCTATATAACATTCAGGAGGTGTAGTTCCAGACTCTATATAGCATTCAGGAGGTGTAGTTCCAGACTCTATATAGCATTCAGGAGGTGTAGTTCCAGACTCTATATAACATTCAGGAGGTGTAGTTCCAGACTCTATATATAACATTCAGTAGGTGTAGTTCCAGACTCTATATAACATTCAGTAGGTGTAGTTCCAGACTCTATATATAACATTCAGGAGGTGTAGTTCCAGAATCTATATAACATTCAGGAGGTGTAGTTCCAGACTCTATATAACATTCAGTAGGTGTAGTTCCAGAATCTATATAACATTCAGGAGGTGTAGTTCCAGACTCTATATAACATTCAGTAGGTGTAGTTCCAGACTCTATATATAACATTCAGTAGGTGTAGTTCCAGACTCTATATAGCATTCAGGAGGTGTAGTTCCAGACTCTATATAACATTCAGTAGGTGTAGTTCCAGACTCTATATAGCATTCAGGAGGTGTAGTTCCAGACTCTATATAACATTCAGTAGGTGTAGTTCCAGACTCTATATAACATTCAGGAGGTGTAGTTCCAGACTCTATATAACATTCAGTAGGTGTAGTTCCAGACTCTATATATAACATTCAGTAGGTGTAGTTCCAGACTCTATATAACATTCAGTAGGTGTAGTTCCAGACTCTATATAGCATTCAGGAGGTGTAGTTCCAGACTCTATATATAACATTCAGTAGGTGTAGTTCCAGACTCTATATAACATTCAGTAGGTGTAGTTCCAGACTCTATATAGCATTCAGGAGGTGTAGTTCCAGACTCTATATATAACATTCAGTAGGTGTAGTTCCAGACTCTATATAACATTCAGTAGGTGTAGTTCCAGACTCTATATAACATTCAGGAGGTGTAGTTCCAGACTCTATATAGCATTCAGGAGGTGTAGTTCCAGACTCTATACAGCATTAGAAGATTGTGGAATAGTTGTCTGGCTACGTGAGCCTATACAGTATAGGTGACCCTGCAGCATCTCACTGTAATAATAATAATATTACGGTCTCAAGCAACTGTTTTAAATTAAACTCAACGGGCAACGACTTGGCCAGACAACTACAGTACAGTCAGAAGTTGAACATTTATTTAGTTTGGAGACGAAAAGCTCCTCCGAAAAGCACAAAGTTAGAACTAAAGGAAAGAGCAGCATATTTTAAGGTCGGCGGTTTGTTGGGAGAGAGACTTCACTTCACACAATCCTTCCTATTGCTTTCTCTGTGTGTTGGAGAACAGACTCCACTTCACACAATCCTTCCTTTCTCTGTGTGTTGGAGAACAGACTCCACTTCACACAATCCTTCCTTTCTCTGTGTTGGAAAACAGACCTCACTTCACACAATCCTTCCTATACTGCTTTCTCTGTGGACTGAGCTTAGGGAGGTCAAAGGTCACATCCCAGCTGAGCAGACCTAAAGGTACGTCGGTATAAAAACAAACAGAGGCTTGAAGATGGAAAGAAGAAGGAGGCCGGCGTAACACAGGCATGGAAATTGCACGAACGCACGCACACACACACACACACACACACACACACACACACACACACACACACACACACACACACACACACACACACACACACACACACACACACACACACACACACACACACACACACACACACACACACACACACACACAGTCATGGAATTCAACTCTGGGTTTCCCGTCAGGAATTACATGGAAGCTTGTTGCCACTGGGGGAGAGGGGGGGGGGGGGGGGTTCTGACCCGGCACGGCGGTTTAGAACTGTTCAGAGGCAGCGGTGGAAGAAGTACCGGTCGTCACATTTTGCACATTTTGTACTTGTGAAAGTATCAATTCTGCAATGAAATGAAAGAAATACTCTGTTAGGAGTAAAAGTCCAGCATTCAAAATGTACTTAAATGACAGTACAAAAGTATTGCTCTCAAACATTTACTTAAGGTAACAAAAGAAGAAAGTACTATTTCATGCAGAATCATGTCTCCTTTCACAAGTTTTCTAATAGTAAATAGCAGATCTACAAGCTCACATTGCGTCACATCGCGACGCACTGTGAGGTTGTAGAGGTGCTGTTTTCAAATGGTGGCCTGAAGTGGTTTTCTGGTTAATGTATGTTTTGTCATAATAGAGTAACTATAGCATGCAGTGGTCCGAGATGTAGTGGAAAAGAAGTACAAGTATCGTAACTTGGAAATACTCAAGTAAAGTACAAATACCTCAAAATTGTACTCAAGTAAACAGTACTCGTTAAATGTACTTAGTTACTTTCCAAAAATAACGGTAGTGGGTCGCACACTCCAAGACCTCAGTTCCAAATATTTATTGCATTTTTGAACAGTTTGAATTGTTTGGGCTATCCAGCCTTCATCAGTGATCACACTTCAGCGCTCTGAAGTTCAGAGTTGACGTCTGTTAAGAATTACTCTGAAAGTCAAGAATAATGGTGTCAAAAAGTGGTTAAGGGGCCTGGGCCGTGGCTCAGCAGTCCAGGCACCTTGGCTGGTAATCCAGTCTGGCAGTGTGCCGTGGGTTCGACTCCCGATCCCGACGGCTTTTACTGCATGTCTTCCTCCCCATCTCTCTCCCCCATTTCCTGTCAGCCTACTGTCTGTCCCTCCATAAAGATATATATAAAAACATAAAAAAGTGGTTATGGAAAAATGTCACCCTGACCGTGTATGTAAATTAAAAGTAGAATCTTCTGTGGCTGTTATCTCTGAAACGACACCGCTGTGCGTGGTGATCATCATCCATCCGATGGTCGGATGTGAATTGTGATTTTTCATCGCATCGCTCCCGACATATTAACGTTTCTGGCGAAAGACATAACATTGTAAGCCGTTTCTTTACAATGGAGGTCTGCCCTCCCGGGTGTGAAAACATGGTAATCTGCCGTATTCTGGCTGGGGCAGCTATAACAACCCTCTATTGCCACCCTGTGGCAGTCAACTTGTTAACCCATTCAGACCATACGACGAGTGGGAACGACATAACTAATCCAACCTACGGGTTAATATGACGTGTATTGTCATTGATATCAAACGAGAGAAAAATATTCAGATCTTTTTTTCCCCCTTTCTCTTCACTTCACTCTGTTTACCGCTGCAGAAAGAATCCCTCGTATCTCCTAATCTATGGAGCTCTCCGTGGTTTTGACCACATGGACTAAGCTCTTCATTTCTGACTTCTGAGTTCTGACCTCTCGTTCAAAATATGAACGCGAGGGATCATCGAGCGACTTTGTCATAGCAATAGCGAGGTAAGCAAGCAAAAATATGTCTCCCGATTTTTGTACGGAACGGAGGGGGGGGGGGGGGGGGGTCTTTACAGAGTGAAAGGCCATATCTTCCCGACACCCCAAGCTTTTATTTTGAAAGAAGCTCGGGGAGATTTTCAGCGAGACAGTGTTTCATATCGATAAAGTATAGGCCTACATTAGATTTTAAATGACGGAATATTCCGCCAAAGGCAGCCAATTGGTAAATGGCACGCAGTGTTCTTTTGAGATGGAACGCTCGTTTTGGTTTTCTTTCGTTTTTTTAAATCGCCATTTCCCGACATATTCATTTCATAGGCTCGTCTTTTATAACACGAAACGGCTTAAATACAAATAAAATATTGTTTTTGAGAGACTTTGAAAGAAGTCTTTGTTGGAGGTTTGCAGCTCTCTCTCTCTCTCTCTCTCAACCCTCACAGTTACAGTGCTGTAAAGTAACTACGTACATTTACTTATTTTTAGGTATTTAGTAAAAGGAGTATTTATAATTGTCAGTACTTTTACTTCTACTCCACTACATGTCAGAGGCAAGTTCTGTACTTTTACTCCACTACAATTATTTCAAAACTTCTTTGTAGATTATTATTATTATTATTATTATTACAAAACACAGGCCTACATTATCAAGCAGAGCCTGTTCAACAGTCCCAGGGCTGCATGGCACATCATATGTCTCAATAAGAGTTATAATTTAACCCATTTTGGACAGAGGTGGATTAAAAAAAAAGGCTTCTAAATCCTAAAATAAAATATGAAAAACCTATGTTTCTACATCAGTGGTGCTCAACCTTTTTCATGTCAAGGACCCCCAGAATTATCTATATTACGCCACATTTTAACGATTTAAACAAAATAGCAGACCTACGAGATCTGCTATTTTTCAATAGCTAAATCATAGCATAATGTTTAAAACACCAAAAGGGGTTAAATTCCCCTAAAAGCTCACTGGAATGGACAGAACACAAGGAGAAGTGATCTAAATACAATATGAATAAAGTTTCGACACACCAAAATTAGATTACAATTACAAGGAAAGAACATAAAGTGGTTTTGGGACAATGACGTGACCGGTAATTATCATGTTTTGTGTATTCTCAAAATATGTTTTTAGGCATTCGGCAAATATGAAAATAAGTTTCCGGACAATTTAGAAATTTTCAAGGAATGCAGATTGTTCTTTTGACCATCAACTAAAGCCCAGTACACGCACGCGCGCGCGCGCACACACACACACACACACGCACACACGCACACATGCACACACGCACACACACACACACACAGGGAGAGAGAGCTTGTAGATTGTCTATTTGTGGATGGGTGGGTGGATGGATGGATGGATGGATGGATGGATGGATGGTTGGGAGGGCGGGCAGACGGACGGACAGACGAACTAAAGACTTGTGCAATTCTGGACATATATATTATATAGTATAGTATATATATATATATATAGTATAGTATAGTTGTAACAGCTGCAATTGCACAAGTTTTGCATCAGCATAACAGAAGTACAGAACCATGTTTTATTATGTGTTTATTGCGCGCACACACACACACACACACACACACACACACACACACACACACACACACACACACACACACACACACACACACACACACACACACACACACACACACACACACACACACACACACACACACACACACACACACACACACACACACACACACACACACACACACACACACACACACACACACACACACACACACACACACACACACACACACACAGCTGGAGGCGGGCACTGCTCCAGAACAGTTGCTTGGCCAACAGACATAAAGTGTCAGATGCCAGAAATGAATTTCAGGGCCAATAACATAGAGTGTAGAAAGAGCCTGGATGGGCCTGTGGCCGCGGCGTAGCGGTCCAGGCACCGTGGCTGGTAATCCAGTATGACAGTGTGTTGTAATCAATAAAGGCAAAAAAGCCCCAAATATATATTTTTTTAAAGCAGTCTGGATCTGCACAGTGAGGAAATAATGATCAATGGAAAGTATCTCCACCTCCAGGGGGGTAAAAAAAAAAGTACTCACATTTCTTACTCAAGTAAAAGTATTAATACTGAGATGTAGAAACACTCTGTTACAAACTAGTACGAGTGGATTATGAAAGTCTCTGTTTGAATGAAAATGTACTTTTATCATTGTCCATTATGACCCGAGATCAGATTCTAAAAATGTCTTCTACATCCTGACAGTTTTCTGAAAAAGCTACAGTATGTTTCTATGTCAGTCGTTCTTCCCAAAATGGGTTGATATAATTGTCCTGTAATGTATTGTCAAATGTCATGTTTTGTATCCATACCAGGAAGACTATAGCTGCTGTTATGGCGACATGCAGTGACTCAGCAGTAGAGTGGTCGGATGGGTTTGATCTCAAAGTCACAGCTAGAAATACTATAAGAAATACATTGATTACAGTGGTTTTCAACCAGTGGTCCTTGAGGGGATCCCAGGTGGTCCCCAGCTGAATGATGGGGAGTTGGTAACCATGTGGACAATCATAGATTTTAACTGTACCTCGTGTGAGCACAACATCAAACCATATTATTATGGACCCGTGAGGTTTCATTTCATGCTTTCAATAGTGTTTATTGTTAAACATCTGCATTATTTCATTTGGAATGAGAATGTAGAATAAGTGTTACTTATTTTGATCAACGTTTGCCTGTTTAATATCTCTCCTAATGGTACATCAACACAGCATGGAATTGTGGACAAACTCTTATCCAACGATAACAAAATATTCTCTAAATCTTGGATCTGAGAGGATAAATCTCATCCAATTGTGGTCTGCGGCTCAAATCCCGAATAAATAATTGACCTTGATATAAAAAGGGCTGATAAAACCAATGTTAGAAAGTAAAATAATAATACAAAAAGGTGACGTACCATTTGTCTCCCCCGGCAGCCACGTGTTGTTGAACAGTGTATCCAAACTGGGCCTGTTTGGGACCTTTGATGATTCGATGGTTCTTTGTGTCGATGTTAAAACATTCATGGATTCCTGGAGCAAAAAAAATGACAGATGCAAGTCATCAGAAATGAGATGTAAAAAGACAAAACATCAGGATGACAGATTCAAGCCATCAGAAATGAGATGTAAAAAGACACACAGCAAGATGACAGATGCAAGTCATCAGAAATGAGATGTAACCGAAGCTTTCTGAAACACATGGTTCTCCAGACAGTGTCCTTATAATAAAGTCCAGTGGAAAGATTGAAGTCGTCATTAAATTGCTACCGGCCAAAATTTCGCACAAATACGAGAAATAGGTTTTGTTGATAGGAAAAGCACCATAAAATACGACAGGAAAGAGGCATGCGCTCCAGTTAGATTTTCCTTCGTTTAACTCAAAGGTTTCTCTAATGACTGGCAAAGAGAAATTATGTTTCCTTTTTTTTCTAGAATATAAATAGATCAAAACACTGTGTATTTTTACAAGACCGAAATACTTGGTCTGAGCAGAAAGTACTACGCAGAACCAGAATACTTGGTCTGAGTAACAAAGTACTACACAGAGAACCAAAATATTTCTGATTGGCTGCTTCGTTCTAAACTCTGTTGTCAATGTGGAGCAGCAGGCCTGTCTGTCAGCCTTGATTGACAAATGTCTCTGTCAGCCTTGATTGACACATGTCTCTGTCAGCCTTGATTGACACATGTCTCCGTCAGCCTTGATTGACACATGTCTCTGTCAGCCTTGATTGACACATGTCTCTGTCAGCCTTGATTGACACATGGCTCTGTCAGCCTTGATTGACATGGCAGTGTATACATCCAGTGTCGTCAACTAAAACTATGGCAAAAAAAAAAGGTTCGTCGACTACCTTTTTTTCCCAATGAAGAAAACGAAATAAAAACTAAACTATGATGACTAAAACTAAGACTAAATATACTGACAGATGTTGTTAACAGATACACAAAACTATAGACTAACATGTCAGGGAGGGACTAGTGGAGAAGAGATCCAGTAGAACTAAGTCATTTCATCATTTTCAAACAGACATTTTTAGAATCTGATCTCAGGTCAGAATGGATTAAGGTTTATACCACTGGTGTAAGTGGTTCCCAAACTTTTCCATGTCAAAATGACAAAATGACACTCATTAGCCTGTGGACCCCTGTTTTAAAAAGATATGTCAGGGACCCCCATCAGAGAAGATATGTATGGCTCTAGCAGTGATTTTCAACTATTTTCATTTCAATGGCCCTGAATTTGACCTGAATTTGTCACAGTCCCAGGCAGGGCTGTGTTTTTCTTGTCTGTCTCTGTGTCTGTGCTATGTGTGGGCGTAGGCTTGGCTCCATTTACCACTTGGCTCACCTGTTTCCAGTCCCTTCATTCTCTCCAATCTACGCTCCTGCCTGCCATCAGCTCATCACCTCCAGCCTTCCCAGTTCCCACATCACCGATCGCCAGATTGTTGAATCAACCACAGTGGTAGTAGACCACCAGTGTTTGTTCCCAGTGAACTTCAGTTTCCTCGTGTTTTCTAGTGATTTAGTTTGCATTTGCCTGTAGGCCTACTCACCGCTCTCCTCTCCTCCTCCTCAGACCACACCTGCCTGCCTGCCAGCCCATGCACTGACCAGCCTGTTTGCACCTTGCTCTGCTCTGCCTGCCTGCCAGTTTGTTTAAATAAACACCCTTGAACTGTCTGTGTCTGCATTTAGTCTAGCTACTACAGTGAAGGGACTGAACAACAAGACCAGTCTAAAGCTACTACAGTGAAGGGACTGAACAAGAAGACCAGTCTAAAGCTACTACAGTGAAGGGACTGAACAACAAGACCAGTCTAAAGCTACTACAGTGAAGGGACTGAACAACAAGACCAGTCTAAAGCTACTACAGTGAATGGACTGAACAACAAGACCAGTCTAAAGCTACTACAGTGAAGGACTGAACAACAAGACCAGTCTAAAGTTACTACAGTGAAGGGAGTCAAGGGACTGTACAACAAGCGTCCGGATCAACTGCTGCTGATTCAGCTAAAGTTTGGCTGTATCAGCAGCTTCCAACTAAACGGTTTATTTCATGCGGAGGAAAACAGCGAGATCACAGTAATCATTGTAATATCATCTAAGATTAGAGCATGTGGGAAGCATATTAATTCACACGAGGCCAGTGTAATCTGACATGCGAGAGGCAAGAAACCGAATCCTCGCTCCATGAACCGATCAAAGAATGAATTAAGGGCCTGCCTGCATTTTGGATTACACTCATTCATTGGATCAGTCTATCCTCCTGTACGTCGCATGCTCTGCACGGTCTGACCAGATGGAGAAAGCATTTGCAACTTGAGTTTCTGCTTTCAGCAGAGAGAGAAAAAAGGCCTGGATTTAACCCTTTCTTGTTGTCGACCTAATTGTTTCCCAAAATGTCTCTGATATAATCGGTGATAACAATATGATGCTCATGACATTCAATCAGTGTGGATTTTTGACAGCTCATTTTGATGTACAGTATTATCTCTGATGTCGGGAGGAAACCTCATAACTCCGAAAATGTTCATTTTTCAGGAAATTAAGAAAACCTAGTCTTTTGAGTAACACGGCATGTAGTCTTAGTCCTATTTTAGTCTTCTGAAAAGCCCTGGTCTTTTAGTATTCTAGTCTTAGTCAACAAAATGCATGCAACTTTTTTTTCGTCAGTTTTAGTCGACAAAATAACCGCACACACACACACACACACACACACACACACACACACACACACACACACACACACACACACACACACACACACACACACACACACACACACACACACACACACACACACACACACACACACACACACACACACACACACACACACACACACACACACACACACACACACACACACACACACACACACACACACACACACACACACACACACACACACACACACACACACACACACACACCCTCTCTTATATCCAATTATCCATACACTGGGTTTAATTCTCCCCCACCATACCCTCAGTCACAGCTCTCTCTCTCTCTCTCTCTCTCGGGTCAAGTCCAGTCCTGAGGAAGTTCAGCTCAGAGTAAAGTAAACAACAAGGTGAAGGAATGATCAACAACGTTTAAAAGCAGACATAATATTTATTTCACTCATTCACTGTGGCAGTGTTGTTGTGTTGAAGTGTCTTAATGACGACTATTCATTTCACTGTGTTGTTGTCCTATACAGCATATACAGTATTGTGTTGAAGTGTCTTAATGACTGTTATGTTATGATCTGATTGCCCATGGCTGTATACTTTTATTTCACTGTGGTAGACACAGTGTCGTTGTCTGCACTCTGCACGCACCACAACATTGGCCTCCCATGTGTAGCAGTGTTAATTTAGTGGAAAAATGTTCGTCGACTACCTTTATTCGAAATATATTGACAATTTTGCTCCGGGGTTTGTATGTCGGGTATTCTCAAACATTTTATTATCTCCACTCTCCATCCGAGTTCTCCCAGACGGGTGCAGACAGTTACTGTATCATATTACACCCCTAATATAACTATATGATTCCTGGCTGTGTTTGTGTACCATCACATTATTGGTACGGACCGGGCGGTGTGTCACGGCGTAGAAGCAGCTGTATTTATTTAAGACAAACTTCCTTAACAACAAGTACAAGTGGACCACATTCCTTCCTGAACTCACAGATATGCAGCGTCTGGTAATGATGGCGCACGGCGCCCGGATGGGCACACTGGAATTCACTTCACTCACTATCACTCAGTCAAAATTACACTTTACCAGTGTCGAATTATGCAGACTAAAACTATGATAAAATGAATGGTCGTCGACTACCTTTTTTTCACTGACGAAAACTTAATAAACACTAAATAGAAACTAAGCTATGAACTATGAACTAAGCTATGAACACTAAAACTAGGACCGAATGTATTGACAATTTCGATAAACACTAGACTATAGACAAACATGTTAGGGAGGAACTAGTGGAGAAGAGATCCACAGTAGAACTAAAAGACAAGTCAATTTATGATTGCGCTCGGTGTTGTGCTCTGAAGATAGCAGATCTGCAAGCTCACAATGCTTGGCATTGTGACATTGTGAGATTGTAGATCTGCTATTTTCAGCATGCAACCAAGTGTACAATCTGCCATTACGACGCCATCAAGGCACCGCCAAAATATTGTTTTGTCGACAACATCAACTGTAGATTTAGCCGACCACCATCTGAAAGGACCCCCAAATGGATATATATCTGGCCTTGGACCACCATCTGAAAATGTTGTGTGCGCCCAGAAGAGGTGATTTGTGTAAACAAAAGAAAAAGAAACACTTTCCTACTACATTGTAGCTGTGATATTTTTGAATAGCCTTTAGGACAGTGGTTCCCAAACTTTTTCATGTCAAGGACCCCCATTTGAAAATATATGCCATTGCCAGGGACCCCCCATAAAGGGACCCCCCATAAGAGAAAATCTCCACGGCTCTAGCAGTGATTTTCAACCCGTTTCATTTCAAGGACCCCCAGTTTGACATGCATTAGTCTACGGACCCCCATTTAATAATAGCATTTCTATCTCTGGGACTGGGACCCCCAATTTATATTGTAAAATCAATGCTAATTTAACTCTGAGAGCGTACAAATGGAACCAGGTCCATTTGGTTCCATTTGTACACTCTCTGAGTAACAGACCCATAAGGGTCCATTTGGTTCCAAATGATCATTTAGCTGCGTCCCCCCCGGAACTCCCTCAAGTACCCCTGGGGGTCCTCGGACCCCACTTTGGGAACTACTGCTTTGGGAAATGGAGAAAGCTGTTCAAATTATTGTGATGCTATATTAACAACACATGTTGCTGGTGACCTCCTGGAACCCAGCCAAGGACCCCGGGGAGGTCCCCGGACCCCACTTTGAGAACCATTGCCGTAAGAACCACTGACAGTGGCCTTGTGGTTAGAGTGTCTGCCCTGAAACTGGGAGCTCGGGGTTCAATCCCCGGCCGGGTCATACCAAAGACTGTAAAAATGGGACCCAATGCCTCCCTGCTTGGCACTCAGCATCAAAGGGTTGGATTGGGGGGTCAAATCTACTAATCAAATGATTCCCGAGCGCGGCACGGCTGCAGCTCAACCGCTCCTTGGCTGCAGCTCACCGCTCCTTGGCTGCAGCTCACCGCTCCTTGGCTGTGGGGGCACGGCTCACCGCTCCAAGAGATGGGTCAAATGCAGAGAACAGGTAACGTGGGTGACAAATCGTATGACTTTGAACTTGAAGTGCCTGAAGTGTCTGAAGTACATATTAAGTAAAAGTAATCAATACTGCAATGTCGAAACACAATTACTAGTCCGTATTTAAAAATATTGGTATCGAAATGTATAGGCTACTTAAAGTACCAAAAGTAGAAAGAACTCATTATGTACAATGTCCCATTTCACAAGTTTTATATGAAAACATTTGTACCGGTATACATATTTGCGAACTTTTTGCTTTTGGTACGTTAAACTAAATAATTTTGATACCAACACTTTTGTACTTTTACTCAAGTAAAGTTTTAATTCTGGACAATGCAGTATTGATAGCCTATACCTTTACTTAGGTAAAAAATAAATATTTAAACTACTACTGAGTACTGACTAACAAACAACCCCCATCCAAGCCTTCACACAAACACAGTCAATTTGTTCTGCTTCATGAAAACGCTCCATTCATTCATCCATTCATGAATTCATTCATGCAACAATCGTCTACCGTTCCTCTAAATATTGACACATTCTCCACTCCGCTCATTTCCTGTTGCATGAATAGTGCACGTGTGCTCAACCGCTCCTTTCATCCGACACGGCCAGATCTTATCCTGAAAGGCCTCGCTTATCTGGAAACATAACGTTTATTTTTAAATAGATCGTTATGGAAGTAGATGCACTCTTGATAAACATAAATTGTACAAATAAAATGTGTTTTGGGGCTGACAGTATCTTGCTGCACGATTATTGCTCAAACTCAAGAACTGACTACTCATGCATAGAAAGGAATCATGAGGTCAGTCCGTTGCTATCCCCAGGTTGGCAGAGGGAGTGTATATCTGCCCTTCTTCTCTGGAGTCCTGCCTCAAAGCAGACCAGAGGTAGAAAACTGTCGTCCCCTGATGTCATCGCTAGTAGGGACACATGCATCAGTAAGCAGGAACTGGGGATGGCAATGAAGGACCGGAAAGTCTGGCGTGGCATTGTGAAATCCATGATCTCGACCGCGGACAAAAAATAATGATGATGAAGATGATGATTGCGCCCAGGATTACTTTAGATAATTGACACTGGCGGAAAAAAATGGGTTGCAAAAATCGTGGGATAAAAATAAAAATAGAAGAACAGCTGTGCTGGTGTCTGACTGACCAAGAAAAAGAAAGGCAGGCACAGGGGCAGAAAAGAAAACATGGCATGAGAATCCACTTTCCATTTCAAGCTCCTAAACGTGCAGAGCCATTTAACACTACCAGTATAATATCAGCAGCTTTGTGAAGCCGCGGGTCGGAACCTTGTTGCCGGGTTTACTGTCTACCGGACCGGCCGACCATCATGCCCAGATAAACAAACCTCAAACACGCACGTAAACATGCACGGTCGCACGCACTTGCGTATACATCTACATGCATGCGCACACATGCACCCTGGCATTCTGAATATATTACTATTTTTTCCTTTGATCCATTCATAGATATGTGTTAGGTATATGATAAAAAAAGTAAACCGGAAGTTGCGTCATCACTCCAAAATGGCAGAATGGCGCTGGTTGTTGCTATGGCATTAAATGGGAGTTTCGTCTCTTGTTCCAGAGGCTCTTTGCTCAAGGCTGCCGGGCCGCTGCCACGCACATTAACATGCGTGGCACCTGGCCAGATGGGGGCAGCAGTGAGTGGGTTAAGGATGCAAACTGCAATAATACCCCATGAAGAAGAAGGATCAGTAAATCTGTGTTCCACCGAATGGGTCTAGAGTAAAAAAGCCAGGCTGTCTATTCAGCCAGGCTTTATGATGCTGGCTCGCTAAATCCACCCATTCTAAGCCTCGCTTGGCTTTAGTGGAACGGAATGAACCAGTCTGTAAAGACCAGGATTTAAAAAGCCTGGTTTTGGCCTAAATCCTGGATTAGTTAATCCAAGTTTCGTTGAACAGGCCCCTGGCATCAGTCTACTCTACAAAACATGAAGACCTGGCGTCAGTCTACTCTACATAACATGCTAAATGACATCTTTAGCCTTTGCATACGCCTGCAGCAAGGTCGTCGAGGCTAGGGCAAGCGCTCCGGAGTTCTGAAGAGGTGAGTTTTCAGACTATACGGCGGAATGTCTCCTGTCAGAAAAAAAAAAAGATGCATGTCTCTAATATTCCATCAATCCAGTTCCCGGTAAAACAGTTTTCTCTGGAAAGATACTTCATAACGGGCAATAAACCTTTGGCCCGTTTTGATACATTATGACATTATGACTCCAGTGCCTGAGGCCAAGATAAACCATCTGAATGTATAACAGCCAACTGAACTGGGCACGCTATACTGGACGCTCAGCGTTGGTGTTGTACAGATGTGCCGTTTGAGAGAACCATTTCCAGCCATTGGCAACTCGGTAGATCGTCAGTGAGAAAGAAGTTATTCTATTTATTCAGATTCCCTGAATAGATAGAGTTCCTCTGATGGACTCGTCTTTTCAGTAGCAAAGCAGTAGAATTAGCATTAGGCTAATCAGTGAATTAGTCCTTTGGGGGAAAGAGTTGGAATGTGTATGTACAGTACAGCCAACTGAACTGGACTCTGCTACTGTAAGCTATGTGTATGTACATACAGTACAGCCAACTGAACTGGACTCTGCTACTGTGAGCTATGTGTATGTACAGTACAGCCAACTGAACTGCACACTGCTACAGTAAGCTAAATATTGACACTTTGAATCAACCAAATGAACCTCTAAAGAGTTATAACTGTTGGAAAAAAAAGAATACAAATAAAATAAAAGATAATTTAGTTTTAGTTATATTTTAGTCATCGGATTTTTTTTTGTCGAATAACTAAGATTTAATCGACTAATTCTGCAGTTGATGTTGTCGGCCAAACAAATGGCAGCGTGATGTCTAATTTATATGCTTGGTCTCACGCTGCAAGCGGTTGAAGATGGATCTATCTATCTATCTATCTAGTGGGTTTCCACTATACTTCTCTCTCCTCAGACTATTGTCTGCATTTCTTTTAGTGCAAAAATAAATTTAGTGACTTTTAGTGTCATTTCTTCCACTCTGCGCGGCTTCATGTCCAAAGGAATCTCTGCTTTCAACACAATTCCACAGTCAAAGTAAATATATACAAAAGATTCCCATTCCTCCACCAGTATTTCTTTAGATATTCTTATGTACAAAATTGATAAGACGTTTGGGTTTTAAATCAATGATTCAAATTACTCCTAAAGGCCCTGTATTGACCTCAATATGATTGACTGTCAAGGCAAACACAATATGAAAGACTATAGTATCGTTGGCGTCAGCATGTTATGACCACAACTTGTACATGTGTGGTTACTGGTCACATCATATTGTAAATTACAATATATTAAGTTACATATAATAACACCTGGCTGTTATGGAGATGTCTAAATGAAGAAAAAAGTGGAATGTCCACACACGATATAATTCTGCTCCCCGTCTTTTTTATCTCAACCTATAAATACAACAACGTTTCGCAAAGCCCGGAGGGGCGAAACGTTGTAGTATTTATAGGTTGAAATACAAAAGACGGGGAGCAGAATTTTATCGTGTGTGGACATTCCACTTTTTTCTTCATTTAGTCGTTTTTTTGGATCAAGCACCGTATTCTGAGACTGGGATGTGCATATCGTTTTCCTGCTTTACATTATGTTATGGAGATGTCTGCCATTATACTGTAGGTGGCATTGTCCCAATTTGATACATTTTCATTAGTGTGCTTGCAGGATGCAACCGCCACACTGTAGTCATTGTCTGACTTAATTCCATATTAACTTTTTAGTGACATCATCATCATGCTGTACATTAGCGTGTAAAGGAGCAACTTGGACACTCAAGCATGAAGGAAGCATGAGTTAAGTCCGTTGCTCTCCCCGGGTTGGCGGAGGGTGTGTAGAGCCCAGGATCACAGTAGATGATTGACACAGGGGTGAAAAATGGGTTACAAAATCGTGGGATAAAAAATATAATTTAAGATGCTGTACATTAGCGAGCTACTGTAAGTGTGCACGGCGCAACCACAACCCTTTTTAAGTGTGCGGGGGCGCAACCACAACAACCACAACACTTTAAGGCCTGACTCACACCTTTCGATCTAGCATACAACATTGATTTCGGCTTTCGGCTGTGTTTCGACTGCCCCCCACCCCCTCATACAACACAAATGTTGTGCGAAACCATGTGACTCCCGTTGGAAATTAATTGAGAGCTTGCATCAGTCAACAAGTCTCATGCGTCAGCTATACAACAATTTGTTGTGCACGTGTGAGTGAAGCCTAAGTGTGCTCGGCACAACCACAACACTTTAAGTGTGCTTCGGCACAACACTTTTTGTGTGATCTATAGAATAGAATGCCAATGTACTGACGCAGGCACGCATGCGCACACACACACACACACACACACACACACACACACACACACACACACACACACAGACCCTTTGCGGCGGTCTGGGCTTGTTGCTGCGTGCATGGTATTGTGATTTCACCGGTAATTGAGCCCAGTTCTGGACGATCACCAACACCTCCCCTCCAGTGAAACTGGAAAGAATTCTGACCACTTGATTGTGAAAAGATATATAACGTAGCCTCGGCTTTCATGTGAAAGAATTCTACACGTCTGTTTCCAATGAGAGGCAGAGACTCAGAGCACCTCAGCAGAGACTATAAAGCTCTCAATGGTCTCGCACCTTCCTACCTACATGGCTGCCTGCCTAAATATGTCCCAAACCTTCCTACCTACATGACTGCCTGCCTAAATATGTCCCAAACCTTCCTACCTACATGACTGTCTGCCTAAATATGTCCCAAACCTTCCTACCTACATGACTGCCTGCCTAAATATGTCCCAAACCTTCCTACCTACATGACTGCCTGCCTAAATATGTCCCAAACCTTCCTACCTACATGACTGCCTGCCTAAATATGTCCCAAACCTTCCTACCTACATGACTGCCTGCCTAAATATGTCCCAAACCTTCCTACCTACATGACTGCCTGCCTAAATATGTCCCAAACCTTCCTACCTACATGACTGCCTGCCTAAATATGTCCCAAACCTTCCTACCTACATGACTGCCTGCCTAAATATGTCCCAAACCGCCCCCTAAGGTCTTCCAATGCTGGCCTGCTCGCTTTGCCTAATAAAATGGCAACTAATAAACACGGTGAAGCAGCTTTTTGCTTCTACGGGCCGACGGCGTGGAACAAACTCCCACTGTACCTTCGACAGGCAGCCTCTGTAGTTTAATAAACTCCCACTGTACCTTCGACAGGCAGCCTCTGTAGACATTTTTAAAGCACAGCTCAAGACCCACTTCTACACCCTTGCTTTTAATTGATCTTTTATTTTTTGTTATTCATTTCCTCATTGTATTGCATTACTGCTCTTGTTTTTTAATGTTTATGCCTTGCTTTTCTTTTCTTTTTTTCTCCATTGCTCTGTAAAGCACTTTGAGCTTCTCATGTCATGAAAGGTGCTATACAGAGAGTCAGAGACTAGATCACCTCAGCAGAGTCAGAGACTAGATCACCTCAGCAGAGAGTCAGAGACTAGATCACCTCAGCAGAGAGTCAGAGACTAGATCACCTCAGCAGAGAGTCAGAGACTAGATCACCTCAGCAGAGAGTCAGAGACTAGATCACCTCAGCAGAGAGTCAGAGACTAGATCACCTCAGCAGAGAGTCAGAGACTAGATCACCTCAGCAGAGAGTCAGAGACTAGATCACCTCAGCAGAGAGTCAGAGACTAGATCACCTCAGCAGAGAGTCAGAGACTAGATCACCTCAGCAGAGAGTCAGAGACTAGATCACCTCAGCAGAGAGTCAGAGACTAGATCACCTCAGCAGAGAGTCAGAGACTAGATCACCTCAGCAGAGAGTCAGAGACTAGATCACCTCAGCAGAGAGTCAGAGACTAGATCACCTCAGCAGAGAGTCAGAGACTAGATCACCTCAGCAGAGAGTCAGAGACTAGATCACCTCAGCAGAGAGTCAGAGACTAGATCACCTCAGCAGAGAGTCAGAGACTAGATCAACTCAGCAGAGAGTCAGAGACTAGATCACCTCAGCAGAGAGTCAGAGACTAGATCAACTCAGCAGAGAGTCAGAGACTAGATCACCTCAGCAGAGAGTCAGAGACTAGATCAACTCAGCAGAGAGTCAGAGACTAGATCACCTCAGCAGAGAGTCAGAGACTAGATCAACTCAGCAGAGAGTCAGAGACTAGATCAACTCAGCAGAGAGTCAGAGACTAGATCACCTCAGCAGAAAGTCAGAGACTAGATCACCTCAGCAGAGAGTCAGAGACTAGATCACCTCAGCAGAGAGTCAGAGACTAGATCACCTCAGCAGAGAGTCAGAGACTAGATCACCTCAGCAGAGTCAGAGACTAGATCACCTCAGCAGAGAGTCAGAGACTAGATCACCTCAGCAGAGAGTCAGAGACTAGATCACCTCAGCAGAGAGTCAGAGACTAGATCACCTCAGCAGAGAGTCAGAGACTAGATCACCTCAGCAGAGAGTCAGAGACTAGATCACCTCAGCAGAGAGTCAGAGACTAGATCAACTCAGCAGAGAGTCAGAGACTAGATCACCTCAGCAGAGAGTCAGAGACTAGATCAACTCAGCAGAGAGTCAGAGACTAGATCACCTCAGCAGAGAGTCAGAGACTAGATCAACTCAGCAGAGAGTCAGAGACTAGATCACCTCAGCAGAGAGTCAGAGACTAGATCAACTCAGCAGAGAGTCAGAGACTAGATCAACTCAGCAGAGAGTCAGAGACTAGATCACCTCAGCAGAAAGTCAGAGACTAGATCACCTCAGCAGAGAGTCAGAGACTAGATCACCTCAGCAGAGAGTCAGAGACTAGATCACCTCAGCAGAGAGTCAGAGACTAGATCACCTCAGCAGAGTCAGAGACTAGATCACCTCAGCAGAGAGTCAGAGACTAGATCACCTCAGCAGAGAGTCAGAGACTAGATCACCTCAGCAGAGAGTCAGAGACTAGATCACCTCAGCAGACCTGAGCAAAAGACAACATCACCTCGTGGTGGACATGTCATTCTGCCCACAGACGTAGACACAACGGGTGGACGATAATAATACCAGCAACACATAAAAGTGCTAACCCTCAATGACCATAAGAGGTCTGTAACTCTGAGAGTGTACGAATGGAACCAAATTACGGGTCTATTTACAATTTAGGCATTTAGCAGACGCTCTTGATTCAGAGCGACTTACATTTAAGCAAAAACAAAAGCATGGCATACATATATAAAAAGCAGTTATCATGAATCATGTATAAGCTAAGAACGTAACAGTGGAGTATCTATGTCAACTATACATACTATACTATATTATATATTATACAATATGCATGTGTACTATAAAGTGCTATGACTACATGAAATGCAATTGTAGTGCTGTCTACGTAACGAGCTATAAGTCTGTCTAAAATACTATCTATATATGCTATCTACTATACTATACTATTTGGTTCCATCCGTACACTCTCAGAGTCAAGGGGGGGTCCTTGCAAATACAACATTTCAGAACCACTAGTACTAGTTGGACTCTCCTAATGTGCCACACAGTGTGGTAGCAAATCAGTGTCATTAGGTGTTAGGATCAAAATATGAACATTATAATAAATACAATTAAAATCTAGAATTTGCCACACAGACAAGACCAAGTCTTTGTCACGGACATACAGTACACATTTTGGACATGGTTGATGAGCCCTGCAACACATCCCTGTGGCTCTCCAGTATTAATTTCAGGATGGCTAAAACGACCACTTATCGTGCAATTGTAACACTGCCAAAGTATTCAGACTAATGCAGAGATGTGTGTTCATTTACAGACACGCACACGCACACACACACACACACACACACACACACACACACACACACACACACACACACACACACACACACACACACACACACACACACACACACACACACACACACTTATTTAACTCACCCAACATCTGGCCACAGATCCAGAGCAGTAGGCTACAGTAGTACTCCATTAGGTTGTGTGTGTGTGTGTGTGTATACACTATGTGCACGTGTTGCTGTGTGTATATACGTGTGCGTGCGTGCGTGCGTGCAGTGGTGGGCTGTGAGGCAGAGAGACCTCAGCAGCCTCTCTCTCTCTCTCTCTCTCTCTGAACTGCACACTGGTAGAGATCAGCTCCGATTGCCTCCGTCTCTCCGTGGAGAGCCTTTTATATGTGTCTGGGGGAAGTGGGCGGGACTCTGTGGCTGTGGGAGGGGCTTATACACCACTCGAACCCGGTTCAACTCAGGCTGAGATGTGGAAGAGGTTGACTCAGAGGGCCAGCGGTGGAAAAACGATGGCTACTTCATTAACTTATTACTTGCGCAAGCAGAGCGCGCAAGTAATCATTTCGCTTGGTCTCTTCGAAGTGAAGCCAAGTTTTCTTCAACCGTAAGTCTGTGCCTGGTTTGCTGGGACTAGTTACAAGTTACAAGTTACAACATTACGTCATATACACACCATGTACTCTGGTCCCAGTTCTCAACGATGACGTAATGTTGTAACTGGTCCCAGCAAACCAAGCACAAACCTACAGTTGAAAAAAACTTGGCTTCACTTTTTGGAACCAAGTAACCACAGTATACTGCTAATCAAATTACAACTACATACTCTGTATGTAGTTGTAATGTGATTTGTAATTTGTAAATCTGTGCCTGGTCTGCTGGGACCAGACTACACAGATGACCATATCTCTTACGTCATCACTGAGAGCTAGTCATACATATACACACCGTGTACTCTGGTCCCAGCTCTCAAAGATGACGTAATGTGGTATCTGGTGGGACCAGATTATACAGATGACAATTGACAATTTACAATAAGTAATACAATAATTATACATATCACATATCAATGATTCATTTTTCTGTAAAAAAGTAGTTGGGTAGCAAATAGTTACACTTAATGATTATACATTTCAAACGTTCCTTCACAGAGATACTGAGATGTGATACTTTCCAGCGGTCGAAAGTACTTGCGCGCTCTGCTTGCGCACTAGTAGGCCATTTATGGCCTACTAGTGC
The DNA here is from genome assembly GCF_963924005.1 of Protomyctophum bolini. Lineage (NCBI taxonomy): Eukaryota > Metazoa > Chordata > Actinopteri > Myctophiformes > Myctophidae > Protomyctophum > Protomyctophum bolini. Next base: position 9,176,526 of record NC_137862.1, on the reverse strand, counting down.
GCAACAAGCAAGTATGCACTCGGCAGAGTGCAGTTCTAGTTTTACTTTATTTTTTAACTTGTATTGCTTTTTTGAGGGCCACCTTTGTATGTTTGTGTGAATTTAAGCGATGATTTGATTGGCTGAGCAAAGTAGGCTATACATAATGAGGATGAAAGTTGAGGACAGAAAGGTGAAGACGACAATTGTGATTGGCCGGAATGTGATGATGTCATGATGATGTATGATGATAAGAGCGCCACTCACTTCACACAGGTGTGATTTGAAGTAATAAGTATCTATACTGCGATGGAGAAATGACAGATGCAAAATGATCATCATTATGCAGAACTTCTCATTTTAAAGTTTTCAAATCTAGCCTGTCTCTTTAGCTTTTAGATCGGCTATTTTCAAATGGCTGAAATGTATATAGGGCTGTTTTAATGTGCTCAGTGTGTGTTATAAAGTTAGTTTTGTAAATATCTACAGACACCCTGGAGTCCTTTTTATGTGCAATGATTTAATAACTTTGCATTTAGTGTTTCTTCCTGGAGAGTGAACCCTTGACAGTCAAATGAAATGGGCCAATGAAATATACAGTAATATAGTGACATCACACTATCAGCCCCTCCCCCATTATCATACAACTACAGCTGTGGGTGCGGCTTCAGTTCAGGTGGATCACCTGAAGTTCCCAGCTCCATTTATTTTTTAAGGAATATCTTTAAAATAATACGCACGTTTTTCACTCGATTTTGCCCCCCTATGATAGGGCAACCCCATGTTTCGACTCCTTAACCCATTCTGAACGGGAACCCGTTGGTACAAGCTCATAGCGCGCCACCGAGTGGCGCGCTACGAGCTTGTAGGTCTGCTATTTTTTGAAAAATCGAAGAACGACTGACATTTTTTTAGAATCTGATCTTAGTCAGAATGGGTTAATCAGACCAGTGTGTGTCCAGTGGAAACCTTGTATGAATCTGATCTCAGGTCAGAATGGGTTAAGGCTCATACATACATAAGTTGCTCGTCCAGACCAATCAGTGAACGGGGTGATAGTCCAGAATGAAAGGGGAGACGTCGGTCAGTGAAAAGAGAGACGCGTCAGGGTGACCGCGGTGAGTGATGTCCTAGTTTTCTAACCTTTATAAAGCGACACGGCGGTGATAAGCTATCACCTCAAACTGGATTATGAATTGACCATAAGAGTCTGCATGTATGCTGAAGGGGAGGGAACAGCACTTGAGGAAGTAAAAGCCTTCACGTACTTAGGCAGTGTCATGGACAGTCAGGGCGGCACGGATGCAGACGTCAGAGCCAGAATCGGCAAGGCAAGAGCGGTATTCATCCAACTCAAGACCATTTGGAGCTCCAAACAAATCAGCCAGCGGACAAAGCTCAGACTCTTCAGCTCAAACGTCAAGCCAGTACTATTGTACGGATCAGAGACGTGGAGGACAACAAAGGCAACAACAACAATGAAGGTGCAAACATTCATCAACAGCTGCCTGAGGAGAATTCTGAGCATCCGCTGGCCAGACACCATCAGCAATAATGACCTCTGGGCAAAGAGCGAGGCTACCACCAGTGGAGGAGGAGAGTAAGAGAAGAAGGTGGGGATGGATCGACCACACACTCCGGAAGCCCAATACCAGCATCACAAGACAAGCTCTTTAGATGGAACCCGCAAGGCACAAGAAAGAGAGGGAGGCCGAAGAACACCTGGCGCAGGGACCTGGAGACTGACATCAAGCAGTGTGGACCGACATGGAAACAGCTGGAAAAGAAGGCCCAGGATAGAGGACTCTGGCGAACTGTAGTCGACGGCCTATGCTCCATGAAAAGGAGAGATAGGCATAAGTATGTATGCTGAAGACTCTGTCCGCGTGTGTCTGTGAAACTCATCATGAACACAAAACCTCAAACATCACCATTCAAGACTCGGCTCAGCTGTGAAGACTGGACAGTAACATACATAAAAAATCACCACAATTTGGCTTTTGGCGACTAGTTTTTTTAATTTTGGCGTGGTGTTAGGTATGGGTATAAGGTTTTCAAAAAGCTGTGCAAACACGTTGGGCTGTTTGCACAGACCCCTAGTGGGCTGTTTGCACAGACTCACATATTAGACATGTATAGCTATGGTTGTAAACCAAAATAATTGATCAAATAGATCCGGTTACTATTGGCTGTGCTAAATAACATACTACAATTTTAGGAAAAACTAACAACTAGAAAGGCATCGTTTTCAAGATGGCGTCTACGGTGGCTAAAATGAGCTAAAATGCCTATAAACTGGGATTTAATATGTAAAACATTATAACAATTATGCACGTACTATACAGTATGCAGGCTACACTCAAAGCTTCTCCACATTACACGACCGTCGTCCCTTTTCAAGACAGGACACAGGAGAAAACAGCTAATCTACAAGCTCACAACATCACAGGTTGCAAAAGCCATGAGTTCTCTCAAACCAAAGCTCAAAATTGAGACCATTTTGGACGCACATGCACCTACAATTGGATCTGTGTGACTTACCAAATATATCTGGGAGTACCTGTGCGACTGTCCATACTTTCTGTGGTGCATGTCAAACTGGGGGTCCTTGATACTTCTCAAATGGGGGTCTGTGGGCTAATGAGTGTAAATGTTGCGGTCCTTGCCATGAAAACGTTTCCCTACCATGCATTTGTTGTACGAATACTTTCATGTGATACTGCTGTTTTTATTCATTCAAAAAAATCTGGGACCTAATGCCTCCCTGCTTGGCACTCAGCATCAAGGGTTGGATTGGGGTTAAGACATACTAGCGTCATGTCCAGGGGGTGTACTTGTACGTCATGTCCAGGGGGTGTACTTGTACGTCATGTCCAGGGGGTGTACTTGTACGTCATGTCCAGGGGGTGTACTTGTACGTCATGTCCAGGGGGTGTACTTGTACGTCATGTCCAGCGAGTGTACTTGTACGTCATGTCCAGGGGGTGTACTTGTCAAGCTGCCTCACGAGTCACGCTACAGAAACAGAAGATAGGCTCCTGCCCTATGGGGCCTCATGGCTCGGCATGGCTACTTACTTACTTAATTACTTACTTACTTACTTGGAGCCAGACGTGTTTGAGAACCATTGAGCTAGAGGACAACGTAATCAGGGAAACAAAGACGTGAAGAAAACGATGTTTACATCAAGGCTTGCCTTCATTAGCAGTGCTTAAAAGCTCATCCAGCTGCTCTCTAATCAGTCCTCTGGTTGAAGTCAGGGAATTAAGTCCTATTCCTACCGATAACTGTGTATGGATATGCAACATGTTCATATGATATGTTCTATACTGATATAGTCATTATGGATATGGTTATGCAACATGTTCATATCATATGTTCTATGCTGATAACTACTCATATGGATATGCCTCCTTTGCAACCGTTGGTCTAAGTGTGATGTTGGCCAACCTTGTTGAAATGAGTTCATGATGCAACCACTGTTGGCCAAAGCCTTGGTGGTACGCCGTGGTATGACGCCTGACGTGTGCCCATCTACATGCTTACCATGAGTCACATCTGTGTTTTCATTGTTGTCGCTTTTGAGGGGCGCTAGCCCCTCCTACATCCAGCTTTGTGGGTACCGCCCACAAACTTCGTCTTAAGGTGACTTCAGACCAAACAACTTGTTCAGACTAGTCAAAGACTACTTAAAACTCTCATATTGCAACAGACTAGCATTTTCTATCTGCACAAAGACAGTCTGCCGGCGAAACATTATTTTCCACCATGCAAATTGCAGAAAGCAGCGCTTATATAATAGACCTTATATAATAAGGTCTGCTTATTATAAGCGACTTTGGGCTAGATGTCCTGTAACATAGCTTAATATTCATAGTTGCCCGTTGCTTTATTGTTTGGACTTATTTCTGAAGTGTAGTTGTTCATTTGGGCTTGCTTTCATGATCTTTAAAAAAAAATAGCTGATGTAATAGGGCTCAAGTAGTGCACCTGGTTGCTTCTTTTGGATTTGTTTTCATAGACCTGGTCGTTTGTTTCACTCACAGAATCTGGCAACACAGAGCTTCACACCAAAACAAACAAAGTATTATATTAATTGAGAGTTGATATTGACAATATGGTATAGTTCACACACAGTAGTCAGCCCTGAAACATGACGAGCAGACTACAAGTCCACTCTACAGTGGAACAATTTACCCCCCTCATCACTACAACATGGATAGCGTCGCTCCCGACATCGGCAACCGACCGGACATGGTCGGTTCTTCATCAACGGGTTCCGACGATAAGGCAATATGGACGGCAAGCGACGGGAGCTTCTCGTCGGGAGTCTACTCCAGACACGCTCGCGACTGGCGACAGCCGCCCGCCGGGGCAATGTGGAGTTGGCTTTAAACAAACATTAACATTGACAATAAATGGAGAATTTTACGTCGTAGTGTCTGAGCAAATAGGCTTAGGCCCTCATTTATCAATCGAGTGTAAAATCTGCCACAGATTCGAGTGCAGGTTTCGTAGTACACCCACGTCGCCACGGCATTTATAAAGTGATCGCAAACAGCTGATCCTTCCTTAATTTCGTTCTGACGTTAATAAATCTGACGGCTGAAATCTATCTGGCACGCCCTATGAAATCAAGCCTCGCCCTCGTTTTTGCGACTGAACACATGTTTACGACCTGTGGGAACCATGGAAACCATGGAAAAAAGGTTTCTCCCGTGCCTTGCCCGCCTCACGCACCTCTCTCACACACAGTCACACACACACACACACACACACACACACACACACACACACACGCAGAAGCACACGCAACTTGCAAGCCCACTGGTGTCTTGTTAAATAAAGAACGAACACCTGCATGAATTAAATAAAGTTGTAGGCCTACCCTGTCTGTTTTCCTCTCACCTCGCTTGCTTTGCTGTCATGTCCACGCATGCACGCATATACATGACACATCGACATCGCATCGCCATGAATGGAATTAGTTTGTAGGCTGGCCTATATTAATTTTACCCATTCGTGCGCAGTGCACGGCGAAGGCGTGATACTGCGCACTGCTGTGATATTAAAGTCCTGTGGGTGACATGCCTGCATGAGAGATAGGCTATCATGTCGTCAAGGCAGCTCACAATCAACGTTTATGTAGTGATTTGATCATTGATGAACGAATCATAAACATATGGATGAAGGCTTGCCGCTTGCGCTGGTATGTGTTGGCGACGCACGCCGCGGTCCCGTCCTCCCGACCCCCGAAAATGATCTCGCTTTTATCTGAACTGTCAAAACTGTCTAAGCACTTATAAATGGTGAATGATTAAGCCCCTTACGCCTATAGCCTGCTAGTACTTACTACAAATAGGCAAGCTGTATTGTATGCTTGTCATTTTCACTTGGAAATAAAGGTGTGCAGTCCATTCATGCCTTTAAAAAAATAATAATATCATAATCGCATATGCCGCATCACCGCGTCCACATGCGCTCCAAAATCATCTCACAAGTGCGCTCGCATAACAAGTGTTTGATTAAGCACAAACTAATACATTGTAAACATGTTATATTGTTTTTAATTGCGCGATTTTAATTACTTGTAAAGTTGGAAATCTCTCTTTTGTTTTTTACATACACATACCGTTTTATATTAACATTTTAGGAGTGAAAACATATGTTTTGATGCCTGTGACAGTGTCAGCAGTTCAGACAAGGCTGCTCCGCTTGTGTAAGACAGAAAAAAAATGCGTACGCCAGCTGAGGAGCAACCGTGGATTTTGGACGTTGTCACGTTCAATTTCAAGCTTTGGCGGAAATGGTAAATGTCAAAAATGGCGTACGCACGGTTCATAAATGAGGGCCTTAGTGTCTATTTTACTCCATGATGATGTGCGATGATAAGAGCGCCCCTCACACCCCCTCCGTTTGTGTGTGGCGTACATGTACAGTATGTTGAGAAGCCAGTGTACATACATGTGTATACACACACAGTCACTGTACATACATGTGTAGCATGTGTACGCTGTTCCCGATATATTATTTGTATCAGGAACTTAAAATAAAAAACAGAATTATAAACATAACTAGAATAGAACTTGTAGAATGTTTTTGTTAATAATGTTGTTGTCATGGTATATTAGCACATGTCCTGCTCAGGGAGCATTTAGGGTTAAGACTCTTGCTCATAGACACACATGCACACATTGCTGGCATGGCCTGGAATGGAACCAGGGACAGTGGAATGGAACCAGGGACAGTGGAATGGAACCAGGGACAGTGGAATGGAACCAGGGACAGTGGAATGGAACCAGAGACAGTGGAATGGAACCAGGGACAGTGGAATGGAACCAGGGACAGTGGAATGGAACCAGGGACAGTGGAATGGAACCAGGGACAGTGGAATGGAACCAGGGACAGTGGAATGGAACCAGGGACAGTGAGGGAGCTTCCCAAAGCACTCAGCTATGTCTGGCCCAAATAACTCAACATGTTCTGTTTGTTGTTCAACGATATCTCGGAAACAACAAAACCTTCAACGGGACAGAACAGGAGTCGGAGCGGTGGTGCTCTGTAACTATTTAAGAGAGAAAACGTCTGCGTAAACATCTCAAAGAATGTGTTGAACCGACACAGATACCGTGTGGGCACAATCTGACCAAGGGGAGGGAGAGAGAGAGAGAGAGAGAGAGAGAGAGAGAGAGAGAGAGAGAGAATGTGTTGAACCGATACAGATACCGTGTGGGCACAATCTGACCAACAGGAGAGAGAGAGAGAGAGAGAGAGAGAGAGAGAGAGAGAATGTGTTGAACCGATACAGATACCGTGTGGGCACAATCTGACCAACGGAGAGAGAGAGAGAGAGAGAGAGAGAGAGAGAGAGAGAGAGAGAGAGAGAGAGAGAGAGGAGAATGTGTTGAACCGAGAGAGAGAGAGAGAGAGAGAGACAGAGAGAAAGAGACAGAGAGACAGAGAAAGAGAGCTACAATTAAAAGGAAGGTCTTTTTGCTCTGAATGGAGGCAGTGTGCCAGGACCGTGCAGAGGGTTTGTTTCTGTCAGGATTTTCCAGACCGTGGGGTGGGTGGTGGTGGTGGTGGTGGTGGTGGGACGAAGGGGGCATTTCTCCCCAATGCTGTTCTTCTGCTGACCAAAATTGCCACGTGGGTATTTAACTCGTTTTCAGGAAAGGAGGAGGGGGAACGGGGGGATGGAATTTTAGGGGACACGGATAGGGGGGCCCGGCCAGAGGGATGGAACTACAGCGCTGGCTGAAATCAATCCTATAGTCGACTCAACAGAAGCTCTGTATGTGCTTATACCACGCCGTCCATTCTATACGACTGCTAGCAATTACCTCAATCACCCCGAGTCCCGGATTAGCAGTTTATGTGTAATGTACTGTATAGGCCTATGGCCGGCCGTCTGTCTGTCTGTGAGAGACGGATAGGGTACATCAGGTCAAATCCCCTGGGGTCAGGGGTCAAATCGCCTGGGGTCAGGGGTCAAATCCAGCACAACCAGGCTGAAGAGCAGTTTTCTTCCCAATATGCTGTAAGACTGATAAACAAGCAAAAAAAAAACCAATGCACTTTTTCTTGTGTGCTGTCTGTGTTCCTTTAAAAACCTTTTAAAAAACCTTTTACATGCAGGGGTTTGTCCTGTAAACATCTTGAACCCTGGTCAATGCTACACACATCCCAGACTCTTCTCTCTTCACTAGAACTACCGGGACAACGCTCCACATGTCCCAGACTCTTCTCCCTTCTGCTTCCAAAACTATGGAATGAACTCCCATTGCAGTCAGAACTGCAGACTCACTCCCAATCTAAACTATGGAATGAACTCCCCATTGCAATCAGACTCACTCCCAACAGATATGACCTACTCAAGCCCTATGTGCCACAGCGAACCTTAAGGTCCTCAGAAAAGGCGCTCTTAGTAATCCCAACTTCCAAGTTGAAAACAAAAGATGACCGGGCCTGCCCCAACTTTCTGGAATGCTCTCCCCCCCGAGATAAGGCTCGCAGGATCCGTCCTCGCTTCAAATCCCTACTAAAAACTCACTTTTATAAAGCTGCTTTTAACGCCTAAACATTTCCTAAACATTCCCTATTGTTCTTATGTCCTTTTTTATTTTTATTATTGTAAACTGTTGTTTATGGTGTGCACTGCATTTGTTCTTATTTTTTTGTAAAGCACTTTGTAAACTCGTTTTGAAAGGTGCTATATAAATAAAGGTTTATTATTATTATTATTATTATTATATTCTCTCCAGACAGACCGCTGACTCCGTCACTGAAATTCAAAGGGAAAGAGGGCGCTGTTTTTCCTTTATTTCTTTTGACGATGGGTTCTCAGATTGATGAAGTTCTCCCGAGTGAATTGTCCTTAATGTTATCGAGCACCGCCCGCCTCATGTATTTATTTGGAAGGGACAGCGCATATTGATTACATAAAATGCTGTGTAAATACAGCAGATTTAGCAAGAATGCTAATAATGTCCATCCGTAGTCGCCATACTGTAAACACATCATTAAAAGAGTACAAACAGAAGAGAAAAAACAATAGTAGGCTACAAAAGGCCATGTTTTGACTCTAAAATGCAAGACACTCTGGGGCACAGTGGCGCCCCCTAGGGGGCACGGTGGCACAGTCGGTAGCACTGTCGCCTCACAGCTAGAAGGTTGTGGGCGTGTCCTCTCCTCCGCGTCATCAGCGCCCATACCCTGCAGGGGTGGGGTTGGCCAAAAGGGTCTTTCTGTGTGGAATGTGCATGTTCTCCACCATGTCCATGACCTCTCCCTATCTCCCTCCCCTCCTACTCACAAGGCTGGTAATGTTTTGGGCCTTGTGTTCTCCACACTCTCTGTTACCCTCTTAATTAGGTCTGAGCACCACTTCATAACCTTCTCCCTCTCTCTCCACCCTCCCGCCTAAACCTACTCACCCTCCGAGCGTCACCACCCGACGCAATCTCAAGTCCCTAAACCCCTCCTCCCTCTCGTCCTCTATTCTCTCCTCTCTACCGTCCCTGGAGTCCTTCTCCTCTCTCTCTCTCACCCGACTCCGCAACCCTCATCGTTCCTCTCCTCCATCTCATCTGCCTTCGACCAACACTGCCCGCTCTCATCCAGGCCAGCTCGCTCATGTCCACCTCATGGCTCCCTGGTTATCTGAAACTCTCAGATCTGAACAAACACCTCTAAAGGCTCATACAGTACATACTCCAGTTTTTGGTGATAGCTTATCACCGCAGTGTAGTTTTTAAAGGGTTGGATAACTACACCATTACGTCAGTCGCGGTGATGATCAGCTATCACCGCGGACACAGACCCATCTCTCTGTTTTTACTATCAGACAAGTCTTTTCACTCTGGAGCTATCACCCCGTTCACTGATTGGTCTAGAAGTTGGGTAAACCACAGGGAGGCGGGGTCAATCCTTAAGGACATCACCGCGAGTATGATGGCCTCAACTGTTAAGCTATCACCCTAAAACGGCGATAACCTATTACCAAAAACTTGAGTATGTATGAGCCTTAAGGGCAGCCGAAAGAAATGGCGCAAGACAAGGCTACCAGAGCTACCACTTTTCCCACTTTCACTCACATAGATACTAGATGATGCTCCACATGTACAGTAAGTAATCCGTAGAAAACTCCTTAGCCTAACAGACTTCAAAACACATTCAGCTCAGTGTAGTACAGTAAGTCCCCTGTCAGTCTCTCTCTCTCTCTCTCCGCACGACTCTGCCAAGAGCATTTCTTGAAAACCGTTCTTGTGAAATTCAGATGTACTGTACAGTATGCTGAATCTTTCTGCCTGTCGAGAGATGTTACTTTTCCACAAATCAAGTCCAAGTAAAGGCACAGCTATGGGGGGATACAACAACAAGGCCTGCTCTTTTATTACGATCCAGCACACACACCGAGTCCTCCGAGGAGAACCTCTGATCCAGCACACACACCGAGTCCTCCAAGGAGAACCTCTCTCCAAATGGAATACTTCTCCAAAGGAACTGGTGCTTGGACCCGGATCACCTTCTGTGCAGAGACGGATCGGATCCTGTATTAACCCATTTAGGCCTGACAATTTTAAAATTGTCTTTTTTTAAAATGTATTTTTTTCTGAAAAACCTCATGTTTTCTATATCAGTGCTTCTCAATATTACATGCCAAGGAGCCCCATAAATATATGAAATTGGCCGCTGACCCCCATCTGAAAATGTGTTGTTTCAGGGACCACCTCCCAGAAGCAAAGATTTGAGTTAAAAACGTTCGCTCTGAAAGAATATATATTCAAAGCTTTGCATGTTCATGATTTATAAAAAATAGCAGACCTACAAGCCACCGAGTGGCGCGCTACGAGCTTCTAGATCTGCTATTTTTCAATAGCTAAAGCATAGCATAATGCTAACACCAAAAAGGGTTCCCGCCTAAAATGGGTTAAGCATTAACCTTGAGACCTTGGAAGGATCCTTTCCTGTAAAACATGTGATAATGTACATGAACAATGTCCAACGCTTCCAAAAACCACATATCAAAACCTGTCAAAAGAATTGTCTGTCGTGTACTTAGAATGTTATTTCCATAACGGCGAGTTAGTCATTCTGTTTTCCAGTGCCAACATCAGGCCCAACGTTATGTAACCACCCTAATCAATGCACTTAAAGAGCGTCACAGGCCCAACGTTATGTAACCACCCTAATCAATGCCCTTAAAGAGCGTCACAGTCCCAACGTTATGTAACCACCTAATCAATGCCCTTAAAGAGCGTCACAGGCCCAACGTTATGTAACCACCTAATCAATGCCCTTAAAGAGCGTCACAGGCCCAACGTTATGTAACCACCCTAATCAATGCCCTTAAAGAGCGTCACAGGCCCAACGTTATGTAACCACCCTAATCAATGCCCTTAAAGAGCGTCACAGGCCCAACGTTATGTAACCACCCTAATCAATGCCCTTAAAGAGCGTCACAGGCCCAACGTTATGTAACCACCCTAATCAATGCCCTTAAAGAGCGTCACAGGCCCAACGTTATGTAACCACCCTAATCAATGCCCTTAAAGAGCGTCACAGGCCCAACGTTATGTAACCACCCTAATCAATGCCCTTATAGAGCGTCACAGTCCCAACGTTATGTAACCACCTAATCAATGCCCTTATAGAGCGTCGCAGTCCCGCCCCCTACCAGGGCCCAGGAAATGATTCCCGTTCATTTTCCTCATAGACATTTTACAATACAAGTATGTATTTAAAGACCTTTTAACCTTGAGACCTTGGAAGGATCCTTTCCTGTAAAACATGTGATAATGTAGTTGTACATGAACAATGTTCCAACGCTTCCAAAAACCACATATCAAAACCTGTCAAAATAATTGTTTGCCGTGTAATTAGAATGTTATTTCCATAACGGCGAGTTAAGTCAGTCATTCTGTTTTCCAGTGCCATCATCCTTGCCAGCCACAGGCCCAACGTTATGTAACCACCTAATCAATGCCCTTACAGAGCGTCGCAGTCCCGCCCCCTACCAGGGCCCAGGTAGTGTGACTGGAAGCTGGAAAGCATTTTTTCACTGACCTAATTTCATATGGATGGCTAAGCTTTTTTTAAATCCAGTATGGCAAATATTCAACCAGCGAAATGTCACCATGGAATCAACCTTTTGATGATGAGGTGCTTCCTCATAGACATTTCAAAAAGTATTTATTTAAAGACCTTTTTAAGCGTCGCACAAAGCCAACTCGAGATGTGACAAATCATGACAACAAACACAATTCTTCGGGCCGAACAAATAATTTGAAAGAAGAAGAAAACGGCAGGTTACAACACTTTTTTTTTTGTTGTTTTTCTTCTTTGTAATTATTTGTTTGGTCCAAAATATTGTGTTTGTTGTCATGATTTGTCACAACTCGAGTTGGTTGTCACGACTCGAGTTGGCTTCGTACGACGCTTAAAAGGTCTTTAAATAAATACGTTTTGAAATGTCTGATGGGAAAAATGCATTGGGAATTATTTCCTGGGCGTCATGGAAGGGGGCGGGCCTGCGACGGTCTATACCCTAGATGAAGTGTGGTGTGGTTTGGTGCAGCTAGGTGGCGCTACTTTCACGTTGCCAGGCTGCTTAATGATAATCTACTAAATCTAAACTTCCTTCTGAGGTTTCTTCTGTTCTTCTTTTCTTATTATAATTTTTATCCCACGATTTTGTAACCCTTTTTTTCACCCCTGTGTCAATTATCTAATAATGTGATCTTGGGGCCAACCTGGGGAGAGCAACGAACTTGGGTTTCTGTTCTTCTGTTACTCTTTGGGTTTGGGTTTCTTTATTTCTTCTTTTCTTACTTGAATTAGCAAACATATTTATAAAACTGTTTGCCAGATTTGTTTTATTGATCCGTTTTGACATTAGATGTTGCACTCAAATGGGGTATACAGGCAATAATAAGCTTTTAGCTTCAGCCTACACCTTTTCTGGCCACTCAAGTATCTTATTGACACTGTAATACATGTTTGTCAAAAAAGGATGAGAAATAAACTAAACTGAACTAAGATCATATGATAGAATGCTGTGTATTCTCAAACCATTTGTCTCACGTCAACTCTGTCATTTTCATCCACAGAATTACACATGCACAGTATGTGTTGAATCCTATTATGTCATATTACGGTATGTAAATATGCAAGTCTTCCCCCGGAGGAAAAACATTATTTTTCATTTAAATATTTTTCATGAAAATAACTTTAGACTTGTTACTTGTTTGAACACGTGAGCCCCAGCAGCCCTATATTCTGGGGGCAACGTTTACCAAAAGAAATGTCGATCTACAAGCTCACAACTCGTCACAACGCGACGCGTTGTGAGCTTGTAGATCTGATATTTTTGGTGCAGAGAGTTGGTGTGGTAGATGGAAAAATAACTCATCAAGTACGCACAATGTTTTGGTATAAAGTCTAACCAACGTTTAGTGGAGTCAAAATTAAAACATTTGGATCCGAGATGTATAGTGGAGTGGAAGTAAAAGTATCGGAAATTGTAAATACTCCAGTAAAGTACAAATACCTCAAAATTGTACTTCAGTATACTGTACTTCAGTAAAATGTACTTAGTTATCCTTTACACCAGTGGCTGTGGTGAATGAGATCATGGGATGGGAATGAGGGGCCGGCGAGGGCAGTGGAAGGATTCAGTCAGTAAGCTGAGGCAGTGAGAGAGAGAGAGAGAGTGAGGGGATTTGGACCAGGAGAATCTGAGCGACAGTATGCTGGTCTGCAGGAATCCGGTGGTTTTTGGGGTCTGGGGGTTCTGCTGTTGCAGAAGTCCTGTTACACTCACTGGCATCGTGATGTGTGTGTGTGCAGAGTAGACACTGTTCCATCCCACGTTACGCCGCAGTTAGTCTTTCTTTGCTTCCTCCGTTCTACAGTCACTGTCTAACATTATGCCCGTTCTGTGTGGCAGTGTTGAATGCGACAGCGAATTTTGATCGAGTTTTATTTCAGTCATATATAGTCCTTTGAACAAAATTCCATTCAGTTATAAGTCGTATTTTAGTCGTCTGAAATGTTTTAGTTTTAGTAGACTGAAGTGGATTTTGGCGGTGCCTTGACGGCGTTGTAATGGTAGATTTTAGACTTGGTTTGCGTGCTGAAAAAAAAACGATCTGCAAAGCTCAGCATGCGGCTCTCAGATGTGAGCTTATAGATCTGCTATTTTCTTTTCTTTTTTTAATGTTTCGCCTTTATTTTTTATATTGTTTTTATAGAGGGACGGACAGTAGGCTGACAGGAAATGGGGGAGAGAGATGGGGGCACATGCAGTAAAGGCCGTCGGGATCGGGAGTCGAACCCACGGCACACTACCAGACTCGGGCTACCGGCCAAGGTGCCTGGTCCGCTGAGCCACGGCCCAGGCCATACAGTAGATCTGCTATTTTCAAAGCGTAACCAGCGCAATCTTCTCCATTAGCCACGGACATTTTTGTCTAGTTTTTATACGTTGACAAAATCATCATAGCTTAGTTTTTACTTAAGTTTTCATCAGCGAAAAAAAAGTAACACTCCACGACACTGTGACGAAGTAATGAAGTAAATGATTTGTGTACCTTCGGGTTTGGTGAAGTTTCTTCAGGACATTCTTCTTCAAACAGGGGTTGTTTTCAGCTGCTCTGTGTTCAGAGATCTGTCCCAAAATGATGACACTTTAGAATAAACATCCTAAACATAGTTGTAAACTCAACTCGTGATCTACGGCGTGCAACTTCAAAAGGACGTCTAGCCACAATAACCAAACAGAGAACACAACAGCAAGAACACACATATCATTATGCACAAGTTGTGGTTGTGTTTTAGAGGCTTAAGAAAGCGGAAATGCATAGTCAAGAACGTGGACTTGTTTTAGTGCCGAGATAAATAGTGTAACCAAGCTGTTTCGTTGAGATAAATAGTGTATCCAAGCTGTGTCATTGGAGCAAGCAAGCGACGAAATATCAAAGCAGGCAAAGCAACAAATGAAGTGTTTAAAAAGGATAATTTTGTGGAATGAGAAGATGCCCAATATTTAGTGTGAGCCACATTACGTGCTTTCCAGATTAAAATAGGGTTGCCATGCGTCAAACCAAGACCGGTGTTTACAGAGCTGTTGTGATTCCAACCCAGAGAGCTGGATCCTCTATCGGTCCTGGAGAGGTTTCACCGGCAAAACTTGCCCGGGCAATCCTGGGAATCGGCTGGGAAGAACGTTTGGTGTATTTAAGCAATATTGCACGAGAGAGGTGTGGTTTAACGTGATTATTGCCACACGACAGTGATGCGGTCAGGAACGAGACGTAGTCGAGTTTCGCAAGCATCACTGAAGTATGTCTGGGCTGGGCCAGAAAGTCTTTTTTTTGCCACTCAGTAGGCGTTCCCGCATAACTTCCAGATATGATGATGATGATGATGTCACTCGCATACCCTCTCTATAGCACAGATTGCAATTCCGTGAAAAACCACAACATCTGTACATGCTACTGTACATGCTACTGTACATACAGTATTACAATGAAAGACATGAAAGACGGAGGCCGGGGCACGGTCTCTACCGACATTGAGCCACGGGAGCCACACCACCGAGCGGCCGTGAGCTGCCGTGTCGAGCGTTGCGATGTTCGGTGGAGCCGACTCAGCCCCGTCCGTCCCAGTTGTAACCCCGATAGCACAGAATTGTAAATAAATAAGGTCAAACCCCAACTCACCCAAACACGGTTGAAATAGCACGGATTGGCAAATTCCGTACATTCACTATCAGTGAAAGCCACCTTAGCCACGCCTCCGTATATAATGTGTACGGATTTTGGGGTTTTCTAGCCGTGTTACGAATTGCAATCCGTGCTATTTGGCCATACTTGGGTGAGATGGGGAGTAGTATGATAGTGTGGTGGCACAATACCAAATCTGACCACTAGTGGCGCTAGTGAGCAATTAATGCATAAATTATGCAAATGAGTAATTAAAATTCTCGACATTCCATGAATTCCATATATATAATTAGCTAATCATAAATCATAAATATCCATAAATATAAATATCCATAAATATAATTAGCATATAATAGTTTATAATTAAATAATAATAAAAACTAATGATAGTTATTTATAAAATGCATGATGTGTGTGTGATTAGCTGATCTCATCTCTCTCTCTCCCTGCTTCTCATGTGCCATGCCTCCCCAAAAGCCAGCAGAGATGCTGACTCGAAGGTGTGAAAAACAAACAAATGTAAATTTGTTTGTTTGTCACTGGGGCTGAGGTGGGGGGATGGGCTCCCAGTCTTTGTGGATTGCCATGGGCCAGACATGCAAATTAAATGAAACGCGGGGGTGGGGTGGGGGGATGGGTTCTAACCAGGTGCCAGACATGCAAATTAGATAAACAAGGGGGGGATGGGCTCTAACCAGGTGCCAGGTGCGACATGCAAATTAAATGAAGAGCGGGGGTGGGTTGGGGGATGGGCTCCCCCCTTTGTGGAATGCCAGGTGCCAGACATGCAAATTAGATAATCACAGAGGTGGGGGCTCCACTCTTTGAAGTGAATTGTATGCATAAATTAATCAAGTTAGGATTTAAATTCCATGGATTCCTTAAATTCCTTGCATACATTGACAGTGGGTGTGTGATTGGCTTATATTTGTGTGGGTGTGCCTTATATGGGGTGTAGACTCCTTAAATACAGGCCCTGTTAGTATGCTGTGTATGTCGATCTGTTGTAAGCAACCCCGTTTTGCTCTAACACAACTGAGAGGCTGAGACTTCACGCATCGAGGCATGGCTTTAATTGATGATGAAGGTATGTATGGTGTTATGTTGTTTGCAATATATGTCTATTTATATTTTTTTAGACCGAGTATTTTTATTTTATTTATGACACAGTATAATTTGAAAATATTCAAAAGTCAAAATAAGATCTGGGTAGAAATGAATTAGTCAATTCTGCATTCATAGAGAAGAGATCATATCCACCATTAATAATTGTATAATGAAATGTCTAACATTTTTTCTATTTTGTCAGATGGGTCTGATTAGGAATTGGAATGGAGAATTCAACCGGTCGTTGGAATCCGTGGTGTGTAGAGCGGTCCCATCAGATGGTGTTTAACGTTTGAGGTTGAAACGTTCCAGAACTATCAGAATTGAAGGTATATAATATTTTTGTGATTGTATCATAGTACATGTCATATATGGGTCTATAGTATAGTTGTTAATATTGTATTGATTTAATCTTCCATCAATATTCATCCAGGACGATTAGGAATTGGAATGGAGAATTCAACCGGTCGTTGGAATCCGTGGTGTGTAGAGCGGCCCATCAGATGGTGTTTAGCGTTTGAGGTTGAAACGTTCCAGAACTGTCAGGATTGAAGGTATATAATATTTTTGTGATTGTATCATAGTACATCTCATATATGGGTCTATAGTATAGTTATTAATATTGTATTGATTTAATCTTCCATCAATATTCCTCCAGGACGAAACGTGGCTGTCATCTCACCATATATTATTACCCCTGATACCGGAACCTCGTCGGTGACTATACCCCCGTAGAGAGGGATGTGTACCCACATGAAGCATTAGGTGTGTACTTTTTTGGGGATACATTCTCGTTTTGTTTTTGTTTTTTTCTTTTATTTGATGCTTTTGTTTTTATTTATTTTTATTTTTATTTTATTATGGTGATAGAACCGTGAATCAATGGAAAACAAATAGTGTACACATTTATTATATGTTTTAAAAAATAATGAAAATTAAAAAACTCATTAGTAAATCGTTCTATCTAATTATATTTACTCTATGATATAACAACCTTTAACAAAGCCTTGTGAAGGATTCTACATATACAAATATCTCTGTTAAGTAGGAAATAATGGCGCATGTAGTGAATAGTCTGGAAATATTACTAAGGTCTCTCCTTCAACAACAGTTAGGCATTGAAGCTGATTTGAGACAATATTATAATGATTGTATTACTAACTATGGTACGGCCCCTTCCAACAGTCATCCTGATGTCATTAATAATACCCCCAATATAGAAGCTGATATTATTGATTGTGTTAATGCTAGCATGAATCATCATGCTAGCCCACCCCCCATCAACCCTCCCCTCCTCAACCCATCGGAACAAAACATTGATGTAGACCCATCTATAATTATGATTTCTGACGATGATGATGATGGTGATGTTAATGCTAGTATGAATCATCATGCTAACCCTCCCCCCATCAACCCTCCCCTCCTCAACCCTTCGGAACAAAACATTGATGTAGACCCATCTATAATTATGATTTCTGACGATGATGATGATGGTGGTGATAATGAAAATACTGATATTCCTATGGATGGCATTATTACCGAGGGTGGGGGAGACATGTTGGGGGTGAACATTGTGGAGGGTGGTGCAGACCTTGGAATCGTTCAGACGGGGGGTGGGGGATGTGGGGAGGGGAGTGATTCTGCGGCGAGTTCTGATGTTAACGACGGAGGGCAGGGTATCGCAGATCTCCATATAACCCCTATACCTGCTTTTGGGGGGATGGAGATACGTCAACATATAGATTTAAGAGATATATCTTTAGAACATCTGGAATCTGTACCTGCATTGATCCGTGGTAGATTTTCTACTGCTATTGATAGGGCCATGGCCCTGGTGGGGTCTCCTACTAGCAGAATTTCTGTATCATTGATGGGTCCGTCATTACCAGGCGGTATCCAAGGCATGCTGATCCCTAACGATGATGAAAATACTGATAGACTTTTAGATATAATATCTAATGTAATTCAGTCCAATGATACGAGCATGACTGATGAAGCATTAGACTTGGTTATCTCGATCGCTAATGACAGAATCGGAGGGGGTAAAATAAAGGCAAAGCGTAAGAGCCGTTTAAAGCTTGGTAATATTCCATATGATCAGATACTGGAACGTAGATACGCTGCTATTTTTACCCCTAAAAATACTGATCAAATGTGTTTTTCGCATTGCATGGCATACAATGCAAACCCAAAAATGACCATTGAGGACCGGGGGGTGGAAGCATTGAGATTGCATACTGAAATGGGTTTCGAAGCTACACAAGGCGTAGCATTTTCAGATATCTCTGCTTTTGAAGAGCATCTGCAGAAGAAAATTGTGGTTTTTTATCACACCCCGGGGAACGGGAAAGAGTTGCTACATTTCGAGACTAATAGGCCTCATGAAAAGGATGCAGTGTGGTTATTTCTATATAATAACACTCATTATTGTATCATTAAGAACAGAACTCATTTCTTTGGTGCGAGCTATGTCTGTGAATATTGCTATAAACCACATAATGACCTGCAATTCCATCAATGCCCTCGTGTCTGTCGTACATGCTACTCTGATTGTGGACCTTTTACTAAAGGTAAAGGCAGTATGTGTCCTGATTGTCATATGTATTGTAAATCGGCTAAATGTGCTATACTGCACAAGCGTGTCGCAGCACTACATAAAGAAGCGGCATGTATAGAGATGCGACGATGCCCTGATTGCAGGGTTGGGTATAGAACTATGACTAAAACCCTTGAAGGAGAAATTATACCCACAGTACATAAATGTGTACCTCCTACATGTAAACGGTGTAATGAAGTTTTATACGGTGATGGGGTTCATAAGTGTTATATTCAGCCTATACCAATAGATAAAACCCCCACAGAGAGATATTTATATTACGATTTTGAGACGACGTATCGTAATGGTCAACACCACGCCAATTTTGTGGCTGTTAAGGAGGAGGGCAATGAATATATATGGTATAATTCAGGTCCTAAATGTGTTGAGGCATTTATTAAACGGTACCGAGAGGAAGCATTCTATGATTGTACGTTTATAGCACATAATGCGGCCGGTTTCGATAACTACATAATCCTGCAAGAATTGGTGAGACAAAGGCAAAAAGTGTCGTTGATAATGCAAGGTTCCCGAATTATTCATATGAATGATGCAAGCTACAACCAGCGCTATATCGATAGTTTCTCGTTCCTACCGATGAGATTGGCTAATACGCCTAGTGCGCTAGGTTTTGTGGATGAGTTGGGGAAAGGCTATTTTCCACACAGGTTCAATACAGCTGAACATGAGAACTATATCGGTGACTACCCCGCACCCTCTTATTATGGTTATAATGAGATGTCATCTAAAGATCAGGTTAAATTTAATGTTTGGTATGATTCAGTCAAACATGATGTGTTTGACTTCCAGCAAGAACTCAAGCGTTATGGGAAAAACGATGTGGCTGTTTTATATAAAGCATGCACTATTTTCAGAGAAACGTTCATGGCTTGTACACAAGTTGACCCATTTGCCCATATTACTCTCGCGGCGAGTTGCATGGCCGTTTACAAGACTCTATTTCTACCTAGGGACACAGTTGCCTTGACATATAACGGTGCGTTTATTAGTCAGAATAAGGCTTTCTCAAATGTGTCTATAGAATGGCTCGAATATGTGAAACATTCCGAGGGTAAGGATATCCAACATGCCATGAATCGTGGTGAACATCAGATTGGACAATTTTATGTAGATGGTTATGACGCTAATAATCATACCTGTTATGACTTTGCGGGATGCTTTTATCATGGTTGCCCCCATTGCTATAGAGAGGGTAATTATAACGTTGTCACGAAATGCACATATGGCCAATTGCATTATCAATTCGTTGGACGAAGAATTGCTCTTGAATCTGAACACAAGATGAATGTGAAAATCATGTGGGAGTGCGATTGGATTCGCATGAAAAAAACAGACCCTAAAGTGATAGCATTCATGGCTACATACAAGCATCCAGATAGGTTGGACCCTCGCAAAGCGCTTTTTGGAGGGCGAACTAATGCTATGACATTGCTCAAGACTGTTAATGGGCGGGATGAGGACCTGAGTTATGTAGATTACACATCCCTCTACCCTTTCGTCCAAGCTAACATGCCTTACCCTATAGGGAATCCTGAAATAATCCTGGACAATTTTGGAGAAATCCAAGATTATTTTGGATTTGTCAAGTGCACTGTCAAACCTCCGAGAGGGTTGTATCATCCTGTATTACCACATCGTTGTCATGGCAAATTGATGTTTCCATTGTGTAGGACATGTGCTGAAGAGTTGAACCAAACTTCAGACTGTTCTCATACTGATGAGGAAAGACAGTTGTCAGGGGTCTGGGTGACTTGTGAATTGATCAAGGCTATGGAGAAAGGATATACAGTTGTATCTATTGATGAAATCTGGCATTTCCGTAAAAGGTCTGACACATTATTCAAGGAATATGTAAAGACATTCCTGAAGTGTAAACAGGAAGCTTCAGGATATCCTGATCATGTGACCACAGAGTCCGAGAAGGACCTATATGTGAGTGATTATCTGGCTCATGAAGGAATTCAACTTGACAAATCAAAGATAGCTTATAATGGTGCCATTCGAAGTATCAATAAGCTACTATTGAATTCGTTGTGGGGTCGTTTCTGCATGAATTCTGATAAGCCACTCACTGAAGTGATAGATGACCCAGCAGATTTTAGCAAGTATATGTTCAGTAATGAATATATAGTAAAACATTTCTGTTTCTTATCTCGGGATATTGCTCTGATCCAGTATACCCATAGCAGTCCTATAGCATCGAGAATGTCCAATATAAACATATTTATAGGGTCGATGACAACCGCTTACGCAAGACTTAAGTTGTATGAGTTATTAGATGCCCTAGGCCCTCGCGCCATTTACTGTGATACCGATAGTGTCATATATTCATCCAAGCCGGGGGACTGGCGTCCGCCAACAGGGGCCTACCTGGGTGACTTAACGAATGAATTGAGTGATGGTTCAAACGGTTCTAAAGACAGTATTCTCGAGTTTGTCTCAGGTGGACCAAAGGCCTATGCATATAGGACCCTTAACAACAAGACTGTTGTAAAATGGAAGGGGATTACGTTAAGCTCTAGGAATGCGGCCATTGTGACCCCGGATGCTTTGAAGAAATTAGTCACAGCATTTGTATCCAATCAGAATGACACCCAATGTGTGTATGCTGAGACGGGGACTATCACTAGGAATAAAACAACGTTGCAGTTAAAGAATGCCACAGTTGTTAAACGTGTGCGAATTGTGTACAACAAGAGACGAGTATATCCTGACTTCACCACTCTTCCTTATGGCTACTAATAGAGATGTTTTTAAAGATGCTGATGGTTTTCAAACCAAATTACAACATCCTTTTAGTATGTTGATAGCGGGGCCGTCTAATAGTGGAAAGACTTTCTTTGTGAAAGAGCTAATTGAGCACGCTGACCAGATTATCTCTGTTAAAGTAGAGAATATTGTGTACATATATGCTTGTTGGCAAAAGATGTATGATGATTTATTGAAAATCAGGCCTATCAACTTTGTACAAGGAATTCCGGAGTCATTATGTGATGATAACCTCTTACCTACTCATTTACATCATCAATTATCAATAAATTATGTAAATGAGTAGGTAAGAGGTTATCATCACATAATGACTCCGGAATTCCTTGTACAAAGTTGATAGGCCTGATTTTCAATAAATCATCATACATCTTTTGCCAACAAGCATATATGTACACAATATTCTCTACTTTAACAGAGATAATCTGGTCAGCGTGCTCAATTAGCTCTTTCACAAAGAAAGTCTTTCCACTATTAGACGGCCCCGCTATCAACATACTAAAAGGATGTTGTAATTTGGTTTGAAAACCATCAGCATCTTTAAAAACATCTCTATTAGTAGCCATAAGGAAGAGTGGTGAAGTCAGGATATACTCGTCTCTTGTTGTACACAATTCGCACACGTTTAACAACTGTGGCATTCTTTAACTGCAACGTTGTTTTATTCCTAGTGATAGTCCCCGTCTCAGCATACACACATTGGGTGTCATTCTGATTGGATACAAATGCTGTGACTAATTTCTTCAAAGCATCCGGGGTCACAATGGCCGCATTCCTAGAGCTTAACGTAATCCCCTTCCATTTTACAACAGTCTTGTTGTTAAGGGTCCTATATGCATAGGCCTTTGGTCCACCTGAGACAAACTCGAGAATACTGTCTTTAGAACCGTTTGAACCATCACTCAATTCATTCGTTAAGTCACCCAGGTAGGCCCCTGTTGGCGGACGCCAGTCCCCCGGCTTGGATGAATATATGACACTATCGGTATCACAGTAAATGGCGCGAGGGCCTAGGGCATCTAATAACTCATACAACTTAAGTCTTGCGTAAGCGGTTGTCATCGACCCTATAAATATGTTTATATTGGACATTCTCGATGCTATAGGACTGCTATGGGTATACTGGATCAGAGCAATATCCCGAGATAAGAAACAGAAATGTTTTACTATATATTCATTACTGAACATATACTTGCTAAAATCTGCTGGGTCATCTATCACTTCAGTGAGTGGCTTATCAGAATTCATGCAGAAACGACCCCACAACGAATTCAATAGTAGCTTATTGATACTTCGAATGGCACCATTATAAGCTATCTTTGATTTGTCAAGTTGAATTCCTTCATGAGCCAGATAATCACTCACATATAGGTCCTTCTCGGACTCTGTGGTCACATGATCAGGATATCCTGAAGCTTCCTGTTTACACTTCAGGAATGTCTTTACATATTCCTTGAATAATGTGTCAGACCTTTTACGGAAATGCCAGATTTCATCAATAGATACAACTGTATATCCTTTCTCCATAGCCTTGATCAATTCACAAGTCACCCAGACCCCTGACAACTGTCTTTCCTCATCAGTATGAGAACAGTCTGAAGTTTGGTTCAACTCTTCAGCACATGTCCTACACAATGGAAACATCAATTTGCCATGACAACGATGTGGTAATACAGGATGATACAACCCTCTCGGAGGTTTGACAGTGCACTTGACAAATCCAAAATAATCTTGGATTTCTCCAAAATTGTCCAGGATTATTTCAGGATTCCCTATAGGGTAAGGCATGTTAGCTTGGACGAAAGGGTAGAGGGATGTGTAATCTACATAACTCAGGTCCTCATCCCGCCCATTAACAGTCTTGAGCAATGTCATAGCATTAGTTCGCCCTCCAAAAAGCGCTTTGCGAGGGTCCAACCTATCTGGATGCTTGTATGTAGCCATGAATGCTATCACTTTAGGGTCTGTTTTTTTCATGCGAATCCAATCGCACTCCCACATGATTTTCACATTCATCTTGTGTTCAGATTCAAGAGCAATTCTTCGTCCAACGAATTGATAATGCAATTGGCCATATGTGCATTTCGTGACAACGTTATAATTACCCTCTCTATAGCAATGGGGGCAACCATGATAAAAGCATCCCGCAAAGTCATAACAGGTATGATTATTAGCGTCATAACCATCTACATAAAATTGTCCAATCTGATGTTCACCACGATTCATGGCATGTTGGATATCCTTACCCTCGGAATGTTTCACATATTCGAGCCATTCTATAGACACATTTGAGAAAGCCTTATTCTGACTAATAAACGCACCGTTATATGTCAAGGCAACTGTGTCCCTAGGTAGAAATAGAGTCTTGTAAACGGCCATGCAACTCGCCGCGAGAGTAATATGGGCAAATGGGTCAACTTGTGTACAAGCCATGAACGTTTCTCTGAAAATAGTGCATGCTTTATATAAAACAGCCACATCGTTTTTCCCATAACGCTTGAGTTCTTGCTGGAAGTCAAACACATCATGTTTGACTGAATCATACCAAACATTAAATTTAACCTGATCTTTAGATGACATCTCATTATAACCATAATAAGAGGGTGCGGGGTAGTCACCGATATAGTTCTCATGTTCAGCTGTATTGAACCTGTGTGGAAAATAGCCTTTCCCCAACTCATCCACAAAACCTAGCGCACTAGGCGTATTAGCCAATCTCATCGGTAGGAACGAGAAACTATCGATATAGCGCTGGTTGTAGCTTGCATCATTCATATGAATAATTCGGGAACCTTGCATTATCAACGACACTTTTTGCCTTTGTCTCACCAATTCTTGCAGGATTATGTAGTTATCGAAACCGGCCGCATTATGTGCTATAAACGTACAATCATAGAATGCTTCCTCTCGGTACCGTTTAATAAATGCCTCAACACATTTAGGACCTGAATTATACCATATATATTCATTGCCCTCCTCCTTAACAGCCACAAAATTGGCGTGGTGTTGACCATTACGATACGTCGTCTCAAAATCGTAATATAAATATCTCTCTGTGGGGGTTTTATCTATTGGTATAGGCTGAATATAACACTTATGAACCCCATCACCGTATAAAACTTCATTACACCGTTTACATGTAGGAGGTACACATTTATGTACTGTGGGTATAATTTCTCCTTCAAGGGTTTTAGTCATAGTTCTATACCCAACCCTGCAATCAGGGCATCGTCGCATCTCTATACATGCCGCTTCTTTATGTAGTGCTGCGACACGCTTGTGCAGTATAGCACATTTAGCCGATTTACAATACATATGACAATCAGGACACATACTGCCTTTACCTTTAGTAAAAGGTCCACAATCAGAGTAGCATGTACGACAGACACGAGGGCATTGATGGAATTGCAGGTCATTATGTGGTTTATAGCAATATTCACAGACATAGCTCGCACCAAAGAAATTAGTTCTGTTCTTAATGATACAATAATGAGTGTTATTATATAGAAATAACCACACTGCATCCTTTTCATGAGGCCTATTAGTCTCGAAATGTAGCAACTCTTTCCCGTTCCCCGGGGTGTGATAAAAAACCACAATTTTCTTCTGCAGATGCTCTTCAAAAGCAGAGATATCTGAAAATGCTACGCCTTGTGTAGCTTCGAAACCCATTTCAGTATGCAATCTCAATGCTTCCACCCCCCGGTCCTCAATGGTCATTTTTGGGTTTGCATTGTATGCCATGCAATGCGAAAAACACATTTGATCAGTATTTTTAGGGGTAAAAATAGCAGCGTATCTACGTTCCAGTATCTGATCATATGGAATATTACCAAGCTTTAAACGGCTCTTACGCTTTGCCTTTATTTTACCCCCTCCGATTCTGTCATTAGCGATCGAGATAACCAAGTCTAATGCTTCATCAGTCATGCTCGTATCATTGGACTGAATTACATTAGATATTATATCTAAAAGTCTATCAGTATTTTCATCATCGTTAGGGATCAGCATGCCTTGGATACCGCCTGGTAATGACGGACCCATCAATGATACAGAAATTCTGCTAGTAGGAGACCCCACCAGGGCCATGGCCCTATCAATAGCAGTAGAAAATCTACCACGGATCAATGCAGGTACAGATTCCAGATGTTCTAAAGATATATCTCTTAAATCTATATGTTGACGTATCTCCATCCCCCCAAAAGCAGGTATAGGGGTTATATGGAGATCTGCGATACCCTGCCCTCCGTCGTTAACATCAGAACTCGCCGCAGAATCACTCCCCTCCCCACATCCCCCACCCCCCGTCTGAACGATTCCAAGGTCTGCACCACCCTCCACAATGTTCACCCCCAACATGTCTCCCCCACCCTCGGTAATAATGCCATCCATAGGAATATCAGTATTTTCATTATCACCACCATCATCATCATCGTCAGAAATCATAATTATAGATGGGTCTACATCAATGTTTTGTTCCGAAGGGTTGAGGAGGGGAGGGTTGATGGGGGGAGGGTTAGCATGATGATTCATACTAGCATTAACATCACCATCATCATCATCGTCAGAAATCATAATTATAGATGGGTCTACATCAATGTTTTGTTCCGATGGGTTGAGGAGGGGAGGGTTGATGGGGGGTGGGCTAGCATGATGATTCATGCTAGCATTAACACAATCAATAATATCAGCTTCTATATTGGGGGTATTATTAATGACATCAGGATGACTGTTGGAAGGGGCCGTACCATAGTTAGTAATACAATCATTATAATATTGTCTCAAATCAGCTTCAATGCCTAACTGTTGTTGAAGGAGAGACCTTAGTAATATTTCCAGACTATTCACTACATGCGCCATTATTTCCTACTTAACAGAGATATTTGTATATGTAGAATCCTTCACAAGGCTTTGTTAAAGGTTGTTATATCATAGAGTAAATATAATTAGATAGAACGATTTACTAATGAGTTTTTTAATTTTCATTATTTTTTAAAACATATAATAAATGTGTACACTATTTGTTTTCCATTGATTCACGGTTCTATCACCATAATAAAATAAAAATAAAAATAAATAAAAACAAAAGCATCAAATAAAAGAAAAAAACAAAAACAAAACGAGAATGTATCCCCAAAAAAGTACACACCTAATGCTTCATGTGGGTACACATCCCTCTCTACGGGGGTATAGTCACCGACGAGGTTCCGGTATCAGGGGTAATAATATATGGTGAGATGACAGCCACGTTTCGTCCTGGAGGAATATTGATGGAAGATTAAATCAATACAATATTAATAACTATACTATAGACCCATATATGAGATGTACTATGATACAATCACAAAAATATTATATACCTTCAATCCTGACAGTTCTGGAACGTTTCAACCTCAAACGCTAAACACCATCTGATGGGCCGCTCTACACACCACGGATTCCAACGACCGGTTGAATTCTCCATTCCAATTCCTAATCGTCCTGGATGAATATTGATGGAAGATTAAATCAATACAATATTAACAACTATACTATAGACCCATATATGACATGTACTATGATACAATCACAAAAATATTATATACCTTCAATTCTGATAGTTCTGGAACGTTTCAACCTCAAACGTTAAACACCATCTGATGGGACCGCTCTACACACCACGGATTCCAACGACCGGTTGAATTCTCCATTCCAATTCCTAATCAGACCCATCTGACAAAATAGAAAAAATGTTAGACATTTCATTATACAATTATTAATGGTGGATATGATCTCTTCTCTATGAATGCAGAATTGACTAATTCATTTCTACCCAGATCTTATTTTGACTTTTGAATATTTTCAAATTATACTGTGTCATAAATAAAATAAAAATACTCGGTCTAAAAAAATATAAATAGACATATATTGCAAACAACATAACACCATACATACCTTCATCATCAATTAAAGCCATGCCTCGATGCGTGAAGTCTCAGCCTCTCAGTTGTGTTAGAGCAAAACGGGGTTGCTTACAACAGATCGACATACACAGCATACTAACAGGGCCTGTATTTAAGGAGTCTACACCCCATATAAGGCACACCCACACAAATATAAGCCAATCACACACCCACTGTCAATGTATGCAAGGAATTTAAGGAATCCATGGAATTTAAATCCTAACTTGATTAATTTATGCATACAATTCACTTCAAAGAGTGGAGCCCCCACCTCTGTGATTATCTAATTTGCATGTCTGGCACCTGGCATTCCACAAAGGGGGGAGCCCATCCCCCAACCCACCCCCGCTCTTCATTTAATTTGCATGTCGCACCTGGCACCTGGTTAGAGCCCATCCCCCCCTTGTTTATCTAATTTGCATGTCTGGCACCTGGTTAGAACCCATCCCCCCACCCCACCCCCGCGTTTCATTTAATTTGCATGTCTGGCCCATGGCAATCCACAAAGACTGGGAGCCCATCCCCCCACCTCAGCCCCAGTGACAAACAAACAAATTTACATTTGTTTGTTTTTCACACCTTCGAGTCAGCATCTCTGCTGGCTTTTGGGGAGGCATGGCACATGAGAAGCAGGGAGAGAGAGAGATGAGATCAGCTAATCACACACACATCATGCATTTTATAAATAACTATCATTAGTTTTTATTATTATTTAATTATAAACTATTATATGCTAATTATATTTATGGATATTTATATTTATGGATATTTATGATTTATGATTAGCTAATTATATATATGGAATTCATGGAATGTCGAGAATTTTAATTACTCATTTGCATAATTTATGCATTAATTGCTCACTAGCGCCACTAGTGGTCAGATTTGGTATTGTGCCACCACACTATCATACTACTATGGGGTTGTACATGTAGGGACACACTGGGCATTAACCCCATTTAGGCCTGACATCGAAATAAAAAATATTCTAAATCATGACAGTTTTCTGGAAAAAAAACCTCATGTTTCTTTCATGTCAAGGACCCCAGAAATGATATGTTTTCGGAAACTGACCCCCATCTGAAATATATGTTGTTCCAGGGACAACTTTAGCTCTGAAAGAATATTCAAACATTTGTGCCACATTTTCACGATTAAAAAACAAACAAAATAGCAGATCTACAAGCTCGTAGCACGGCACTCGGTGCCGTGCTACGAGCTTGTAGATCTGCTATTTTTCAATAGCTAAAGTATAACATAATCCTTAAAACACCAAATACACATGGTGTCATGGTAACTTTTCCAGATATCTGTCAGTGTTGTTCAGGTTAAACTGGGGCCAGTAACCATGTGGTGAAAGGTATAAGTACACTTTACTTGAGTATTTGCAATTTCCAATATTTTTACTTCTACTCCACTACATCTCAAAGGCAAATAATATTGTACATACTGAACTCCACTATAAACCTTATAGTTATACTTTAGTTACTTTGATTATTATTACAAAACAAAACATACATTATCCACTTCAGTCCTATATACAGTACATTTCGGCCCTCTCGGAAATAGCCGATCTACAAGCTTGGCGCCGCAGGCATGGCGACGCATTCTGAGCTTATAGATCTGCCATTTTCAAAAGATCTCTATAAGTTTGAAAACTTGAAATGGGACATTCACAAGTGCACAGTCAGTAATTTCTACTGTTAGTACTTTAAGTAGGCCTACATTTTGATGCCAAATAAGTTTGTACTTTAATGTATAGTATAGTATAGTATAGTATAGTATAGTATAGTATAGTATAGTATAGTATAGTATAGTATAGTATAGTATAGTTCTACGTTGCCGTATGGATACTTTGTACTTTGACTGTATTTTTCCCACCACTGCCAGCAGCAGCACAGACTAATGTGGAAACTGAAGCCACAGGATGGAACGACACACCACGCGGCCCACCGTCACGCACACGCACAGTCGCACACACACACACACGCACACACACACACACACACACACACAAGTCCTCTCTCCACCTCTCTCTCTCTCTCTCTAAGCTTAAATACAAAGCCATGCAAAGTCGGGAGGATTAAAGGTAATGCATGTATACTGTATGTATACGGTATGTAATCTGACACCACTGCCATATCAAGCACAAGTAGTCATTACGTCATACGCTGGCACGGCACATACGCATCAAACATCGCCCTGGACGAAAACTGTTACTTGCGCGCTCTGCTTGCTCAAGTAACTAAAACATTTCAACATCAGCACTGTCCTGTTGAAGGTTGCGTGCCAGCAGGACAGCCAATCAAAATGACTTGCACATTAAGGACAGCCAATCAAAATGACTTGCACATTCAGGACAGCCAATCAAAATGACGTGCACATTCAGTACAGCCAATCAAAATACAATGCAGATTCAGGACAGCCAATCAAAATTACTTGCACATTCAGGACAGCCAATCAAAAACGACTTGCACATTCAGGACAGCCAATCAAAATGACGTGCACATTCAGTACAGCCAATCAAAATACAATGCTGATTCAGGACAGCCAATCAAAATGACTTGCACATTCAGGACAGCCAATCAAAATGACGTGCACATTCAGTACAGCCAATCAAAATACAATGCAGATTCAGGACAGCCAATCAAAATGACTTGCACATTACTTGGACTACGTTTAAAAACCAGGAAGAGAAGCCTGGACTACGTTTAAAAACCAGGAAGAGACGCCAGCTGGACTACGTTTAAAAACCAGGAAGAGACGCCAGCTGGACTACGTTTTTCTTGACGCGGCACTGTGCTTGCGCCCATTCCGATTGGTTCCCACACAGACTCTTAGGTAATAGCGTCTTGTGGTCTAAAATAAACGTTTGCTTGCGCCATGTCTGCATCATCATGGCAGAACACATACTCCCGTTTCATTGGGCGGGCAGAACACATACTCCCATTTCATTGGGCGGGCAGAACACATACTCCCATTTCATTGGCCTTGCATTTACATCCATTTGGAGACAGATGGAAAAAGTGTAGTTTTTCCCCTCTTGGATCTCCACGGAAAACCAAGAAGTCTACAATTTTCTGTGTGTAATTATTAGGTTTGGAGAAGCTCCTCTCTCTCTCTCTCTCTAATGACAACACATTAGTACATAATGGGACACATTACGTGGGCTTGTTGTTATTTCTTTAGTGGTGGAATATTCTCCTGTTGTTGTAGACCCTACAGACAGTTTAAACAGCTGATGTTACTTTATTTTAGAAGAGGAGTATATATATATAGCCTACTGTATATATAAAGCCGACCTCATTTGGGCAGGTGGGGCTGGAGGATTAGATTTTTTCAGTCTGTCTGTCTGTAAATGGTACATTTATTTAGCGCTTTTATCCAAAGCGCTTTACATATTGTGCATTACATTCACCCACTGACACACACATTCACACACCTTTACAGAGACTGTGCATTACATTCACCCACTCACACACACATTCACACACCAATGGCGGAGGAAACCATGCAAGGCACCAACCAGCACATCAGGAGCAATTAGGGGTTCAGAGTCTTGCTCAAGGACACTTCCACACTAGCCTCGGAAACCCAGACGTTTTTATTTCCAGGGAGGAAAAAGAAGTCTGGGTCCGAGTCCACTTCAATTTGGCATAGAGTAGCGCAAACGTCGATCACTCTCTGCTGATTTCTGATCGTCTGCACCTTTGTTAAATTGAAGCACACACACACACACACACACACACACACCCATACACACACACACACGCTCCTCTCTCTCTCTCTCTCTCTGTCGCTCTAATGAATTAGTCTCATGTCCAACAGCTGCGCACAGTTTCTCCCGGCGGATCCTGCCGGGAGCTGCCTATGCCATAGAAAGCATAGGTGAGTTCCAGGCTACTTCCACACTAACTCTGGGGGAGCCCACAGGGATCGAACCCGGGCGGCCATCCGGCCGCTCTACCTCTGAGCTTGAATATGAATAGAGACGGCACCCGGAGGAAACCATGAGGCGAAATGGACATAGTTGCCGAATTTGGTATTGCAGCGCTGGGCATGAACGCGCTGGTCCGTTGACTATCATAGTGCACGTTTATGATGACACGTGAACGCTGAACACGTGCAATGATAGTCAACGGCAGCGCGTTCACGAATATATGGTGTTCCAGGGACCCCCCCCTCCCCCAGAAGCAAAGATTTGAGTTAAAATCGTTCGTTCTGAAAATAAATATATTCCAAATTTGCGCCATCTAAATCTAATCTTTGCAAAAAAGGGTGAAGTGTCCCTTTAAGCACAGTACTTAGGTAAATGTACTCAGATCAGTGATACTTTTATATAGTGGCGTCAGCTGGTTCTGATAAGAGCCCTGCAGTCTGAACGGGTTCTGGTGCGTTGGACCACGCTATAATCTCCTCCAAGCCACCGTGTGTACATTCTGCCACATTATGTCAACCCACAAAGCCAGAGCAACGCTGGCTCCCCAGTTTACTGTGAATCTTAAACGCTCGTGTCTTGGCAGACGGTCGCGTTATGGTAAAGTGAAAATAAGAAAAGCCAGATTTTTCCGTCATTCATAGAAATAAGGATCCATATTTCAAATAAAAATGCACACAGTAACGTTATGGAAGGGTTTTCCATTCACCGCACGAGGTGTGATGTTGATTAAGTAATTTCCTTCATATCGCTCTGTGTTTACGACCACTTCTCATGTTCGGCTTGACTGACGTTCATTTGGTACGTCTTGGGTTTCTGCTGCTTGGGGAAAAAAAGGAATCTGGCTCTAGTTTCTGATCCATTTTGTTATGGTGTAAAAAATGCTTTCGGGCCTGCCACAGTCCCACTAATAAGACCTTGAACATGTACAGTATACTATGAACCAATTTGAATTACTGACTTCGAAACAAACACAATCACGTTTGAATACCCTCAAATAACAGATCTACAGACGTTCTACAGACGACAGACGATCTACAGACGATCTATGATATTTAGTCGACTAAAACTAGACTAACACTAAAACATTCCAGGTGACTAAAATGTGACTAAAACTAAGTGAAAACTATTCAAGAGACTATGACTAAAACTAAAATAGAAATTTGCTGCCAAAAACAACACTGATACAATTTTGAGGTATTTCTTACTTTACTTGAGTATTTATATTTCCCAGTACTTTTACTTCTACTCCATCTCAGAGGCAAATATTGTACATTTACTTCAGTACATTCATTTGAAGACTTTAGTTATAGGCCATTTGAAAATAGCCGATCTACAAGCTCACAATGTGTCGCATTGTCAGCTTGCTATTTTCAACAACAAAACAAGATTTGTATACATCTTTTAAACTTGAAATGGGATATTCATGCACAATGAGTAAGTCGAGTATACGTTCTACTACTTTAAGTACAGTTTTGATGCCAATACTTTTGTACATTTACTCAAGTACATTTTGAACAGAGTATTTCTACATTGCAGTATTGATACCTTTACTTAAGTAAGACACGAGAGTACCTTTCTCACCACTGTCTAAACAGCTTCAATAGCATTCCAGCTGTGTTCCGATAAGCCCCTGGTACCGTTCAGACGTGAGACCTTGAGGCCCGGCCATCAAAGCTGTACAAGCACCGACAGAAACAACACTAATTGAAGAAAGACAATTAGATTTATATCTTTGGATTAGGCAGTCGGCCGGCACCCATGGGGACTTTAAATTAGACCTATACCTTTGGATTAGACGGTCGTTTGAGGCACACATGGACCACACACAGGTATATCCACAGACAGCTTGTTTTTCTTCTCCATTTAGACAGTCAACCTACATTCTACATTCTCTCAACAACATCAACACGTTGTGTAAAAGGAATTCCAGGGGAAAGTTCTTGCCACCACTGTGGAAACTGAGGTTTGAATTGTCCACAGTGGCTCTGTCTTCAGCACAGTGACACTAATCTGAGTTCCCAGAAGTTTTATTTTTCGCCACTAGGCAGGCGAGAAAAAAGGAACTTCTGGGAAAAAAGGATCGTATCCCTGTGAGGGAAGTACGTTGCGCTCAGAATCTGAGCGGACACTCCCCTTTCCGGTCTGAAGCACTGTGCATACCATGAAAATAGTCCGAAGGGAATCCAATTCCAAATTGAATTGTAGTAGGCCACCACCACTCAAGGAGCAATTGTTTCCCTTCCGTCTTATTTAGATGTAGCGCCCACTCCATGTGGAACCCGCCCCTGTCTTTTGATTCGCATTTCATTTGAAACGCAACGCACTGGGCCACGCCCCTGCTGCACAGGATCTGAGGCCAATTTTCCTAGACTACAGTGACACTAATGCTCGAACAGCAGCCATGTTGGAAAGGAATCTTCCTTCACAGGTGTTACCAATGATACTAATGAAGGCTCTGTTCCATTCTGGTCAAACAGTATTAATCTTTTTCTGGTAAACAGGCTGAGGATAGTTTTGCATATTGTCTCACTTATAATCTCTCAAGAACAGATTCCAGTTGTTCTGCCAAATCTGTCAACAGGGGCGTTCAGAACGTGGGAACCGTGTTGTTAGTGGGAATGAAAACATACACGTCCCTACCGGAAGAGGGCTGAGGGCGGGACCAAATGAGCCAACATTTTTTGACCATGGGTTCCCAGATTGGCTCACTGGAAACACTCTGCTACACTAGTGGGTCTCAAAGGTCCGGACAAAGGTCCGATGACCGTGGGTCGGCGGTTCGAATCCCGGCTCCTCCTGTCTACATGTCAAAGTGTCCTTGGGCAAGACACTGAACCCTACATTGCCTCCAATGAATCGGTCGGTGTGAGCTTAATTGCCACCATTGGTGTGTGGATATAGTGAGGATGCTGGCGTCGACTGTTTGCAATTTACAATTACAAGGCATTTAGCAGACGCTCTTAGAGCCATTTACAGTAAGCAAGAACAAAAAACATGATAATACGTAATACGTAACAGTGGAATATCTATATAATGAAACTATGAATAATACTAGTCTACATAAAACAGGATCAAAGTTACATAAGTTGAGCTTTTGCATATGCCTGGCTGTAAGGTCGTCGGGACAAGTGCTAGGGCAAGTGCTACAGGCTTTGCCACTTCTACTACAGGGTTTGCCACTTCTACTACAGGGTTTGCCACTTCACCTCTCAATGTATGAATGAATGAACCATTCCACATTAAAGGGACACTTCACCCTTTTTGCAAAAAAATATATTTTAATGACGTTTAGAAGCTTTAGATCACTTTCCTGGGGGTATTTATGTGTGTAATATGTGGTTTTAGATATTTTAGATTGTAGCAGTGAGCCTGTTGTCTCTGATGTCATGGACACTGGTCTCACTACCTTCCTGGACTACAATTCCCATAATTATTTTGTGCACTGCTCCTCCTTGTGGATAGGGGGGAGAGCTGTCTTACTGAGACAACATGTAGTCCAGGAAGGAAGTGAGCCCAGTGTCCATGACATCAGAGACAACAGGCTCACTGCTACAATCTAAAATATCTAAAACCACATATTACACACATAAAGACCCCCAGGAAAGTGTTCTAAAGCTTCTAAACGTCATTAACATATATCTTTTTGCAAAAAGGGTGAAGTGTCCCTTTAATAATGTCAAAAATATCCTTTTACCACGGAAGAGTCAGACCTTTCCTCTCCTTGGAGGACGTCAAAAAGAGACTGACTCATGCCTTTGTATTGTCTCGTTTAGAATAATGCAATGCTAACCCATGCAGTACAGTACAGAGCACAGTACACTACAATACAGTACAGAGCACAGTACAGTACAGTAACTATAACAATACATGTATAGTTGCACCGCTCCGTTCACACAGGTGTGATTTTCATTAGGCAATCAGCCCGTTGTAAGCCACTCTGCTACTGTACATACTGTACATATGGGTGGCGGAAAAGATTTTTGGAAAACCGTCCCGTAAAAATGAGTGAAATAACAGAACAAATGCAAAGGGTCCTGGTTTGGGAGACATGCTGTATAAGCAGGAAATAGCTTACAGAACACACACACACACACACACACACACACACTCACCCTTAATGAAGTACTACTGTAGCCTATACTGCTCTGGATCTGTGGCCAGATGCTGGGTGAGTTAAAGAACTGTGTGTGTGTGTGTGTGTGTGTGTGTGTGTGTGTGTGTGTGTGTGTGTGTGTGTGCATTAAATAATATTAAAAACAATAATTACTGTAGCTGTCACATAAGGCCGGAGGACTGTTATCAAATATTATTATAACCAGTCTTTATCTGAATCATACTTCCTGTGAACCTTTTCACAAACGTTTCTTCACTAACTCTGTCTCATGTATAGGCTGCCCCACACACACACACACACACACACACACACACACACACACACACACACACACGCACACATCTGAACAACTCTGTCTCATGTATAGGCTGCCCCAGCCCACACACACACACACACACACACACACACACACACACTTTTGACAAAAAAAATTATTTGGTTTCAGTCACATTTTTGGCACCTGAAATATTTTAGTTTAGTCTAGTTTTAGACTAAATCTGCAGAAAATGTTGTCGACTCAAATGTATTTTGGTGGTGCCTTGATGGCGTCGTAATGGTAGATTCTACACTTGGTTGCATGCTGAAAATAGCAGATCTACAAGCTCACACTGTGTCGCAGGCTCGCAGCGCAACGTGTTGTGAGCTTGTAGATATTTACATCACATATTACAAATCTGCC
Organism: Protomyctophum bolini; assembly: GCF_963924005.1. Taxonomy (NCBI): domain Eukaryota; kingdom Metazoa; phylum Chordata; class Actinopteri; order Myctophiformes; family Myctophidae; genus Protomyctophum; species Protomyctophum bolini. Next base: position 9,140,155 of record NC_137862.1, on the reverse strand, counting down.
ACATCCAGATTGGAATTAGTTTAAATAGGTCTAAACACAAACAAGTCACATGGAATGTGATTTTTACCAACGTGCCTTGAGCCACATTCAGAGGTGGCTTCAAATCTGATTTCAGGAGATCTGAATGCCTGATCTAAATCGGATTCCATGTGACTTGTTTGTGTTTAGACTTATTTCAACAAAATCTGACTCCAATCATTCTGGATGTACGGGTAGTGGCACAGATCTGATTCAGGCTGGATTGGGCTTCCAGTTCCAGTCTGAACACACAGATCTGCGACAGATCCGATCTGGTCACTTGCAAATGCAGTGTGAATGGTCTGATTTGAATGTGAATGGTCTTCGTCATCTTCTTCTTCTCTCCACGCATTAGAAGGAGGAAGTGGTTTGCGTGCAGTCTGTATCTGCCTGGCTCTGGAACTCAGTGTCATGCAGTCTGTGTCTGTCTGGCTCTGGAACTCAGTGTCATGCAGTCTGTGTCTGTCTGGCTCTGGAACTCAGTGTCGTGCAGTCTGTGTCTGTCTGGCTCTGGAACTCAGTGTCATGCAGTCTGTGTCTGTCTGGCTCTGGAACTCAGTGTCATGCAGTCTGTGTCTGTCTGGCTAGAACTCAGTGTCATGCAGTCTGTGTCTGTCTGGCTAGAACTCAGTGTCATGCAGTCTGTGTCTGTCTGGCTCTGGAACTCAGTGTCATGCAGTCTGTGTCTGTCTGTCTAGAACTCAGTGTCATGCAGTCTGTGTCTGTCTGGCTAGAACTCAGTGTCATGCAGTCTGTGTCTGTCTGGCTAGAACTCTGTGTCATGCAGTCTGTGTCTGTCTGGCTAGAACTCTGTGTCGTGCAGTCTGTGTCTGTCTGGCTAGAACTCAGTGTCATGCAGTCTGTGTCTGTCTGGCTAGAACTCAGTGTCATGCAGTCTGTGTCTGCCTGGCTCTGGAACTCAGTGTCATGCAGTCTGTGTCTGTCTGGCTAGAACTCTGTGTCATGCAGTCTGTGTCTGCCTGGCTCTGGAACTCTGTGTCATGCAGTCTGTGTCTGCCTGGCTCTGGAACTCAGTGTCATGCAGTCTGTGTCTGCCTGGCTGGAACTCAGTGCACTGGGAAAGAGGAAACCTGAGCCTCGGCACATTAAAAGTTCCACTAGAGCAACGACTTTCCGAGAGGAGGAATCATGAGGTATATACGATGCGTGTGAAAGAAACACAGCTTACAGAGGGGGGGGGGGGGGGGGGTAGAAAGTACATGTACTCAGGTACTGGACAATTTTGAGGTACTTTTACTTCACTGGAGAATTTCCAATTTGCGATACTTTTATTCTATTCCACTACATCTCAGAGACAAAAAGAATATTGTGCTTTTACTACACTACAACTATTTGACAGATTTAGATTACCGGTAGTATTTATTACAAACCATCCATTTATAATAAAATAAAATAATAATAATGCCAGCTAGGAGATCTAATACTTTCTAAATATTGTCATACATTGTGCAACTTAATTGTGAAATGGTACATAATCTGCATAATGATTAGGTACTTTCTACTGTTGGTACTAATAATACTCTTCTGTTACACTTGTAACAGAAGAGTATTATTATTATATTACTACATTGCAGTGTTGATACTTTTACATTAAGTAAAAAAAAAGTGAGTACTTTTGGTTATCTCAATACAATATAGGTACATTTTTACATAAACCGTGTGTGTGTGTGTGTGTGTGTGTGTGTGTGTGTGTGACTGTGCTGTGTGTGCGTTCAATCCAGGACAAAGAGAGATGGCGCCTCCTACTGACAGATTATGGTATAGCCGTCTGTTGCAGTGTGTTGGTGCTTGGTTTCATTTTGGGTTAAAATGACATCATGTGCATTCACTTATTAAAGCATCTAGTCTAGCATCTAGCATCTAGTCATTGATATACATTACATGTTTACTAAAAGAGAGACCCCCATTTTAATTCCTTTAAATGGGGGTCCGGCGTGGACTAATGCATGTCAAACTGGCCTGGGGGTTCTTGAAATTAAACAGGTTGAGGTTGAGAATCACTGCTAGAGCTGAACATCTTCTCAACTTCTCTTATGGGGGGGTCCACGGGCTAATTAGTGTCAATTTGGGGGTCCTTGACATGAAAACGTTTGGGAACCACTACCACAGTTATTTCAGCTGCTGTTACCTTACCTTAGTTATCTGTGTTGTTGGAATCTTGTTTTGAAGCCTCCTCCTGCAGCAGTGCATGTGTAACGTGTGATCTGCGTTGTGTTGTGGAATAATGAAGTTCCGGGACGACTTCTCTCTTTGTTGACAGTTTAATCTGGTAAATAAATACACAAGACGTATCTGGTCAGTCTCTGTCTGTGTAACACACCCAATCCTCAGCACGTCATGGGCATGTCTCATGTTAGACTGACACCACTCAAATAAACATACAACACAGATTTCAAGGAAATAAACACAATGTACCTGGTAAATACACAGACGTATCTGGTCAGTTTCCGTCTGTGTAACACACCCAATCCTCAGCACGCCACGTCTATAACAGAATGAACAGTGTGACCATGCAAGAGCATGTTTTTATAAAGAGTTTACAGTTTAGTATGTCAAAATAATGAATTGAAAACATGTAGGCAAAACATGTATCACCACTTCATGT